>NC_136299.1:5683571-6283571 GCF_964198595.1 Lampetra fluviatilis
GTGGCTCGTACACCCGGTTGTCCTTCACCATTTTCTGCCAAGGGCAAATGGTGGCACATTGTCCATAATAAAGGTTTTTGTGGGTTAGATCGTGTGAATATAAAGGTGTCGTTAAACCCGCCACCACCCGATACAGCCAACTATAAGGTGTGGCACATTGTAGGAGCCTCTTCTCCTCCGTTACCCAATGTGTCCCAGACATTCCACGCCGAAGCCAATGCTATACTACGCGACGCCTTTATGGGCGGCATAGCGATGCAGTCATAACACTGGGGCCTCACAGCAGGAAGCCCTAGGTTCGATTCCCGACTTGGGCACCTTTCTGTGTCGCGTATGTAAGTTTCTCCAAGTTCTCCAGTTCACTCCATTGTAAAACACAGCCATTCACTATGTCATTATGCAATATTACCTGCATATCAGTCAATTGGAAGTACAACAAAGCGACATCAACCCCTCCAGTGAAAAACCTGGCGGCTTTCCTGGGTAAATAAGCAGAATACAAATTCAGATTGGACACAAACAGGGCTTACGAATGACCGTGAGACGGAGGCGCTGCCGCATGGAGCGACGAGTGGATACCTGGTAGTTGTTGTTGTGCTTCGAAGACATCACATGCTCCTTGGCAAAAGCTTGGTCCACACAAAACTCTGCGCAGAGCTGGCAGTAATACCCCAAAATGGGCATCATAAACTCCGACCCTGCGCACGCGTACACAGAGTTACGCACCATCACCATCACAGCACTTCTGCAAGGCACACCGGAATCACGCCAAACCCGCAGAGCGACATGGCTCCTCACGTGCGCCGGAAACGGCTCCGGTTGGGTCTCGGCACCGGTGCAGGGGACCGTGTCTAAGCGTGGGCAGGCGAGCCGTGCGGCAGGCGAGTCCCATGCGGCGCAGGCGACCGCAGTGACGGCGTACGGGGTGGTACGGGGTGGTACGGGTGACTCGTGTGATGGTGTTTGGGTGACGCAGGTGAGCGTGTCACGGTGACTATGAAATGGCGGCGGTGAGCAAGATGCTAGGCTCACCTTTAGCTTGTGACCTGCTCTTCAGCCGAGATGGTTCCTTCTGTTGCTGCAACCAATCCAACTGCTGCTGCTGAAAGACCCACGGGTGATGATCGGGGTCTAGAGTCTGGAGGGGGGGCGGCAACGGCAGCATCACTCAGCTCACTCGCGGCATCGGCACTGACGCATCTCAGGCTCCCGGGGGGCGGGCACGGGAGCCGTGCTGCTCCAAGCAAAGTTGGCGTCACACCGGCAGCTCCGGGCCCCGCCGGGGTAACCGCAGCCATCGCTAGCACCATCACGGCGCCCTCACGCTGCAACCCGCGGTTGTGCCGCGTTGCGTACGGTCACGATGTCTAAACGTTGCAAATCACCGCAATGGAAGTGTGAATGCGTTTTAGACACGCTTGGCCATGAGCGCGACATCTGCATTTATAAACTTCCAACGCTGTGGAATGTGGTTTCATGTGAGAATATTGGAACCCTGATGTTCAGAGCCGAATCGGTAACCGCAGACATGGACTGCACGGTGTGAGCAGAGACATCTCACGAGTGAATTCCTGCTGCTGAAATGACCATTCGTGGAAATTCCACATTCCCACGGTGGGTCAATCTCTCTCCATAGGACAACCACTAATGTCGCCCCCAGTAATACAAATACGTGCATCTGTACTGCTCTGTAATGTGAAGAAATGTCTCGGAACGCGTGTTTTTTTTTTCACCATGGGATCCCCGAAATGGCAACTTGTGTTGGCAGACTGATGAGCCAGCATCAGTCTGCCAGCAGGGGCGATGATTGCCAGCTTATTCCAAGCAGGATTTTTGCATTTTGTTTTTCAAATTAGGCAAATTTGGATCCGTACTAAAAGAAAGAAATCAAGATTCAAATCAAGATAGAAAGAAGGGACATTGCAAACTGGAGATCGCCGATTCGATTCCATCTCTCAGCACGGCAGTTTAAACAATGAAGGCGAGTGTCTGAAATCCCCCCCCTCTCCTCAACCTGCTGTGACCACTCATCAGCAGGTTTAACGGGAACACCGCAGTCAGTGGATTGGCAGGTCGTGTGTGGCGTGATACAGTATGGGTGTTGCCTACCGCTTCCAACACATCTGGTCAACGTGGAAGAACAGACCAAATACCCTCTCTCTAGAGCGGCACTGCAGAGCTCCCTCTAGTGGGGGCCCTTCCGCCAGCAGCGGCGCAAGCGAGCGATTGCAGGGCTGCACCTTTACCTTTCACCAGCTGCAGAATGTGGAGAGGAATTGGGTGGAGTTTCCGTCAGGTAAAACAACGCCAGCCTGAACCGCGTCCTGCACCCCCCTACCTGGCGATGCTTCCTGCTGTGCAGATGCGGCAGGAACTGCGACAGGGAGTCAAAGGTGATGCTGCAGTTCTCGCACCAGTGCTCCCCAGCATCGTAGCACGTGTTGAGGGCGCAAGGCAGGGCCGACATCTCCTGCCGCTCCACGGACGACATCTCCTGCCGCTCCACGGATGACATCTCCTGCCGCTCCACGGACGACTTCTCCTGCCGCTCCACGGACGACTTCTCCTGCCGCTCCACGGACGACTTCTCCTGCCGCTCCACGGACGACTTCTCCTGCCGCTCCACGGGCGACTTCTCCTGCCGCTCCGCGGACGACTTCTCCTGCCGCTCCGCGGACGACTTCTGCTTCCGCTCCATGGACGACTTCTCCTGCCGCTCCACGGACGACTTCTCCTGCCGCTCCACGGACGACTTCTCCTGCCGCTCCACGGACGACTTCTCCTGCCGCTCCGCGGACGACTTCTCCTGCCGCTCCGCGGACGACTTCTGCTTCCGCTCCACGGCCGGCTTGTGGTGCTGCTCCACGGCCGGCTTCTGCGCTTGATATGCGGCACCCCTGAGCTTCACGCCCTTCTTTGGGAACGTGTTCATCTCGGCCGCCAGCTTCTTCATCTTGTACGCCACCACATCCTGCAGCTGGTTGAGCTCCAGCTGCTGCGGGATATCGTGGTTATCCTTCGCCCTGCTACAGTCCCGCAGCAGCTTGACTGTGAAAAGAGAAAGATCCTCTGAGTAGCCCGCACGTGCCATTCCAGGTATATCACCATTGGCGAACACCCACGAAGGCCAACGTGGTGCTCGATGGGGGGATTTGGTGGCCGATACTGCACCCGACCACCTTTACACACTGCACTAAGTACTCATTTAAGGTTAAGTTAACCTAGGAGAGGCCCAGGGCTGGTTCAGATATTCGTAACTGTTATTGGCTATGAGCAAGAATCGAAGCAGTATTGCTGCATTCGTAGTGCAGCACGCTAACCACTGCGCTATCGTGAACCACACAAAGATGTCCCAATCCAGCCTTAACAGACTGTTGGGGCAAGTGCTGTTAGCGCGCACCTATGAAGGCCACACATACACACAGCCAAATATACAGACACACGCAAAGAGGCTATGTGTGTCCTCTAGCAAAGAATAGTTTATATGCAACAGGTGCAATCTAAGTGAGAAAACCTAATGTGCCACACGCTGCGGCCTTAACCCCATCAAACAGAAGCCCCGTGTTGCCAGCACTCGGCCACCGCTCCCCTCGTCCCCCGAGCCCCCACCCTGTACTTTGCCGTTCATGCCCCAGAGCGTGGGGCCAAATTCAAGTGGATGCGAGAGGTGACTGGGGGTAGCGCAGAGGTCGCAAACGGGTTTTGATTCCTTACCCGTACCCGGCCGGGTACGGGTAGGGTACGGGTACCCGATTGCGACCTCTGGGATGAAGCCATGTTGCAGGCGCGGGTGGGTTGATTCTAGGAACTTGAATTGTGAGAAGAGACAAGACGTTGGGAAATGAGTGACAAACAGTTACTCACCAGTGACTCACGGCCTACCCGTACCCGTACCCGGCCGCACCAGGGTCGCAAATGAGTACCCGTACCCGTACCCGGCCGGGTACGGGTACGGGTAGCCGGGTATCGGGTAGGGTACGGGTATCAGGTACCCGGTTGCGACCTCTGGGGTAGCGTAGTGGTGACAATCGCGCCTCGCATCAAGAATTGCCATGGTTCAATTTCCAACTCGGGCACGCTACTGTGTGGCGTTTGTATGTTCTCCACCAGTTCTGCATGGGTTTCCCCTTCGTTCTAGCTAAAAACCAAACACAATCGGGTATTGGCCAAACATCCCAATATTACCTGCAATTTGCTGAAAGTAGGATTACACACAGCAGTAACATTGTCCCCCCTCCTGCAAAAACGTGGCAGTAGCTCTCCTTGGTGAGCAAGCGGAATTGTGATCCCGATACTGTGGGTACCTTGCTGACTCTGGAGCTTGTTCCACTCTCTCTGCAAGTTATTGAGGTGCATCTCGTCCTCGTCCTTGTCCTGCTGCCCCTTGGTTAGCACCACACACACACACGACGCACGCCGTTTAACATCCGCGAGCATTACACGACATGCACACAAAAAATATCCCAAAACTTGTCAAAATATGAATATGTTCTTGTTTTAAACGCAGTTGCTGAGCACAGACCTCAAGGCCAAGTGGTCACCACCAAACAGCACAATCTAAGTCGCAATATGAGTGAAACAGGTTTCTTGAATAAGAACTTGGGGAAAAGAGACGACGATGAAGGAAGGAGTGGAGTAGTGCGAAGGATGAAGCAGAAAGAGAATTGAGGTGACCTGCAGTGTGGTGAGTGGGCGAGTGAGTGCTTGTGAAGTTGAGTCCTGCAGTGTGGTGAGTGTTGTGTTGTTGTGTCCTGCAGTGTGGTGAGTAGTTGTATTGTTCTGCTGTGTGGCGAGTGGTTTTTTTGTGTCTGCCGTGTGGTGAGTGGGTGAGTGAGAGGGTGGATAAGCGAGTGAGTGGTTGTGTTGTACAGTCGGAGAGACCCAGATTGCCAATTGGAGCAGCCAGTGTTCGTTGACCATGTCCCGACCCATGGTGTGCGGACTGCGGCGTACGGGCCACGTGCCAGTCGTGTGCGTCCACTCACTGTAGCCGGGTCAGAGGGTGGGGTGGCGCTGAAGCTGGCCTCCGACACGTGCGCACCCTTTGAACTGGGCTTGGCCTTCGTCCTGGAAAACGCCACCGACTTCTCCGCCTTGTTGTTCACCGTCTCGATGACGAGCAGGTTGGGCCTTGCCACCGATTTCGATAGACCAGCCAACACTCGGGACGGTGCGGTGGTGGCCGTCGGGATCGCCGGAGCGGCCGGGGAGAGCGAACGGGCGGCCAACTCCCGTGCAGGGAGTTGGTACGGGGGCCAGGCCGAAGCGGGGCTTTGCTGTCCGTACGGGGGCGCCGGCTGCTGCGCCACATAGTAGCCGTGCTGCTGCCCGTGGCGCTGGGAAGCGCCGTACTCAGGCGTTTTGATTGGTTGGGATGCATGGGGATGCGGGGCACCCTCCACCGCCTCCTCCGCCCGCTTGCGCTTCACGTCCCTCCTCGAGCCCGGGCCACTCGAGTCCAGCGATGGCTCCACGTGGCTCCTGCTCACGTCGGACGAGGGTGGCTGATTCTTCACAGCTAGGACCAACTCGTCCACTAGGTCCGTTTCTTTCTTGAGGCCGATGGCCTTGAGTATGTTGGCCAGCCTGGCGTAGTCTTCTGGTGGCCGTTGAAGGGGGTCCGTTGTTTCCAGGTGGGGGGCTCGCACGCCCCCCTCGTCGTGTTTGTCGTCCCCGTACAGAAACGTCTCCCGATCCTCTGCATTCCAAAACGCCTGCAGGGAGGAGACCCCGTGGAAGTCGCCGGGTCCGCGCTCCCCCGTGCCCTCCCTCTCCGCGGGCGCTGCGTCTCGCCATGAAACCGCGTCATCCTTAAACCACGAGCGGTCTTCGTAGTGACGACGCACATCGTCGTGCCACGTCGCACCCACCTTCCACTCCTGAGAAACACAAGGCAACATGAATCACGAGCAGCCACGTGGCAGATTCTCACGAGATCGATAGCGGCCAGGAAACAGCAGTACAGCAAATGGATTCTGAAGCCATCTGCTCAGACGCCCTAGGCTCGATTTCAGCCATGTCTATTCAGGTTGTCAACCCGAAAAGTATTTCTGCACTCGGCAAAACACAATCAGCATACCTCTCACTTTGGCTACCAGTTGCACTCCTACTCCAATCAGGAAGACATTCAGTGAGGGATCAATCCCCGCACACGCTTCTGTACTCGCCGCTGCTCGCTCGCTGCGAGATGTACTCATGGTCACGTGGCTCAGCTCGAGCTTGAGCCAATCAGTTTCCTCCAAAGACGAGTTGGGCGAGTGGCTCAGCCACTGCTCTTACACAGCTCACGAAATTCCTGAGCGTGGCCAAGACCGCGCTCAGAGCCGGTTCGAGTCAAGCAGCGTGAGCTCTGAGCCAGCTCACTTGAGCCAGAGGAGCCAAGCCCGAACCGAGCCGTGACTCAGAATAAGGTACTCGGGTACCACGACGCACCTGCGGGGTGCCCGTGTCGGGCTCCACGCGCCGCTTCAGGATGGATTTCTTGGGGAGTGCGGGCGCCTCCTCAGGGCAGTGGAGCGCGTATCCGCTCTCCGGCGAAACGGCGTGCGGCCGGCTCGCCCCGCTCGCCTCCACCTCCCACGCTGGCAGCCGCTCCTCGTGGGGAAGGTGCTGCTCCTGTTGATCCTTCCAAACTCGTGGCGAGTCCAGCTGCCGCTCATTGCAGCCCAGCAGGAAACTCTCATGCTCCCTGAATTATAGCGACAGCACCCACAACAGCGGCAGCACGAAGAATGTCCCTACGAGTAAGAGACGCGGAGATCGCTACTGCAGGGCGGTGGTGCAGTGGAAACGCTCATGTCCAACAGCAAGAAGTCCCCGAGTTCGATTCCCAACTCGGATGCCTTGCTGTGTGGAGTTCGTATGTTTTTCGCAATGATGAACAATTACACCACAATTCACTTTATTGGGAAACACATTGCCACCGTCACCCCCAATGTGATAACTTGGCAGGATCCTCATTGTACGAGTTTTGAGAATCAGCAAGGCTGTTCTGAGTAAACAAGCATAACAATACAAATGTTGTGTTGTTAAAGATGACACCAAGGCAGTTGTTGTCGGTGCTGACGCCAAACGGTTTATTACGGGCGTTCGCCTAGCTTTTGGGGAAGGGATAATACAAGACTTTGGATAAGCTAAATCTCCCCAGGGGAAAGGGTACTGGGAATCCCTACGCCTCCCAGGCTAACGGGTTCTTCCCACAGCGCTGAGCGACTGTTCATCCAACTCAGCCAGCCGGGTAAAGTAGCCCCCCCTAGCCTGGTGCTATTTCTCCCCTACCCTGGGTCCCCACTTCCCTACCGCTCACGAACCCGGCTCCTGGCGAAGACCCCGTCCACGTCACCGGTCCCCCCTCAAATACCCCGAGGGGACATGACGTCACTCCTCCCGAGGCGAATGTGACATCTCGTCACCACTCTACTCCTCAACACAAATAATAAAACTGAGTGACCACGTCTCTTGAATTGAGGAAGGTTATTTTGAAAACCTATTTTGGGAAAAGAGACAAGGGGAGGGAATTCCAAAGTGGAGTAATCCGAGGAAAGAATATGCGAGGTGCCCTGCAGTCTGGTGGGTGGGTGAGTTGAGTTGTTGTGACCTGCAAGGTGGAGGTTCAACACCGTGTGGATGAGACAAGACATTCGGCTTGGTAGACCAAGTCCTCAACATGGGCGGAGGAATAAATGAGTCAAGTTCACGGAAGCAGTAACCGTGGTAGTAGCGATAGAAGATTGACAAGGCGGCGACTGGCCACTAGTGAGCCTGAGGTCTGGCAGGGACCTTCAGAACTCCCAGGTTCTAAACCTTAAGAATGGACGCACACACACAGACACTGGATAGTGTGAATGTGGACGTGCGTGTACACGCGGTGGTGGCTACGCACGCCTCCTGTAATCCAACACTGTACAGGTCGTCCTCTACTTACGATGGAGATGCGTTACGACGACCCCATCGTAAGTCGAAAATATCGTAAGTCGAAGATGGCCTCGCCTACCCAGGAGTCTTAAAGAATGGTGATAATTTAGCAAAACAGAGCAATTTACAGTACCGTACTGTATAAACTATATACTGTATGTATTTATTAATTACAATACTGTATTGTACAGTAAAATGTAAAGTAAAAAAACCAAGGTAAATTCTTAGCCTACCTAGATGAACTGCAATTTAGTAAAGTTTTTTCAGGAAACAATCCTATCTGCTGTAAAAACTTTAACATGCATTGAACGTATCGTATCGTGGTAACCTTAAAATGAAATCGCTAAAGCTACGTATCATACATGCATTGAACGTATCGTAACGTATCATATTGTACTGGACTCACCAAGATTCTGTCCGTCATCTGCATACTTGAACGATGTTAGGTTGTTGATGGCAATTTTGTCGTATCGCTATCGCCATCGTAAGATCGAAATATCGCAAGTCGGACCATCGTAACTCGGGGACTACCTGTATAGGCGAGCGTTGGTGGATCACAAAAATGCTGTGAAACTCCCTTCATGGGGTCGTCAAGCAGCCGTACCCTGGCTCGCCAGAAGGCGGAAGATACAAAAAATCCAACTCCACTTGTTCCATCAGTACGCGTGGGTTACCTCCCACACTTCATATGGGACTGCAGAGCTTGGGCGATTGTTGGGAGTGCCTGCTCACCGCTCGGCTGTTGCCTTGCCTCTTGTATGTGGTTCCTCCTCGCGCCTGTGTGACGTCCTCTCTCTGTACAAGAGCGAGCGAACAAACACCGAGGGACGCGGCGTGTTACAAGTTATGGCGGTTATCATTTTATCCCGGGCGATTGTGGAGAGGGGCACGGGTGTCGTGGTGGGCGCTTGCGAGTGTGCGAAGGCGCAAGCGTCATGCACACCTGCCCAAGGCCGTGCGCTGCTCGGGGAGTCCCAGGCGGGCGTGCACGGGCACCGGCCGATGGGTCGCGACGTTGGTCTGGTAGCGGTCGTTGCCGACCGTGATCCGCAGGCTCCCCTCGACGGCCTGGTTCCTGTCGTAGTGGTGCGGCGAGCGCCTCTGGGAAGCACAGGGTGACAGGGCCGGCAGGGACAACACTTGAGGAACATGCGCAGGAGACTTGCACACACGTGCTCACCGGGGGTCAGTCACCTCCTCCTTAGCACTCTTCTCTCCGTGCCCTTGCAATGACTTGCCATGTTACGGAGCTGTACAAGTTTTCATTATACTGGTAGGAACCTCCTGGTTACACCAGCCCACAGGGGTTTATTGTGTCCGTCCGTCGTGCAGGGAGGGGCTGGGTGGGGAGGGGAGGGTGGGGAGGGGCTGAGTGGGGCTGGGCGGGGCTGGGTGGGGAGGGTGGGGCTGGGTGGGGGGTGGGAGGGGTGGGGCTGGTTGAGGAGGGGCTGGTCACCCCGTGGTGCCCTTATAAAACTCAACGTTTAACCTACTCACGCCAGCTTGTGCTCGCCCTCAGTCGGGCATATTTGCGGAATACACCATGCCGCCGTTGACCCTGGCCATTGACCGAGCAACCCAACGTTCCTACCAGCTCCCTCCGCAGGAATGTGTTGATCGTTACTACCATGGGTACTTTTCGTGTGAACTTTGCTCATCGATTCCTCAATGTCGAGGACTCGCAACTCAACCCACTCACCGCACTGCAGGTCACCACACCTCTTTGCGTCTGTCCATCGCTCTGCTCCTCTATGGAATGCCCTCACATCGTCTATTTTCCCCAAGCTCTCATAATAACCTTGCTCAAGTCAAGAAATGCGTGGCCTCTCATCCAAGTTCGTGCTGTTTGTTGCTCGCCACTTGATGGTTTGGGCCTTCGGGCCCTGGACTGCCCACAACTATGTGGATATATATTATTGGTTCTTACGGTAAAGTTATGTAGAAGGGAAATAATAAAATAATAATAAATAAACAATAAAATGTGGATATATCCACCGGGTTCAAATGTCAACCGGCCGGGCCCACGACCATCATGGAACTTTCCGCACCAATTCTTGGTGCCCTCATTTGCTTGCTGTCCCATTTTACATTCACTCGTCGACACGATGCTGGTGGCAGCCAGGGCAGGCGACCTTCATCCAAGCAGTGCACTGACCATGGCCAACGATGACAACAACTGTACCAGAGTTGTACACATTCTAGACTCGTTGTACCGAGACGCTCACATGCATTCAAACATTAAAATCTGCGCGTCCCTGGCCGGCCACCTAAACAACGCATCCAGTCAGGAGACTCTCTAAGTTACCAGCCACGTGGCGGCCACTCGGCAGAGACGCGCCAGGCGTCCCCTTGGGGGCTCCTACCCCGGGGGGGGAAGCAGTCCCAGAGCTCTCGCCCCGTGCCACCACCCCCCCCCCCCCCGACTCCCACGGGTTCCCCGGGCGGCCCCAAGCCCAGGCCGGGGTCGAGGCCCGTAGCCGACGGCCTCAACTCGGCGTGGCCACCGCTGCCCGCAGGGCCCCGTGGCATCCCCGTGCCCGGGGAGGGCCAGAGGCAAGTGGACGGAGACGGACTCGGGACCCGAGGGGTATTCACGGGAACCCAAGGGGGGGGGGGGTCTCCAGGGTCACTCAGGAAACGAAGGAGAGGAGACCGTGGGGTGCGGGGGGTGGTGTGAACCACGGAGTTTGGGAAATGAAGAGGAGCCCGTGGCCACTCGGGGCACCGAGGGGGCCCAGTGCGACTCACGGGACTCGGGGAGCGTGAGTGGCGCCGCCAGCGTTCGTGTCGGTCTCGATGCCGCGGCCTCGACCGCGACACCGAATCCGTGGCGCCTTCTCCTCCTCCTCCTCCTCGCCGCGTGGACCGCGCCTCGTCGGGCTCGGGCCGGTAGGGCCGCCCGTGCCTTGCGGGGTTCATGGCGACGTCCGCGGCAGACACGGAAGGAGCAACGCGAGGTTGGGACCTGGGAAAGCCAGCGGGGACCGGGGGGGGATCCAGCAGAGGAGACCGCGGTCGGCGGAGGCCACGACAACAGCGGGAAGGGCGTGGAGCCTGCCACCTTGTGGCGGGCAGTGGTGAGTTACTGAGGAGTGGTGGCGCAACGGTTAGCGCGCCGAGTTCGTTTCCTGCTCACGGCCACTTACCCCCCCCACCCACCCTGAGGAAACCGTGGCCGTTTCGTTCGCTAAACTGCCCAGGGAGGAAAACAAAACTCAGGTGGGGAGATGTGATGCCTGGGCTGAAACTCGGGGTTCCCCCAGGTGTGTAGACAGGGTCCAGGTGCTCATGTGGTGTGACAGGAGGGTGCTCAACTACTAGCAACAAACTCTTTACAACGAATTGCATCAACGGCTTTGGCCATGACAACATCGTGATCTTGATACGTCAAATATGTTGTATTTATAATGGTACAAAAATTGTACAGAATAAGATAAAGCAATGGTATGAAAGACATTCTTAATTTTGAAGCTTTCGTGACTGCAGGAATTATTCTTTGGTTCTTTCGGTAAAGTCACGTATAAAGATAAAATAATAAATTAAATAATAGCATACGACGTTTCGATTGCAACACAAGCAATCATCATCAGGTATAAATGAAATAGCAACAAAAAATCTAACCAGAAAACTATAGACAGACATATAAGCAGACATATATCACCAAGATATATATGGTTAGATTTTTGTTGCTATTTCATTTATACCTGATGATGATTGCTTGTGTTGCAATCGAAACGTCGTATGCTATTATTTAATTTATTATTTTATCTTTATACGTGACTTTACCGAAAGAACCAAAGAATGAAAGACATTGTTTATTAATTTTATTTACCTCGGAAAACCTCAGAACTCGACTTTTTTCATGAGACCCCTGCATTTTGGTGTACGGAAATTTTTATTTATGAATGGCACAGGGGAGGTAACTACAGCAAAAGGAAAAATCCCACAAATACGAAGGGGGTAACACTCAAAACGTTCCATTGCTGCATTATCATCTTTTGACCACCTCGCAGCATCTTAAACTGACAATAAATACCTGATTCAGTATTTCAAAGCTGTCTTCCATTCCAGTAACAAGAGCTCAAATCCTGCTTAGATTTAGATCCGGCAAGATCGGATGCATTCAAGGTGATTTAATCATAGGTAACGTGGCAATGCGATACAACATATAAATGTTGAATCAAACCATGAGCCTGAATCGTGATAATTCACACCTCTAGGAAGCAAATCACTACCTGATAAACACATGCCACATGTTACATAAGGTTTGATCACTTTACAAGTGTCATCAAGAGTACTAAGTTTCTGCAAAAGAATTACGACATCAAATCAACACACACTGAATACAAGTTTAATAGCTACTTTAAACGTAACAACAATGTTTGCATGCAACCAATGGAGACCAAACGGCCTATTCACATTTCATTATTGTACTGCACACAGGAGATGTATATGTTTCATGAGAAAACACTCAATGAAGCACTTATCAGAAGTAAAATATTATTGTGGAAAATGTAGAGATGATTTCTCTGCAACACTCAACTCCATGCTTGACTGCCAGCTTGTGTGATTACAAATCCAAGCCGAGGGTTCATTTCTTTTTAAAAAAGGGCAAACCTCGTGTCTCTTGCAGGACGGTAGTTACACAGGATATATAAATTATATTTACATGAGGCCAAGACAAATACAGGTAAACTACCTCAATATTAAATTATCTCTGTGTACATTACTTACATTTTTCAATAGCACGGTGGTGTGAACACACAGCAATAGGCAGCAGAAATGGTATTATAGTTACAAGTTTGTCTTTAACCTGGTGAGAACTCAGGAGACAGGGATCGATGGATTCGCAATGAACTTTGGTTGAATCAATGCTGCAGAAATTATGCACTCCCAGAAGAACGTGTGGCTGATGTGATGTGCAAAAAGTACTTTAATTTTTTATATGGGGGGACAGATATGGAAAGCAGGTGCATTGTCTGCTTATTCATTTGTAAGGGACCAGAATGGAAGGTGAATGGCCAGCCTGCACCGATCAGGGTCTTGTGTTGACATGCAAGGGGTCACCACCTGGTAGCACAGTTTCAGTGAGGTTATTTCAACTGCCCTGGAGCCTGAGTACAGAAAATAATTGTAAAATATGGCAGGCAAAAATTGTAGTAAGATCTGAAATGCCGTAAGAGGAAACGCATACAACTCGATGCAATGTCGGTATCCGAGGGAGACTGCACATCTGTGGGCGTGACAGCGGTTGCTTGGTATTGTCTTCACTATCACTGCCCCAGTAAATAAGCTGCCAGCACAACAACCTCAATGTTGATTATATCCGTTTATTGTTGTTATGAATGTATTTTATATTATTAGTGTAATTAAGTAATTGTTAATTGACTGCTGGTTATCAGTTGACAATCGATCTCCAAGTGGTTCTGACCCACCCCTCCTAATTTCCCTTGTAGATTTGGAGTTATGACAAGTGTTGGTTTGCGACAATTCTATAAATGTGCAAGTCGTTCTTCGCTCAGGCTCTTGTACTTCACAACACTCCACACCACAGTGTTGTTGTTTTTTTCTGTTGCTTCCACCATAGTCCAGCAGAGTCCATTTTATGAATACCACGCACATGGCTCTGCGACTGGCATTGCACCGCAGGCGCCCTCCTTGTCCAGGATACCACGTCGCCGCTTTGTCCCACATTCCAGCACCCACGGAGGTTGTGTGTTGTCCTGGATATGGGTGACATCATTGGCAAAAACGTTAGTGAATTTAAATAGATGGTGATGAAGGTTCTCACACTATGCGTGGCACACACAAGCAGACAGAATGTCAACATGTACACCGACCACAGCCCAAACAGCACACTTCACAAAATTCGAGTTTAACACGAAATTATCTTCAGCACTGTTGTGGAGATCAGTAACAAAATGAAAAAAGCAAACAATTCGCCTAATTCCCATATATATATTCCTCCGCAAATGTTTTAAAAGTATTTTGTACACATCCCGCACCTCCGATTATGCATGGTTGGTTACGTACAGTGCGAAAGACGTTCAACATACATCCCATCAGCCACATCACCTTCTGAAGTGCAACATTTTTTCAGCACTGGTTCAACGCAAGCAAACTCTGGACTCGGTTCACCATTCAGTGTCTCATCAGCAGGGTCAGGCTTGCTTAAGCCACTGCTGGTGAACTTCCAGATGCTTATTGTCAAAGACCCTCTCTGTTGGATGTGGATCCTCGTTTGATAAAAAAAAAATATCACATCGCTAAAAAGGTTTACAGTGATGATGATCCCACCTTCGATAACTTTTTAGCATCTACTGCCTGTAAAACACTTCATTTAAGGTCTGTACTGACACTATATCATAAATACATTATAAAGACAAGTACAGGTTCAATCTTGACTTAAAGCTTTCGTGACTGCAGGAATTCATATTATTTGGCTCTTTCGGTAGTCACGTAGATAGGTTCAAAGAAAATAACAAAAAACTACGTTTCGATCGCCCGGTAAAAGGGTAAATTACCTTACCTTGCCGAGGCCTACTATCCCTGTGATACACATCGTCCTGCTTTGTACAGCTTATTGAAAAGCAGTTGCATTTAGACGCAATATACTGTGCATATAAACTGCATTTATTAAATGTATTATATCTTTACACTTTACCGTGTGTTCATATGTATGCATGGGATGTCCCTATTAAATGGCCTGGAGGTATGGTGTTGTACTGTGCAGCTCACAATTGTAAGACTGTGATTTAAAATGCGTTTCACCTCGCCCTTTGTGATCCCGCAAATAATATCGACAGATAACACCCCCCCCCCCTCCATGTGGAATTTCCTTCACCTACTCAAGGTATTGAGTGTGGACCCACTGAGACGATTTTTTGTTTTAAAATATTTCAGTTGGCAGACACCTCGAGTTGAACACGTCTTGTTTGTAAGCGTGTCCAGGGTGTCAGTTTGTACACACAGCACACGTAACAACACACGTACACACATTTAAACCTGAAGCTTACATAGTCTACATTTATACACCAGTCAAGACACATAAATAATTGAACGGTGCACACCACCTGAATCATATGGACTGTGCTCTACCTGTAACAATCGTGTTGCGTGATGTGTAATACATGTTTAAATTATCAGAAACTGACAGCATAGTTTCGCGAGTCTGGGTGATTGTTCCATACTGAAGCAGCTCTGCGTTTGTCACGTTGCAGCACTGTAACAGGGTGAACGAGGTACAGATTATCGCACGCGATTCACCAGTGTGTTACATCTGTGACCTCGTGAGCCTTAACATCATGCAATGCCTGCCTTTGCCGAGTATCGCTCTACTCCTGTGGCCGTGCGGCGGCCGTGCGGTGGCCGAGTGGGGCAAGCGCCACCCTCGCCGTGCTCTGCGGTGAAGAGATCCAGCAGGTTCAAGGTGCAGGGGGATGCTGAAGAGGAAGAAGGGGATGCTGACGAGGAAGAAGGGGATGCTGACGAGGAAGAAGAGGAAGACGACGCGTCCAGGTGCACCACGCTCAGCTTCTTGGTGCAGAGCACGCAGCGCCGTTCCAATCCGGGAGGTGGCTGGGGGCCCAGCATTGCCACTGGCTGCCCATCTGCCCTGCGCCAGCTGCGCTCGGCTCCGCTGTGATGGGCCAAGCGCTCACGCTGCCAGATGTTGTGGTTCGGCGCAATTGCCATGACCTGCCGTGATGCCCACGTGCTTTACCAAAATGTGGTGGTACTCTGAAGCCACACGTGGCACTCCTAAATTAGTACAGCAAATTCTCTACATGTCAAATGTATGTTCGCTAATTGCGTTTGCAGAGGTTTGCGGTATGAATCCAGCAGGTCACCCTGGTTAATACTGCAGTGTGGATTAACCATAAAATGCGTGACGTATGCTTCACAGTAGACCTTAAATATCCCATTCATTTTAAGAATATGCCAACGTGTGTTCACGTCATGGTCCAATTTTTAAAAATTACACAGCAATTTATTTAATTGGGAAATGCATAACAATCTTTGCTCCGACGGCACAAACTTGGCAGAACTCTCCTCACGAAGTCTTGAGATTCCATCAGGCTTTCCTGATTAAACAAGCATGATCATTAATAAAACACCCAAACGACCAAACCTCTCACCATTACCTCTCTACCTTCTACACACTCACTACCCACTTCAGCTCATCGTAGACACATTCCACAACACCTCCTCCTCCTGTCCACACCTCTTTGCAGCAGCGCCAGCTTACGGCAGCACGATAGTCCATGCGTGCCCAAAGCTCCTCGCGCCACTTGAGGAATTCTGGGAAAGACTTCCTCCAGCCGTGGCCCAGTGCCCAGGGGAAGATGTCATACTTGAACTCCTCCTCATCCTCTTCCATGTCATTGGCCAGATACCTGCACAGACGTGCAATGCTCTAGTTTTCTGCCAGTCACTCAAAATATTTGAAACAATAATTTTTCCTATATTCTTTCAAATATAGACGCAATTATCTATTGCAATTATCTATGTATATATACAATCGTGGGTATTTAATATAATGTATGTATGTATGCACGTGTTTATGCAACGGAAATCAACGTGTTGTGCTTGGTGGTTACTTGGTTCCTCAGCGTTTAGTTAAATGACGTTAATTAACGGTATGACGAGACAGCATCGGACACATTTACTCACAGAGCCAAGAAGAAATTTGTGCGACTGTATTCGGATGTCTTGAAGCCAGCCCTCTTGAAGTAGGAGAACACCATGGCGAGCAGGTACTGAGAAGAGCAATAACACGAATGCGTTTACAAGTCATTCAGGATAAATCAGCATAATGTACACATGGCGCTCTCTCTCGCTTATCTGTGAATGTGAATTCCTTCACTTCAAATGCGTCCCTGGTTACCCTATCTGAATCACAATGTGATGCAAAGCTATCAATGCAAATTTTGACTTAAAACTTTCGTGACTGCAGGAATTCATATTCTATGGTTCTTTCGGTAAAGTCACGTAGATAGAAAATAAAATAAAAATAATAATAAAAATATACAAAAAATATTTTTAAAATATATAAAAAAACCTCACGACGTTTCGATCGCAACACAAGCGGCCGTCATCAGGCGGAGAGACAACCGCTTGTGTTGCGATCGAAACGTCTTGAGTTTTTTGTTTTTTTTTATATTTTAAAAATAATTTTTGTATATTTTTATTATTTTTCTTTTATTTTATATCTACGTGACTTTACCGAAAGCTATCAATGCTGTTCTACTCTCTTCTTGCACAGGGAAATGTGTTCAGGAACTCAATACAATGTCAAGGTCTGTTATCCACGACGTGAGGGCTTCAGGAGGGTGAGAGACCATAGCCTCCTCGTTGAGTTTAACCTGTTACACGTTTTCATATTATGTTAAACACAACTACAGGAGATCATCGATTATCCGGCGCCTTCAGGGGGAGGGGCGCCAGATTTTCTACCTAGTTAACTTAGATATATAATGCAATACAACACAGAGAGTCGGCTAGTGTTGACTGTTATGTTAGCCGACTCTCTGTGTTGCATTGCATTATATTTCTACGTTTACTTGGGGTTTTTTTCTCATTCATTCGTACCTGATGATGATTGCTTGTGTTGCAATCGAAACATCGTATTCTATTATTTAATTAATTTTATTTTTACGTGACTTAACCGAAAGAACCAAAAAGTAATTCCTGCAGTCACGAAAGCTCCAAATCATGTCATGGGCCCTTGAAGTGAAAAATCTCGGATTTTCAGATTTTTCCTGTTGTCTTTTTTTCAGCTTTTATGAGACATAAAGATTAAGGTTTTTATTGATACAGAAGATAGCTTACTTACCACTCCAATATCGAAGACTCTGCATGGGGTGATGTACGTACTATAGTCTTGTTTCAACAATGTGTTTGACGATCGCCGGACTGATGCAGCCTTTAGACTGGTGCTCCGGCGAACGCCAAATTACACGCACTTTTGGCCAGATCGCATTGTATATTGTTTTTATTACTGACGTTATTAGCCATTCAAAACGTATATATTTGCAGTATTTGCATTGTTTAAGTTGTTGTATGTCGTGTATAATACTGTATATATTTGACACTGAAATAAACATGAATCTAAATACATCAGATGTTCACCCAATGCTAGGTTCTGTGGTTACAGATCTAAATACAGCAGATGCACTTACCTTGTCCGATAGTCTAAAGCAACTGTCCATCCATAAAAAGTCCTGTATCAGATCATCGTCTATAAAGGCAGAACACAAGCATCATGTCATTGCAACGTCCTCATTTGGACACGGTCTGGGTGTTGCAAATCATGCACCACGAGGTTTGGTCATGTTACGCACGCATTTTCCCGACCCCTTTTAACCCAAGCGCGGTTTTGCGGCTTGGGCTCCGTATGAGAATTGACGGGGTGCTCATCTCCTGTTTACGAGTCTCTCAATTGGACAATCTCTGTGGACTTCCCCGCAAAGTAGTACTCATTGTATCAACCCCAGAGGAATGATGGGCTAAGTCAACCCCCCCCATCAGAATTTTTACTTGCAACCTTCTGAATGGGAACCGCTCGCTCTACTGCTGAGCCAACTTGTCAGATAAGCAAGCAACTCTACTTGCATGTTCCTCCAAGATCGTAGACTGTTCAGGAGTCGAAGCTCTTGGAGGAGTGTGCTTGAAAAAATACATTTGCAGCACATGGTCCAACTGAAAACAAGCACGAGATGACATAATTCCCTACCAAACAGACGGAAGAAGGCCGCCATTTCCCCGCGCTGTATTATTAGGCTGGGGCTCGCGCCGCGATTGTTCACATGGTTTTTGCCACCGTCCTGGCGCGGACGCCTCCGAGATTGCATCGCCACGGGGAAGTACTGGCGGACGTGGCTCCGCTTGCTGCTCACTCGAGAGTCATGGAGGACTCCATGCTCCATATCACAGTGCCTCATGACCCCAGCCAGCAAGACCTGTCAAAACCTGATCGTACACCTCACCACAAACACACCATGCCATATAGTCGGGTCCTACAATTTTCACATCAGGGTTCTACGACACATTTGACCACTATTGAGTCGTGTAGCATAATATCGACAAGGCTTGATTCTTGCAACTCACGACTCTTCGGGACATCGGGCAAAAACATTACCAAGCTGCAGCGTGTAATTATCTGGAACATGTTGTGAGAGGTACTGGAAGATCCGACTAAGTCCATCCAGTGCTCGCCAAGCTACATTGGCTTATGGTTGCCAAACGAATATATTATACGCTCCCTCTCATTACACAAAGTGCTTGCCACGAATGAACCACAATACCTTGATGATCTCGTTAAGGAGCATACACCATCACTCAAACTCCGGCTATCCTCACAGTGGCTTTGGTCTAGCCATCGAACAAATTCAGTCACTGCATCGTGCGCTTTCAAATGTGCTTTTGCGGCTGTCTGCAACGCTCTTCTGATATTAGGAGGCCACTGCAGCTAAGCATTTTTACATCTAGATTGAAAACTAATTTCTTGAGAACTCTTTTTTGTGTTTAGTTTGTTGTCCTTCCTTCGCATCTCCGATTAGCAGTTGGTTATGTACGGTGCAAAAGAAGTTCAACAAACACTTATGCAATTAATTGTGCACGGTTGGAATTTACTTTGCTTAGTCTGTGTTAGCCGCTGATGTTGTGACGGGTTTCTTTTTTCATTCCTGTTGCTCTATACCCCTGTACTGTTCCCATTATGCTGCAATATGCAGATTGATTGGTCTCATCTGGCTCCACCCTCACCTGACTCTGCCATTCCTTGGCTCTATCCTCACCTGCAACCTCTGGCTCTGATGATCTATAGGGCAATTCAGGACTCACAAGCTCCTTCAAGACATAATTACTTGATATTCACCTCGGGAGGTCAAACAGGTGCGGCCCTGCAATTGCATGTCGACGACACTGCTGGCGTAATAACCTCCACAAGAGGGCATCTCTCGGGGACTTTGCTATACTCTTCAACGCACGGAAAGTACCCACACCGCAACTCTGCCACCAAATATCCGTAGAGACATGCAAACTACATCAACCACCTAGCCCATCAACCGAGACCTCAACAACGTTCCTCGGCTCAAGTCAGCCTTCATAGGTACTCGCTAACAGAAATTGCCCCAACAGTCTGTTAAAGGCTATACAGGGGATCTGTGTCTTTGGTGTGGTGAGAAACTCACTACACTTGAGGACTGAGTTTAAGCACATTTCAGTCTCTGAGTCTAACGAGTGATTTGTATCTGCATTTTAATATGTCTCTCTGTGTGAGTCGGTGGGCTTGTGTGTAAAACAGTGGTTCTCTTTCCACCAAATATTCGCAGAGACATACAAACTACAAAGGAGTTTACACGTTTCTTGCCATCAACCACCTACCCCATCAACCAAGCCCTCAACATCGTTCCTCGCTGCTGCCCCTTCTGGGACCGCACTGAAGTCGCCATCCTAGAATCTGACCCAGAAGAACTCTGTGGTGAACAGAGCGGAACAACGTGTACGTCCAGAATAAACGCCTCGTTCGAGACCCAAACATTACACCTGCTGGCTTTGAATTTCCTCCTGTTACATTGCTTTTATGGCTTTATTTTGGGGATTTCAAAAACGTGTTTTGGTTTGGCCATGTTTGTTTGTTGCAATACGGAATTAGACTAATGAAAAAAATAATTAAATACAAAAGTGAAAACAACTAAATTAAATCACGACGTTTCGGGCGCAACACAAGCATCCTTCATCAGGTGGGGACCACCACAGCGAAAACAGTTGCTGAGGTATGCCGAAGAGATGGCTTATTATTTTAATTTTATTATTATTTTCACCTACGTGACTTTACTGAAAGAACCAATGGATCCTTGCAGTCACGAAAACTTCAAATCTAGAATAAGACTGATGGCTTTAATCTAAGTTGTCTTGTGGTTGTTGTTGTTGTTGTTTGACTTGCATCCCACTGGGATTTTTTCACACAGCGTTGGTATACGGTGCTTTTTCTGGAAGTTTTTGCTGTTTTTTTCTTGTTTTTTGCTGTTTTTTCCTGGATTTTTCTGTTTGCGCGTTGTCACTTTAAGATGTTTTCTTGTTCATGTTTTTTGTTTGTTGCGATTGCACCCGATTCAAGAGCCGAATGGTTCACAGGACTATACCAAATAAATGAAACCGAAACTCCTCAAAGACACTGGTAACACATAAACCGCATCAGAACTTCAACAGGCTGATGTAGCACATCTCCGACATGAATGGAAGACGCAAGTCACAGCAAGTGTGACCGGCCATGCAAACCAAACTAGCATACAGCAAAACCACTGTAGTAGTCTGCGATTCTACATTGGAGCAGCAAAACGACACGAACTCTCCTGAAGCTTCTTCTTGGTTCTTTCGGTAAAGTCACGTAGAAGGAAAATAATAAAATAATAAAAAATAAAACATAATTAAATACAATTCTCACGACGTTTCGGCCACAACGCAAGCAGCCGTCCTCAGGTGAAGAACAGGTCTGTCGGAAAGACAGCGTCTGAATGAACGCCACCAAGCTTGGCAGCGTATATTTAAGCTGGGTTAGAGGAGGAAGGGCGCCTTGACAAAGTAGTTTACATATCAACAGAGGAATTTAGCATATTTATGGAAAATGCAGATATGGGATTAGTCACTACTTGTGGAATGTGTAGGTGGTGGGGGTGGTGTCAAAGTCATATTATGCTCGTGTATTATGTAGGATTAGCAGTAATAAAGGGAGGAAGTAGGATTAGCAGTAATAGCAGTAATAAAGGGAGGGAAATTTCTCCTGAAGCCCTCTTTGTCGTGGCCAGAAGACCTCAACATTGGCGCTTAAATAAACATCATATTGCTGCCACGCTCACCATCACGCCACGACATCGTCCATCTCCTCTGGTTGTTAAGCCGGATTAATGAACAATCGTGTCAACTCGATTCTTCCCCACTCAACTTTCCACAACTTTTAATTATCGGTCACAATATTATTGGTTCAAGAATATGAATTCGTGCAGTCACGAACGTTTTAAGTCAAAATTGTTATCGTCAAAGTTTGCTGGATGGGAGGCTCTGTCATTACGGTATCGGTCGTCATCCTCCGGCTACCCGCGGTGTCGCTTTTTTGTGGGTTCCTTGGAACTGCGAATTCGCCGTTGTGGTTTAAGGCTTTTGGGTTAATTTGGCTGCAGCAAATGTCCACGAAAAAGCCACTTGGTTGAGCGGTCACTTGTGGCGAGGACGCTCCTGAAAAAGCTAAATAGCTCGGTGTGGCTTGACCTGGTGAAACAAAAAAAAAAGTTGTTTAATTTATAGGTTGTTTTAGTGATTTGCCGACCTTTTCTATATTTCGCACTCTGATCGTGTTGTTTGTTCCGAACCAGAATATTTATACCGCGGGAATCCAATGAGCTATAAAAGCTCTTTTTTTTACATATCCAGTAACGTTGACCCGCCCATAATGGTCATCTGTAAAAAAGCGCTTTATAGCTCATCGGATTCCTCCAGGGATAAATAAATATAAATAAATATTCCGATTCTGAACATTTACCTCAGCGCCGCCGGTACCTCGCCACTTGCTTCGCGCTCGCCGCCTGCTCCGCGCCTAATAGCCACGCCCCTAACAACGCCCCCTAGTTACGAGCCACGCCCTCAGCAACGCCCCCTAGTTACGAGCCATGACCCTAAGAACGCCCCCTAGCTACGAGCCATGAGCCTAACAACGCCCCCTAGTTACGAGTCACGCCCTCAGCAACGCCCCCTAGCTACGAGCCATGACCCTAACAACGCCCACTAGTTACGAGTCACGCCCTCAGCGACGCTCCCTAGCTACGAGCCATGACCCTAACAACGCCCCCCCCCCCCCCCGGTCACGAGCCACGCCCCTAACAACGCCCCCTAGTTACGAGCCACGCCCTCAGCGACGCTCCCTAGCTACGAGCCACGCTCCTAACAACGCCCCCTAGTTACGAGTCACGCCCTCAGCAACGCCCCCTAGCTACGAGCCATGACCCTAACAACGCCCCCTAGTTACGAGTCACGCCCTCAGCGACGCTCCCTAGCTACGAGCCATGACCCTAACAACGCCCCCCCCCCGGTTACGAGCCACGCCCCTAACGCCCCCTAGTTACGAGCCACGCCCTCAGCAACGCCCCCTAGCTACGAGCCATGACCCTAACGCGCCCCTGGTTACGAGCCACGCCCCTAACAACGCCCGCTAGTTACGGATCACGCCCGCAGCAACTCCCCTCGTTACGCGCCACGCCCCTTAGCAACGCAACCGACTTTGGTCACGAGCCACACCCCTGATTACGCCCCTTTAGGCACAAACCGTGGCCCTATTAAGCCCTCCTAAAGTGGGCCGCCTTCCTCCAAGCCCCGCCCCTCGGCTAGACGAAGCGAGTTGACGATCCGCCCAACCAGCCCCAGACCCAAGCCCCTTTCACCAATTCAAACCCCCTTCGCCTGGTGCCAACTTCGGTACCCACCCGGGCAATCCGCGCACACGTGGAGCACGAACTGCGCCGATGATGGAAGACCACGCGTCGTACGGCGCATTTTCGCGATGGCACGAGTACAGTACGCACTGTACATATAACACGTGTGTAACAGAGTTGCAACACGCGCGCGCGCCCACGGGGCAGAACCCAAAACAAAACCCGGGCCCGACCCGGAACAGCGCTGAGCACATGGAGGCCGCGGTGCAGTGACAGCCACAGAGGAACAGCAGCAGAAGCGGCACGTTCCTCGCAGCGACACACGCGGGAGAATTTGCACCATGTTCACAAACATCTCTCCCAAGATATGGCCCAAATCACCACATCTCGCAACTCCGAATCCAAGCAGAGTTGCCTTGCATAGTGCTTGGATAAGTGGCCATCGTGCACGCACACGTTGTCACAGGCCTACGTGGTTGGAAATAAAGGGTAGTGGTGGCAACATGCAATGTTTCACTACGACTACGTTCTCACTCTTCAACCCACACAATTAGCGTGAAGTATGGTCGTATTCACCCACAACCCACACGCATGCAGAGGCCCTCATTGTGATGTTTGTGAGCCAGACCCTGCTGCGAGCGAGCCGGACCTCATCTTCTTGGTTCTTTCGGTAAAGTCACGTAGAAGAGAAGTAATAAAATAATATTTTTATTATTAAAATATATTTTTTATTATTTTATTACTTCCCTTCTACGTCACTTTACCGAAAGAACCAAGAAGATGAATCCCTGCAGTCACGAAAGCTTTAAATCGAAATTGAGCCGGACCTCGTGAGCCAGGGTCGTGCGAGATGCGGGTCGTGCGCAACCTGAGCGTTTATTACGAGTTATTTGTAATGTTGTCATGATTGGTGTTGTCATGATTGGTGTTGTTATAACAGCATTGTTTAAACACAATGGCTAGATTGTGAAAACAGTCCGATAATACTTAGTGCCAGGCGCATTTCAGCTTTTAGCTTGAAAATGTCGATAAAAAATTTGGAGTTTGACGATTTGCACCAAAAGAGTGCGGCCTCTGGCTCCGGGATAAACGCGGACACAACACAGGGGCACACTTCCTGCCGTCGCAATTCTTCAAACGCATTCACCTGAAAATATAAATGACTAAAATTGTTCTTACCTGTAATTTACGCAGGACAACTAATAAGAGCCTCTATTTGCCAATGTTTAAATAAGGATAACCATGGTGCTCAAACATGTTCTAAGTTGGCTTTTTTTACTTTTAAATCAATAAAAAGGGATATACAACATAGTACAGCTTACAGGTTAGTCATTAACTGAAAAATATTTACATGTGAAAAAGCAGTACACTGGAGTTAGCACAGCCCGCGAGGGTCTCCACTTCAACTAACCGCACCGGCTACCTTTGATATCAACACAACCATGACAGGAACGATGCGGTAATCTTACATTGCAGAAACATTCCTGATTTCAGTCTTTGGAGGAAGTCGGGTGTGGAAGGAATTTCATTTTTCATTTCAGTTTCTGGGGGCTGCGCGCGCTGCCAGGCGGAGGTGACGGGAGACGAAGACAGCTTCTCTCTCGGCACAGCGTCCACGCGCTCATTTCTTCCTGGCCTTGGTGTGCGTGAGGATGTGCGACTTGAGGTTGGTGGACTGCGCAAACTTCTTATTGCAGCTGTCGTACGGACACACGTAGGGCCGGTCTCCCGTGTGGATTCGGATGTGCGTGCGCAGGTTGAAATCCAGCGAGAAGCGCTTCCCGCAGCCTTCGAACGTGCACTGGGAAGACACACGGAGCGCCACCACCGCCGCCCGCTGCACGGCCAACCCAGCACACGAGGCGCGACACCACGAAGGCCCTGCCGCTCGCAAAGTGGCGGCGGTGGCGCCGGTGTGTGCTGCTCACCTGGAAGGGTCGCTCTCCGGTGTGCACCAGCTGGTGCCGCTTGAGTTTGGAGCTCTCGACGAAGGCCTTGCCGCACTCGGCACACACGTGTACACGCGGCCCGTGGGTGTGCAGGTGTTTCCTCATTGCCGAGTTGTCGCGGAACATCTTGGTGCAACCCTGGGCAGAAACATCGACACCACCCCCCCCCCACCGAGTTCATCTCGCCATGACACACGAAGTCGTGAGCACAGCCAGAAAGCCAGCAAGTCCACGGATCTCTGTACGAGTCTGTGGATTTCTACGCGAGCTTATGGACGCCACAGATGCAGAATCGCACGTACATAGTCAGAGCCATGAATTTCTTCCCCACAGATGGGGTGCAATGGGTCAAGTTGCTCCCATCGTCGCATGCAGCACACACACACTCGCGCGTGTCAGGATGGAGCCCGAGTGAGCTGGAGGCTCTACCTTGTGAGGACAAGCGATTGTTTTTGACGAATCCACTTCGACGTCGGCTACTTTGAGAGGCTTCATTCTGAAAACAGAGATCACAGGCTTTGGATTATTTTCAAAAACTTCACTCAGGAAGCTACAAGACAAAGTATTATCATTTGTATTTACACTCGTTTACCCATGAATGGCTCACCGAGTCTCAAGAATCCCTTTCCGGAGGGTCCTGCCAAGTTTTCGTAGTCGGCAGTGACGATTGCTAAGAAAAGCGTGATGTCATTTTTCACATTTGAACTCTGACGCTGGTACACAATGACCTACTCGTTTTCGAATGACGTCACATGACCTTTAATGTTTGCGGTGAAGAATCGTTTTTTTGGTTCATATACACCACAGTTTTACCCACGGTGGCCTACCATATACAAATCGGGAACCTGGTAATGATTAGGTTCGAGTTAAGTTAAGGTAATGGTGAGGGTAAGGGTTAGGTTAGGGTTCAGTTACGTTAAGGTAAAGGGTGAGATGTTAACTGCCTCGCCTGGTATACAGGTCCTGGGTTCGACCCCAACCCTGACACCTGTATATTTGCATGTTCTCCCCGTGGCCACGTGGATTTTTTTCTGGGTTTTCTGATTTTTTCCCCCCCCACATTTAGAAACATGCATTTAGAGTATTGTCCACATGATAAGCCACTTTATGAAGCTATCATTTGTGGCCAGCAAACTTCTGAAAAGAGATATATAGATTAATAAGGCCTTACCTGCTGAAATAATAAACAGTTTAATAACAGCAATGGTTATGTTAAGGTAATTGTTTCTAGTAGTGGTTAGGTTAGGGTTACATCAGAATAGTTAGGTTATGGATAAGTTAATGGTTACGGGTAAGTTAAGGTAAAGTTTATGGTAATGGTTAGTCTTACGTTTAGGTTAGAGTGACATTAAAAGGATAATGTAAGGGCGAGGATGAGTTGTGTGTATGTATGTTGAACGTCTTTCACACCGTACATAGCCAACCGTTCTAATCGGAGGTGAGAGTTATGGTGAGGTGTGGGGTGAAGTTAGAGTAGTTATGATGAGTTTGTGATGAAGGGAAAGTTGAGGGTTAGGCTGGGGGTTAGTTTATGGTAAGGTTTGGGTGTGTATTGGGTGAAGTTTTTGGTAGGTTTGGGGTAACTTCAGTATGAGTTTAAGGTGAGTTTACATTGAGTTCAGCATTCGGAAGGGGTAAGTTTACGCAGAGTTTGGGGTGCATTTGGGCTGAATTAGAAGTAGATTTGTCGTGAGATTGTGGCGAGATTTGGGTATGTTGATGGTGATATTAGGTAACTTTCCGGTAAAGTTGTGATGAATTATGGGTTTTGTTTGATTGAATTGAGGGTGAAGTTTTGATGAGTTTGAGTTAAGTTTGTGGTGAGTTTGGGGTAAATTGATGGCGAGCTTAGGATTGAGCTTATAATCAGTTTGGGTTGTTTTTAGCGAGATTGATGATAAGATTACGTCGATTTTGGGTTGAGTTCAAGGTGACACTATAGTTAGTGATGAATGAGTTTTGCTGCGAGCTTGTGGCCAGTTTGCAGTGAGTTTGCATGAGCTTTGCTTAAGTTAACTGCAAGTTTGTGGCAATTTATGGCGAGTTTAGAATAAATTAGAAATCAGTTTTTGGTGAGATTGTGGCCAGTTTTGTGATGAGCTATGATGGGATTAGAGTTATTGTTGAGTTTATGGTGGGATTAAGAGTGGCGAGTTTTTAGTGGTGAACTCACCTCGCAAACTCCGCCAGCTGTTTGGGGTCGGCGAGGTCGATGCCGGGAATCCCGGGTGCCGACCCCTTCCGCTGCTGCGCGAAGTGATGATGCACTTCGTCCACCTCGTCAAGCACCACAGAGCTCTGCGGGATCACCTCCTCCACCAGTGACATCTCCTCCATCTCTGACATCTTGTCTTCTGCACACAGGACACGGGGATAGCCTCAAGCCTCGAACCATGACACAGGGATGACTGACGGAGAGAAACAGAGAGGAACGGGGAGAGGCTACAAACATGAGCGAGGGAGATACAGACGCGAATACAGAGACAGAGGAGACGGGCAGAAACAGAGAGTGACAGAGACGGGGGGGCACAGCTATGATGAGCCTGGGGAGAAAAGTGAAAATACAGACACACAGAGACATCGGTATACAGACACACAGACGTACACAGAGAGGCCACATGTGCAGCAGTTACCCGAGGCCCACACGGTGACGGAGAAGTCTCCCTCCGAGGTCTTGATCTGCACCTGCTTGTGGTCCCACTTGGCCGCACATTTGGCCTCGGCCTCTAGGAGGCCCCCCGCGCCGCGCTTAGCGCCGCCGGCGGGCGATACCGACGTCGAGATCTTGTTGCCGCGTTTGTGGGCCCCGCTGCGCTTGAAGGCCTTGTGCTGCTCGGCCAGGGGCTCGTCGCCCAGGCCGTCGTGGCCCGCGGGCACGGGGATGAGGATGTGGTCGAGGCTCACGGCGTGCAGCTCCTCGCCCACCACCTCTTCGTGCGTCTGCACGAGGATCACCTCCTGGTGGCGGACGTCGTCGTCGTCGTCGTCGGCTCCCGAGCCCAGCGGCTCGAGGCCCAGAGACTCTTCGTCGTCGTCGCCCAGGGAGCCGTCGATGGGGATGGTGACCACCTCGATCTCCTGCAGCTCTACGATCTCGGCGGGGATCTCCACGCCGTCCGCCGTGATGCAGATCGTCTCGCTTGATGTCATGGTGGACATGGTGGTGGACCAGGTTGGTGAGGTGGTGGTGGTGGTGAGAGAGGTGGTGGTGGTGAGAGAGGTGGTGGTGGTGGTGGTGAGAGAGGTGGTGGTGAGAGAGGTGGTGGTGGTGGTGGTGGTGAGAGAGGTGGTGGTGGTGAGAGAGGTGGTGGTGGTGAGAGAGGTGGTAGTGGTGAGAGAGGTGGTGGTGGTGGTGGTGGTGAGAGAGGTGGTGGTGGTGGTGAGAGAGGTGGTGGTGGTGGTGAGAGAGGTGGTGGTGGTGAGAGAGGTGGTGGTGAGAGTGGTGGTGGTGGTGGTAGACCAGGTTGGTGAGTGATGTCAAATGTGGTGGTGGTGATGGAGATGAAGTTGCTGGATCGGAGGCAGGTGGTGGGTGAGGAGGGGGAGGTGTATGAAGTCAGAGAGGAGGTGGGTGAAGAGGTGGTTGTGGGTGATGAAGTCGGAGGGGAAGGAAGTGGTGGAAGAGGTAGGTGGTGGTAGATGTGGAGGAGGTGAGAGAGGAGGTGGAGGATGAGGTGAGAGTTGAGGTGGGTGAAGTGGTGGAAGGGGAGTTGAGGGAAGAGGTGGAGGTTGAGTTGAAGGAGAAAGAAGAGACGGAGGAGGAGGAGGGGGGGGTGTGAAAGGGGAGGAGAAGGCTGAGGAGGAGAAGAAGCCGCGTTCCGCTCGGGGCCTGAGGGCCGCGCCAGGCCCAGCACACCACTTGACGTCACCGTGACGAAATATGACGCCACGCGACGGACCAGGGGCGTGACGTCATGTCACCGTCGCGTGACGTCACGGTGTAAACAGTCCTGCGGCGCGCACCCCTCCAGACTCATTCATGCACTGATCAGCTCGGGTTCATCGATTTGCAGACCCATATATTGTACTCGCAGATCCATACTCACACAGATCCAGACCCATAGTCAAGGTCTCGCAAGGTGATTCATAAACTCACATAGACCGCGGACACACACAGTGACTCGTCGACTGAGACCAACCCACACAAATGCATACTCACAGACCCACTCACAGATGCACTTACACCGAGACGCATACTTACTCGCACTCTCACACACCATAATACGGGTAGGAACCTCCTGGTTACACCAGCCCACAGGGGATTATTGTGTCCGTCATGCAGGGAGGGGCTGGGTGGGGAGGGGCTGGGTGGGGAGGGTGGGGCTGGGTAGGGCTGGGTGGGGGGTGGGAGGGGTGGGGAGGGGCTGGTCACTCCGTGGTGCCCTTATAAAACTCAACGTTTCACCTACTCACGCCGGCTTGTGCCCGCCCTCACAGTCGGGCATATTTGCGGAATACACCACGCCGCCGTTGACCCTGGACATTGACCGAGCAACCCAACGTTCCTACCAGCTCCCTCCGCAGGAATGTGTTCTCAGACCCATACTTCGACTGAATTGTTATGAAACAATTCCCAAGCCCAGCGAGTAAATCACTCGTGAGATTTCGCTTAATTTGAGTGAATTTTAGCCAATTACAACACCGCATTGTCCCACACCCCGATTACAAGGCCATCTACGGGAAGTTCTCCTGCTAGTGTAAAGTCAAACATGCCACGGGGGGGGGGGGGGTGTTCGTGAAGATCTCATCCACCACCTCCTCTCATCCAGCTACTCTCACATCATCTCCACCACCTCCACAACATCCCTCCACCCTCGTACAAAACTGCAACAAACTCCACGAGCTTCTTAACAAACACACTTTATTGGTCAGCAAATCACCAGCGCAGGTGTCTCCCATCATAGAGGGCAGCACGTATGTAGTGACGACGTTCATAGAAAAGAAGTGGCAGAATAAGTAACGGGCAAGGGTGGGGGTCACGGCCGCAGGCACCACGAGAACAAGTGACTGTATACTACTTCGAGTTTGCATGTTCACCCCGTGGTCGCTTGGATTTTTCTCCAGGTTCTCCGTTTTTTCCCCTTCACTTTTAAAAAAACATGATGTTTAGACCATTTGGCCGATAAAAAATTCCACATAAGCCGCTTCGTTAATCTATCATGTGGCCAGGTCGCTTCTGGATAAAAAGAGCTGTTTAGCTCAGTGGGCCTGACCTGGTAAGAGTAAAAAGAGAGTGAGTTAAAATTGATCGCACAAAATTGTGAACACTTCAGTTCTGTTTTCTTGGTTCTTTCGGTAAAGTCACGTAGAAGTGACTTTACCGTGCTGTCTTCTACGTGACTTTACCGAAAGAACCAAGAAGACGAATCCTTGCAGTCACGAAAGCTTTAAATCGAAACTTCAGTTCTGGTTAACTGACCCCCGTGTAACGCCGAGTAAGCCACGCTCGTAAAGGACGGCCTCACCTTCATAAGGTGAGGTTGTCGATGATAACGATTTAACTTGTTTACCCAGAAAATGCTCAGTTTCACGAAGGTCGTGCTAATTTTTCCATAGCAGAGGGCAAAGAATTCCGTATTTCACAATTGAACCTTATGGCGGTAACCCCGGGGTACCATAGTACCCCGGCTCTCGCATAATGTCCGTGATGCAGTCATTTTGAGTCTGTTGATGGTCGGCGATGTGGCAATCGACTAATCTCGACGAGCTGTACACGATGCACCACTACGGTGCGTACCGCGAGCGTTCAGGGTTTCGGCGCAATCGTCCTCGCTGCGTTTCGACATCGCGGAGTGGCACTGATGTCGGATTAATTGGTTACCCCAGTTGCGGAGCTAAGTCCCAGAAATAAAATATTTAATTGCCTCGACCATATTTTATTATTTGGTACCCCGGGGTACCGCCATAAGGATCAATTTAAGAATAGTTTATGGTGTAATCACCGCTATAAGTAACCAACCACAGTTAAGTAATCCCACACTGCTGTCTGAAATCCAAGCGCAGCCAGTAATCCCTGTGCTGTCTGGAATCCGGCATTACCACCAGCAATCCGTGTTGCCTGCTGTGATTCCGTGCTGCCTGCAATGCAAAACGCTGATCGAGCAATGCTTGCTAGTCGAGTTGTGGATGAGTTTAGCATCGAACGAGAACCGATATCCTTGCCTAGAAGCATCTAGCAGTTCACCAAGTGGCTCAAGCAAGCCCTACTCTGCTGACGCGACAATATTTTGAAATCTTGTTGAAATATGCACTCCCACAAGGCCGTATGCCTGATGAGATGTGAAAAAAAATGTCCTTCATTATTTGTCTGCTTAGTGCTCTACGACACTGCGGATTTATTTTTGCTAGAAAACATTTTAACTCGAGCAGCTTCACAGCACTCGCTCACCGCAACGAACACCCACGAGCTTCACACACACACACGAGGCGGCACGTCACTTGCACAGGTACCCCGCATCATAGAGGCCAGTCACGTCATGACGAGGTCCGTAGTAAGGAGGTGGTATAATTAACAGTTATAGACGAGGTGGTATCACGACCGTTCTATTCTTACCAGTAACAAAACATCGGTCGTAGGCACCTATGAGAATGAATAATCACTCGCAAATATGAACATTTGGTTCCCGGCATACCGACCATTGTGTCACGGCGAGTAAACCATGGTGGCTAAGAATGACTTAATCTTCATCAGATGAAGTTGTAGATGATGACGACGATGACGACGAAGATGACGACGAAGATGACGATGAAGATGACGAGGATGACAGTATGTGTGTGCCCACAATATTGGTAGTGGAGTTTTTGGCACGGGCGGAATTCCGGGTGCCCTGCGTCTCTGCGCGTCGCTGCCGGACTACGCTCATGCGGGCCCGGGCCACTCCCCCTCTCCGGCGTAGGGGGCAACTCGGTCGCGCAAGCGGCCAGCGGCGGTCCTCGTCCAACTCCCTCTCCGGCGCCCAGTTCAAACCTCTCGCCCGAGAAGTCGATGCCGATGCCCCTTGGGCTGAATTGGTATGGGGCACAGAGGGAGGACACAATCCAAAAAGAGAGACATTTCGACTTTGTTGTCCTGGGCATTATGAGTGATGCGTAACTGTGCGGGATGTGGTGCGCTGCGCGGCGTTAAGACACACCGAGCTGCAATCTCTCTCTCACGATCTCGTCTCTCTCGGCCTTTTTCTCCTGCCCTAGCGACTCCACCATGCGATCGATGCAGTTGTCGAGGACGAGGGAGGGCGTGCTGGATGTGGGGCTTGCGCGGCAGATTGGGCACAGCTCCTTCTGCTTCAGCCACTCCTCGATGCAGTTGCGGCAGAAAGTGTGAGCACAGCTCAACGTCGTGGCCTGCACCACCACCACCACCGCATCGCACAGGGGGAGGGCCACGCCAAACACTCTTAACCCAAACTTACGGCTCTTGCGATACAGCAGCAGGAGTGCATTCATAATAATAATAATGAATCACCTGTAATGTAATCTGATTAAATCGATAAAACCATCCAAGCAGCAGTAACAGCAGCAGTAGCATCAACAGAAGCAATAACATCAGCAGAAGCAGCAGTAACAATAGCAACATCAGCAGAAGCAGCAGTAATAACAGCATTAGCAGCACCTGAATGAAGAGCTCGGAGCAGATGATGCACTGCAGCTCATTCTCCATCACGTTCTCAAAGGAGCAGATCACCTGCTTCTTCTCAGTCTTCTCTTGCTGCGGCGGTAACAACAACAGCAGCAGCCATAGCATCACCGCCAGCATCCTCACCACTGCAGCAGCGCCATACGCCAGGCGGTGCGGTGTTCCCCGTCACCAGTTGTCAGTGGAGTAGCGTGCATGCTGAGCTAAAGTGGAACCAGTGTGCAAAATACGTAGACTATCTGCCTCCTTCCCACATCTGTTCCTCCACATGAAGAAAACTATGTTTAGCACATCCCACTGGCCACACAGCATTCTGGGAGTGCATAATTTTATAATCCTATGAAACTGCACACAAACACCACTGTTGAAGCCACACACACGCATGTGCACGCAGTTCCCTGCCGTCAACTGCCGTCCGCACCTCCAGCTGCATCTGCTGCTCGCGGAGTGCCAGCTGGTTCTGCCGCTGCCTCTCTCTTTCCTCCGCAAGCTCACGCTGCAGACGGCGCCACTCCCGCTCGCTGCGCTCTCCCACCGCGTCGTCCTTGCCGGGCTCGCACGGGGCGGCTCCAAGCCAGCGCTTCCCTCGCTTCTCGTCGGCAATTCCCACAGGGGAGGGCCAGGGCTCCGCCGCGGGGCTGCTCCGCACACTCTCACAATCCCCTCCATGTCCTTCGCCCTTCTCCGCTGCTGCGCTCTTCAAGGTGCTTTGCGTGGGGTCATCCTCTTCCCCGCCGCCGCTCCGCGAGCTGCCTGGGTTTGACCTCCGAGGGAGGTCGCCGGTCGACTCCTGCGTCTCTCGTGATGGCGCATCTCCGAGCTCCCTGGCTCCGCTATCCTGGGAAGGGCCTGAATGGGCGGCGTCCATTCTGGGTTTCTTGCCAGTGAACGGCCTCGGCTGGTGGAGGACACTGCCGACCGCACACGCTTCCTCCTCACGCTTGCGTTTCTCGGACGGTGAGCCCGAACTTGACGGCGCTGGCGACTCGGCGAAGCAAGTCCGCAGCGCCGTACGCACCACGCGGTACTCGAACTCGGGGCTCTCCTGGCTGTCGAGGCGCACGCCGATTTGCACGGTGTCGCCCACGGAGAGCACGCGTGGCGTGCCGGGATCAATCCGTTCCCCGTTCACGTACACGCCGTTGATGCTCTGTGAAACGCAGGCAATGCACATCGAAAATGTCTATTACTATTTATTGTTATTATGCTTGCTTAGTTTTGAAAGTCTTAATCTTAATCTCCTTCAACAGATATAAGTTATAGATGATGATGATGATATGGTGATTAGTATTTTCAGGAAGGTTCTGAAATGAGTTTACAGTAGAGACAATGATTGCTAAGTAAATTGTCGTGTAATTTTTTCAATTTAGAAAATTTGGACTGACGTCAGCACAGAGTGGCCTACTCTTGCAAATTATACAGGAACGTTATTGTCCGCTGCAAAGCAGATGGCGTGTAGTGTTTTATGATTAAATACACACCAAAGTATTAACTAGGACGGACTGCCAAATTCCAACCACAAACCTATGCAACGAGTAGCAGCCAAGCCACTGTTGAGCTGAGTCATAGCCCCAGCAAAGCACAAGCGCAGTGGCGCACGGTGGGCAGCCTGGGTGCAGAGATGCTGAATGAGGCAGTATGGCTGCACCTGCAGCAGTTGCATATTTAGTAAATATCCTGTAATGAGATGAGAGCCCAAGGAGACAAATCTCTCAAGGGAGGCCTGGACCACAAGAGGCAAATGTAGCGACGCAGAACCGAGTAATACAGCACCAGTGTCATCTATCACGTGCTTCGCCCACTGTGCTATGAACCCCACAACCAGAGTTTAATTCCCAGCACGGCGGCGAGTGATATCGGAGCCGGTCCTGAGCTACCCCTTATCAACTAGCCAGTGTGAAGACTGACATGACATTTAATTACCCAGAGGTAATTCATCTCTTATAACCATTTTATACTGGCATATCCGAGCCATGCTAGGGCCGTGCCAAGCCAGCACGGTGTGGGTCAGGAAGCACGGGTTGCTTTTCCACTGCGCCAAAGCCAAGCCGTGCTGCTGACGTCATGTGCAATTCATGACATCAAGACCAGCGTAGACGCCGACGCCTACGAGCTCCGCCAACTAACGTCGCACACATTGCACAACTCACTATCCCCACCCCTAGCCCTGCTTGGCTCTAAACCAGCTTCATGTGTCTTGTAAGGCAAGCAGAGCACGATTATATAAAATGCCAGTGGAAAACCGACCGTGCTGCACGGGCCCTGCACTGGCGCATCTCGGATGCACGAGCGGGAATGGAGAATTGGCGAGTGCTCTGGCCGGGCACCCCAGCACACCGGCGCCATCGTACCCGGCAATCGGTGACGCTCCAGCAGGGCTCTCGATGCGGGGAGGCTCCTGGTGCACAGCGCGTGAACACGCAGTGTTTGCGCGACACCATGAGTGGGTACTTAAGCGACACGAGGCGCGCCGTCACCTCCATGCCACGGCCACACGCCACCTGCAGCCACACGTTCAACAACGCGCATCATGACATCACAACGTGGATTTATATCCCTATGGGTTGACAGTGTGGCAAGGTGGCGGCGCAGTAGTACAGCAGATCATTGATTATCCGGCTTCCAAGATAATCCAGCACGCCCTTCCCCCCGAGGCCGCCGGATAATCGATGATCTACTGGAACACTCGCGTCTCACAGCATCAAGGGTACCGGTTCGATTCCCGACTCGGGCGCATTTCTATCTTAAGTGTTTATCTTCTCCCCGTGTTCTTAAGAGTGTGAGTGGAGTGTGAGCGTTATGTTAGTGTGTGGTGTGGTGAGTGTGGAGCTTTGTGTGTTCTCCCCGCTGTTTTTCATGGGTTTCCAACGGGTTCTCCCAACGTCCTCCTACAACTGCCACCATATACAATGTCATTGCCATTTACCAAACCAACCAAATGTAGGACCCTCTTGAAAACGAGAATTCAGACTCGTAACGTGATGCAGCATTAACGCTCGTTACTACAACTCAACCTGGAGAGCGACGCGATCACAATTGTTCAGTGACAAACTCGCCCGTTACTCACCCAAGCCTCCCACATAGAGGGCAGTACTAAAACTACCGGGCAGGGTGGGCCCTACTACTTGCTGTACTGCCTTCCACGGGCCACCTCCGAGCCACGCAAGTTGTGAGTCTGGCGCTCGTGCCATTGTCTGCGTGACCCACCAACCCCACGGCCGCTGTGCCATAAACACCTCACCATCATCATCACCACCTTCCTCGTGAAAATCATCTACTCCACGTCACCACACTCTGCCCTTCAACACCAAAATCACCTCCGACTTACCAATCACCGCATCCTCCCCGCCATCAACATCATCACTGTCACGTAACAACACCACCTTATCACTACCACCGCCTTCAGAACTATAGCATCCCTTCACCATCACCACGACCACCTCCAACCCACCATTATCACCACCACATCACCCTCCACCTCACCACCACCACATTCCCTTCCCTTAATCACCACCTCGGCCATCATCAACCACCTCTCGCCGCCGTCACGAACCGCCTCCCCGCGCGCACCTCGTCTCCCGACAGCAGGATCCGGCCCTTGTGGTGGCCGATCCGCTGCAGGTACCACTCACCTCCCTCCTCTCACCCTCCTCCTCCTTCGTTTCCTCACTCCTCCTCGCCCTGCGCCGTCGCCTCCGCGCGTAGCACCGCACCACACCCGCCGCCATCGCTCCCTCTGCGGACCCCCTTCGCCACGTGACCGGCCCGCCGGACCACGTGACGCCGAGCGCGTTTGGAACTCGGGATGAACGATTTGGGGGAAATATCTAATTGCGATTTTTTTTCTTCTTGTTTTTTTCGGTAAAGTCACGTAGAAGGGAAATAATAAAATAATAAAAATGAAACATCATAAACACCTTTTATTATGTTTTATGTTTATTATTTTATTATTTCCCTTCTACGTGACTTTACCGAAAGAACCAAGAAGATGAATCCCTGCAGTCACGAAAGCTTTAAATCGAGATTTTTTTTTCTGACAGATATTGCGATTTGATTTGCGATTACATTTTTAAAAGTCAAGCCTCAGTTCAATATTCACTGTGTAACAGATTTTTTTAAATGTGATGGAGCATTGCCACACGATACCATCAAAATATAAACTGCTCTGTATATTCTAATGCAAGGATGAGAACTTAAAATATATGAATTGCTTCCAACATGCCTTTATTGAGATGTTTTAATTGAAATAGAACAATCAAACATATAACAATTGTTAAGTTAAATAAATAAAGTTATATTAAAAAAACATTCAAATAAGAAAGTAATAGGACATTTCAAATTTGCTAATCGCGTTACAAATTTCGATTTTAAATCGATTAATCGTTCAGCCCTATAATTGGTGCGTGCCCGATGCCACGAGCCACCCCTACCCCCTACACCAGGGGTGGGAAACCTTTTTTCTGCCAAGGGCCATTTGGATATGTATATAACATCACTGCCATAAGTACCCGGCGTTGCCCGGGGGAAAAATATATTTTTTAATAACCTTACATATATACACACCCTCACCACTCACCACTCACCCTCACCATTCACCCTCACCACTCTCCCTCACCACTCTCCCTCACCACTCTCCCTCACAACTCATCCTCACCAATCACCACTCACCACTCACCCTCAACACTCACCCTCACCACTCTCCCTCACCACTCACCCTCACCATTCACCCTCACCACTCTCCCTCACCACTCACCCTCAACACTCACCCTCACCACTCTCCCTCACCACTCACCCTCACCATTCACCCTCACCACTCTCCCTCACCACTCTCCCTCACCACTCTCCCTCACCACTCACCCTCAACACTCACCCTCACCACTCACCCTCACCATTCACCCTCACCACTCACCCTCAACACTCACCCTCACCATTCACCCTCACCACTCTCCCTCACCACTCACCCTCAACACTCACCCTCACCACTCTCCCTCACCACTCACCCTCACCATTCACCCTCACCACTCTCCCTCACCACTCTCCCTCACCACTCACCCTCAACACTCACCCTCACCACTCTCCCTCACCACTCACCCTCACCATTCACCCTCACCACTCACCCTCAACACTCACCCTCACCACTCTCCCTCACCACTCACCCTCAACACTCACCCTCACCACTCTCCCTCACCACTCACCCTCACCATTCACCCTCACCACTCTCCCTCACCACTCTCCCTCACCACTCTCCCTCACCACTCTCCCTCACCACTCATCCTCACCAATCACACCCTCACCAATCACCACTCACCACTCACCCTCAACACTCACCCTCAACACTCACCCTCACCACTCACCCTCACCATTCACCCTCACCACTCTCCCTCACCACTCATCCTCACCAATCACACCCTCACCACTCTCCCTCACCACTCTCCCTCACCACTCATCCTCACCAATGACACACTCACCAATCACCACTCACCACTCACCCTCAACACTCACCCTCACCACTCACCCTCACCATTCACCCTCACCACTCTCCCTCACCACTCTCCCTCACCACTCATCCTCACCAATCACACCCTCACCAATCACCACTCACCCTCACTCACCCTCACCACTCACCCTCACCACTCACCCTCACCACTCAACCTCCCCTCACCACTCACTAATCACCACTCACAATCGCCACTCACAACCGCCCTCACCATTATATTTTTGCCCCAGTCAACGCCGGATATTTGCCATTCGTAGCAGTTTATTTCAACTCTATAAGCAACTTATATTAAAGAGGAAGCGCGATCCAAAAGTAATTTACAACCTTCGATTAGTCCTTTGTGCGATTCAAAGAATCGATTCCTGGCATGTTGGGGGTTTACATTTTGAATGATAGAGTTTCATTTTCATTGTTATTTTATTTTTGTTATTTTTTCAGGAGTTTTTAATTACATTTTTGCCCCGGTCAACGCCGGATATTTCCCGTTCGTAGCAGTTTATATCGACTTTAACCAACTTATAGTAAACGGGAATCGTCCGAATCTAAATGAATCTACAACCTTCGATTCCTTTGCGCGATTTAGAGAATCGATTCTTGGCGCGTCGGGTTTAAAGTAATTACACAGTTGTTTTTTCATTGGTATGTAATGTTTGAAAGTTTTCATAAGATTTTAAATGTATTTTCCCCCCGGGCAACGCTGGGTATATCGAGTTTATACCACAAATGCGTGCGCATATTTTTAACGGGAATTAAAAATGGCGTCCACCCGGCAGCGAATGCGTCGCTACCCGTTGCCAGGGGCAACCGCCGTCCAATGAAACTGCGTATGGTCCGGCGACACACAGACACACACACAGACAGACAGACAGACAGATTTGCGATTTTATATATATAGATTCGCGGGCCATACAAAATTATCAACTTAAAAATTAGCCTGTTATATTTGGTCAAACATTTAATTAACTCACCTCTAATGCGATGGCTGGAACTGCTTCTCTTTGGCGAGGCGTGTGATGTTAGCTGGTATTGATGATGTTGCTACTCGCAACTGCTTTTACAGGTTTTTTCATAGATTTATTGAATTTCGAGTCCCGCCCGCGGTTGCCTTGGCAGGGCCACACCAAATGATTTCGTGGGCCTCATACGGCCCGCGGACCGGACGTTCCCCACCCCTGTCCTACAAGAACAAGAATCTCGATTTTTATCCCGGAGGAATCCGATGAGCTTTGAAGCGCTTTTTCCATAGCTGTCAAAAGGGGCGCGGGTCAGAAAGTTAAAAGAAAACCTCCCGCCAGCGAGTTATGTTACTCACCGCCTTCACCAATGTGCAGTCTTATTGAGGGCCCTGTGTTGTTGTCTTGCTGTGGTCTGGGACTGTTGTGGTTTATTCTTGAAAATTTATGATTATTAATTTTCGGACTTATCATACAATTTGTACCCATGTACGTTCTTTGTTTTAATTGGTAAATTCACGTTTCGTGACTCGCTGACCTTTTCTATATTTCACAATACAATATCGCTTTTTTTGTTTCCGTTGGAAACTTGCCGACGCGCCCCGCCTGCCGGACGACATCGGTGACGAAGAGCTTCGGAGCTCATCGCATTCCTCCGGGGCGAACGCAGATGGCGACGAAGTCCGTGGAGTGACGGTCACCGCGTGGTTCAAACGCCGCACTTAGATCCACCCGGCGTCCGATGGTTCGACTTTTGTCAGAAATGTCACTCACCGTTGCGTCGACGTTCGGTCTCCGAGCGATCGAGAGCTTCGTTAAACACCCAATACGCTTTCGCGACCAATATTATTCATAATAGGCTTTTTTTTTGGGTGAGATCGCGTTAATATAATTGCGTCGTGAAACCCGCCACCACCCGACAACAGACAATTTGTAAGGTTTGTCACGTAACCAAAACATTTCTTACTGCAGATCACCCACCATACGTCAATTCTGATCAACTGTGAGCAGAGAACCGATACTTGCTATTTTCGTGCACACAAAAAACGGCAGGATGTACAAGCACAAGGTGCATGCACAACATGTTGATTACCCTATGAATAACCCAACCGGTAATGTATATCCATAGTAATTTATATGCATTAATCAATCCCCCCCACCCACTTTTTTCCCTTTGGACCGGGTTGGCTCACAAGTAACATCACATTCATCTCTATTTGAGAACGAAACAGGGTTTCTCCACAAATCTCGCCTGATGATGCTCGTTGTAATGACAGGCGAAACGTCGTACTCGAATTGTAAATGTAGTGTTTACTCTCCAATACATCGTGTGCCGCGCTAGTAAGGAATTGTAATGTTTTGTTTACGTGACAAACCTTATTAATTGGCTGTCCGGTAGTGGCGGGTTTAACAACACATTTATATTTACGCGATCCAACTTAAACAAAAAACTTATGGATCGAGAGCTTAGTTCGAAGGAGTCGCTTCGCGGACACGTTGTCCATCTTTACGCTCAAACTCCAGGAAAATTGCGAACTTCAGTTGCCGGTTGACATTCGGAATGGAGTGAAACTCTCTGAATAAGGGTGTATGGCAGCAAGAGCAGTTTATGCGAATGCTGCCGCAAGAGGTCACACGTTTGGCGCTACGGTCCTTGGCTATGCATGAATGTCCTGCCAAGTTTTCGCAGTAGGGGGCGATGTTGCTGTGATCCCAATGGAATAGAGAGTACAAGTTACTATGTACAGATTTTGTTTTCGTGTACAAGCAACCATATAACTCATGCAGAATTGACAGTGAACGAACAACCTCCACTCACAAACAGCAAGGCGCCAGGCCCTGAAATCGAACCCAGGCGCTTCTTGCAGTGAGGTGCGAGTGTCATCAATGCACTGCCACCCTGGGTCAGCAAGCGACATGCAAAGACAGGCAAACGCACGCTCCACCGTGGCGTCTCCAAAAGCAACTTTATTTGTAATTCAAAAAGCACGACAGCTCGCAGCGCCAATGCGCATCATACGACAACACGTAACACAACAGTTTGACAGCATGACAGCTCGCAAATTTCCGTGCAGATCGCAGTGCACAGCTTGCGGCGAACAGCATGGAGCACAACAGTTTGCACTCGTAGCACGCAGCTACGATGTGCAGCAGGACGCTCGCAGGATGCAGCTTGTGGGCGCAGCTCCATCAGCAGCAAGCAGCGGCAACAACAATGTCTTCCAACAGCAAGAGAGGAATGAGCCAACGTGGGAAGAGGCACATGTGCGGCTTGTGCTGGTGGCTGGCTTGAAAATGTGTTATTGTTGAATGTGACAGCAGGGTCAAATAACGAGTTCGCTAATTGGTTACTGATCAGTGTAAGAGTTGGTTCTAATAACTGGTGGGCTAGAGATAGGGCTAGAGTTTGTGTGGCTTCACACTAACCACTCTTCTTCCGATTTCAATGGATGGTCCTTTTAGTTTTTAGTCTCTTTTCATTGCTGTGTCCACAAGGCCCACACAACCACACGGCCCGCAGAGGGCACAGCCTGCAGCCCTGCAGAGCCCGCAGAGGGTGCAGCCAGCACGGAAGGCCCCATGTCCTCAACATATCGTGCAACAATCCACTCCCTGGCAACGCCGTGCCGTTCTCGGGCATCACGGTAAAGTCTCTCAATCCCCCCCCCCCACACTGCCTCATGCCCAACCCCCAAAACTACCTGAATCTCCTAGATTACACACGCAGGGGTCACGTTGCGAGAACACCGTGTTTCCTTTTCCACAATCAACAGCAATTATCTCCAAGGCAAACAGAAATGTGACATGAGCAGCTTATTTTAGGCTGTGGTGTGCGGTTCTGGTTGCAGCCTGTGAGTAAATAATTATCATCCGAAAAGAAAGCGGTTTAAATAATTGTCAGCTCTTCTTCACGCCCTCCAAATAAGCTTAAACACTGGCAGAAGTGCATGAACATCGCAAATCAAGTAAAAAAGACAAGAAGCGTACGTACATCAGTGCACAACGACCACAACCGCCGCGGCACGGACACGAAACAGGCAGCGCCGAGGCCACTCACTCGGGGCCACTGGGACCCTGAGGCCACCGGAGGACGATTCGGAAGAGCGCCACACGGGTTTGGCCACCTAAGCCAACCCGGCTCAGGCGGGCGGGCCTGACGCACCGCAAGCACCCCCGGCGGCTCCTTCGCTCCCCTAGGGCGGGACGGGGGACGCGGGGGGTAGAGACCCCGGGCCGGGAGGGAGGGGGAGGCCACTACTCGAGGCGGCCACCCTTGAAGTGGCGCTTGACGCGCGAGTAGGGCCCGAGTGAGTCATCCGTGATGAAGTCCCACAGCACCTTGACCCAGGAGTCGTGCTGCGGCAGGTCCTCGTAGAACTCGGGGGCGATCTTCCTCACCTGGCACCGCACGTACGCAAACATGAGTTTAAGTTCAATCGTTATTTAGATTATTCCGCTCGTTTAGCTGGGAAAGCCTCACCCAGTCTCAAGACTTCTTTTTCAGGAGGCTCCTGCCCATTGTTTGAAGTATGGGGTGATGTTGCTGCTGCTATGTGATCCCAATTGAGTAAATTATTTGCGGGAAATGTGCATCTGGATTTGTGGTCAGCACCGGTTACATTTTATTTTTACGCTCGTTATTTTGTTGAGTTTTTTTACTCAATCTGTAATGGGCATTGTCCAGTGGCAAACACTGTACATAACACAACTGTATTGTCCATAATATAGGTTTTTGGGTTAGATTGCGTAAATATATAAATGTGTCGTTAAAACCCACCACCACCCAACACAGCCAACTAGTAAGGGTTGTCACGTAAACAGAACATGCCAATTCGTCACTAGTACAGCACACTGGTGTGTTGGAGAGCCAAGCCACAACATTAAAATGTTGTGGCTTGATAACCCTTACTAGTTGGCTGTGTCGGGTGGTGGCGGTTTTTAACGACACATTTATATATTTACGCGATTTAACCCAAAAACCTCTTATGGATGATATTGGTCGCAAAAGCCTACGTGTTAAAAACAACTGTATTGCATGGAAACAAAGTTACCACAGGTTAAGCTTCTCTGAAATTACAGTCCCAAGTTTTGCCACATTTAAGCGAGTTGTAAAACTCTCCATCATGCTCCGGAGAGCTCGTTTCCAGCCACTGGTTGTACAATTCATGCAGGAGAGTCTTCCTGCATCACAATAATTCGGCCGGGTGACTCAGTGGTAGATGTCCGTGAGTTCAAATCCAGGTTGGAGTGTTGACTCAGCCCATCGTTCCTCTGGGGTCGATACAATTAGTACCACTTTGTGAGTAAGTCAACAGAAATTGTCCTATGTATGTACTTGTCCCCACCATACGAATCCGGAATATCCACCACTGGCTGACACACTGACTCACACACCGACACAAACCCACACGAATTCATACTGATGCTCACTCACACACTGACACAACAAAGATCCCCTGGAGAGCATTAACAGACTTTTGGGCCAAGTGATATTAGTTAGCATCTATGAAGGCCGGCACCGCACACGAGTAAACGGGTCGCCAGAATCCTTTGTGTCCCTTGTGGCGATGTTTACACACTGCACCAGGAACTCATTGGATGCTTAGTCAACCTCGGGGAGGCCCAGGACCATTTGAGATAATCGTCAATGGTGTTGGCCATGAAAAGGAATCAAACTCGGGTAGCTGGGTTCATTGTGCAGCGCTGTAACCACAACACTACCACTTCCCACAGCACACTGAATCCATCCCAGGTCCTTCTTGCTCTTAGGCACGGGTCTTAGCACTGTACCACCTTGCCACCCACATTACGTGTCTATGTGCGAGTCTGCGTATGTGTGCTAGTATGCGAGCACGCACGTGTGAGTGTACGCATACACGCGTGAGTGAATGCGTGTGTGCGTGCGTACGCGTTCGTGTGTGCATAAGTGTGTGCGCGCGTATGTATGAGTCAGCCTGGGCCTGGCTCACCAGAGGCAGCCGGCAGCCCGGGATGCTGGGGAAGTCGTGGTGCTCCATGTGGTAGCCCACGTTGAACGTGAGCATGTTGAGCGGCCCGTAGTAGGAGTACGTCTCGTGGCCCTTGAGGAACATGTAGTGCTCGGCGATGAAGTGACCCGAAATGGGGTGCAGGCCCATGCAGAGCAGCGAGCCGGCCACCATGTACACCACAGGCTTGGCTCCCAGCAGCGCATACACCAGCGCGTTGAAGGCCACCTGAACAGCGATGTTGATGAACTCCATGTGGGTGAAGGGCTTGGGGTTAATGCAGAGCGGCCGCACCGTATAAAAGAGTGGCTGCAGCAGGATCCACACGAGCTTGCGCGCCGTCGTGCAGAAAAACCAGCCTTCGAAGTCCGTGGGGATGTCCACGTCCACGCCGTCAGCACCCAGATAGCGGTGGTGGTCCAGGTGGTACTTCTTGAATGAGATGGAGTAGGGCAGGCCAATGGGCAGGTTGGCGAACATGCCATACCAGCGGTTCCACTGCACACGGCTGCTCCCAAAGGCCACGTGGTGTGCGATCTCGTGGATGGCCAGAGTCATTGAGTGATTGATGCAGCCTCCGAACACATAGGCCCAGAAAATGACCCACTTCCACGGCAGGTCCTTCACCAGGTAGAAGGCCACCAGCTGTGCTAGCACCATGGCCAGGATGATCCACTTGAGGCGGGGGTCAGAGCCCATGAGGGTCTTGATCTGCGGATATTTCTCTGTGGAAGGCATCGATCGGGAAAAGTATGTTTTTATGTTGAACTTCTTTCGCAACGTACGCACTCAATCGTCCTCATCGGATGTCCGGGGAAGGACAACAAACTAAACACAAAAAGCAGTTCTAAAGAAATGAGTTTTCAATTTAGACTTAAAAGTGCATAGCTCCAGTGGCTTCCTAATTTCGGAAGAAACAGCCTTCCAGACGGCCGCAGAAGCGCATCTGAAAGCGCGTGATGTGGCAACAAAGCGCGCGATGTGGTCACATAGCACTCAGCGTTTGCACACAAGCGAGAGCGTGTTTTGGGAATCACACAGCGGCACCAGTCACTGTGTGCAGGCACCGTGGAGGTCAGCTATTACTCAGTCGCGTGCCCTTCACGGTAATTTAAACACCTGGCATTAACGGACAACTCTTTACACAGCGCAGGAAAGGAGCGCTTACCAACCAACGCTGCTGAAAAGAAGTGTAAGTAATGTGGAGAAGTCGACAAGAGCAGTCCTTAGGAGTTTTTATTTTATTTACCAGGTAAGGCCCACTGAGCTATATAGTTCTTTTTCAAAAGTGACCTGGACACAAATGACAGCTCAACGAAGCTGCTTATAGTCGCCAAATTGTTCTAAATGCATGTTTCTAAATGTGGAGGTAAAAACCAGAGAACCCGGAGAAAATTTCACACGAACACGGGGAGAGAAAACACGCAAACTCCAAATAGACAGCAGGCGTCAGGGTTGGGTTTGAACCCACGATCTCCTGTATACCAGGCGAGGTTGTTTATATCTCGCCATCCTCGTGCCTAGTTTGTGAGTGGGCAAGGTAATGACTGAGAATACTGTATAAAAGGGCGAGTGAGCAAAGTGGGTGGGTGACTGGAATGGGAGTTAGAGCGTAGCACGCTGCGCTACGAGCCCAGTGACCCACGTTATCATCCAGTTTACGCCCAACACCGGGAACTTTTATCTGAACTGGTTTCGAGCCTTCCCTAGGTCGACTCGGCCTCAAAAGAGGCCCTGGTGCAATGTGTAAACATCGCCGCTATAGAGATAAAGACGGCCGGGCGTGGTTGCTGGCCACCCACCCCCTCGTGTGTCGTGTCGGCCTTAATAGGTTCTCGTTAACAGCACTTGCCCCAACAATCTGCCAAGGCTATACGGGGGGGGGGCATCTTTGTCTTTGGGCGAGTTGTCGTGACCTGCAGTGTTGGGGGCGAGTGGTTGAGACGTGTGGGTCTGGCTTTGTCCCGAGTGTTCAGCACGGAGGCGAGGCCGTGCCACTGCTATTCAGTCGCCTGAAATCAAATGTTTCGCTCCGGATGACCGCTGCCAAGTATGATCTTGTGTTTTGATTACAGTGTGCTGATCTTAAAGGTGCATTGAAAAAATGCTATACTCCTGCTGTTATGGAGTGACTCATGCAGCCAACTATGGCTGTAAAGTTTTGTAGTACATGTTATGATCACTGTTACATTACTTTTATAGCTTTATTTTGGTGATTTCGAAAACGTTTTGGTTTAGCCATATTTGTTTGTTGTAGTACAGACTGATAACTTTAATCTAAATTGTCTTATGGTTGTTATTGTTTGACTTGCATCCCACTGGGATTTTTTCACACAGCATTGAATTACGGTGTTTTTTTCTGGAAGACTTTGCTGTTTTTTCCTGGATTTTTCTGTTTGCGCGTAGTCACTTTAAGATGTTTATGTTTTTGTTTGTTGCGGTTGCACCCGATTCAAGAGCCGAATGGCTCACAGGGCTATACCTAATAAATTAAACTGAAATGAAACTGTGCACAGGGCACGAGGCGTGCGAACGCGAGGTGCTCGGTGGATGTGGTTCAGACTCTCATCCCCCTACACCGCCCCCCTCGAATGCTGTGCGGGAGTTCAATACGGGCCACGCGGCAGGGGGTGTCGAAACTGCTGAGACTTCTCACATTTGCAACCGTTTCAAAGGTCACCAATCGCAACAGCTTCACCTACTGCAGATTAAATTGGCTTGGGTCACCGACTGCGTTGTACTGCCGTGACGCGTGCGGATGCATTCGTGCCTGCAATTGGGCTCCTCCATCTATCCCGAGTTGTCGCCTTCCCAAGTTCTCGCCTGGCCGAGACTCAACAAGCTTCACTCGCCTACGCCAGGCTCGTGGATGCGCGCATTAACAACAACAACAACATCGTCGTCGTCGTCGTCTTCAATCACGGTGGGACGGACCCACGGTGGACGAGGGAATCCCCCAGAGCGCAGCGATGACCGCCCGGCACCGGCAGGCACCGACCTCCTCCTCCTCGTAGCCGCGTCAACGGCAACTCAGAGTGGTCAACTGAGCTGACTCAGCGGGGCAACTCCCCTGCCACTCCCGAGAGCCAGGACCCCCCCCATTAGACCCCCCTCTAGAGACAGACCCCCCCCCCAGACACTTCTAGAGCCCCCCACCACGACAAGCAGAGCCCGAGACCCTCAGCTGAGCCCCCCCCCCCCCCCAAAGACCCCCTCCTACAGCCAGACCTCCCGCAGCCTTCCAATGTGAAACAACCCAGAGACCCCCACCCCGCTCGCCTCACGGGCCAGAACCCCCTAGACCCCCCTCTAGAGCGAGACCCCCTTCCCACACCCCTCGCCCCACGACTACCCCGGGCGGCTCCTCTCGTCGCTGACCGGGGAGGCCCCCCACGTTCGCAGGAGGCCACGGAAGGCGCCGCTCGGTGCGAGCCGCGGCCTCGCCGGCTCCAGCGTCGTCCGCGTGTGTCTCCCCACCCACCCACCCCCGCGCGCGGAACCTCGCTACGTACCCAGTATCTGTCGGCGGCGGTCGGCGTGCGGCTGCTCCGTGTAGCTCCACGTGAAGTCCGCCGAGCGGGAACGCGAAGCGCCCATGGCGGAGAGCGGAGAGAGCGGCGGGCGGCGGCGGGGAGGAGACGGGGCGGAGTGACGTCACGCGGTGGGCGTGGCGGGGCGATCTCTCGCGAGCCACGTGACGGGGGTCGTGTGGGGGGTGGGGGTGGCGCCCAAGGAGGGGAGGGGCCTGCGGGGAGAGCCACGGGGGTTCAGCCACGTGATGATACCGGGGGGGGCGGGAGAGGGGGGGGCACGTGACGATGCCTGGAGGGGGCGGGAGGAGGGGGGGCACGTGACGATGCCGGGGTGGGGGAGAATCACGTGACGACGCGGGGGGGAAGAGGGGCGGGGCGAGCCACGTGACGATCACAGCCGAGCACGTGATCGCTGTTGCATCTCCAGCAAGCCGCCCGTTAGCCACGAGGTGGCGTCAACGTCAAACCACGGCGCTTGTGCCAGGCTAGGTGCACACTGAGCTCACGTCAAGTGTCCAAGGCTCGCTGCTGATAGGGACAGGCCCAGGTGCCATGGGCTGACTGCCTGAGATGACTGGCAGATGCCCCCCACTGTGCCCCCCACTGTGCCAACTTGCTGCGTCCGTCGTGAGCGTCGCTCCTGCGCCCTCTGCTGTTATTTCTCACCTCTCAACGCTCCTATCGTTATTCCAAGCACTCACCACCACCCACCTCATCATCCCAGCACTCACCACCACCACCCACCTCATCATCCCAGCACTCATCACCGCCACTCACTTTCACCACTCTTCATCCTCACCGATCCTCACTCTTCTATCAGCAATACATTTCACAGGGGCTTATCCACGCCTCCCATGGTGGCACAGTAATTAACGGGCCCATAATTAGCCCCTCACATCAAACCTCAGCGAATTGTTACGATTCGGAGACGCGAGTGGATCCAAGTGGCGAGGAGTGGAGCTCCATTCGTGCTCGCAAGAGAAACGTGCATCCTGGATTTTTCTGTTTGCACAAAGTCACATAGTCACTTTGAGATGTTTTCTTGTTCATGTTTTTGTCTTTTGTTTGTTGCGGTTGCACCCGATTCAAGAGCCGAATGACTCACAGGGCGATACCAAATAAATAAAACTGAAACTGAAAACTGATTGCAACCACCAACGGTACAAACCGGCCACGTGGCTCCCCGGTGGAGCGAGTGGCTCTCAGCAACCCTGAAGGTGCGAGAGTTCAAATCCTGGTTGGGGCGGATGACTCGCCCTATCATCATCCCTTCCGCCGGGGTCGATACAATGAGTACCAACCATGTGGGAAAACAGTCGTTGTTCTCTGGCGTAAGAACCCCCGCCATAGGAATGCGGAATTTCCACCACCGGCTGTGCAGGCGAGTAACCAGAAGATGAGCACCAATGAGTCAATGGTCATTTAAGCATAAAATCGCTTTGACTTTTTAATGAAAAATAACCTCGCGCACAAAGCGACACGTGCAACGCAGAGCGTGAAATAATCGGTGAGTGCCGCGTAGGGCCGACCAGGGGACCGAGCGTGGGCCCGTGGTGGTGGCGGTGATGGTGGTGATGGAGATGATGGTGATGATTTTGATGCTGGTGAATGTGGCACTCGGAGCTGAAACTGAGACACGGTGCCTCTGGTCCAGGTTTCTGCAGTGGAGTGAGATGAGAGGGGAATGCGTGTGTGCGTGTGTGTGTGTATGCGTGACTGCGTGTGCGTTGATCACGACCTGAAGGACCACGGCTGCACGGAGGTAGCGCAGCGCTCTCCTTCCTACCTGTGCGTCACGAAGCTCAACGCACGACAGGCACTCTACGGGGTGCTGTAAAGTATCCGTCAGACAACTATAAATATCTCAGCCAGTCCAAACTACGGCAGGCGAGAGGCACGTGGAGCCACTCGGGGAAACGCGGAGCCACTCTGGGAGACGTGGGGCCCCCGGGAAGACGCGGGGCCGCGTGGAGCCCCGGGGACCAGCGTCCTCCTGCCCCAAGCATCGTGTCGCCCTGGAGGACGCAGCCACGTGGAGACCGAGGACGCTGTCCCCCAACTCCGACTCCTCACGGGGGCCGTGGTGGCGACGTGGAGCTGCTCCTGTTCAGAGCTTCCCACCTCCTCCTCCTCCGACGGCCATTGCACCTGCGAGGAGGAGGAGGAGGGGCAGAAGGCATTGGGACGTGACGCACGGCGCGTCCAGGGTCGCCGATGGGTTAAGAAAGCGCCTGCACTCTACGTCCACATCCCGCATGCTGCACGCTTCACGAGGGGGCAGAGAGGTGGAGAGGGGAGGAGGGAGGCCATGCTTGTGGCAGAAAACGAGGGTCTGTCAAGACGGGCACTCAGCTAGGACGTGAGAAGAAAGATTGGAGGTTGTGGCATGAGACACTGATGATTGTGTTATTGCTCCGCTTGTTTAGCCAGAAAAACTTCACTGAGTCTTAAGAACCTTTTTCAGGAGGGTGCTGCCGCGTTTCCCAATTGAGTCATTGGCAATGTAATTTTTCTAATTTGGACCGTGACTCTAGCACACAATGGCCTACTCTTATTTTAATGATGTCAAGGAATCTTTAACGTCCGCTGTGAAGCATACGGCGCCGCGTATTCTAACAGCTCATACCGCAGTAGAGTGGGGAGTGGTGGCGCAGTGGTTAGCGCACTACCCGACAAACCCAGTGCCCTAAGTTCGATTCCCACTCATGGCCAAAACTGGTGACAATGATCTGAACCCATCTTGAGCCTCTCCTAGGTCGACTCAGCCTGAAATGAGTACCTGGTGCTGTGTGTAAATATCGCCTCGAGAGGCAAAGGCAGCCGGGCGTGGTGCTGCCCACCCACCCCCTCGTGTGCTGCGCCGGCCTTCATAGGTGCTACTCGCTAACTGCAATTGCCCCAACAGTGTGTTAAGGCGTGTGTTATTGTGCGTGTGTGTGCATGCGCAGCACCTGCACGTGTGTGGGTTGAACACGCGGCCTCGCCGCCGGCACCGCGCGTCTGTGGCTTTGCACGCGCACTGGCACGTGCGTGCGTCCTGCCGGTAGAGGTGCGCGTGGCGGGGGGCACAGGGGGAGCACCCAGGGGCACTGCGTGGTGGTGGCAGCACAAAGAGCACACTGGTGTCACGGGCAGCACCGCCAGCACACTGGCATCACGATTGCGTGGCTGACAGGAGAGATCCGCGTGGACCTCATCGGTCGGCTAGGTCCCGTAACCGGCCGGGTCATGGTAACGAGAGGCGACGCGAGGTGCCGCTGCTCAATGGAGGTGGCACTCATCTCCTCTTCACGCCCCTGCAGAGCCAGTGGTGGGGAAAAAATCCACATTTCTCTGTCGCCTGTGACGGGGGCGAGTCCATAGGACAAACGCTGTTAAATTCGCTACAAAGTGATTCTTATTTTATCGACGCTGGAGGAAGGGTTGATGGGCTGAGTCAAGCCCCCCCCCTGACCTTTATTTGAACTCTCGACAATCTGGTTGCTGCGAGTCGATCTGCCTTAACAACGACGTCAGCAAACCCCACACAACACCTCCCGTCCTGTGGTACAGGTGCAAAGCAGTGAGGCTTTCTCAAATGTGTTCGTGTTGCCCCATCGAGCGAGCGATAGCCCTGAAGACGATTTGGTAGAGCCATCGTTCACTCGTCCCCCGTTCTAAATGAGACCGCGCGGTGGAATGGACGTCGCGCCAGGCTAGGTGCACTCACCTGCTCGGCGGCTTGCGGCCGTGTTTCTTCCGCTCTCTCCGGACACCCGGCTCTTTCTTCCCGTTGCGAAGCGGTGTCCGGCTGCGAGCGAGCAGAGGGACACACCGTGACTCTCGTGAGTGCAGCGCGCACGTGCCCCGTGACGGCCGTTAACCGCGACCGCAACGTTCACAACGGCCACGGAACCAAACAAAACCGATCTGAGCGACACGCGCAGGTCACGCACCCTCACCTGTCTGGCGCCGGCTGCTGCTGTGGCGGCGGCTGCTGCTGCTGGGCGGGCTCCCTGCGAGGGAGAGACAGCGAGTGAGACGAGAGGGGACCCCCTGCAGGAAACTCGCACTGCACGCCCCTCTACCCCGCATCCATGTGTGTCTGTGTGTGCGTATATGTGCTCACGAACAGAACTTGCCCCAACAGGCTTTGTGGGCTATGTGGGAAGGGGGGGGGGGGCCTTTGTGTGCGCGAGTGTGTGATTGAGTGAGTGGGTGAGTGCTTATGGCCAGTTCTGGTTTGGCGGCGGAGGTTTCACTCAGAATCAGTTGAGTGCCATTATCTTTTCATCGGTTGCACACTGCTGTGATGAAGCTACCTAGTATTTTGCTCCACAAGAAGCTCCAGGTCTTCTCAGCCACAGCTATATCCTCCCTTATCTATGCTTGTGAAACGTGGACCCCTCTGAAGGAACAATTTGTGCCGGTTTGAAACATTCAGGCTGGTCTGCTTACGATCCATCCTATAATTAACCAGACTGGATTTTGTGAGGATGGGATTGTGTCCAAACATTTGGACGCAGTCCCATCAGTGAGCTCCTCCAGTAGGCAAGGCTGAGTAAGCCCGCATGCCCAGCCACCGCATGCCCAAACAGCTTTTGTTCGGCTGAATAGAGGGAACTAAATGGATGCACCACAGGCGAGAGAAGAGATGGACTGATGTGGTACAGGAGGATGTGGAGCCGATTGGACTTGGAGATGACTGGTAACAGCGGTGTCAAGATCGGCCTCTGTGGAGGAGGCTCGTGAAGGATGCTACTGGGCAGTCAGAGGCAGTCGCCTTCCATCAACAACGGAGGGTGGAGGAGTGACGCTCACAACAACCAACGAGCGGAGCAACGGGCAGCTAAAACGCAAGTTGGCACAATGGGGAGCACAGGCGGTGGATCTCCCTGTCATCTCAATCAGTCAGCACCTCGATCTGTACCTAGCCTGGCACAAGCACCGTAGTGACATCATGGCCACTAAGTGGCAAATGACGGCTGTTGTTCAGTGGGTGAGTCGATAGGTGAGTGAGTGGGTGAACGAGCGGGCCGCTCACCTGCACTCGCACGACGTGTGCTCCACAAACGTCATTTCCTCCAGGCGATGATCCTGGAGCGGCCTGATCAGCAGCACCTGGGGATGACACGAAACGGGGTCAACGGCAAGCGGTGCCACACCCAACCATCCAAACACCCAATCTTCCCACCACCCAATCACCCATCCTTCCAAATCACCCAACCTCCCCCTTATATCAACAAGCAGAAAATTTGCCTCCTCCACATACCTGTCCCTCTACATAAACAAAAGTCTTTTTAAACATCCCACCAGCCATTTTCTTACAAATCATGAGCGCGAATCATTTGTTATACAATACCTGCCGATGGAATCGGGCCGCTCGCGTCAAATCCAAAGTGCCGATCCATCACGGTCATGTTGACTGCGCCACAGTGCAAAGTGCCGCCTCGCTGCGCTCTTCACTGTCTGCTGTCCCCTCTGAAGTAGGGCCCTTGCCCAAAACGTCAGCCTACCGCACGTGTTTTTGTTACCGAGCTGCGGGCTCGTGGTGGTTGGCGTTAAATGCCACCGCGGGAGCGACGATCAACAATGTTAGAGCCAATCAGAATCCTCGCCTGTGGAACAGCCTGTCGGGGGATCTGAGGGCTTCACAATCATGAAGCTATTTTACGTGAAATCTAAAAACTTACTTTTTTAAATTTGCTTTTACTTAAGATAATTTGACAGTGTTTTTTTTTATATGCCTTTGTTAGCAATTGAAAATGCGATTTTGTTTTGTCTGGAAATTGTTTTTTTGTTCTTGCACTTTAGTCTTTTAACAATGTTTTATTTTACCTGTACAGCACTTTGAATGGCTTCTTTTGCACGAAATAGTGCTATAGAAATAAAGACTTTATTGATCCTATTTCATTATTGCTGCCCACGCCTTCGTTTTTCATTCAGTGTTCCTGTTCCCCCCGTAGACTGGAGTATAGGCACATCACGAATAACAATAGCGATAGGTATACTGGATGCAGTGTGCCGGATGTGAAACAAAAATACCACCCCTTTGTGGAATCACCGGGGGGGGGGGGGGTTGGATCTCGGGGGCCCTGCCGTGCGCCCCTCCTCACCTGCAGGGTGACGTTGGCCGTGGCCGTGGCCTCGCATCGGGCCGACTCGTCCCCGCAGCAGCCCGAGCAGCGGCGCAGGGCGACGCACGCGGGGCGGAAGAACCACTCCACGGCGCCCGGCCGCTCCGAGGCCACGGACACCATGCGCTCCGCGGGGCGGCACTGCGAGCGGCGCCACACCTCCTCCAGGCGCACCACTGGGTGGTGGAACATTCGCCGTTACATCGGCCGTGCGTACGCTCAAAGACACGTGCGCACTCACCACGCGTACACTAGCCGAGAAGAGCCGGAGCATAGTCTGACGCGACAGGCCAGGCAGCTTTCACACAGTTAGTTACGCAGACCATGAAATGTCGCTTGACCGATGCGAAAGTGAAAAGTCCTTTGTTGCCAAACCGGAGCTGGTCATAAGCACCATCCCCATGTAAGGGTACTCCTCGACTCTCCAAAACTGCCCCTTCACTCATGGGGAGGGGAGGTGGTGGAGTATTTGATGACAGCAGAAGAGTCTCGAACTCTTTCCCAGAGTGAGCAGCAATTGCTATATGATCAGCATACTTAACATAATTGACCAATCGGGAGCCACATCCCTTGACCACACTCACGCATCGATCAGCCGCCCATTGTATTTGTACCAGATGGAATTTCTTCTGGTACAGCCATGGAAAGCTTCGCGAACTACATGGTCAATGAAGACGTTAAACAGTGTAGGGACTAAAGGACATCTCTGTCACACCCCAAGGTGAACAGCGAATGTCTCCCAATTCCCGGCTACGCAACTTTACCCAAGGCCTGCGCACCATCATGAAGGTCCTTAAGGATTGTGAGCAGGTCAGGGACCCCGAAAGCATGAATAATAACCTAAATCCCTGGCCGATTGATGGTAGCATAGGCCCTGGCCAGGTGTGTACGTACATGTGTGCACACACCTGCGCACTCACCTGGCAGGGTGAGTTGCGCCCTGTGCCGCACGCGGCCGAGCCCCGCCTGGAAGTGACACAGAGAGCACGTGAGGTCAGCTGGGTTCGTGACCTCCCTCGTTTCACGCTGCCACTCGCCAGTCTCACGCGTGAGCCGTGGTGCGCGTGTGTAGCGTGCACAGTGCAAGGTCACACAGAAGAGACTCATTGTGACCACACCAAACCGTGAATCTCTGCTTCTGTGAACTCGCACGGTCCTTCAAAATAATAATGATCAGCCATGATCGATCGACTGCTGAATGAAGGCCTCCCTCCCCAAGCCACCACCACCTCTCACGATCCTGCGATGTGACGATCCATCCAGCACCTGCAGGTGAACTGATTTCATGTATCCAACTCCCCCGTGGAGGTGCTCTCAAACATGTTTCATTCCTAGGCTGCCGCTCCATTATTATTCTTGGCCACGGTCCCTTCCAGCTGTGCCGTGTCCTGCCCAAGCCCCACTCACGTCTCTGAACCGTTTGGGTGATGTCTCTAACCTGCGAACGTTCTATAATCCACACGCTCCTCTTTCTGCCGCTGTATAATTCTCGATGCGAATCTGCGCACTTGTCAGTGTTTGCTCTGCGATGTTCAGCTATGACCGCGCGCTTCTGAACCATACCAGCGCTGAACTAATTCAGCCAAAAGGACCCGAGTCTCAAACACACTTGCAGGATGGTCCTGCTCCATTGGGATGTTTGGCCATGAGAGTTTGGACTCAAGCCGGAAGAACCGGAAGAAACCCCACCACGCGGACACGGGGATGACGCTCAAAGGTCCACACTGGCGTGTTCGTACACCCATTTGCGGCACTGCCATCGCCTGATCATCTCGCAGCTCAACAGAGTTTCACAAATCTCTGTGTGATCTACCAACCCCTGCCTCCCAAGCGCGAGTGTCACAGGCGCGCACAGCCACCGTGGCCTCGTCAGGAGCACGCGTGTGCGGCCAGACACGAAAGTGATCAATCTCGACTGTGCTTCATCACACTCTGTAATTACAGTCTATGTGCAGTCTACCCCGATGTTTGTCGCAAATAGATTTTTGGGTAAATGTGAACCCCTCTGATGAACCCCAACGCGGCGTTCACGTCGATTAATCACCAGGAGCGCAAGGACATATTTCAACGGGGGGGGGGGGGGGGGCTATGCAAGATACCACTGTGGGCCCCCCTCCTTTCTCCCGACTCACTCTTCCTGAAATAGCTACGAATGTTTTTAACCTGTTTACAATGTTAGGCTATAACTATATATATACTATTTCAGCTGCACCGTGTATTAGGTTTATAGAAAAACAGTCTCACGGTGACAGTATTGATTAAAAGAAAAATTGTAAAGGTGCAATACTCACAATTAAGTTATCATGCGTCTTGCTTTCATGCCGGTCAATCGGTTTAGGATTTCCTCAAAGGGGGTGGATCGCCCAACCTTATTCTCTATTCGGCTTTGGTCCAGGGGAGACCGCAGGTACATTTTTATAATAAAACAATTGAATAATTTTCTATGAACATGTTTTTACTTGTTGTGGCCGAGTGGGCCCCTATGCATCGCGTAAAGCTGCCGTACACCTCAAAGTTGCGCCCATGCTAATAACCAGGTCGAGACCGCAGAGAGGCATGCCCTGAGGGCTTCCACCTGTAGAACCTCATTTGCCAGAAGGAAAAATATGATAATTGGTTGTTTACCCTTTTATCTGGCAACAAAACTGACACCTTTTTTTTTTACAAGGAGTCATGTTTGCATAGACCACAATACCTGCAGTCGTAATGCAAACAAAAAACATAACTCTGATCATGTATGCACTGTCCATGTGAGACTAGGCTCTAAGGAAAACTGTCTCGGGTGTGGACCAATCAACTTCAAGGACAGTGCATACATTATCAGAGTTATGTTTTTTGTTTGCATTACGTCTGCAGGTATTGTGGTCTATGCAAACATGACTCCTTGTAAAAAAAGGTGTTATTTTTGTTGCCAGATAAAAGGGTAAAAAAACAATTATCACGGCTTCCACCTGGTTCAATAAAGGAGCTCTCTGCTTTCGCCTCGTCTGACAGTCGGACCCGGTTCATATTTCGGCAAAGCGTTTTGCGGCTGCTCAGATGAGCAGCGAGGCATTGGTGCGCCGCGGTGGCGAGATGTTAACTACCTCGCCTGGTCTGCAGGTCGTGGGATCGATCCTGACACCTGTTCTATATTTGGAGTTTGCATGGTCTCTCTCCCCGTCGTCGCATGCATTTTTCTCTGGGTCCTCCGGTTTTCCCCTCCACATTTAGAAAAATGCGTTTAGTGTTTGGCTGCTATACATTTGCACGCGATAAGCTATCATGTGTCCGTCGCTTACGAAAAAAGAGCTATATCGCTCAATATGCCTTACCTGGTAAAATTGAAATAGTTTAATTTAAAATAAAAACAAGTTTCGTTTAAAATAAAAAGTGTAGTTTACTTTCAAACCTCAATACAGCCATCCAGACACAGTGGCGAAAATTCCACGGTTATATGATGACGGCAATTCGATCTAAATCACAACCATCGTTGATCTTCCCCACAGGATGATACACTACTTTATCGCCCCGGAGAGAAGTATGATGAGCTGAGTCAACATCCCCCAAACCCGGCTTTGAACTCGCGAAATTCCAATTACTGCGAGCCGCCTCTCGCTCTCTGGCGTTACATATCTCCGGAATGAACCCGCGCGTTATCGTCTTCTCGGCAACCACACACCGCACCAACAACTTGGCCAGCGGTGGTTTTCATGAGAGCGCCGTCGTCGTCGTGCGTTACCCCATCACCAGATGGCACAGATCACGCTCCCCACCCACGCTCATTAACCACCTTCACTAACCGCGTTCATTATCCACGCTCGTTTGACCACCAGCAACCACGCGCACCTGTGCTGTGGCCGCGAGCAGCAGCAACAGCAGCAGCAGCAGGGGCCCGTGGGCCCCTTGTCGTCTTCTCCACATGGGGGGCCGTGCCCCCCCCCGTCCGCCTCCAACTCTCGAGAAGCGGGGTCGCTACCCCGCGGGCCCCATGTGGGCCCTGGGGCGAGTCGGTGGAGTCGAGCAGGGCACCCGGCGTCCCGGCGAGACGAGGGGACAGGTGGCGACTTGTGATGTTGGTGGCGATTCGGCGTCTGGGGGGGCCGCCAAAACGTCCCCAGCGTGGAGGCGCCGCTGTCTCCCCGGTCTCCTCCTCCGCGTCTCCCAACTCTCGTCTACCGTGGTCGTCTGGCGCTTAAATAGCGGAGCGGGTGGAGAGGCGGGGCCCGGGGTGTGGGGGTCTCACACCCTCACCTGTCCAGAGAACCCCAACAATTCCACCCCCTCTCTAACTCGCGCAAGACAAAGATCCCCCGTATAACCTTAGCGGACTCCTGGGACAAGTACCGTTTGCGAGCACACTTGACAACACACGAACACGCTGGCATACCAACACTGACACACGAAGACGCTCGCACATTGACAAACACACCACCACACGCACAGACATACCGACAGACACACGGACATTCCAACACTGACACGCGCATCGACACGCGGACAAACCAACATTGACCCACACACACATTGACATACGGCTACACCAAAGATGACACCCTGACACATTAATAGTCACCATGCAGTCAGACACCAACACAAAGACACACGAACGAATGAACAGACAGGCTCGCAGACGGACACGGTCACCCACACCACACAGTGACACACCAACACATTCCGACACACTCCCATTCACAAACACAATAGTACACACAAAAACAAAGACCTCCCGTACAGCCTTTAACAGACTTGGGGCAAGTGCTGTTAGCGAGCACCTATGAAAGCCGGCACGGCACACGACGAGGTGAGTGGCCAGAACCATGCCCGGCCGCCTTTGTCTCCCCAGTGGCGATGTTTACACATCGACCAGATACTAATTTCAGGCAGAGTCGACCCAAGGGAGGCCCAGGATCGATTCAGATGATCGACACCGGTGTTGGCCGTGAGCGGGAATCGAACTTGGGTCACCGGGTTCACATTGTAGCGCGCTAATCACTGCGCCACCGTTCCCCACACACAGGCACCAACACTTGACGCTCACGCACACTCGCACCCCTCTTCCACTCTCGAGCGCTTCTCACGCGCCCAGCGCGGCCCCCACTCCACCGGGGGGTCCAGGCTCCACGCCTCGAGGGCCCTCGACCGCGCAGCGTCCCGGGAGGCCCCACTCCGGGTAGAGAGGGGAGGGGGTCGTCGTGGTGGCGAGAAGAGGTTTTGGTATTAAAAATAATGCGGCCAGTGGCTCCAGCATTGAGGCCAGGAACCAGAGGTCGCAAACGGGTTTTGATTCCTTACCCATACCCGGCCGCACCAGGGTCGCAAACGGGTACCCTACCCGTACCCGGCTGGGTATGGGTATCCGGTACCTGATTGCGACCTCTGGGACGAAGCCATGTTGCAGGCGCGGGTGGGTTGATTCTAGGAACTTGAATTGTGAGAAGAGACAAGATGTTGGGAAATGAGTGACAAACGGTGACTCACCAGTGACTTACGGTCTACCCGTACCCGGCCGCACCAGGGTCGCAAATGGGTACCCGGACCCGGCTGGGTACGGGTAGCCGGGTATCGGGTAGGGTACGGGTATCGGGTACCCAGTTGCAACCTCTGCCAGGAACCTTGGGGTCAAACCCCGTCAGGTCTGAGTCGCCGCGCAACAATTGGGACGACCTCTTGCTGCACGGGTATCATTCGCGTCGACGTGCATGGAGGCAACATCGTAAATAAGCAACAAGTCGTCTTCTTCCCAGATCACCACAAGGAGGAACGGGGGTCGATGCGACTCCAAGCCCATGCTGGAGCCACTTTGGCCATGGAGTCTGTGATGTAGTTGCGTGGAGGAGCGTGTGGAGCCGCCGCTAGGAGGGGGGGGGGGGGGTGGACGGGACATGAGAGGAATTCCTGGCGTTCCGTGCGGCTATCGGGCCCACATCTCCACCCGCAGCCGCTGATTCAGGCAATTGTGCACCTGCCAGCGCCCGTGTTATCACGCCGCGCAGAGCCACAACACGGTGGGGCCAGCACCATCCCGGGTCCCCACCTGCGCCTGCCGTGGAGAAGCCACGGACCGGGGTAGGAGACGGCTCCCACACCCTTCTCCCCAGCCCTGCCCGGCTCCCCCTCATCCACACCTCCACACCTCCCACCATTACACGTCGCTTATCCAAATTTGATACCCGGCGAAATGCGCCCGGATAAAGCCATCACCCATTCATATCCCAACAGCACAACGCGCACGTGGGTGACGATTTTATTCACGTGCGGAGAGAGAGCGTGAAGAGACGCATGCTTAAAATTACACCGAGACAGAGCGAGGAACACATGCATGACCAAACACACGCACACGAGACGAATGAGATTGTGGATTTGGGTCGGACACACCGCGATAAGGGACGACTATGGTCGAGGCTAACAATAAAATAGCAGCTGAAGGACAGGTCGAGCCAGAGAGAGAACACGTCTCCCTCCTCGTGGAGATAGAGCGATTGGGGGAATCCATCTGCGCGTGACTTGTCGCGTCGCGGAACTGCAGGGGACGGCGTTGACTCGCGAAAGGTCTTCGACCGGCAGTGGATTAATCGTGGCTGGTATTTTTTTGGGTGCAAAATGTGGATGTGAAACCCGTGTCCGAGCGGCCGATGTGGCGGGCGGTCGCGAGCAGAGCGGCGTCACACCGGCGTGGGCGCACGCCTCCGACCCGAGTATGCGTCAACCGAGCGGCTGGGTGCACGGGAGGAAGCGTCACCGCCTCTGCGTTGCACCCAGGGCCCTTCTCTCCCTTCTGTCGCTTGCAAAAGGGACATTGCTGTGCATCATCACGCCATGGGCAGTCACGCTCAGCATTCGTGCTTGACAACAAAGACGAGAACGCACCGAGATACACTATTTGGCAACAAAATCCGCCAAGACGTGGGGTTCCAAACCAGCCTGGCAAGCCTCACCGTGACATCACCGACTTGTGGACCAGCATCAAGGCTGTTGTGAAGCCGATATCTTGGACCCAAACAAAAACTCAAAACAATGGCCCGCCCGTCACCCCACCTGCCAGCCAGGGCTCTCCGGTCGGTGATGTAATGTTGTGTGGGAGGGGAGTTCTGCGTTTGCCATCGCTCACTCCCAGCTGCCACGAGCGCCGATCTCGCTGCCCACACGCCTCTTCTGCACTTACACGCAGGGCATGCCTGGCACACGCGTGCGCGCGAGGGGCATGCCTTGCGCACGCGCTTGGCACAGACGCGGCGTGCTTGGCGAACGCGCCGATCGGTCCGCGCGTTCACCGGGATTATTCTGGAATTGTGCTAACAGACAGCGATGACTCTGCTGCGTGTCCCTACATCTCAGTCAAGTCTGACGGATGGCGGAGGGGCGTGGGAACCGGTGGTGACTCAACTTTCGAGGAACACCAAGCGCGTGGCCAAAAGATTTCGTGAGCGTGCGTCATCACGCCGGGGGGACACGGGGGGATGTCTCGCTGGCGCCCGCACCACCCACGCCAGTGCCTCGTGGTTGACCGAGGGAGCTGGATCACCGTCACGTTGCGAGAGGAGTTCTGTAGAGAGTACGAAGCCACCTTTTCTAATTGCACAGAATTATTATCGCACCGGCGCAGAGGAAGATATTTCGCCGGCACCCGCGCCACCATATCCTGGCAGTGCCGAGCCGCTTGCTTGGCCACACGGTCACCACGACCGCCCAAGGGGTGAAATCTTCGCAGTCCTCTCCACCGCGAAACACGACCCTCCACCACACCCGGCACCAGTGGGCTCTTTAACGCTTTACACAATCAACACGTTCTCCGTTACGTAAACATCTGGTAATCGCGCCTCGTGCCAATGCTTAATTTGCGGTGCGCACATTCCCACCGCCCGCAGACGGACGCCGTGGGCTCCGCGTGCGACTGTTCGCGTCACGGCTCAGCAACCGCTACAGTGGCCGAGCGTGGAGAGACGCGCGATGTAACGCAGACCCGGCCCCACAACAACCCTCGGCGAATGCGGGCTCCTCCACGCGCGCTAGCGCGCACACACAGCCTGAGAGATAACATCTGCTCGGCGGTAAGCACGCCGCTGCGAGCTCCACCTTGTTACGCATCCAAGATCCACGCCTCCACTCGCTCTCCCGCGGACTCGTCAAACGCAGCCGCAGGTCCGCTGGGCTGTCAACGTCTCCAGGACACCTGGGCCTCCCTTCTTCTGGGCAGCTGTGGGAGTTCTGCGACACTGCTCGCCACTTCAAAATAATCACGCTAATGCACAATCATAACAAAGCCACCCGCAATCCATGCTAATGTTTCTGTAACATAACTTGACAGTTTGTAAAATATCATATGTGAGCCAACTTTCGTTACAGGAAGTACATTTTACGTAATATTGGCTTATGTTTTGTGTTCAGTTTCGAATGTTTTTCTGGAACAATGTTATTTTTGCTCTTATTGCTATTGTCGTCATTATTGGACTTGTTTTTGTTATTGCTTTTATCTTGAGTTCTCTGCTCGTTACACAAAATTGACGTGAACCTCCATGCTTCACCGTCACCATGACTACACTGGGCAGGTGATTAGGGGCCGATGAGGGGGGGCACGTGATGCCCCTGGCAGTTCCCACGCCATCATGACTCCCCCTGCAGCTCTGAGCGCACTCATCGACAAATATCCCCCATAACCCTTTGCAGGAGGTTGGGGCAAGTGCTATGAGCGGGCGGTGCGGCAAAACGTTGCTTGGCCACCTTTGTCTCCCCAGACGCAATATTTACAGTGCATCAGGTACTCATTTAAGGTTGAGTCAAACTAGAACCGGTTTGGGTAATTTGTCACCGCCAATGACGGTGAGCTGGAATCGAACTCGGATTCCCGGTTTATAGTGCAGTGCACTAACCACTGCGCCACCACTCCCGACACCGAGACATGCCAACGCACAACACGTACATTGTGCACGCAAAACAGATGCGCACGCACTCGCGCACGCAAGCAAAGGAACGCTTACACACGGCGCTGTCACACACCTGCGCGACACGGCTCGGTATCGGCTGGGAGATCAGGCGTGGTGCAGCGGTGGAGCGCCACGCGGCCATGCCGGTGCTCTGTGCGGCGGCCTCCACCGCCCCCACGCCGACAGCCCCCGCTTGCAGGAATTCACAACAAACGCGAGACTTGAAAACACGAGACCCGGCGCTCGGCCCGGAGTCTCCCTGCCTGGGCCCCCCGGGGGCACGGGGACACAGGGACACGGGCGGGCCCTCGTCACACACGAGCAGCGGAGGGGAAAATCTCATTGCGGCGCATTCACGCGAACGGCTCCCAACTCGGTACGGCGCGTCCCGCGGCAACGGCCGCTCTCCCGAGGGTGCGGCGTACGGGCCCACCTTGTGTCAACGCGCTTCTGGATGAGGGTCGTAGGGGTTATTTTTACCATACTTCACCACCTTGGTTATTGCTGGTAGGCGAAGGCAGAGAACACAGGTGTGGGAGCAGAGAAGTAGTCAATCGTTCTCAACGTCGCCACGGGTGGAATGTGCGGAGAACGTTGGTCGGACAATTGCCGAGATAGGCATTGGCGTGGTCTCCACGAGTCCGGCGGCCAAGGGGAAGAAGAGAAGACCAAAGTCCAGATGGTGTTGGAGGTCACTGCGTGTCGACTGTGTGGCAGCTACGGAATCTGGCGGAGGACGTGTCGGTAGGGAGGTGTGCGGTGGTGGCACCAGCGGTGTCGGCCACGATGATTTCTCGATCGGGATTCGATCCGAGTGAAATCGATGAATGTTTTCACCTCCCAACTTTTACGAAACCATGGGTTTTAAACTTGGGAGCTCAGCCCACACCATAGTCATGGGGCAAATGTCCACCCCTTATCAGTGCCTACCTTATTACAGACCAATTCAGACTTTATTGGTCACCCCGTGCCCTTATAAATCTCAACGTTCATCCTACAAAGTCCAGTCACAAGGGAGAAAAAACAATAATAGATTTTTTTTCCCCCATACTGAAACGGCTGTACGCCGTATGAACCTGAAAACAAAATTTCCCTGTACAAGAATATGAGTAAACAGGTCTGGGTGGCAGCCAAACCTGGTTAATACTGTTGTGTATTAACCGTAACATACCACGCATCGTCGGCTTCGCCAGCGGACGTTAAAGATCCAGTGACACCATTCGTAGGCCATGATGTGCCTGCGTCGCTGTCCAAATGTGCAAACTTTGAAAAATGACATGGAAAATTAACACGTAGCAACCATCGCCTGTACTGCAAAAACTTGGCTGGACCCTCCTGAACAAGTGTCTTGAGACCCAGCGACGCTTCCCAGGGTAAACAAGCATATTAGTACATTAGCTGTAATAATAACCTTGAATAATACCGTAGTAATAATTCCTAGAGCGTGCGTGCCGCACCCAACGTGGCAGCAGCGCACAAATGAGACGTGGGCAGCCCCCCATCACCCTGCTCCCCCTGACGTCCCACCGCCCACCCCCCTAGCCACGCCCGGATTAGCGAAGCGACAGGTGGCACGGGCACGCGGGTCTCCTGCAGATTCCTCTCGCCGCCGGGTCCACGGCCAAATCTGCCGTCACCACCTGCCCAAAACAGCCCCCGTGAAACACGCAGCGATGCAGGAGGGAGCCGTTCATCGCGGCGTTTAGTCACGCTCCACAACACAAAAACTAACCGAGCGTTCCGCGCCCTCCGAGCCGGCGTCCGCGAGATATGCGGCGTGAATGAAGCGGCGAACGCGGGGCGAGCGGCGGTACCTCGGCTCGCGCAGTAACGCGAGCCGCCGTCTCGGACGGCCCCGTGACGAGCACCAGGCCCCCCGTCTCCACATCTGGAGCGGCGCCAGAAGGGAGCGGCCCGCTCCGCTCGCAATGCTCGCGGCGTCTGCGTGCACAAGCATCTCCGTGTCACGGCGCGCGCGTCGCAGTGCGTGTGCGGGGCCGTGTGTCGGTGCCTGCGCCCGTGTGTGCAGAATGTGTGCATGTGCAGTGTGTGCGTGTGTATCGCCTCCTTCAAGAGAGACTTAAAAACTCACCTCTACAATCATGCTTTTGAGCGACTCTGAGCTTGGCTCCGCGCCTCTGAGTTGCGGCCACTACGTCTGCAAATTTGCGCGCGTTACAAATTTAACTATTATTATTATTGCGTGTGTATCCCAGCGAGTGTGCTCGTATGCAGATTGTGTGCATGTGCAGTGTGTGCGTGTGTATCCCAGTGAGTGCGCACGTGTGCAGACTGTGTGCATGTATGCGGGCTGTGCGTGTGCACCCAGGGTGCGTGTGCGTCTCAGCTTATGTACATGCCAGTGTGTACGTGTCCGCGCTGCATTGTGTGCACGTCCCAGTATACGCATGCAGTGTGGCTGTGTGTGACCATGTGACACATTAATTATTGGAGTGACATCTGAACTGGTGCCAGGTTGCCCCAAATTCAACTCGGCTTCATACGAGTTCCGTGTGATATGTAAATATCAGTACTGGAGAAACAAAGTAAGTTGCGTTGTCCACCCAATACCTCGTGTTGTACCTCCAGCCTTGATAGGTGCTCCCCCTAACACCACTTGCCCCAATAACCTATGCAGCCTCCACAGATCAATATCTTTGTACCTGCTAGCAGTGCATACCCCGAGGTGTGAGCACGGGAGATGGTGGGTGTGTGCGTCCGTAGTGCGGTGGCGCAGTGCTTAGTCCAACACAAGCGACGAATATCTGAACTGGTCCTGGGCCTCCCCTAGGTGGACTCAGACATAAATGAGTACCTCATGTGATGCGTAAGCATTGCCAGTGGGGTAACAAAGGTGTTCTGGCCACCCACCCCCTCTCGTGTGCAGTGCCGGCCTTCATAGGTGCTCGCTAACGGCTATTGCCCCGAGTCTGTGAAGGCTTTACGGGGGATCTATGTATTTGTAGTGTCCTTAAGTGATATCTGTGTGGAGGTGTGCGCGTGCAGCTTTGTGCGTGTTGTGGTGGGGGGCACCAACGTGGGGGGCCCGCGCCGCCGTGTCGGCGTTGACAGTGCGCCGATCATCGGCGTGATTGATTGCCGCCTGGAAAGACACCACTCGCTCAATCGGATGGAATTAACACAATGAGGCGAAGCCGTGCCAACTTTCTTTCGCGGTTATATTTACACGGCCTATTATTACGGCGCGGCGAACAATCAACGGTGGCTGCACCTCCTCATAAGGGAACACTATGTAAAAACACCACAAATAACCGTGAGCCGAGCTATCAAATGAAGATGGACAAGTACAAGCCAACAGAATGCGCAGACAATTTTAAAGCGAGCGCTCGCGTGCGCGGGATATAATTAGCGGACGGAGACGTGGAGGTGCGTGGTGGAGGGCCGGCGTGCCAGCGCCGACATCTGTTGGTGCGGCGCGGGGCCCGGCACGCAGGAATGAAGGAGACCCCCCCCCCCCCCTCGCCACGACGCGCACCCCCCCCCCCCCCACCCATCCGACACAGCCGCGCGTCTCTGAGAGACAAAACCTTAAGGGATCGGTGCACTGGCTTGGCGTGACTGGCCCGGCACGCGTGACATCGGCTGAGCCGCGTGCAGAATCACGACCGCGAAGGTGATGGCAACCAGACCCCGGCAGAGAGCGGCAGCGATGCGTCGTGAGTCAAAAGGGAGTTTTATTGACAGGTGGCGATACGCCAACGCGCGGACGGTACACGCTACAGACCACTACGTCACAGTTCAAGCAAGGGTGCTGAGCAGCTTTACCAAGGAGCTACGCGAGCTGAGAAAATTAAAATACAAAAGAGGCAACCGGAGGTTCGTAACAAAATACCAGAAAATGGCAACACGTTGAGGTGAAGAGTATTCTTTATACATACAGGCCCGAGGCGCACGCAGTTTGGTTTTGAAGCGTGCAACATCGTTAGTTATTCCATAATGAGTTCAAACTTCTCTGCTTCATCAAACTCGGCATTCATCTGTGCCGCCAGCTTCTCAAACTCCCGCACCTGAAACACACGAGGACTGGAGTCAGCGGCCAGACATCGCAGCTCAGAGCTCGTGCGCCACTTCCACTCAGCCACCCGATGCCACAGCAGGCATTGAGAGCACAATAATAGGACATCCACCCAATACGTAGGTTTCACCTTAACACACAGGTTTGCGTATTCCAATATTACGATTCATAATTGATTTGTGGTGAGGCCACGTAATGATCTGGCAAAAGTTTGTGTCGAGAGGAACCCTCCACCACCCGACACAGCCAAGCAGATTAATTGTCGTGACGGCGTACAACCATTTAATGACGCGCCAACGATTATTGTTTCAGCTCACACCTAAGTTGAATAAAAAACCTAAATCAAAATTAGCAAATGGATACAAATCAAATGCAACTCGTTTAGAAAACAATTTGAAAACCCATCACAGCATAAAATAATGTGTGGGCTCGAAACAAATTGGTGAGTGGCAATGGGCATCCCCACAGTGTGGAGGTGGGACCTCTCCATGTATGAGGCTCTCAGAGGGACAGGGCAGTAGTGAACATGACTGTTCTGTACTGACGAGTCCCAACGATTACCAACTTCAGGCGTCTGTTGGGACGGCCACATTTATTAACTCTGAGCTGGTGACCTAAACGATGCTATGGCCACACACTCGGCTCTTGTCTAGAGCAGGTTGAGGGTTCTAGATTAGAAGCTTGAGGGTTGAGGGTGTTGCAAGTGCGCCGCGGTGGTCACGTGGCGTGCATGTGGGGCCTTCGGATGGGGGTGGCGCCTGCCTGCCGCGTGTGAGCAGCGCGCCGCTGCGCGAAGTTACGCACCGACGGGCGCCGGCGCGGAGCCACTCACCCCAATTTTGACGATCTTGCACCGTTTCCGCCGTGCCTTATCGTCGCCGAGCTCGATGCCTGGCAAACACTGCTTGCGCTTGCCGGGCGACGCCTGCTCCAACGAGGTCTGGTCCAGCGCGGCGGAGAGATGCTGCAAGGTCTCCTGGGGCACCAACCGCAAGGGGGACACGTCCTCCATGGGCGCCGAGGTCAGGAGGCTCTCGAAGCCGAAGAGGGAGGGCCGCTGGGACACGAAGCCCTCGGTGGGGGTGGACGTGTGCGAGGCCCGGCGCGACGGGGACTCGGGCTCCGGGCGAAGGCGGGTGTACGAGCGGCGCACGCGCTGGGACATCGGGGTGGTCGCCGCCGGTGCCTTGACCCCGCCGGTGCTCAGTGGCGACAGGACGCGGGTCTCCATGGCGCCAAGCCGCACGCTGCGTCGCTTGGGCGACAAGGGGCAGTCGGATTGGCTCGAGGTGTTCTCCGAGTCACCGTCGTACGGGTCCAAGGTCTGCGGTACGACACAGCGGCAGAACCTTTCAGCTCGCACCACAGCTGCAGGCTGGGATTGTCAAGGGCAAGCCAAGCAGAAGTGGCAGGGTGGCTCAGAGGTCACAGCACTGAACCTACATTGCGGAGATCCTGGATCCTCAAAGGTATCGAGTTGATGGTCTCTATTAATGCATAACATTCTATTTGATTTTAATTTGGATGCATTTCAACTCTGACTTAAATATCGATTCGCTTTTCATACAACAAACCTCGCTCTCAAATGCAGTGGTAAGCGATGCCTCCTACTCATTATGTACCAGAGGTCACTCGAAGGGGTAGCTCTGTGATATGTGTGCTGCCATGGGGCGTTGCGCAAGAGGAACACTCGCATTGCTATATTAGATTTCCAAATGGATTTTGTCTCGTGCTAGGACATCAATAGCTAAATCGGGATACAATTTTGGGTAGAAAAATGACAATCAAGACGGATTCTCATTGCCGTAGTCACAGACGCAGGGGTGGACGCGCAGCGCTCACCTTGTGAGATTTTGAGTCCTTGATGAGGTCGCTGGCCTGCAGGGCAAACACAAGGAAAAGTACATTTTAATAAAACGGCCAAGGCCCAATTGCAGTGATTTTCACACGCGCTTTGTTCTCAGTAATATCAGTGGGGCCCGAGTTTTGCGCGACCTCTGCTCACCATCGTCTTCCTGGGAGCAAACTTCTTCGGGGCCGGAGATGGGACAGCTGCTGCTTCTGCCTGCAATGCACACAAGTGGCACACCATCGTAGTGACACTTTGCTGCACAGTGACACAAAACTATAGTGACACAGGATGAACCAAGGGTTGATGTCTACAGTCGGGCGGTGGTTCTGGCTATGCAGGCGTCCACTGAAGCTATGCACTTTTAAATCTAGATTAAAAACTAATTTATTTAGAACGGCTTGGTGTTTAGTTTGTTATCCTTCCCCCGCACTTCCGATTAGCACAGTTCGCTACGTACAGTGTGAAAGAACTTCAACATACATATTGTAATCGGCACTGTGGAGGCAAGGGTAGGTGAATAACACAAATGTTGTGAGACTCTCTTCCCGTGGGCGTCGAGGTGCCATTCTCGAGCTTGCCAGAAGGTGGTCTTGTAAAAATGTCAACTCCACGTTTTCCACCCGGACGAGATCGTGTTGCCGTGTTGCACTCCAGGTTTTCCCTGGGTGCTCCGGTTTCCTCCAAAATGTAAACACGGACTAACTGGCTGATAACACGTTAATATAATAGAGGGCTGCAGAGCTTGGGCAATTGTTGGCACCAGCTTACCACATAGTGTTGCCTTCCCACTCAGCGGTGGTTCCTCCTCGCGCCTCGATGCCGTGCTCTACCCGAGTGCGTGAATACTATGTGATGCTGCGTTAGGTTGCTATAATTTATTATACTACATTATATACAGACAGAAGATGTCCATCTCTCACGATCTTCAGCGTATCGTATGGAGGGTCCCGTATTAATGCCTACCCCCCCACACCCCAACCACCGATTGATCAATTTTCTTTTCACCTCTTGCCTTGCAGAGCCATTTCATCCATTTTCCCTTGCATCCATTATTTTCTCTCTCTCAACATGAATGACGCGTGATCATTCGCTTTCAAAATCTGCAAATGGAAGAAGGGGGTTTAAAACCCAGCGGCCTCGTGAGTTCATCGGCAGGGTTGGCCCGCGAGCCACCGCTGCGTCCCACCGTGAGCCAGGCCTCACCTCCTTGGCTCGGAGGAGTCTTCTCTTGCTGTCGGCTCGAGTCTCGCGGCTCACGTCCATATCCGAGCACGAGGACATATCCACTAGGGGAGCAGAAGGACGCGCGCAACCATCAAAAACCACACCACCAATAGTAAAGGTTAATTTTTTTTGGAGGTTAGATCGCGTAAATATAAATGCGCCCTGAACTCAAACACCATCCGACACAACCAATTAGTAATGTTTGTCACGTAAACACAACGTGTCAATTAGTATTATTTCGAAAAGTTTACTGGTTTGGCCATGTTTGTTTGTTGTAGTACGGAGTAAGACTGATGGCCTTAATCTAAGTTGTCTTATGGTTGTTGTTGTTGTTTGACTTGCATCCCACTGAAATTTTTGCACACAGCGTTGGTGTGCGGTGTTTTTTCTGCATTATTTTGCTGTCTTTTCTTGGATTTTCTCTTTGCACTTATTCACACATTCACTTTAAGATGCTTTCTTGTTCATGTTTTTGTTTTTTATTTGTTGCGGTTGCACCCGATTCAAGAGCCGAATGGCTCACAGGGCTATACCTAATAAATGAACTTGAACTAGTTACTCGTTCAGCACACCGGTGTGTTGGAGAGTAAACCCACAACATTTGCATTACGACGTTTCGCTGGTGATTACAACCAGTTTCAACAGGCGATTTGCCAGAATTGTGAAGCCTTCCTGTTTTGGTTTTAAATAAGAGTAAATGTGATGTCATCAGTGAGCCTATCGTGTGCGAAGACCAGAGGAGAGGGGTCAATGTACATACCTGTCAACCCCTTATCAGTGCCTACCTTTATTACAAATTCAGACCTTATTGGTCAACCCGTGCCCTTATAAATCTCAACGTTAATCATACAAAGTCCCATCACAAGGGAAAAACACAGACAATTGTTTTTCCCGTATTGAAGCGGCTGTACGCAGTGTGGACCTGAAAACTGAACAAGCATTCGGGTAAACCGTATGGGTTGACAACTATGAATGTACATCATTCAAATTACAATGGATTATGTTAATCTGAGAATATGCAGTACCTATTACCGGTTGGATTAGTCACAGTTAATCAACAAATAACCTGAATATGCATTAAGTTAAACGGTGTATGACTAAAAACAAGCAACGCCGAGCCTATAGCAATCAGCACGGTTAAACGTTTTTTGACAGCTCTCAATTGCAAAATATTGTAATTCGTCTCGGCCACCGATTACTTTTACACGAAACATCACCACCAATCAGCATCAAATGAACGTCCTTGTTGTTGACACGCGTTGTTTTGCGCCCCTGCCAACAATTTATCTGCATTTATCTTATTGGTTCTTTCGGTAAAGTCACGTAGAAGGGAAATAATAAAAATAAAACATAATCAAATAAAATTGTCTTTCCGACAGCCCTGTTCTTCACCTGAGGACGGCTGCTTGTGTTGTGGCCTAAACGTCGTGAGAATTTTATGTAATTGTTTTATTTGTATTATTTTATTATTTCCCTTCTACGTGACTTTACCGAAAGAACCAAGAAGATGAATCCCTGCAGTCACGAAATCTTTAAATCAAAATTTATCTGCATTTAGTTTATTTTATCCGGGCGATTTTCGTCTGTCCCCTAGACGCTCGGAGGGAGCGGTGGTGCAGCGATTAGCGCAGCGCCACGAACCCGGCTACCCAAGTTCGATCCCCGCTCACGGTCAACCCCGACCGACGATTATATCCGAACATGTCCCGGGCCTCCCCTAGGTCGCCTCGGCCTCGAACGAGGTACCCTCGGCGCGGTGTGCAGTAAACGTCGCCAATGAGAGAGACAAAGGCGGCCGGGCGTGGTGCTGACCACCCCGTCGTGTACCGCGTCGGCCTTCGGAAGCGCTCGCGAACAGCACTTGCACTGGCAGTCTGCTACAGGCTACGCGGAGGAGGGGAGGGGACGGGAGTGGAGTGGGGTGATCTCCATCTTTGTGAAACGCGCGTGTACCCGCCGTGGTGCACGTGGGGCGGCCGCACGGAGCAGACCCCCGGGACGCACCCGACTCCGCGGGGCCCGATGCGCCGCCGCTCTTGGCTTTCCGTCTCGTCGCCATGGGGGGGGAGGTGGCGGGAAGGCGATGAGAGCTGCGGGAGGAGGGCGGGAAGGAAAGGCGGGAAGAGCCACGGGCGAGTGGCGACGAAGGCGGAAGTTGTTTCAAATTTTGCGGGAGGGGAAGTGACGTCACGTAACCGTGGCGGGGAAGAGGCGTCATTCGTACAGAGGAAAGAATTACGTCATTTGTCCAGGGGAAGGAATGACGCCATTCTTCTAGGGGAAGGAATGACGTCACGCAGCGGGGGAATGTGACGTCACGCACAGGATGAATGAGTGACGGCACGCACAGGATGAATGGGTGACGTCACGCAACGGGGTGACGTCACGCGTCCGTTCAGTGTCTCATCAGCTGTGTCGGGTTCACGTGGTTCACGTGGACCAATGCTGATGAGCTTGACAGATGATGATAGGCGAGGACTGCTCTGTTAAATTTGGGCCCGGGTCCAACTCAAAAATCGACAACAAAAAACAAGATGAAAAAATAACTACTTTTATTGATCTGTGTAAGGGGCCGTCCATAAATGACGTCACGCACCTGGGGGGGGGGTGGTCAGACATGTGTGACGATGTGTGACGAGAGGGGTGGATTGAGAAATGTGACGTCACATCAAAATGCGCAACTTTAAATAAATAACACGTTCTACTTAATTTAATAGACTTTTTAATAAATGTTTTCTCCTACAACATCAGAGTACAGCGCCACATTAAATACGCACTACAATGACAATAGTTTAAAGCGATTTGAAGCATGTTTAATTTGGGGGGGGGGGGGCAGAGCTTTGTGACTTCATATTTGAGGGGGGGTCTGACTTTTTGTGACGCCGTGTGACGAAGGTGGGGGGGGGTCAAAAATCGTCCAAAATCGCGTGACGTCATTTATGGACGGCCCCTAAGGCCCACTGAGCTATTTCTTTTTCAAAAGCGACCTGACCACAAATGACAGCTCAACGAAGTGGCTGGCTTATTACGTGGACATGTATAGCAGCCAAATACTCTAAAACCCATGTCGAATTCTAAATGTGAAAGGGTAAAAACCGGAGGACCCGGAGAAAAATCCACGCGACCACGGGGGAGAGAGGCGCCAACTTCAAATATCCAGCAGCAGGCGTCAGGGTCGGGATCGGACGACCTCCTGCGTGCCAGGCGAGGTAGTTTACCTTTCGCCACGGCGGCGTTCTGCGGCTCACGGGAGCTGGAGAGAGGAGGACATCATGTCGCCTCCACCCCCATCACATTAATCGTCTACGACGATTTCGATTTAAAGCTTTCGTGACTGCAGGGATTCATCTTATTGGTTCTTTCGGTAAAGTCACTTAGAAGGAAAATAATAAAATAATAAAAATAAAACATAATCAAATAATTCTGCTTGCGTTGTGGCCGAAACGTCGTGAGAATTATTTTATTATGTTTTATTTTTATTATTTTATTAGTCTACGACGAGTTACTGAAGCCTCTGCTCTGCCTGCAGATCACGAGGAGTGGAGACCGGCACATAGTTGACTCTTGATAAACTCGCTTATTTTGCCCGACCAAGGACGGGTGTATGTTGCAGTAATTCTGAAATATTCAATAGAAAAATTTTTGAGTTCATGATTATTAATGAGGGGGGTGGGGTGCCCCATGTGGAGTGACGTCACCCGTTAATGGTTATTGTGGAGGGGTGCGGTATGTGGAGTGACGTCACCCTTCATGATTATTAATGAGGGGAGGGGTGCAGCATGTGGAGTGACGTCACCCGTTAATGAGTATTGTGGAGGGGTGCGGTATGTGGAGTGACGTCACCCTTCATGAATATTAATAAGGGGGAGGGGTTGCCCCATTTGGAGTGACGTCACCCGTACATGATTATTAATGAGTAGGGGGGGGTGCGGCATGGAGTGACGTCACCCGCACATGATTATTAATGAGGGGAGGGGTGCAGCATGTGGAGTGACGTCACCCGTACATGATTATTAGTGAGGGGAGGGGTGCAGCATGTGGAGTGACGTCACCCGTACATGATTATTAATGAGTGGGGGGGTGCGGCATGGAGTGACGTCACCCGCACATGATTATTAATGAGTGGGGGGGGGGTGCAGCATGTGGAGTGACGTCACCCGCACATGATTATTAATGAGGGGAGGGGAGGGGTGCGGCATGTGGAGTGCGCGACATTCTTGCGCGTTCGTGTAAATTTCCACGCGGGCATAAATATTAATTATGGGGGGGGGCTCTTTTGCAGTGACGTCACGCACGGATGTAGCACGGCGTAGATTTATTTTTCTGTAAAAAAAACGTCACATTCGAAGCGACTTTGCGTAATAAATTATTTAATTCTGCTCAACCTTCCTCTGCGTTCGTGTAAAAATTCACCCACTCGTGAATATTAATGAGGGGGGGGGCTCATGCGGAGTGACGTCACGCGAAGGTGGGCCTCATGTGGAGTGACGTCACAGGCTCGAGCATGTCTCATTAAGCCGTGGCCTCCTGGGTTCATAATGCTCATGTACTCATTGGTTTTATTTTTATTTAGTTACATTTTATTTTATTTCTACATACGTGACTTTACGTTATCCCTCCAGGCGTCTTTCTGTGTGTGCCTCTCCACGTGTGTGTATGTCTCTTGATGTGTTGTTACCAGTGGCGGCTCCTGCAAAATCTCTCAGGGGGGGCAAATGTCTGGATGATTGATAAGGATAAGGTCCACCCATGCAATGAATAAATTAACAGCTTAAACATGTAAAGGCAACTTCACTTCTTTAATATTAATGAAAAATAAAGTGACTCTTACAATACATCTTGTGTGTTTATATACTCACTATTAAAAAAACCACTCAAGTTTTTTTTATTAAAGATTCCACTAGGTGGCGATAAATTATATTGTTGGATGAAACGTGCTTACGTGTGATGACGTTAGCACGTATGATGACGTAGGCACGTTAGTGCGAGCCCTCCCGGAAGCCATAGAGAATGCATTGCAGCGCCCCCGTTAGAAAAAAAACATCTTTGAATGTAAGTCTATGGGGCCACTCGGGGCGATTCTCAGCCGTAGTGAAATCGCCCAAAAAGAGGCGGTACTCCACAGAACGTGACATGACGCTGATTGGACTATATCCAAGGCTGACAGTGACGGCTAGCGTGACTCTGTGGTTGAATGACATTGGTGGTGCGTCGCCCAATCGCCCTAATGAAGAAACCGCCCCTGGTTGTTACTCTGGTTGTCCCTCTGTGCTGCTCAAAGCATCTTTCCCTGTGTTCTTCTCTGTGGATGTATCTCTGCTACCTTGTACCTCTCGTATCTGTTCACTCTGTCGACGTTTGTATGTTCAGCCCAGAAGTTGAACACGAAATTTAGCAGTCTTTTGAAATACGTGGTCAACCAGGTTCGTGTCTGACTGTTGTTGGCCGACTGGTTTTGCATCATATTGTTTCTAAGGTTTGTTGAGTTCTCATCTCCCATCTTCTTATTGTTGTTTGCCTCCGTGCAGTTTACCGTTCTCTGTGTGCTTGATGTCCCCCTGCTGTGTTTTGCCCCATTTCCTCCTGATGATGATCGCTTGTGTTGCGTTCAAAAAGTCGTGATTTATTTTAATTAAATTTAGTTACATTTGATTTTATTTCTACATACGCGACTTTTGATTTAAAGCTTTCGTGACTGCAGGGATTCATCTTCTTGGTTCTTTCGGTATAGTCACGTTGAAGGGAAATCATAAAATAATAAAAATAAAACATAAAATAAAATTCTCACGTTTCGGCCACAACGCAAGCGGCCGTCCTCAGGTGAAGAACAGGGCTGTCGGAAAGACAATTTTATTGTTTTATTTTTATTCTTTTATTTCCCTTCTACGTGACTTTACCGAAAGAACCAATGAGTACAGTAATTTCTGCAGTCACCAAAGCTTCAATCCTCTGTCATAATGTCCTTGCCATAGACTTGGAGCGCTGAGCCGAGATACGGCCGAGACATTTGGTTTGAAACCCGTGTTTAAAGGGACGAACTCAACATGACAGTGGGGCACACTAAGTTTATATTTTCACAGGAATCGTTTAATTTGTGATACAAACATGAAACTTGCCAGATATTCACAGTGGTGCGTGTTTTTTTTTCTAAAAAGGCAGCCACGAAAAAATATATCAGTGGTGAACATCTTTGATGTTTTTCTTAATTAACCACAGGACACTCGACAAATGTGACGCCTGTATCACCGAGGGTTGTTTGTGATTATTCGATTTTTCATGTCGTCTGCGCCACGAAGCAGCGAACGCCAATCGGCTTTTACCATGGGGGAAACGGAACGCCAGGTTCAACGTAGTGCAGCTAATTATGTGATCGATCCACTGCTGGATGAGGACTTTCCCAAGCCGCAGCCACCCTCTCACGATCCTCGTGTAACAATCCATGCGTCTTCTGCATATTAACCGATGTCATCGCTCCATCCTCTCGGTGGACATCTCCGATACGTTCAAATCCACAGCTGCCACTCCCGTTATTATTCTTGCCCGCCGTCCACCATCCAATGTTCATCCCATTCAAATATTCCCCTCCTGTGAACATTCGTGAGATAATTGCTCTCACTTAACCGACCACTGAACAGCTAGCCCCCCTCTCCAGGCGCTCGGTGACCTCGCAATCTCTGCTGACCAGTGGGTCCACGTCTCTGCTGCCGCTGGATTTGTCCGTGGCTTGACGCCACTGATGGCACCATGCTGTTAAACCGCCTGTAGGTGGAGTGGTGTAGCTGAGTGCAGTGCAGCGGATGAAATTCGTGGTGTCGGAGATGCAGTGTTGCAATTAGCGTAGTTAAAAGTGTAGTGTTGTGGTATAGTTAGCAGTGTTGTTGGCCATGTCGTGCAGTTGATAAGTGTAACGGTGTAATTGATAGTGTGACCGGTTTTAGTTTATAGTGAAGCGGTGTTGTTGATAGTTGACCGTGTGTAGCCAGCGTGGGGGTTCCCGGAGTAAGGGAGGCGTCACGACTGCGGTCCTCATTGTATTTTACAATATTTACACAGAACACGACACATGCTGTCGGGAGGCGCGCTGCCCCCACTCCACTGTGTAACAGAACCCCGACCCTCGCCCCCTCCCCGACCCCCGCAAAGCGCATTCAGTAGTGTGTGGAAGTTGCGGGGAACATGGTTGCACGCGTCAGCGCGACCTCCGAGAAACGTTATGTACATTGCTATGCTATACAAGCAGCCCCCTCCCTCATCCTCCTCCCCGTGAAAGGGGTCCCCGCAGTCAATGCAGAGTGCAACCGAACTCCACCCTCAAATTTACTCAGTTCAACCCAGTCAAACTCAACTCATCCCTAACTCAATCCAACTCGACCCTAACTCAATGCAAATCAATTCCACTTAATCCAACCATCAACTCCAGCCAGCTCAATTCCATACAAGTACTCAACTCCACAAAACTCAACCCAACTCAACCCTCAACTTCACCAAACTAAACTTCATCTCAACTCCCCCCAGCTCAACTCAACCAAATGCAACCCTCAACTCCACCCGGTATGCGGACTACAGCCCCGCGCAGGCAGGGAGAGGAACGTGGGGTGGGGCGCGAGTGAGGAGGGAGACCTGGTCCATGTGAACACCACAAGCCGGAGGCACCGAACACTGAGGGGCCATACATCACAATAATAAAGGAAGATCAGCGTGTGCACGGTCACCACCAGACAGCCAATGCTACCCCAGAGCCATAACCAACCAGCCACCACCAGTACTAGCCATCCCACTGATTAAGACCAACTCGCCAGACACAAGTGGCCATCCCGATGATCATAACCCAGATTAAACGAGGCAGCCACGAGTACTCGTCATCCCACTGATCATAATCCTTACCAACGAGCCAGCCACTACTAGTGCTTGCCATCCTACTGATCATAGTGCTAACCAACTAGCTAGCCACGAGTACTCGCCATCCCACGAACCCTAACCAACAAGCAAGCCACCACAAGTACTAGCCATGTCATTGACCCTAACCCAGATTGAGGAATGCAACTTGATTCATGTCTATTCCTATGCCCATGAAAATGGAATAAATTACTCATCTTCACTCATGTTGTACGAGTGAGTGGACACGCTGCATTACTAGTAATGTAAAGAAATTCATGCATTCTGGAACCAAACCTCAACCCTAAAGTGTGATATTTAATTCATGGGCTCCCAGCACCAGTGTTTCACCAGGCTCCACTTTCAACTTACGGTTGCTTTCGGTAATTAGTGTTCACACTGCCAGCCACCCAGGGCACCCAGGCCACCACCTATGTGGACCCAGTCCCCGCCTCACCTGAGCCCACACGTGCCGTGTCTCACGAGGCTTCCAAATAAGGGGAGTTGACTCGTTCCAATGCGGAAATAATTATTGCATAAACCAGGACGCGAAGGTAGTGTGTGTGCGCGGCCATGGGGACGGGACACGTCGCCCACCCCCAGGCTGCATGCGTGCAGGGTAATGCGCGCGTATACTGCATATACTGTAATATAGACTGCGTGGTACGTGTACAAAACGCTTTTGCCGAAGAGGAGAGAGTTGCCTTGGCAGCCGATGGCCTTGGTAGAGACCTGACCACCGACGTGGAGGGCTCCCCACCCAGCAGAACTCTTAGCCATATGCCACTGCAGCCACGCTAGCCGTGCGAAGCCGGCGAATTTTACTGACTGCACTTATAAAATTATAACTTGTTACATGTTTATATATTACACTCCAGCAAAGTGCTCGGATTTATACTTCTCAAGTACACCTGCCACCAATATTAAATATTAGAGAGCTCTAAAACATATTGGCAATAAAATTTTCAACAAATCTATAACTTTGATAGACCTTACGCTTTGGCAAAAGGTGGAAATAAACTTAAAAAAACGAAGCGTCTGTGTGGGGGGGCGGCGTGGGGGCCCTGCACGTTTCTGCGTCGTCATGAACGGCGGCTGCAGGCCCTGGGGGCCCCAGTCCCTCCCGGGGTTCGGCCCCATCCAGGCATCTCGGAGACCCGTATAGAGAGGGGCCCTGTCTCCCCTCGCTTCCGCAAGTCACTTGGCACCGAGCGGAGGCCCCGTTCCGGCCCCTTCCTATACGGTGGCGGCGGGGCCCCCCGTGTCCCCCGCACTCCGCTCATCACGGGCCCCCCCGAGGTCGGCGCGTGCGCTGTGAGGCCACTTCCTCGTCGTTTCGTGAGCGATTAGGCGCAGTTCCAGTGGCAAGCGAAGCTCCGGCAGGGCCACATCGGGAAGGGGGCTATGTGGGGTAGGGGCGGGGGCTACACGAGGCCCCAGGGCCCTTCCTCAGAAGCTGTTCTCGTGTCCTGCCAGGATGTAAAGGTTGCTCTGGGCGACCGGGTTGTCTGTCGGCCGGCTCTCGAGCACCACCACCCTGCTGAGGTATGCGGCACACGCACCGCGACGTCACGCGCGCTCCGCAACGCACCACACGCGTCACATCACACCACACATGGCACACCACACAGAGCACATCACACTCCAACCACACCACACCACAGGCAGCACACCAAACCACACGCAACACACCAGACCAAACAGCACAAAAACCCATACAGGATACCCAACCAGCATGCCACCCAGCACACCACCCACCACACGGCTCCCGGCACACCGCGGGAGCTCACCTGTCTGAGCCCAGCATGCGGAACACGCGTGTCTGGTCGCCGATCTCCTGAGTGATTTCGTTGGTGCGGAAGCTGCGGCCCTGCATGCCATGCTTCCAGAACGCCAGCACGCTGTCCTGCAGGCATACTGTGCACAGTGGTGGTGGCACAGCCGGTCACACCAAGGGTCATGCAGCGAGTTATACAGCGGGACACACAGCGGGACACACAGCGGGAGACAGCGAATTACACAGCGGGTCACACAGTGGGAGACACAGCGGGAGACACACAGAGTTACACAGCAGGTGACACAGCAGGTGACAGCAGGAGACACAGGGAGTTACACAACGGTTCACACAGTGAGTTACACAGCGGGAAACACAGCAGGTTACACAGGAGCGGGAGACACAGCGGGTTACACAGCGGGTTACACAGCGGGAGACACAGCGAGTTACCTAGTGGCAGACACAGCGGGTTACACAGTGGGAGACACAGTGGGAGACACGGCGGGTTACACATGGGGAGACACGGCGAGTTACATAGTGGGAGACACAGCGGGAGACACGGCGAGTTACACAGCGGGTTACACAGCGGGACACACAACAAGTCACACAACGGGTCACACCACAAGCCGTACAGCGAGTTACACAGTGGGACACACAGTGGGTTACAATGGGTGTCACACATGGGGTGACAGCGGGGCCGCGTTATGCGTGCTGTGATGCGTGCTGTGATGCATGCCGTAAGCTGTGCCGCATCTTACCGATGCAGTCAATGCGGAAGTTGAAGAGCAGCTCGGTGGCCATTCGGCGACTGGACTTGAGGCGTCCCTGCAGATTCACGATCTGTACACACCCTACACACAAACGCACGCATTTATACACACGCACACACATCATGCAGACAAAGATCCCCCGCATAGCCTCAACAGACTGTGGGGGGCAAGTGCTGTTAGGAAGCACCTATGTAAGCCGGCACGGCACTACGCCTGGCCGTCTTTTGTCTCCTGAGTAGGGATGATTACACACTGCACCAGGATCTCATTTGAGGCTGAGTCGACCTCGGGAAGGCTCGGCACCGGTTCAAATATTCGTCACTGGTGTTGGCCTTGAGCGGGAATCGAACTCGGGTCGCTGTATGTTGAACTTCTTTCACACCGTACGTAGTCAACCAGGCTAACCACTACACTACTGCTCCCTATTATTCACGTGCGCACACGTGCATGAATGCATGGCAGTCGTGTAAAGGAAGGGCTGGATGAAGGATGATGGGAGGGAAGGGGTGGGTGAGCGTGAGAAGGGAGGGAGTGCACTCACTGTCAGTGCACACCAACAAAGTCTCCTTCTCCAGCTGAGTGACGTGCACGTGCTCCAGGGGTGCGCCGCCTGCATCCCAACACAGCGTCACACCGGCACCGCATCGCTCACGCCTCCACGCACACACACACACACTCTTCCGCTCCTCCACACACGTTCACACACACACCCCTATACTCCTCCACACACATTCACACACACACACACTCCTCTACTCCTCAACACACGTTCACATACATACCCCCCTACTCCACATACGTTCACACACGCCTCTGCTCCTCCACACACATGTTCACACACACACCCCTGTACTCCTCCACACACATTCACACACACACACACCCCTATACTCCTCCACACACATTCACACACACACCCCCCTACTACTCCACACACGTTCACACACACACCCCTCTACTACTCCATACACACACATATCCAGATCATGTCACCACGGCCGTGGTGCAGGAGGTTGGCCTCGTACCGGTGCTGGTCTCGGTGAACCAGGAGGAGGCCGAGTTGAGGTTGATGGTATCAAGCCGCACGGCCTGGCCGGGGTCGGTGCCACGGCTCACCGACACGCACACGAGCGGGAACTCGTGCTCCGGCACCACGAGCAGCTCGAACACGCGCAGTGGCACCGGCAACCGGAACTCAAAGTGCTGCTCACGCAACACGCAGGTGTACACAAAGACCCCCGGTGTAGAGCTCAAACAAACCGTTGGGGTAAGTGCTGTTCGCAAGTTGCACTTACGAAGGCCGGCATGGCACACAAAGGTGTGGGTGGCCAACACCACACCTGGACTCCTTTGTCTCCCTAGTGGTGTGTTTACACACTGCACCAGGTACTAATTTAGGGCCGAGTCAACCTAGGGGAGGCCCAAGACCGGTGCAGATAATCGTCACTGGTGTTGGCCTTGAGTGGAAATTGAACGCGGGTAACCGATTTGAAATGCAGCGTGCTAACTGCTGCACTACCACTCTCCACGTATGTGTGCACAGGTGTACACGCACGCACGTGCGTGAGTGACGCATGCGCTCAACCACTAAGGTGGCGGCGCTGGGGAGATTTGCGACCTCTCACCTTGATGAGCATGAACCGCTGCATGGGCTCGTACCACTGCAGAAGTATGATGCCCGACTGCAGCGCGCCGCACAGGTACTTGTTTCCAGTACTGGGGTTACGCACTGCGCTCACACACGCACACAAAGACAAACATCTCCCATTATAGCCTTTGACAGACCGATGGGCTAAGCGCTATTAGTGAGCGGCTATTCAGGTTGGCAAGGCATACGATGGGCGCGCCGCTCACACCTCACCTACGCAGCACTTTTGGCAGCCTTTGGTGTCCTGGAACTTGGTCGAAACGGCAAATTTCCTGCACGGAGACAGCACAGCCAAACGAGACCAGTTTGAGCGGTGTGTCGCGGGTGAGGCACATGGGGTGGCGTCAACGAGTTGTGCGGCGCGAGGCCGCCTCCCCGTACCGTGGTATGATGCGGTCGGGGAGGCGGTGTGTGGGGATGTGCACGGGAAGGCTGTGCTGTCTCCTCGCCTGCTCAAACAGGCCGAGTAGGCTGTGCGAGTAGAGCTGGGACGTCTTTCCTGCACGCACCGCCACACGACGCACAGCAACCACACACAGCAACCATAGCCCCCATAAGGAACCCGCCACCGCACACGCACACACAACCACTATAAACAACCAACACAGCCACCCCAAGTTCACACACAACCACCTTACAAAGCCATCGATGCGCAGTACTACCCAAAGCACTGCAGTAGGGAGGGGTTAGATCTGGAACTCCCTTCCCCCAGTAACCCATGCTGCTGGCTCCCTGCCCCTGTTCAAGTCCATGGCTCAAGACCTCCTTCCTCCTGTCATCTGCCTATGACCGCCTCTGTTGAGAACATAACACTCCCCCCCCCCCACCGACTCAGCCTGTGCAGCATGTTGAGATGCGGCTGCATTTAGATGCTGCCGTATAAACCGAGTATAAATTGTAATTGGAGCACTTACCGCAAATGGACATGAGCACATTGTTGACGACGTAGAGCCAGCAACAGCGGCGGGGGTAGAGCTGCAACAACAAGGACACACAGAGTCACAACAACCCTCCTACCCCCAGGTGTTTTCTGCTGGTGTGGGGCAGTAATGGAGTGTTGGGCTGCGTGCGTGGCGTGTACCGTGGTGCATGGTGCGGCGTGTGCTGGGTGCGTGGGCCACCACCTGCTCCATGCTGGCCTCGTGCAGCTCGTTGAGGTTGAGGTTGTAGATGCCCTCATCAGCCCCGAATATGAGGTGCTGGTCTGTGGACACAATGACGCGACTCGCGGGACGCTCTTTCCAACGACCGAACAGCATTATCTAACGTCCGCTATGAAGTGGATGACGCGGAGTGCCACCATGGGTATTACACACGCGCCAGAAGTGACTGGTGCGGCCGCCGGATTTGAACCGTGAACCCTTGCAATATGCGGCGAAAGCTCGCCCGCTGGGCCACGCCACCGCTCAAATAGCCAAGTGGCCGGCTGACGCGCCATTTGTTGAACAAGTGTGGAGAGGGATCCGGAACCTGAGTCTAGGTAAAAAGCCGGGTAGAGAAGACCTCTGCAGCAAACGGCCAGGGAGGCTGGCGATTGTGTGCCGGCTGCCCCATATGACATCATTACAACTGTCTGCACCACAGCAAAGGTTCTCCCGGATTGGAAATATGCCCTGGTGGTGTCCCCCTTTTTAAAGAAGGCACATGTGCGTGCGTGCATTACCGCGAGTCTCGGGGTTGATCCAGGATGACGCACAGTTGATGTGGAGTGGGCAGCCATTGAACACCTTAGAGAAGCATGCGCCCATCTGGGAGGCAAGAGAGAGTGCAAGTCGCCAATCAGCACCCAGCACAGCACCGCCCTCTGTCCAGGTCCCACTCACTCACCCACGCACTCACTTACCAACTCAACAACAACAACCGCCATTCGCCACTAAGTGGCGATGACGTCACCACGACACTTGTGCCAGGCTATGTTACACGTTGAGGCCATGTGAAGTGTTGAACGCCCGCTGGCAGGAGGTCACGGGGCAGACCCAGGTGCCACGGATCGACTGAGATGACTGGCTAATGCACTACCTGTGCCCCCTACTGTGCTAACTTGATGTGCTTTAGCCACCTGACGCTCCGCTCGTTGTTGTGAGCATCACTCCTTCCCCCTCCGTTGTTGTTGGAGTGCAACTGCCTCCAACTGCCCAGTAGCGTCCTTCACGAGGCTCCTCCACAGAGGCCGATCTTGACACCGCTGGTACCAGTCATCGGCAAGTCCACTCAGCTCCACGTCCTCCTGTACCACATCACCCCATCTCTTCTGTAGCCCATGCCGCGCCCGTTTAGCCCCCTCGATACGGCCGAGCAAAAGCTGTTTAGGCATGCGGTGGCTGGGCATGCGGGCTACATGACCCAGCCAACGCAGCCTTGCCTGCCGGAGGAGCTCACCGATGGGACTTTGTCCAGCTCTTTCGAGGATATGTGAGCTCCTCACACAATCCAGCCTGGTTAAACCCAGGATGGATCGTAGGCAGGCCAGCCTAAATGTTTCTAACCGGCGAAGATTAGGGGGGTCCACGAGAAGACCTCAAGTTTCGTGCAGAGCGATAGACCAGATAGCTTCCACACAGCGTTACGCAACCGATGAAAAGATAATGCCGCTCGACTGATTCGGAGTGAGGAGACCTCTGCTGTCAAACCGGAGCCAGTCATGAGCACCTTGCCCAGGTATGAGAAACTCTCCACTCTCTCCACAACTGCCCTACCACCAATTGGGAGTTGTGGGGGTGGAGTGTCCGATGGTACAAAATACCCAGGCAGGTGCTTAGTTTTGGTAGGGCTGATGGTAAGTCCCCACCTCTTAGAGGCAAGCTCCCACTTACCAACTCACCCACTCACTTACCCACACATCCATTCATCGACACACCCACTCACCAACTCGCCAACTCACCGCACTGTAGGTCACCTAATCTTTCCGCTTCTTCCCTCGCACTGCTCAACTTTGGAATTCCGTACTCTTATCATCGTCTCTGTTCCCGACAAGCTTTTACGATAACTTCACTCAAGAAATGTAAATCACTCTTATCTGTGATAGTGCTGCTTGTTGCTGGCCCCGTGACGATTTGGGCCTGTGCCCAGCTACTGTGTTTAAATGACAATGATGATGATGAGACTCACGTGCACTTTCGGAGTCGGTGGGAGCCCGTTGATGCTCTGCTTCTGCAAGACAGAGGTGGGGGGGGGGGGTGGCGGGGGGGGTTAAGAGAACCTGGGTGGGGGGCAAAAGCCCCTGGTGTCACAACCGTCCTTTGCAAGGCGTTCAATGCCACCTATTCCGCTCACCTGGGCATCCATTTTGTCTTTTTCCCCTCTCAGAGTCCGGGGGGGCACGGTGGGGGGCACGGAGGCCCCCTGCGAGTCCCGCTCCACCTCCACCGCCGCAGGCGACGCCCCCCGCTCACCGTTGGGCAGCACTCCGTTCGCTGCACGTGCCACGCACACACGTGTCGCACGCACGTCACGCAGGTTCCGCACACATAACACAGCATGCACACACAACACAGCATGCACACCCAACACACCATGCACACACAACACACCATGCCCACACAACACAGCATGCACACACAACACAGCATGCACACACAACACAGCATGCACACACAACACAGCATGCACACACAACACACCATGCACACACAACACACCATGCCCACATAACACACCATGCACACACAACACACCATGCACACACAACACAGCATGCACACCCAACACACCATGCACACACAACACACCATGCCCACACAACACAGCATGCACACACAACACAGCATGCACACACAACACAGCATGCACACACAACACAGCATGCACACACAACACAGCATGCACACACAACACACCATGCACACACAACACACCATGCCCACATAACACAGCATGCACACACAACACAGCATGCACACACAACACAGCATGCACACACAACACAGCATGCACACACAACACACCATGCACACACAACACACCATGCACACACAAGACAGCATGCACACACAACACAGCATGCACACACAACACAGCATGCACACACAACACAGCATGCACACACAACACAGCATGCACACACAACACAGCATGCACACACAACACACCATGCACACACAACACACCATGCACACATAAGACAGCATGCACACATAACACAGCATGCACACACATGAGTCACCACAGGGCTCAACTCGCACCACTGCATCCTGTGCCGGCTGTGTGTGAGAGAGGGAGGGGGGGAGGGAGAGTGGGAGGCTTACTGGAGGTGTCGGGGGAGCCCTGGGGTGCGAGCTGCGATGGCCTGGGGGGCGCTGCCCCCACGGTCGCCGATTTTTCCTCTCCCTCGACGGAGGTTGGAGGGGGCCGGGGAGGTCCTAGCGGCCGTGGTGGGGGGCCGCCCCGGGGGGAAAGGCGGGGGGGTGGTGGCCGTGGAGGAGGGGGGGTTCCGCGCATGCTCCCCGTGCCCCCCGGTGCCACGCTGCGGATGGTGGCGCACCGCTCCTCGTCCGGTGTGCTCTCCTCCGAGCTGCCGGTGCCACGCGCCTGTGGGGGAGCACACGCGGCGGTGCGACATCCCCATCACATACCGCGCCCAACAGCGGCACAACCATCAACGGCAATGACACGGTGGCACTTTACACTCATTATAGGAGCGGTGGTGATGGTGGTGTTGCTGATTGTGGTGGTATTGAGTTATGATCTGGTCAATTTCATCGGTGAGCTTCTCCGGTAGCGAGGCTGCGTTGGCTGGATCACGAAGCCAACATGCCGAGCAACCGCATGCCTAAGCAGCTTCTGTTTGACCGGAAATATGGGGCTAAACGGGCGCGGCACGGGTTAGAATAGAGTTTGACTGATGCGGTAGAGGAGGATGTGGAGCTGAGTCGACTTTCCGATGACTGGTACCAGCGGTGTAAACATCAATCTCAATGGATGAGGCTCGTAAAGGATGCTACTGGGCAGTTGGAGGCAGTCACCTTCCAACAACAGTGGAAAGTGGAGGACCGACACTCACAACGCGCAGAGCGCTGGGCGGCTAAAATAGACATTTGGCACAGTGGAGAGCACAATTGGTGCATGTGCCAGTGATCTGGATCTGTCCCATGACCTCTTGTCAGCGAGTCTTTAATGCTTTTCATGGCCTCAAGATACACGTAGCCTGGCACAAGCGCCATGGTGACATTACCGCCACTTAGTTGCGAACGTCAGTTGTTGTTATTGGTTGTGACGGGCGGTAAAGGTGGTGATTCTGGTGGTGTATTGAGTGGAGAGCCGGGGGCTGTACCTTTGTGGGGATGGGTGGTGGTGGAGCCCGCTTCAGGGTGCAGCTGGAATCACACGCACCACACGGATTCGCGGTCAGTGTGTCCGCAGTGAAGGCGAATCAGCTGCTCCCTCCTGCGACTCTACTGCTCTCGTGAGTCATGCAAACGAGGCTATCCTGGCCTCTCCAGTTCTCGCCTCGTTTAACAAAATCAACTTGAACCCAACACAATTCAAATCACCACCAACACCTCCTCTGGCCCGAGGCTCCCACAAAAATACTCGACGTTAGTCACGACAGTGGAGGTTAGAGGTTAGAGGACAACTTACTGTTCAGACTCATCATCGTCATCCAGGTGTGTCATGTGACCCCTGGAGAGGACACGGGGGGCGGGGTTTAGGGTTAGTGCGAGCAGCCTCACGGCTTCCAACGGCTGTTAAGGCTCCTCACCCCCAACCCCCACTGCGCACTCCACACCACAGCCAGCACGATTATTTAGGAAGCGAAGCGTAATCTGTGGACAACGCGTCGGCGGGATGGTGACGTCGTTAGTGAGAGCGAGAAACCCCGGATCTGAAAGCCTGGCACTGTATGCAGGGGAATGATTAGGGCGAAGCGTAGCGTGGATCTTGTACCTCTGCTGTAACTCCTCCTCCACAGACTTGAGGAGGCTCCTGCCAGGGAGGATACGGGGAACGGGGAGGAGAGAGGGCAGGGTAGGGTGGAGGGGCGGGGCAGGCACAGGGAAGGGCAAGGCAGGGGAGGGCAGGCGGTCACCTCCGATCGGTTGAGGTGTAAAGCATCGTCAAAAGCTGGTGCAACACAAGCCGCTCCCCCGGGTAAAGGAGACTGCTTGGAGACTAGCTACGTTGCGGCAGATGCGGGACACTGGGGCCTACAGCACGGGCGAGGTGGTGCGTGGCAGTGTGTGAGGACGTGTGTGTGTGAGCATGTGCGAGGATGTGTGCGAGCGTGTTTGAGGGGATGAGTGCATGTGAGTGTGGGGCGCGTGCGCGAGGATGTGTGTGTGTGGGAGTATGTTAAATGCTAAAAGGCATATTTTTATGAGTGAGGGAGCGTGTTCGCGAATGTGTGCATGCATGTTGAGTTTATGTGTGCGAGTGAGGGAGTGAAGAGTTTAGTGCGTGAGGCATTGAGGGTGTGTGTGTGTGCGAGATCGAGTGCAGGGGTGTGAGTGGCGGAGTGTGAGTGAGTGTGTGTGAATGCGGGTGCATTGCGGATCCTCACTTGGAGGACGTGGGTTCCTTGGGGTAGGTTGACCACCCACTGCCCAGCTCATACTCCTCCTGCATGTCCTGAAACGCACAAAACACATGCACACACGCAGGGACACACATGCACACACACGGACACACGGACACACGCACGCACACAGAAATGCGTGCATGGACACCCGCACGCATGGAAACATACACAGGCACACACACGAGGACAGGCCAACACACGCACACGCGCACACACGGACACAGAAAGCATGCAGTTATCCACAGGTACAAAGCGAGGGCCGCAGCACGAGCAGAGGAACCACCGCGTGCATACGTCTCTCCCATCGCTCTGGAGGCTGGCGCTTCAATCACCTCACGATTCTAGCAGGGAGGAGGGCGGCCTAATGAAGGCTGGAGCCCCTCCTCCAGGCCAGTAATTCTCAACTGCAGTCATTCCGACCCCCTCTAGATAAGGGCTAACGCATTTCAGGAATCGAGCGAGGTCATAACAAGAGCTTGGGAAAAATAAACGATGAGGGGGAATTCCAAAGTGGAGCAGTGCAATGGAGGAAGCAGCGTTGTGACCTGTAGTGTGGTCAGTGGATGAGTGAGTGAGAGAGTTGTTGTGACGTGCAGTGCGGTGGTTCAACAGTGTGGATGAGATGAAACAGTCGATATCTTTAAGACCGAGTCCTCAACATGGAATCAGTAACCTTGTTAGTACCGATATAAGAGTGATGAGGAGGTGCTCAACTGCTGCGTGAGCGAGTGACTGGAGTGAATCAGTGAGTGCTGGGTCATCAATTAATCAGCGACTGCCTCACTCTGAATCTATCTGGTGCAGCGAGTGCTCCAGGTCACATTTGACAGCAGTAAGAGTTCAACTTGCGACGTGTTTTTGTTCTCTGCGTTGCAGTCGTAAATATTCAGGGGGTGCACAGTCAAGAGATCAATTGCAAAAACAGCCAGGGGACAGAAGTGGGTGAGCACGCAAAAATGGACCCCGCGTGGCGGTGAGCTCACGGGCCCACAGACAGGCGGACAGACAAACCATGCACACTAATGGGAAACGGAGATGGGCAGTGAAGTGCACACGTGGACGCGTGGCTGTGGCCACAGTGCCGGGGGTCGCACACAAGCGCAAAGCTCGGAATGAGACGCAAAATAAGCGTGGGACGGGTGCACGCACGAGACGCACGAGACGCACGAGACGCATGGACACAGACGGAAAAGAGGTGTGCGGTACCAGGAAGGGCCGTGCCGTGAAGTACAACTCGTCCGCACCCTCCTGGCCCGCGTGGGGCTGACTCGCACAGACACATGCACACATATGACACAGACACACAGAGCAGACACACACAGAGCAGACACACACAAAGCAGACACACACAAAGGGCAGAGACAGACGCACACATATGCAAACACACGAAACACAAATACACAACATACACGGACACACACAGAAGGCAGACACAACACAAAAGACACCACACCACCCCACAGGGACACGCGACAACACGTGGACACAAATACAAAACCGTACACAAATGCGCACTCCCATGCTCGTACACACGCACGCACGCACCCACACACAGGCACGTGTCACGAGTTATCTTGCAAGCGGTGTCGCTCTTCGTGCATCCCCAGCGTGCGTGAGTTAGGCTGCAGTCAAAGTTGGAGCTGGCACGATGCGTTAGCAATGAGTTATGTGCCACGCGCCGGGCTCATGTGTGCGTGCATGCATACATGTGTGCCGTGTACGTGTTGCCGTGTGTGTGTGCGTGTTGTGTATGCGCGTGCGTGCGTGCATGTGCGTGTGTGTGTTGGCTGTGCGCGTCTGTGTGCATACCACCGCAGGCTCCCTCCGCCACCTACCAGGTCGTGATGTGGCACCGTCTCTTTCCTCAACGGAGGATCAAAGGTCACCTGGTCAACTGACATATGAGGAGGAAGGGTACGCAGGGAGACAGTAGCTGAGTGGCGGTGACCCGGAACGCGTCCTCACTGCTCGCGCACCTCCCACTCCACCTCCTTCATGGGGTGCGGTGACCCAATGTGGGCTCGTGAGTTGTGAGGTCCCTAAACGGCTTCGGCCCTCCCTGCTGCCCTGGCTGCCCCTGTTGTTACTGAGCCCCGGTTGGGCCCCGGTTAGGCCCCGGTTAGGCCCCGGTTGCGGCAAGAGCAGCTCTCTCCCTCCCCCCAGTGTCTCCCAGCCCTGACTCCCCCCCCCAACTCCCCTCTGCTACCCTAACGTAGTCGTTAATGTAAGTCGCCCAAAGGGGGCATTCACCCAAGGAATGGAGCAGTGAAATCATCTCAAATGCGGATACTGGAGTTATATCGCCGAATCATGAGAGATGGTGGCAGCTTGGAGAGGCCTTCATCCAGCAGTGGATTGATCATAGCCGATTGAATTCAGAAGCTTTATAAATTATAATTGTTGTGGTGGTTGTGTAGCGTGTCGGGGTGTCTCACATGTGATCTCGGAGCGCGTGCGCTCAGCGCGGTCGTGCTTGTTGTTGGAGGGGATGCGGTGTGGCACCACCAGCGCTGGCTGCACACACCCATACACGTGAACACACAACGATGCCTCATTTAGCCTCAACATACTGTTGGGGTAAATGCTCTTGGCCAGTACCTATGAAGGTCGGCACAGCATACGAGGGGGTGAGTGGCTAGTACCATGCCCAGCTGCCTTTGTCTCCTGAGTGGCGATGTTAACACACCCCACCAGGTACTCGTTTAAGGCTGGGAAAACTGAAGTACGAATTAGGACCAATTCAAATATTTGCCACTGTTATTGGTCACAAGTGGGAATCGAAGTCAGCTAGCCGGTTTCATAGCGCAGTGCACTAACCGCTACACTGTCGCTCCACATGCACTTCCGCTCCCCACACGCACACAACTCTGTAATACAAACACGCAGGCAGCACAGCAAGAGGGAGCGGTGGCCGTCATGACACAGAAGGGGGGATTCAAACCCGATGTTCCATGTGAATGATGAGAGAACTCATCGCAGCAGGAGAACGTGTCGTGCAGGCCGCACACAAACTCAATGGCGCGTAGCAGCGCACTGCTCACACGCAGCAGGCAGGCGCCACCCCCATCCGCACGCCCCGCATGCACGCCACGTGACCACCGCGGCGCACGTGCAATGCTCTCAGCCTGCTCCAGACAAGAGCCAATTGTGTGGCCGTAGAATCGTTTAGGTCACCAGCACGGAGGAGAGTTAATAAATGTGGCCGTCCCAACAGAGGCAGCGATGAAACAGAGAGACACCTGCGGTTTGGTTTCATCTTCATTAGGACTCGTCACTTTTACATCTAGATTGAAAACTAATTTCTTGACGACTGCTTTTTGTGTTTAGTTTGTTGTCCTTCCCCCGCACCTCCGATTAGCATCGTTGTCTACGTACGGTGCGAAAGAAGTTCAACGTACATACATAGATACACGAGTACAGTAGTCAACAATGTTCACCGAGAGAAGGTGGCCATCGCATGAAGGGATGGTCATCGTGAGCAGGGGGATAGAGAAGGGGGCAGCCATCAAAGGCGGGGTTGAGAGGGGGCATCACGAGAGAGAGGGAGAGAGAGAGAGGAGGGGGAAGACGTCGTGAGGCTGGGAGCGTTCACAGTGCCGGCAGTGACGAGGGAAGCGGCGGCGTTAGCGTTACTCCACCCTCAGTGCAGCCCCATGGGTGGCGAGTTACGGGTTACGGTTACGGGTTAGGGGTTATGGGTTACGGGTTAGAGAGTCATCACTGCTGCAAAACACAAATCAGCTGCTACCTGCAGAGTAGGGGGGGGGGCCGCTGCTCTGCACAGTGACGGGGGGGGCTCCAGCAAAGGCGAAGGGCCCCCCAGGGTTGACAGGTCCTGGGATGGAGGGCGGATCCTGAGAAGTAGGGGTCCCTGACAAGGTAGGGGGTCCTTGCAGTTTGGAGGGCCCTGGAAGGGCAGGGGCTCCTTGTGTTTTGGGGGGGCCTGGACGGGTAGGGGGTCCCTGTATTTTCGGGGGGCTTGGAAGGGTCAGGGGACACTGTATTTTGGGGGTACCTGGAAGGATAAGGGGCCCTTGTGTTTTGGGGGGTCCTGGAAGTATAGGGGGTCCCTGTATTTTGGGGGTACCTGGTAACGTAGGAGGCCCTTGTATTTTGGGGGCTCCTGGAAGGAGAGGGGGTCCCTGTATTTTGGGGGCTCCTGGAAGGATAGGGGGTCCCTGTATATTGGGGGCTCCTGGAAGGATAGGGGGTCCCTGTATTATGGGAAGACCTGGAAGGGTAGAAGGCCCCTGTGTTTTGGGGGGTCCTGGAAGGAGAGGGGTTCGCTGTATTTTGGAAGGACCTGGTAAGGTAGGAGGTTCCTGTGTTTTGAGAGGTCCTGGAAGGAGAGGGGGTCCCTGTATATTGGGGGCCCCTGGGACGGTAGGGGGCCCCTGTGTTTTGGGGAGCACTAGGAGGGTAGGGGCTCTCTGGGCCTTGGAAAACACTACCAGGATAGTTGGGCCTGGAAGAGTTATGGGTCCCTGTTTTTTGGGAGTCCCTGGTAGGATAGGGGGGGGGCTGTATTTTCGAAGGCCCCGTAAGTGTAGGGGGCCCTTGTATTTTTTGGGGCCCTGGTAAAGTAAGGGGTCCATCAGTTTTGGGTGGCCCTGAGAGGGTAGGTGGCTCTTGTATCTTGGGGGGTGCTGGTAAATTATGGTGTTCCTGTGTTTTTGGGGGCCCTGGTGGCGTGGGTGCTGCCCGAGTAGGAAGAGGAGATTTGAGAGTTTGGGGACCCTGGGTTGGGGCCCGGAGTGTCGAGGGGCATTTGGGGGCAGCAGTGGAGGGGGTCTTGAGGGTTGGGGGGCCTTGAGGAGTGGGGGGGACCTTCACCAGGGAGAGGTTCTTGCGCTGAGAAGAGATGCAAAGTTGGAAGAAGTACAGACACATGTACACACACACACGTGTACACAAACAGGTGCAAACAGACACATGTATGCACACACAGGTACACACAGAGACGTGTACAGACATACAGAAACGCGTGTTGATGCGCAGGTGGAGGCACAAGCCGGGACACACACACGCGCACGCGCACGGGAGAGGATATAGAAAGTAACCCCAAGAGTATGGGGGTGGAGGTTCGGGGGCAGAAGGGGGGGATGGGAGTGAAGGGGTGTGGGGGTAGCTGTGTGGGGCACGGGAGTGTAAGGGACCTGGTAGTGGTGGGGGGTACAAGGCTGTGTGCGTGGCGCGTGCGGAGAGTGTGCGGTGAGCGCGGCACCTCAGCGTCCTCGTCGTCCTGATCAGAGGCGCTCTGTGCCGCGTGGTGCTGCTCGGGGTTGCTAGCTCTCTCCAGCAGCTCCAGCGCCAGTGCGCGGTTCAGTGGTTGCTGGAAGAAAGCGTGCTGTACCCGCACAGCGCGACACATCGCACACACCGCATACACCACACCGCGCGCACCCCATCAGCTCTGCGCCGCCGCCACGGCAAGTGCCCTCCCGGCCCCGTGTGCCGCCCCCGTGTGACATCGGCCTTACCGTAAGCAGCTTCTCCGCCGCGGGCCGCTTCTTGGGGTTCTTGGTGAGCGCCAGCTTGATGAAGTTGTGAAAGACGGGCGACCTGCACGCGGGCACACAGCCGCCTCGCCGTCACGCGACCCGAGCCGTCACGCTGTCCGCGCCATCAGGGGAGCTGCATGGTCATGGGAGCAGCCAACAGGGGGCAGCACCGTCCTGCAATGGCGCCAAACTCAACAACTGCATAATCCTGGCACGGAACGCATCAGCGATGACCGCCGGGCTCAGCAACTCTACAGATTTAAGCTGTGCGCTTTCGATGTTGAAACCAAATCCATATTCTCAGTCTGTTACCCCCAGCTTCACACACTACCATCACCACCATTACCACACGTTGTTTTTCATCTTGCGCATTTCTAATTTACCCCCCCGGCAGCATAAAGGCTGCTTAATCTTAGCTTTCTTATCTACTTCTGCCCCCTGCATCACAAAGCTTCAGTTTGAACTCCATGCGTTGCCTCCCAGCGCCCCCCCGCCCCGTGCTTCACAACGTTGCCTCCCAGTCCACAGCCCGCCCACACACTCACCATGGCCCCTCCCCTCCCTCCATCCCCCGCGACGATATAATTCCTCGTCACAGCCATCTCTTAGACACACTTAAGCGGTTGTGCTTTCGCTACGTTGTCCCCACCTGAAGGACGCTTGTGTTGTGCCCGAAACGTCGTGATTTAATTTAGTTTTCATTTATTTAATAAAAAATTTTACCTACGTGACTTTACCGAAAAGAAAAAAAAACCCAAAGAGTATGAACCATGACCCCAGACTGGTTTCTCAACCGCTCATCGTACCGCTTGTCTCCACAAAAAACTTGAAGTGAATTTCCTTTAGTATTGGTTGAATGCAAGATAACTCTGGATTGGTTTCGACATGCGTCTCTACGATCGCCAATGTCATCTCATCACATGACATCAAGTTCCATCAAAATGCCGATGATACACAATTGCACACCGCAGTAAAGTAAAAGTAAGATATGGAGAGCCTTGGTAACCTTGAAGATTGCTTAATCCAGAAAAATCGAAGGTTCTGCTGGTTGCCACTCAGGCTAAGGGAAAAAAATGTGGGAGGATCAGGTGTGGTGGTCACAGATTTCAAGATTCAATTTTCTACTCATCTAAAGACTAGAATGTAATTTTATCACCATGTGCAAAATATAGTCAGGTCCTGCAATTTGTTTTTCAGGGCTCTACGAAACATTCGACCACGATTGAGTCGTGACAAAGGCAACACGGTGCCATGTAGCGTCGTATTGACAAGGCTCAATTATTGCAACTCACGACTGTACGGAAAGTCTGGCAAAAACATAACCAAGCTGTAGCATGTACACAATTCTTTGGCACATGTCGTACTGCAAGATCCGACCATATCCGCCCAGTGCTCATCCAGCTGCATTGGCTTCCGCTTGCCGAATTAATATATTATATGGTCGTGCTCATTGCCACAAATGAACCAGAATACGTTGCGAAAGAAGTTCAACATAAATACATACATTCAATATCTCATCAACAGAGTCAGGCTTGCTTGAACCAATATTGGTGAACTGCCAGATGTTCATAGGCAAGGACCCTCTGTGTTAGATATGGGTCTTGGTTTTATGCACATCTCTATATGATACACACCACTTTATACACATGTTGAATAAACATTGATGCAATGTTGAGTATGTGTGTGTGTGTGAGTGCAGGGACAGTGTGTGAGAGTGTGGAGAGAGTGTGTGAATGTGTGTAAAGGGTGTGTGTGGAGAGAAAGTGTTTGAGAGTGTGGGGAGAGTGTGTGCAAGGTGCTCGCTAACAGCACTTGCCCCAACAGTATGTTAAGGCTATATGGAGAATCGTTGTTTTTGTGTGCAACGAGAGTGTGCCTGAGTGCGTGTTTGTGATGAGTGACACTGTTGTAGAGATGGCAAGGACTTTACCAGCGACCCTTGTCCTTTAGTTTCGGCGGCTGGTAGCCACTCTTTGACATGAGAAAGAGAACCCTGGAGAGGAACAGAACCACAAAAGACATCATGATCTGAAACCCAATCTAGAGGCCGACCGAAACTGAATTTCTGGTTTAGGCCAAAACCGAAACCAGACTGAAAGTAAAAAATTGACTTTCGGCCGAAACCGAAACAGGCGATGTTGACATACCACACCACTTACTCGTTTGAGGCTGAGTCGACCTAGGGGAGGCCCAGGACCGGTTCAAATAATCGTCACCGGCCGTGAGCGGGAATCGAACTCAGGCCGCCGGGTTCGTAGCGCAGCGCGCGAATCGCTACGCAGTCGCTGCCCCGCCCCCCACACACAGACACAGGCTAAAGACAAAGATCCCCCGACTGACCGGCTGATAGACTTAGTACTCGCGTTATATTCTAAAAATAGATCTTCGGTTGACGACCGAAAGTCAATATCAGTTTCGGCCGAAACCGAAACCAGATCGAAAGTTAAAACTTACTTTTGGCCGAAACCGAAAATTTAAAATTTACTTTCGGCCGAAACCGAAAGTTAAAAATTGACTTTCGGCCGAAACCGAAAGTTAAAAATTGACTTTCGGCCGAAACCGAAAGTATGCCGAAAGTGGCCAATTGCCAAGTTTCGGCGCCGAAACCGAAACCGAATTTCAGTCGGCCTCTAACCCAATCACACGCCAGGGGTCACCTGGGATAACTACGGATGGCCGGTGGTGGCGGGGGTGGGGTGGGGGTGGGGTGGGGGCGCGGCGGTACCTCATGGGGTGCAGGTCGAAGAGTGGCGGCTGCAGCTCGGCGAGCTCGATGGCGGTGATCCCCACGGCCCACACGTCGCACTGCTGGTTGTAGCCGCCCTTCCTCTCCACGGCCGCCACCTCTGGTGCCATCCTGCATCATTGCAGCAACACACACACACCATCATTACAGCAGCAGCACATTACGGCGACATCCAAATACATTATCACAGCAACCCCCACAATGGCTACACGCCAAACCAACACCCACCCGCATGAATGGCACGCATATCAGCCGCACCCCAAACATTGCTACACCATCAACCACAACACCTACACATCACCAACTATGCACACAAGCACCTACACTTACTCTGCGTTACCCACATGCAAATACACAGCTAGACTGTTGTCGAGCACCTATGAAGGCCGGCACATCCCACGAGGTGGTGGGTGGCCAGCACAATTAGTCTCCCCACTGGTGATGTTTACACACCACACCAGGTATTAATTTAAGGCGAAGCTATTCCTCGCCGATCTTGGCCATGAACTGAAATCGTACTCAGGTTGCCAGGCTCATAGCACAGTGCGACAACAGCGCCACTGCACCCTAACTCACAGCCACATGTACAGTTGAACAAAGACAAAGATCCCTCATATAGCCTTAACAGACTGTTTGGGCAAGTGCTGTTAGCGAGCACCTATGAAGGCCGGAACGGCACACAAGGGGGTGGGTGGCCAGAAACCAAGCCCGGCCACCTTTGTCTCCCCAGTGGCGATGTTTACGCACCGCACCAGGTACTAATTTGAGGCTGAGTCGACCTAGGGGAGGCCCAGGACCAGTTGAGATAATCGTCACTGGTGTTGGCTGTGAGCGGGAATCGAACTTGGGTCGCTGGGTTCATAGCGCAGCGTGCTAACCACTACATTACACTACCGCTACACTACCTCTCCCCACAGTTAAACACTAGCGCACACACACACACACGTGTACAGTCAAAATGCATGCATGCCTTCTCAAAACATAAACAGCCGGGTCTAGCGAGGGCCCGAGGGAGGCCTGGCCTTGGCCGGGGCACGCTGCTCACCAGTACGGCGTGCCGATGAAGGATTTCCTTTTGGCAATCGTCGCAGTTATTTGTGCCGAAACTCCAAAATCAGCTGAACACAAACAGAAAAAAACAGTCACGTGTGGCCAGTCCCAGTGCGAGTGGGGGCACAGGGGTGTGGGGGGCACAGGGGTGTGGGGGGCACAGGGGCAAGGCCTCCTCACCCAGCTTGACGTCCCCATGGTCCGTGAGGAGGATGTTGGCTCCCTGCAGGAGGATGCACGGAGACACACGGCATTACTCTGGACCGACACTGTCCTTGCAATTACGTTCAGTTACCCAACAAAGCCTCGCTGAGTCTCAAGAGGTTTGAGGAGGGTCCTGCCGAGTTCTTGCATTCAAAGGCAAGGACGTTTTCCAATTGAGCAATTGGCAGTGTAATTTTTTTAATTTGGCAAATTAGGTTCCTTGACACTGGCACAAAATGGACAACTTTTCTTTGAATGATGTCACGCGATCTTTTACGTCCCCTGTGAAGCAGACAGTGCATAGTATTTTACGGTTGCTACAAACCGCCGTATTAACAAGGGTGACCTGCCCAAGTCAAGCTGCGAACCTCTGCAGCAAACGAGCTACTGCTGGGCCGCGTCACCACCCCACGGGGCAACTGCGCATGGAGACCATCAACCATGCAATGCACGCTCTGCAGGCACACGGAGGTGCTGTGGAAATTATGAATTGCGGGTGCTTAGCCTACCTTGATATCACGGTGCATCTTTCCGCGACTGTGCAGGTACGCGAGGCCCTGCAGCGCACACAATGACACAACCATGAGCGCCGTGAGCCCGCGTTCAACGCTTCCTTCTCCGATCAATCGTCAACACACGGCGGGGTGGTGGCCATGGGATCCACACACAGCATCTTCATCAAAAGCCAGGGTCTATCCACTGCTGGACGAAGGCCTCCCCAAAGCCGTCGCCATCTCTCACGGTCCTGTGATGCCACAATCTATCTCATTCCTGCACATGGGCTGATGATTTCATCGCTCCGTCTCCATGGTGCTCATCCTCTCAATAGCGTTCCCCTTTGTTTGCGATTCCATCACCAACCTCGTCACCGACCCCATTCTCACCTCGAAGCTTCCCGTATGAACCCACTTCCCCTACTAACTGGCTAATATGACATCTGTGATTTGTGTTTGTTCCCTTAATGGGAGTTCCCCTTTCTGGGTCTCAGTAGAACTCCAACATTCACCTCTCCGTGCTTCTTCGCACACGCACGTAATTAATGTCCACGTTTCTAATCCATACGTCACGGCAGGTAGCATAATGCACTGATTGAAAACCTTCACTCTAGGCACATTGCTGTGTTCTTTTTCATGACCAAGTTAAGTTTTCGAAAACTACTCTCGCTGGGTCTCATTTGCCCCAAAAGTTTGTTAAGGCTATATGGGGGATTTTTGTACGTGTCTTTGTCTTTTGTATATGTGTGCTGTGTGCCACTGTGCTCGCATGTGTCCAACCTGCAGCGTTTCCCGGCACATGTAGGCGATCTGTGGCTCCAGCAGAGGTCCGGTCACTGGAAACCAACACAGGTGTCGGGATAACGCACCGTGTCAAGTCCAGTGGACTTCATATGAACACACGTCCCAGCGCAAGAACCCGTCGTTGTGTGGCTCACCATGGTAAATGTCCTGTAGAGAGCCTCCCCCACAGTACTCCATGCAAATCCACAGCTTGTCACGCCTGCACCACCAGCACAGCACACATGGCCGCTTGCTCACACACCGCTCACATACACATGCACACTGCTCACACGCAACGCTCAGACACCGCTCACGGGCACACACACTGCCCGCACGTAAACCACTCACACACACAGCTCAGACACACTGCTAATTCACTCTACTCTTGAGGCACAGGCGGTGGTGCACAAGTGCCAGCCAGTCAGCTGTGGGGCTGCGCCAGTCAGCACCCACCTCAGGTAACTGCCGAAGTATGCGACGATATTCTGGTGCTTGCACTCCTTCATCATGATGATCTCTTGCTGGATGACGGCAAAGTCATCCCCTGCAGCACCCGGCAGAGGACACGGAGCGGAATACAGAGCGACGCGTCTCGCGGGAAGGGCTCGGCAACAACGCAGGTTCGCAGCCTCGCCCAGGCCCCAGCTCACGCCTGCGTGCTATGGCGGTGGAGCCATTCGCACCTCCTTGCGGACCGCATGTCATTCTCATTTCTGCCCCGAGTGGTAATCGGGACCCCTGCCCCACCCCAGGACCCCCACCCCCCTCCCCCATACTAAACAGTCCCCGGCTCAGGGCAAACGCAGTCATGCCGCCGCAGTGACTCGTCCGCCGTGGTTACGCAGCATCCACGACATCTGATCGCTCGCACGCCAGCCGCATTCCTCGCTCATTCCTCCCTCCTCCAGGGACGGGCCCCGCGGCCCCGCGCTATTCCGAGCACCCAGGAAGAATGCCGGGGCAGCGTGCGGTGTCACCTGCCGCACGCCATCCCGGCCACACCTGCCCAGGGTGGCTGCAGCCCACCGGCCCCGGGCTGGTGTGCTAGCCCTCCACTTGTGCCGATAACGTGACTGACAGCAGCTGAGGAATGTGGGTGATGGCTCCTGGGCCTCCAGAGGATGGCGGGGGCCGGGGTACGGTGCGGGTCTCATAGATGGAGGAAGTGCGGGTAGGAGGAGGAAGTCACGTGAAGGAGGGAAAACACGGGCAGAAGTGGGAAGCACGGGGTAGAATTGGGAAGCACGAGGCAGCAGGAGTGAGATGTGGGCAGCAGGGCAAACGGGCAGCCTCACCCTGCTCCAACTTGATGACTTTAATCGCTGACAGGTCTGCCGAACGCATGTTCCTCGCCTGGAATGTACACATACAAGCACAGACACACATTAATACAGACACACACACGCACATGAATACACACACAGACGCAAACATACGCACACATAAATATATACACACATACACACATATACACACGCAGAACCACACATCGTCTTATATAATAGGGATAAGTGTTGTTATCAAGCACCTGTTGATGTCAGAAAGGCACATGAAGGGGCTGGTGCGGCTGACACCCCATTCAGTTGCCTTATATACACATGGACAGACACGCAGACACAGGGACAGACACACCCAGCCACACAGGGACAGACACTCAGGGACAGACGCACATTGAGGCACAGACAGAGACACACACATAGACACACACAGACACACACAGACACACACAGACACACACAAAGAGACACGGACACATAACAAAGACAAAGATCCCCCGTATAGCCTTAACAAACTGTAGGGGCAAGTGCTGTTAGCGAGCACCTATAAAGGCCAGCACGGCACACGAGGGGGTGGGTGGCCAACACCACGCCCGGCCGTCTTTGTCTCCCTAGCGGCGATGTTTACACATCGCACCAGGTACTGATTTGAGGCTGAGTCGACCTAGGGGAGGACCAGGACCGGTTCAGATAATCGTCACCGGTGTTTGCCGTGAGCGGGAATCGAACCCGAGTCGCCAGATTCGTAGCGCAGCGCGCTAACCGCTACACCACCGCTTCCCACGGGCATAACATACATAACATACACCGTCACACACACACACAAACGTAAACATAGACTCGGTAAAGACAAACAAGTACAGACATGGGCAGAAAAACACGTAACAGACGCACTCTGCAGGAAACACAAACACATGGAAATAACTGAACACACTAACACGGGTTCCCCCCCCATACGGAGTCAAACCCATGTCCTCTGCATTGGCGGCGGCTTTCAGTACTCAGGGCGCAGAGACATCGTGGTGACAGGAGGAGACACGGAGGCAACGATAAGCGGAGAGACAGAGACGAGAGATCAGGAGACACAGAGACGAGATCAGGAGACACAGACGAGACGACAGGGAGGTAGAGACGGGCAGAGACTCGAGGAGACATTCACAGAAACAAGGTCTCAGGGAGACAGACGAGGAGACATTGGGGGCAGGGAGCCAAGCAAGAAGACGGGGAGACGGAGAAGCAGACAGACAGTGAAGAAGAGACATGGTGAGTGAGGCAGGCGATAGACAACACAGAGACACGGGGGGCAGGGAGACACTGAGACGGGGGGCAGGCAAGCAGATAAACAGAGAGAGAGAGAGACCTGTCCACAGCAAGACGACGAGACAGAAGGTCTCGAGGAGACAGCGAGGAGACAGGCAGACAGCGAAGCGAGGAGACAGGCAGACAGACGTCGTGGCTATCGGGGTAGACGGGGCCCGAGGCCGCAAAGCCTCGCTCTGTCCTAGCGGCTCCGCCCGGGTCCGCGGTCACCGCCCCCCGCGGGAGACCGCGGAGTGCCCGCGGGCGGCCCTCACCTTGTAGACGTCGCCATAGGTTCCGCTGCCGATCCTCTGGATGATCTCGAAGTCGTCCTGGGGATTCCGCCTCGAGATGTCGAGGCCGCTGCGCGTGGCCCCACTCATGGCGGGCGCCGCGCCGAGATGCGCAGAGGCAGAGCCGAGGACGCGGGGCCCTCACGGCCTCACGACGCCCCCTGCAGCCCGAGAGGGGCCGGGGTAGAGGGGCCGGGGGTGGGGGGTGGGGGGGTAGAGGGGCCGGGGGTGGGGGGGGGGACGGGGCCCGGGAGGGGTCGAGGGGGAGGGGTCGAGGGGGGGGTGGACACGGGACCCCGGGAGGGATCGAGGGGGAGGGGTCGAGGGGGGGGTGGACACGGGCCCCGGGAGGGGTCGAGGGGGGGGGGGACACGGGGCCCCGGGAGGGGTCGAGGGGGGGGGGAGGGGACACGGGGCCTGAGGATGGTCACAGGGGCCCCGAGATGAATGCAAAGGTGGTCGTGGTGGTGGTGGGGACGAGGGTGGGAGAAGACACGGGGGTCCCGAGAGGTACGGGGGGGGGGGGTCTCGGTAGGGACAGAGGCCAAAGGGTCCAAAAAAGTGACGGGAGAGCCTGGGAGGGATGGGGACCCCTGTAAACGCAGGGACTCCAATAGACGTAGAGACCACCCCCCGCACCTCACCCCGACCTGCACACACTGCACCTGGGCCCCCAGGGCAGGCACCAGTGATGACTGTTTGCCAGAGCGAGGCTGCCCCATGCTCAACAACGGGCAGGCTGTCTGAACACGTCCGCCCATTCCAAACCACGGTTGCGTCACCTGTGTTGCACATGCCAACAGCCCTTGGTCAACCCACTGCTGGCTGCGTGCCTCCATACACAATTGCGGGTCGTGGGGGTCGTTCGAGATGCTCCCACTACGCAGCAGCGCACGGCAGTGGCGGCCGAGCAGTATCCAGGACAAAACACGCGAATTTTTCTAGATTTGAAGTTTTCGTGACTGCAAGGATCCATATTCTTTGGTTCTTTCGGTAAAGTCACGTAGGTGATTTTTTTAAAATCACGTTTCGATTGCAACACAAGCAATCATCAGCTGTGACAACCACAGCAAGAACATTTTTACGCGTATTTTTCTGCACTGCCCACGATGCACCATAGCGGCACCAGCTGCGCACGTGGCCAGCTAAGGCCGTGTCGTCTCATCCCAGTGATCGGCCACCACACACTGCAGGCCACAACAACTCGCTCGCCTTGCCACACAGCCGACTCACCGTCCCACTCACCTCACTTCTCTTCCAGCTTCTTCCTTCGCCACTGCTCCACTTTGGAATTCCTTCCCATCGTATCCACCCCCCCCCCCCCCCCATATTGCTCAGCGTGACCTATTATCTGACAACTTTGATCGTGCTGTTTGTTGCTGGCTGCTTACCGTTTTAGATTTTGTTTTAAATCTATGGTCAATTCCTGCTCAGCTTCCGACATCGGGCGAGGTCGGGCGCATTGCGGGGTGACTTTGTCACTGTCGCGCATCAACCTCTGGAGTTTTACAACACTCGAGTGCAGAGTCGGGCTTAACGATTTGGGGAAAATATCTCATTGCGATTTTTCTGACAGATATTGCGATTTGATTTCCGATTCAAGTCAAGCTTCAGTTCAATATGCACTGGATAATAATTTTTAAACATGTGATGGAGCATTACCACATAACATCAAAATTTGAACTGCTCTATAGATTCTAATGCAAGGATGAGAACTTAAAATATGAATTGCTTCCAACATGTATTTATTAAAATATTTTTGTATTGAAATAGAACAATCAAATATAGAACAATTGTTAAGTTATAATAAAAGATTAAACAATTCCAATAAGAAAGTAATAGGACTTTTCAAATCGCAGCCTTTGCGATTTGCTAATCGCATTGTTTCAAATTGCGATTTCCATTTGAAATCGATTAATCGTTCAGCCGGAGTGCAGAGCACGGTGCCTTCTACTGATGTCATTCCTGTTGACGTAGAGAGCTCAAACTTACCACATCGTCCACTCCGCTTACAACTGGAAAAACCTGAATACCAATTTTGTTGATTTGGGTCCTAAAGAATTACGGCCCAGACGGTGACTGGTTTTAATGATAGGGGCAGCAAGAATTTGCAAGTTCCAGAGTTTTTGTGCTCAACATTGACACATAACCCCCACTGTCAGTGGACCAAGTAGATCGCCTCGCGCGGAGTGACTACAATGGCAATTGAAGGCGAGTAAAAGCCCGCGACCCATTGCGAGTAGATTTGGCTGCGATATTCATTGTGCACATGCACACCAACAGAGTTAAGATGCGTGTACACGTGTCCTTACGTGTTTACGATGCGTGCATAAGGTGCCATCCAGGACGCCGGTGAGAACGAGAACGTCACTCGACTTGTCGAAGCTCAAGAGAACGATACGACCAGAGAACCTCCAAAAGTGATCAGGTTGAGCAACACAATCGCCGAGTTGGCAACTCCGTGGGAGGGCCTGTTGACCCAGTGCCTCCTAACGCCGAGTGCCGGGTTGACAAATGCGGCAGCAGCCTCCACAGCGCGACCCAACGCACACTCTCAGCCATGCCCCTCAACGCACTGCTCCAGCTCTCGTTACACGGCCAGAGTTCGGCTGGCGGAGGGAAACAACCAGAGGTCGCAAACGGGTTTTGATTCCTTACCCGTACCCGGCCACACCAAGGTCGCAAAAGGGTACCCGTACCCGGCCGTACCCAACCCGTACCCAGCCGTACCCAACCCGTACCCAGCCGGGTACGGGTAGGGTACGGGTATCTGATTGCGACCTCTGGGATGAAACCATGTTGCAGGCGCGGGTGGGTTGATTCTAGGAACTTGAATTGTGAGAAGAGACAAGACGTTGGGAAATGAGTGACAAACGGTTACTCACCAGTGACTCACGGTCTACCCGTACCCGGCCGCACCAGGGTCGCAAACGGGTACCCATACCCGGCCGGGTACGGGTAGCCGGGTATCAGGTAGGGTACGGGTATCGGGTACCCGGTTGCGACCTCTGGAAACAACTCACCACCACGGTAGCACTCAGGCACTCTGATGGGCGATAATGCTTTATTGTTGTATGCTACAATATAGTACATTCAACCCGTGTACACGCAAAAGCAGAACACGCGCGGGTACACGTCTGCATGTTGACACCACCATACACAGGGAGAGCATGCACCCCGGGCGGATTTGGGCCCCAATGTGGTCACGAGGCACAGCAAGGTTCGTTTGGAGAGAGGGGGGGATCCGTGGATGCAGAATGGTTGTCCAGCGTCCGCAGGCTCTCGTTCTCACCCGCACACACGCCCCCCACGCCCCTCTACAGTGCCACTTCTCACGGTCGCGTCAACATCGTGCCGCTCTGTTTAAAGTGCTCACGCCTCGGCCGCCATCACCACCGCCACCACCACGCGGATGCCTAAGCTCGAAACCCGTAACACGCTGCGGCCATCCGCCTTCCCCGCCAGTGGCCGTGAAGATCCAGAGATGCCCGGTCACGGGGGCGCCGATGGCCCCCTCGCCGTGCATTCTCTTCGCTCGGGGAGCCATTGTGTGCTACGCAAAGACATCGCAATTATTTCACGGTGCAACGCGTTTAATTCAAAACAAGAGGATCCCATCGTTTCCTTACGCGGAGTCGCCGCCAGCTCCACCGCAACAGAACAAATGATCGCCCCGTGCCGGCAGTCACGGTGCGGCGTGGCCTACATCTGCTGCCAGTCGATGCTGGTGTAGGACTGGTTTGCGTCCTGCGCGTGGCCAATCTCCTCGGCGACGCCATGCTGCTGCCACAGCCGCTGGAGTCGCATGTAGCGCTCGGGGCACAGGTGCAGCGGGTTCCCGCGCCTAGTGGACACACGGCCAACAAGCAAACCCATTCAGACGCATGCGTTCAACCAGGCGGCAGAACAGTGACGTTATTGAGAACCACATTGTGAAACGGGCAGTGAACTGGAAGTGAGAAAGAGAAAAACACGGAAAAAAGAAAGACCAAGAGAGAAATTAAGAGGCATGATAGATGCTAAGGGTCATTGGAATACCGTGGGGCGAGGTGGTTCGGCTAGTTTGGTGAGAGTCCAGTACCAGTAGTAACACACACACAAGGTTTAACTCGCACTGGTGGTCATTCACCTCCTTATCGCTCTTCTATTGCTACTACTATGGTTACAGTTCCTGTGAATTTCACTTATTGATTCCTACTCTACCCTACTCTATTTCGTCTCACCCACTCGGTGTTCAACCGCCACACTACAGGTCTCCTCGCACTGCTCCACTTTGGAATTCCCTCCCATCATTATCTCTTTTCCCAAGCTCTTACAATAATGCCCTTGCTGAAATAAGAAATGCATTTCATTTTTTATCTAATGCAACTGTGACAGTGCTGTTTGTTGCTGGTCACTTGACAATTTTTTACTTTGTAAATTAACCATTTTGCAGGGTCCGCATCGTCCACTCTGCACGCTGCGGGCGTCACGCTGCAGTGATGATGCTCTGCAGTCAAACCACAGGCCGTGCACTCACGGTGAGCTCATCGACAGATGGCCAAGTGAGCCACTTAAACTCATCATTCGCATCGCCACACACGCACAAGGCCAAGTTCCTTCTGCTGCCACGATACACAAACAAGGAAGGAAGATGAGGCAAGAGGAGGAAGAGGAGGGGTCGAGCAGAACAGGACTCACTTGAGTCCCACGTCGGTTTCGCCGTAGTCATCGAGGTACGGCGGGGGATAGTAGCAGCCCTTGGTCTTAGCGGACAGCAGCAGCACCTGGCAGAGGCGCACCCTGCACACAGAAAGATCCCCCGTGTTGCCTTCAACAGACTTTTGGGGAAAGCGCTGTTCGCGACCAGAACCTATGATGACGGGCAGGGCACACGAGGGGGTGGGTGGAAAACACCACGTCCGGCCGCCTTTGTCTCCCTGAAGCTGATGATTTTACACAGCGCACAAGGTACTCAAATGCTTAGTCAACCGAGGAGAGGCTCAGGACCGGTTCAGATAATCGTCACTGGTGTTGGCCTTCAGTGGGAATTGAATTCCAGTCGCCGGGTTCGTAGCGTAACTGTACTACCGCTCCTGCACAGCCAGACACAAAAGGTCTAACCAGAGTGCCACAGTCACGCAGGTGCCGCTCGCTCCTCACGCATTCAGAACTCGCACCACGGGCCTTGGCCCCCTCTGGGGGGTGGGGTCCTGGTGGGGGGGGGGGGGATCCCCACGCTTATTACCGTAGGAAAATGCCGACGCCAGCACCGCAAGTGTAGGTGTGTGCAGTGCACGCGCCCACGTCCTCGCCGTCCAGCTCGCTCTGGCAGCAGTAGCTCTGCGAGCACAGCATGGTGCCACACACCAGGCACATGATGGGCGCGCGGGACTCGTCCCCTTCCAGGCGGGGACACCTGCACGCCACACAGGGGTGCACAAAGCCACCGGTGCGCACACACCACCATGGGGACAACAATCAAAAACATTATTGTATGATTCTGCCTGTTTACCCAGGAAACCGAATCTCACGACTGTTTTCCAGGAAGGTCCTGCAATGTTTTCGCAATACGGGGCAATAGTTTATATGATTCCAATCAAGTAATTTGTGGGTAATTTTTTTCAAATTTGGACGATGACGTACGCAAATAATGGGCTACTCTTGCGAATGATGTCACGGGAACTCTAACGCTCACTGTGAAGTTGATGGCGAGTAGGATATTTACGGTTAATACACACCGGGGTATTAACCAGGTTTGTCGTTGAATTCTAAACGTGAACCTCTGCAACACGCATCGAACACGCTACCATTAAGCCACATCACCACCCAAGACACGGGGGAGACATTGGGGAGACACAGAGAAGACACACTGGAGACGCACTGCAGAAACGTAGGAGACACAGCTCAAATGAAGTGGACAAAAGAGAGTGGTCTTAAGCAAAGAGTTAAACTTTTAAACTTTATTGGCAATTGTGTATTATGCACGGTCTCTGCTGCATTGTTTTCACGCATTGTACTTGCAACACCCGCACCTCCCCCTCGTCACTCGGCCACCTCTAGGCGTGCTGTATGGGAGGTCCAGCGGTACAACTAATACATAAATTATATATCATGCTTATGATTTGGGGATGGGGGGCTCACGTGAAGCGCGATGCTCGGTTGATGAGCTCGCTGTAGTCTTCCGGAATCGGCACCAGGCGGCTCAGCTCCGGCAGACACCTACACACGCGCGACGGTGTGTGGCGGTGAGCGCGGTGCCCCAACGGCCCCCCGCTGCATACGAAGGGCGCCCGTGTGCAGCGGAGTGTAGCTGGCGGTATTCGGGTTGCATTGATCGACCTCCCTCTGGGAACTCCATCAATTGCCACGACAGACCAAGCAGAAGCCTGACGCACCACGAGTACTCAACGTCCCCGATGTAGCAGCGACGAGTGTGGCTGTGTTGGTGGTGAGTGCGCCGCTGTGCGGGTGTGTTGGCGATGAGCGTGTGCTTGCACGGCGAGACTTACTGCACCACTCGCCTCTCCCCGCGCAGAGCAGCACGCACGGCGCCGTGCCCGCACCATCTGCTCACCGCACCGCACCCAGGAGTCACAGGCAAAGCTGGGATTTCTCGTGACTCAAGCCATAGACTTTTCTACCGATTGTCGGTTCCATTACTCAACCAATGAGATAACATGGAAATAGTTGGAAAAAGGTCTCGCCAAATATTTGTACATATGCCGCTGGATGGGACGTCACTGGACCAAAAGTGGCCGATTGTCACTTGTGGTCGATGAACCGAATCGATTAACGTCTCGTGCCAGATCGCGTTCTGAGCGATCACCCGCCAGCCTCTACCCCCATCCCCCAAGCCCCCTGCTCAACCAGCAAATTACAGCGCCCCCTGTTCAGTCCTCCAGCTGACCTGTGCAGGAGCTCGGTGGCCACGCCCTCGTGCGTGGTGAAGAGTGCGGCGAGGTTCACTGGCAGTGAGAGGTAACGGCATAGTACCTCGAACTGCGTCGGGCACGCCGCTGCACGCCCGCACACAAACACGCATGCACAGTGGGGTGAGCGGTGCTGTCGCCTAGGGCATGGCAACTTACCCTCCCGCTTTTGGCTCCAGGTTTTTTGTTAAGTTGCCGGTTAAGACAGCTCCATGCGTCTCATCGTCACGAGCAGGCGCGGCGCCGCAACCGCACTAACCGTACCGCCGAGCCCACGACACTCGCTGCGGCAAACAATTAAACGATAACCTGAGACAGGACAGCAGCGAGCGAGCTGCAAGTAGGGCTGGGGAGACAGTCACCGTTCAACAACTAAGCGTGGCTTAGCGCTTGCGCCAAGCAAGGTGCAATCTGAGGCCATCGTGTACATTGCCGCCAGGTCACGGGACGCGCGTTGCGATGTACCATGCAGCTCTGGGGGTGCCGGTGTCCCGCGCAGGTAGTGGAAGAGCAGCGCACAGCAGCGCAGGAAGGGGGTAGCGCCGGCGCGCACACGCTGCACCAGGTGCCACGGAGATGGCTCCCGCTCGTCGACCCCGCTGCGCCAGCACGCACAGGGGACACGGTACAGCGCGGCACTCAAGCTCGCTCACTCACGCTCGTTTATGGTAGGAGACGGCAGCGAAGGTGAGCGGCGCGGCGGCGGTTACCTGGCGGCAAGCAGCTGGCGGTGCAACGTGGATACTCGGCGAAGCTCCTCCGAGTCCCAGTTGCTCTGTTGGTCCATGGGCTCATCTGCACCAGCAGCACAGTACACCATCGTTAGCACATGCGGCACCGTTGGCGTGGAGTCCCCCCGGCGCCGCGATGCGGTCGCCGTGGCCCCGGCGCCGCGGCTGCACCTGTCTCGTCGGCGCCGGCTGTGAGCAGCAACTGAGCAACGGTCGCCATGGTGACAAGGTGCAGCAGGTGCAGGTCGGCAAGTGCGGAGGCGATGCCCGAGGGCTCCTGCTGGGGCCCCCCGGCTTCAGGGCTTGCGAACAGTGCCGGCGCACACAGCACGAGCCCCACCTGGGTTAGGTGGAGAGAGGAAATCAAAGTTAGAGCCAGTTCCTGCTGCTGCAAAAATTAGCATTGGGGCATTGGTGTTCACCTCCCGTTTACAGCCCTGAGCCTGTGGCGGACAAGTTGACAAAACGCATGGCGCTCTGCGACTCGGGCCACAGCGAGTGGGGCGCGAGATCCCAGGCAGCTTCTCGGTTTGCGCGCGCACGTGACACACGCACGCACACCTCACCAGCAAACTAAACATGTCCACGTCGAGGATGGCCGGGGAGTTGTCTGCGAGCTGCGGGTCGTGCAGGAGATCTGCAAGAGACAGGGTCCATGTTGAGCGCTTGTGCCAACACGGCGGTGGCAACACGAGGAGCGACAGCGAGGGGGTGCGGCAGCGGTGGCGGTTGTGCACGGTGCGTACAGGAGAAGAGCTGTGTCACGTGGCTGTGCCGCACGCTGGTTTCCAGCACCGTCCTCTGTGCTGCCGAGAATCCGGTGAGCGCCCGCAAGCAGTCGTCCTGACGCCGGGGGAGGCTTCCGAAGAGCGGCTTCCCCTCCTCCAGCAGGCACCGCTCTGCCACACAGAGGCACAGGCATCTTAGCTCTGTACTCCACCCGTGCCGAGGACGCGGTCTCAACCACACAGAGTTCAACCAGCACACTGCATGTCAACAAAGTCACTTACACAATTACCCACTCATCACACTGAAAGTCACAACACACACACTCACTCACCCCATCACAATGCAGGTCACCGCACTTATCTTTATGCTTCTTCCCTCACTCAGCTCCACTTTGAAATTCCTTCCCATTATCTCTTCTCAAAATCGTATAACCTTGCTCAATGCAAAGAATTACATTAACTGCTGAATTAGATGCTGTTTGTTTCTGGTCGCTGTGCATGTTGGGCATCAGGCCTGTGCTCTGCAAAAAAACCCTATGTGCCCTATGGTCACATAATCCTTGCTGTGCCCTAGCCGGTGGAGCGGGGTGTGGTAGGGGAGGGGCACGGGGGCCGTACCGACGGCGTGAATGGAGAAAGCGACGGTGCCCCAGGCTACGGGGCCCATGCGCGGGTCGGCCTCGTTGGGGTTGGCCCGGAGGCCCACGCGGAACACGGCAGTGCCGAACGTGGCCAGCATTGCCTGCAGGCTCTCCGAGTGTGCCGTCCTGTGGGCCGGGGGCACAGCATGGACAAAGACACACGGTCAATGTATAACTACGCAGACGCGCACACATATACGCACAAACACAGACACATGCTCACGCGCGCACACACACATTCACGTACGAGCTGCACACACACGGGCAAACACACACGCACTACTCACTGTGGCTGCACCCCCGTGCGGAGGATATCGAGGAAGCCGTCTGGCAGCACGGGGGGTCCAGGGGCTGCGCCAACCAAGCCAACCTTATGGCAGTCTACACTCACACACACAACACACAAAGACAAATATCTTCCGTTAGCCTACACAGGTTGTTGGGTCAACACGGCGGACAAGGGGATGGTGTAGCCAGCATCCTGCCCAGCCGTCTGTCTCCCCAGTGGTTGTGGTTTATACACGGCACGAGGTCATGCCCAGCCGTCTGTCTCCCCAGTGGTTGTGGTTTATACACGACACGAGGTGCCGACCTAGGGGTGGCCTGGACCGGCTCAGATATTCATAACCGATGTGAGCGGAAATCAAACTTGGACCACTGGGCTTTGTAGCGAAGTGCACAAACCGCTGCACTACACTGCACACAATAGCCACGCATCCACATCCAATGAATGAGGCAGCAGCCGCGTCACGTCGCCCATCGTGAGACCATAAGCGTTGCCGAAGACAAATGGAGACAAGCGAAGGGGAGGAGGAACTCGCTGACCTGTGGCACGGCCATGATGGTGGAGCAGTGCGTGGAGCCCGGCGACGCGAGCGCGCACGGACCCCAGCCACGCAGCCAGCACGGGCACCTCCACCTCCTCCTCGCTGCTCCACACACACACACACGTACACACACGTACACACACACGTACACACACACACGTACACACAAACACACGTCATTACTGACAGTGACGTCATCGTAGTGCTTGTGCCGGCTAGGTAAGCACACACATGTACATGTGTAATGCGGGCGTAAGCGACCTTCCGGATGTGACGTCACGGGGGTGGAGCCATGTGACGTGGGTGGAAGGTTCGGGTCCTTAAGCGGGTAAACCGGAAGGGGAAGTCAGTCGGGGTGTGAGCGGAAAAGAGTGAGGCCACGCGGGCGAGTGAGAAGAGGGGGGGCACCGACGGCCATCGGGAGCCAACCCCGGAGACAGGAGGAAGCTACGGAGTGGTGTGCAGCTGCGGAGAAGACAGCCAGAAGGGCTGCGTGTTAGAGGCAGCGGTGTGGCTGCCAGGTGTGGCGGGAGAGAAGAGGGAGAGACAGCACGAGGCTGTCAGAGCTGCAGAGAGGACGAAGGAGAGAGGAGTTGCAGCGAGTACAGCCAAGGGGGGCTGTGTGAGAGTAACAGCAGCGGGGCTGCTGTTGTGGATCGGGCCGATATCGGAGTCAGCACCGAGGAGAAGCTACAGAGTAGAGACAGCCGTGTGGGAATACAGTACGAACCGAATAAAGGACACTGAGCCAGACATCGTGGTCCAGTCGTTTATTACGCTGGTGTCGGAAGTGCAACGGCATGTCGAAACAAGTGAGGAAGAAATTTAATCCGGCGCCTGCATCGGCTTCTTCGTCCGACGACGACGAACTCCCTCCAACCACGGATTCTGCTGGGGTGGTGGAGGAGAGCCCTGCTGAGGCGAGCACGGGGACGGGAGTGGAGGATGTCGGCGCGGTGGCGGGTCCGTCGACATCATCAGACGCTGACCAACGATGGCAAGAGATGGCGGTACAACTGGAGGCACTTAAGGACGTCCTGACGCATTTATGCCATCTCGTCGCGCCAGGGACGATGGAGGACGCAGTTGGTGCTCCGCGGGCCGCCACGTTGCCTGACCTGCTGCCGCCATTGGCCACGCGGCAAGAAGCCGCCATCTTGCGCGCTCCGCGGCGCCAAACCGCCATCTTGGCCACGCCGCGGGCCGACGCCATTTTGAATTTGCCACCACAACCACCACCATTGGAAGACGGCGGGAAGAGGAGTCGGAGTCGCCACCTTACCACAGTTAAAGAATTTTCCGTCGGTGGGGACTGGAGCGCGTTCGCCTGCCGCTTCTTGGCGGCGGTACGCACAGCAAGATGGACCGATGCGGAGGCTTTGGAGGTGTTGCCGACTCTCCTGGACGACGAATCTGTCCGATTTTTCCGTTCCATAACGACCGATAAGAAGGCAACTTTATGTGGTGTTTTTCAAGAAATGGCCGACGCTTACGAGCCACCAGATGATGCGCATCGGCGATTCGCTCAACGACAACGAGCACCAGAGGAGTCGCCCGTGGCGTTCAGGGGTGCGGTGCTGGAGCTGGCCATGGCAACTTATCCTGAGACGCCACAGGACCTGCTCGAGCCTCTCATATTAGGGAAAATGTTGGAGCTGTCTCGGGATCTAGGGATCCCCATGCCTGTGTGTGGGCATGAGAAGCTAACTTCCCGGACGGCTGCTAAGTGTCTCGATGCGCAATTCAATCTCCGTCGCTGGAAACAAGTGACGGCGTGGACGGGGGGGCCCGTCAAAGAAGGGGATGCGCTGGGGTGGAACCCTGCGCAGGCTGTCTACGGTCCGGATGACCGGGGCCCTCAACAGCTGACGGCCGCCTCCGCTCCATGGACGGGACGCGGCAGGCCGAGGCCGCGCGCGGCGCTACCGGAATGGGGCCGTCAGGAGGCAAGGCCTGCGCTTCGGCGCAACGATGCCGAATGTTTCCGCTGCGGGCGTAGGGGCCACTACGCCAGAGACTGCTGAGCCCGCTTCCCGGCTCCGCCGCAGCAAGAGGCCTCGGTACCGGACAAGTCGACTAAAGATCCTCCGAAACAGGCATGTCGGCACGCACCAGACACCCGGCAAGGCTTTACACCTCACCCATCGCCTTCGTTGCGCGATCCTAATGTTGTTGTTAAAGAAAGCCCTTCGACGGGGCCTTGTCGCTCGGTCACGCAGTGGCGCAAGTTGGCACGGAGAGTCGTCGCGGCCGCTACGGGTTCGTCCACTGTACCGGGGTCTATACAAGGGGTGGACGTACGCATTTTGGTCGACTCCGGCGCGTCTGCGACTATTATTTCGGATGTCATTTTCCATCTGTTGGGCATCCCGCCGGGGGCTGTGCGTCCGGTTTATGGGTCGTGCGTCGCTGCGAACGGGGGTAGCATGGGTATCGTGGGCCAGGTGGATGCTAAGATATCTATTGGGGATGTGTCGGCCTCGGGCGTTGTGTTAATATCGAGATCTTTGGCGGTTCCTTGTTTGTTAGGCACCGATTTTTTTGGCTAAGATGCCCATTTTGATCAAAATCAATGAGAATTGTATTGAACTGCCGGGGGGCCGTCAAATCTCGTTTCTGCCGTCGCCCTGGGGGCGACCTGCTTCGGCCGTACAAGTGCAGGCGCTGTCCGTCGCATCTGTGGACATCCCACCTGGTACACAGATGCTTATACCCTTGCGGTATCGGAAGCCCCTACCTGATCGGCTAGGAGCAGTAGGGGTCTTGTTGTCACCGTCCGCCACGATAACAACCGGGTTGGCGTTAGTGGGGGCACAGACCATCGTCCGGCCGGATCAATTACCGTTTTTACAGGTGCTTAATGCGGGGGGGGAAAACGTCCGTGTTCCGGCCGGTACGGTTGTGGCACATGCCACTACGGCGTTTGCGACGCATGATTGTCCGCATAGCCGGGGAGTGGTTGCTGGGGTTTCCGAGCCAAGGGGTTCGGATAATCGTTGGGTTGCTGACTTATGTGACGGAAATTCTTCCCTGTCCATGGAGCAACGTGGTGCGCTGCGTAAATTGTTGTTGACATATTCCGATGTGTTCAGCTCCGATGATTTGGATTTGGGCCGCACATCGTTGCTTTACCATCACATTGAGACGGGCGATGCTGCCCCTATTCGATTAAATTCGCATCGGATGAGTCCTGCGGAGCGAGAACACGTGCGGGGGGCAGTGGAAGACATGTTGGCTGCGGACATTATATCGCCATCTAACAGCCCATGGGGCGCTCCGGTCGTCTTGGTTAAGAAAAAGGATGGCAAATTGCGATTTTGTGTTGATTTCCGGAAATTGAATAAAATATCGGTGGCAGATGCGTACCCCCTGCCGCGTATGGATGACTCCCTCGACGCATTGTCGGGGGCTAAGTTCTTTTCCACACTGGACCTCTCTTCGGGATTTTGGCAGCTTCCCCTTGACGAGTCCTCACGGGAGAAAACCGCATTCCGTACGCCGCAGGGGTTATTTCAATTCAACTGTCTCCCGATGGGATTGAATGCGGCCCCTGCTACATTTCAAAGATTGATGGAGCTCGTTTTGTCAGGGTTGCAGTGGGAGACGTGTCTTATATATTTGGATGATATTATTGTCTTCAGCCGCACATTTGATGAACATTTGACGCGGCAGGAGACAGTGTTCACGAGGATGCGTTCTGCCAAATTGAAATTCAAACCAAAGAAATGTCACCTACTGCAACGGTCCGTCCGCTATTTGGGGCACATTGTGAGTGCTGAGGGGGTGTCCACGGATCCGGAAAAGACGGCGTGCGTCCGGGATTGGCCGACTCCGGCCACCGTGGGGGATGTTCGGCGGTTTTTGGGATTTGCCTCGTATTACCGAAGATTTGTGCCGGGTTTTGCGACGATTGCGAGGCCCTTGCATCTCCTTACGGGTAAAGGACGGAAGTTTGGTTGGGGACAGCCGGAGGAGGCGGCCTTTCGGAGTCTGCGTGATCTATTGGCCACGGCCCCAACATTGGATTATCCCGATTTCGATCACCCATTCATTCTTGATACGGACGCGAGTGACACGGGTATTGGGGCGGTATTATCACAGTCTAAAGGGGGTGTAGAGCGTGTCGTGGCGTATGGTAGCCGAGTCTTGTCTCCTGCGGAAACCCGCTACTGTGTCACTCGTAGAGAACTATTGGCGGTTGTTTTTTTCCTACGGCAATTTCGACCATACCTCTACGGTCGTTCTTTTATTGTGCGTACGGATCATGCGGCCTTGCAATATGCCCTTAAAATTGACCAGCCATCCGGACAGTTGGCACGTTGGTTGGACACGCTACAGGAATTTTCCTTCCAAATTCAACATCGGAAGGGAGTGCGCCATGCGAACGCTGACGCACTTTCCAGATTACCGCGGCGCGCCCCTTGTAAATGTGAGTCGGGGACGCATAGGTGTTCGCCGATTCCAAACCCCCCTCAGCCGCTTACGTTGGCCGTCGAGAAGTCGGACACTCCGATGGAACCGGGACCGGCTGACGGGGTTTTGAATCTGCCGCGGTCTGTCTGGATCCGGGAACAGATGATGGATGAGTCGTTGGTGTCCTTGCGGAAGCGGTCTGCTAGGGACAATGGGAGTGCGGGTACGGCTGTGGGGCCGCAAACCGCTCTCCGAGATGGTCTGCTTATGTGGCGGGAGGGGTTCCAGGAACGTTGGCGCCTGGTGGTACCAACGTCCTTGCGATTCGAGTTGATTAGAACCCTCCATTGTGACACTCTCTTACATTTAGGGGTGCAGAAGACCTTGTTGACGTTGCAACGTCATTATTTTTGGCACGACATGGCGACAGATGTCGTAGGGCACGTGCGCGCGTGCCCTGCGTGTGCACGACGTAAGCCGCCGAAACATCCTTACGTGCCGCCTCTCCAGTCGATTCAGGTGTCTCGAGTCAATGAATTGGTGGCACTGGACATATTGGGACCTTTTCCACCATCGGCGAGGGGTAATAAATATTTGCTGGTAGGGGTTGAGTACCTCTCATGTTGGCCGATGGCCTGGCCGTTGCCCGATCAGTCGGCCGCGGCCATTACCGACGCCTTTTTGTTTGGGTATATTATGGACAAGGGGGCGCCTGAGAGACTCCTCACGGACCAGGGCAGGAATTTCTCTTCTAAATTATTGGCGGAAGTGTGCGCGGGCCTTGGGACTAAGAAAGTACGGACATCCCCATACCATCCGCAGATGGATGGTATGGTTGAACGGCTGAACAGGACATTGTCTGCCATGCTTTGCCATACCGTGAGCGAACAACAATCAGATTGGGATCTGCACATCCCCGGAGTGCTTTCGGCGTACAGGATGACGCCTCATGCGGCTACAGGGTATTCGCCGTTTTACCTTATGTATGGTCGGGAAAACGTGCCGCCGGTGGATGTGCAATTGGGAACTGGGGTGAAGGGACCTCGTAAACCACTTCCTGAATACATTCAGGACACGGTTCGCCGAGTCACGGAGGCGCGGGAGAATGCCCGCGTGGCTACGGCCAAAGCCCAGGCCCGGAACGAGCGATATGCGCGACGGTCCGAGGGGGAGTGCCCCTGGAAGGTTGGGGACCTGGCCTGGCTTCATTGTCCACAGGTACGTCCGGGAACCTCTCCGAAATTACACAAACCCTGGCATGGTCCCGTACGCCTCATTGCGGTTCCCAACCCACAGTCAGCACGCGTCCAAATTGGGTCTCGTCGCTGGGTTGTGCATACGTCGCGCTTGAAACCATATGTTGCTCCCTTACATGATGCGTCATCCCCCAATGTTGCCTTGCCGGGGTCTGTTGCTGCTGACTCTCCCCTGCCTGCGTCCATTGATCTTGCTAGAGCGCCTGTCGTACCTGTTCCAGACAGGCCGGCCGTGACACTGCGGGGGACGAGGGGCCCTGCTCGGAGGACGCCTGCCAGGTCTGCGGGACCTTCGAGCCCTGCAGCCCTTCCGACCCAGCTGCGGGCACGGTCACAGGACAAGCCCAAGACTAATTCTTTAGGGACACGGGACGTTGGTGGACTTCCAGCTGCGGCAGGGGGATTACCCCCTGTCATTCCTCGACTTTCATCGCGTTCCCGTTCTGCGAGTGGGCCGCCGACCGTCCGGGACGGGCCGGCGACCCGCACACGTTCCAAATCACTTACGTTTCGTTGATTGTTGCTGTGTTTTTATCTTTTTCTTACAGTTGTATTTATTGCATGCTTTTTGTACGTTCGTTGATGTTAATTGCGTTGTTGTTGTTGTTCTTGCTGTTACATTGTATGCTTAGTGTCCTTTCAAAAACAAAGAGACAAACACTTACACACATGCACAAGTACACACCTACACACTCAAACACAATGCATTGCTGCGCCAGGTGACAGCTGTGCGGGGCAACTGGCCCAGCCGGAGCCTCCCGGCGGCCTTGCTTTATTAATTTGAATTTCATTTTTTACCTACGTGACTTTACCGAAAAAACTAAGAGTATGAATCCTTGCAGTCACGAAATCTTCAAATCTAAAATTGCTCACACAGTGCCCGCGCCCGCGTGTGCCCCGTGTGTGTGCGTGCGCGTGGCCGGGCACCTGTCGGGCTGGGTGCGCTCCGCACGCGTGGTCGGTGAGGCGGGCACCACGGGCAGCACCGTGTTGCTGATGCACTGGCAAAGCGGGCACAGGAACTCTCCCGCATCCACGTCGTAGCTGGCGTGGGCACGCAGGCGGTGCTGCCTCCGCTGCTCCTTGATCTGCACAGCCTCGAAGAAACTGCGCGAGCGCATACAGACAGCCACAAGTGTGCAAATGTGCAAGCGCTCGTGTTAAATGCAGATGCACAATAACCGCCAGGTCGAGTGTGGAAGGCTCAACGGCAGAAAGTCACGGATGTACTCGGACTCCGATGTTATTTCACATCTTTTTTGACCACGTAGTTCGAGCTTTCCATGGATGTACCAGAGGAATTTCCACGTGGCCTCAAGCAGCACCTAGCTTGGCACAAGCGACATGGTGCTGTCACCGCACTTAGTCGCGAACCGAGGGAGTTGTTGTTGGAGATGTAACTCTTCTACAGGAGTACAGTAGGTCACAGCGATCATGTGCTCGGCTGTGTCATCTGATCGTGTGTGAGAGTGTGCGTGTATGCGTGTGGTGTAGCACCTCTGCCAGCAGTGAGCATGCATGGCATGGCCACAGCTGCTGGTGTGGATGCCACACGGCAGCTCAACTGGTGCCAGTAGAGGGTCCAGCCCATCTGAATAAACACGCAAAAAACAGACACGCGGATATACACAAACACACACACGCACAGGTAAGTACAAAGACATAGATCCCCCGTATAACCTGAACAGACTGTTGGGGCAAGTGCTGTTAGCGAGCACCTATTAAGTCCGGCATGGCACACGAGGGGGAGGGTGGCCAGCACCACATCCGGCCGCCTTTGTCTCCCAAGTGACAATGTTTACACATCGCACCAGAGATACTCATTTGAGGCCCGAGTCAACCACCAAACGAACACAGACACGCAGACACATGCACAGAGAGGCACGCACGGTAGCACGACTGAACGACCGGGAGGGGGGGCCCTCACCTGTGGAGGTGTGCGTGGCGCGGGGGGCCGTGCTGAGCACAGTGGAGCGCTGCACGTAGGCGGCGAGCACGATGGCGGGGCGGCTGGCGCTCACCTCCTGTTCCTCCTGGCACAAGATGCAAGCGGCGGTGCGGCGGCCCTGGGGCGGGGCCACCGCACCGGGGCCCACGGCGCATGGCGCCACCGCAGCGCCACCGCCACTCACTGCCTGCGCTCTGCGGATGCGATGGCACCGGGGGCAGTGGTGTCAGTGATGGCTCTCAAAAGGTCAGAATTAAAAAGTATAAAGAAACAGTTCAAGTTACAAGTTTGCAACGCGCACCGTTTCCTCCAGACAAGCGGAGAAGGTAGCAGCCAGAACCGGTGCATACAATTTCCCAAGCTCTGTGGCCCTACATTGAAATTGGCAACAACATTTACACATTTTTCAATTTAAAGCTTTCGTGACTGCAGGGATTCATCTTCTTGGTTCTTTCGGTAAAGTCACGTAGAAGGGAAGTAATAAAATAATAAAAATAAAACGTAATAAAACAATTCTCACGACGTTTCGGCCACAACGCAAGCAGCCGTCCTCAGGCGAAGAATGAGAACATTATCAAGCTAGGAGCTTATATAGGTGTAGCGAGGAGGAGCGCCTTAACAAAAGAATGTGCATATGAAGAGGAATTTAGCATACCAATGGACAATGCGTAGGGGGTGGGCGGAGGGGTTTCAAAGTCCCATTATGCCCATGCATTATGCAGGATCAACAGCACCACGGGGGGGCGCAAGGAACAGCGTTAATAAAGGAAAGGAATGTTAGTGATATGTAGCTGCATTTACCAAACAACCACGTAGAAAACCGAAGTGAAAACTACATAAAAAACTAAAATATAAACTGATACTTACTATACTCTACAATAAGCTGAGTTACTAACAACAAATAATAAAATTACAATTCTACGTCGTAAGAAGTATATAATATACTTCCATCTAAACTTTATTCTCTTAGCATATACAGTACTATATACTGCCATAGATAAACCCAACATTAAATTATATACTGTATTGCTGTAAACCACCCTATACTTTATACATTTTAATATAACACTATGTATTATTCAACTCACCCTAATGTGTATCGAAATGGTTTATTACGTCCTTCCAATGATTGCTAAGCCTGAATCCATCTTCTCGGTTAAAATTGTCTCTGTGTTTGTATATGTGGATCGCCTCATGAACGAATCTCTCATGATAGCCAGATGGCTTGCAGAGAACCTCCGTCTTGGAGAAGTCAATGTCATGTGAGCCCACTGAGTTGTAACAGTGGTCTGCCACGGCTGAGGTGTTTGTCCTACCGTGTTTTAGATCAGCTTTATGTTCACGAATGCGGTCTGAGACGTGTCGTTTGGTTTCCCCAATGTAACTGCTACCACAGAGGCAACTTAGTTTGTAGACGCCAGGGTACTGTATGTCTGGAATCACATCTTTTACAGATGGTACCAGATCACGGATTTTATGTACTGTGTTGAATCTGACCTGGATCTTGTGTTTAATCAGGATTTTGGAGATCTTTTTTGTGACCCCAGCAATGTAGGGTAAGGTGATGGTCTTGAAAGGCTCCTCAACAGGATCTTTCTTGATGGTTGGAGTGATGGCTTTGCGGATTGTGTAGTCGGAGTAACCATTAGCCTTAAGAGCTTGGCGTACGTGTTTGAGTTCACTGGAAATGTGTTCATGGTCGGAGATGCATTCAGACTTACGTGCACCAAACTAGATCAGTTAGACAAGACACTCTACAAATCACACTTATCTTTGAGTGCAACAATGTCCACATCGGATTGGGAACACGTGGAAAAAATGACTGCCTCTTCAGCTGCCGCTATGTCGACTAAATGTAAGGACAACTTGATTTCCAAATTCAACCGCCTCTCAAACAAGAAACCGGACCCACACATTGAAAAGCTAGATGTTAACAAAGTCGTAATTAATCGCAGTAACAGTCCTATTTCTGAAGGTTTGAAATCCGTCTTAGCTAAAGGACTAAACTTTGCAGTCACACCTAGACACATACCAGTTAATGATATAATTGCTCGAGTAGATGTAGCTCTCAAGGGCTTGAGTCACATCGCTGCAGACGTAGCAAGATCTGAAATCTCTGTAACCCTCAAAAACGCTAAGATGCCAGCTAGCAACATCAGCAAAGATGAGCGTTTTGAATTAGCTCAATTAAAAAAGAGGGATGACATTGTCATCCTCTCAGCCGACAAAGGCAATGCCACTGTCATCATGGACAAAATAGAATACAACAACAAAATTCAAGAACTACTCAACGATGGCAGCTACACAAAATAAAAAGAGACCCCACCAACAGCCTCGTCTCCAAAACCAACAACATCATTTCTGCTTCAACCGCATTAATTGATCAGACCAAACAATTCTCGTTGAAACCTTCTGCAGCCAGGCCACCAAGATTGTACGGCTTGCCAAAGATACATAAAGAAGATACACCTCTTCGTCCCATTGTCTCTACTATCAACTCCCCCACTTACAAACTGGCTCGTTTTTTGTCCGAAATCCTACGGCCTTTCACTGGAAAAACCACCTCTGCAGTACTAAACTCTACTGACCTGGTATCGACAATCAAGGGGATTGCCCTGTCCCCAGAGGACCTGCTTGTCAGTTTTGATGTGGTTTCCTTGTTCACCAAGGTGCCTGTGCCTGACACCATCGCAATCATTGAAGACTTGGTTCATCAAGGATTAAATGCTGGGGTACCCCCCCTGGTGAGACACTGCTTAACCAATACATACTTCACCTGGAATGGAACCTTCTACAAGCAAATTGAGGGCACCCCAATGGGCTCCCCCCTATCTCCGGTTGTAGCCAACATCTTCATGGAAAAATTTGAGACGGACGCCATCCAGACTGCCACTCTACGCCCGACCTTATGGAAGAGGTACGTAGACGACACTTTTGTCATCTGGCCACATGGCCGGCCTGCTCTAGACCAATTTCTCGACCACATCAATTCCATACACCCAGCCATCAGATTCACCATGGAAGTCGAAAATGATGGCAAGCTACCCTTTTTGGATGTCCTAATCAAAAGGAGACCTGATGGTTCAATGAGCCACTCTGTCTACAGGAAAGCCACCCACACGGATGCTTATCTAAAACCGGATTCCCACCACCATCCATCCCAGAAGAATTCCCTCATCAAGACTCTATATCATAGAGCCCAATGCATCTCCGACCATGAACACATTTCCAGTGAACTCAAACACGTACGCCAAGCTCTTAAGGCTAATGGTTACTCCGACTACACAATCCGCAAAGCCATCACTCCAACCATCAAGAAAGATCCTGTTGAGGAGCCTTTCAAGACCATCACCTTACCCTACATTGCTGGGGTCACAAAAAAGATCTCCAAAATCCTGATTAAACACAAGATCCAGGTCCGATTCAACACAGTACATAAAATCCGTGATCTGGTACCATCTGTAAAAGATGTGATTCCAGACATACAGTACCCTGGCGTCTACAAACTAAGTTGCCTCTGTGGTAGCAGTTACATTGGGGAAACCAAACGACACGTCTCAGACCGCATTCGTGAACATAAAGCTGATCTAAAACACGGTAGGACAAACACCTCAGCCGTGGCAGACCACTGTTACAACTCAGTGGGCTCACATGACATTGACTTCTCCAAGACGGAGGTTCTCTGCAAGCCATCTGGCTATCATGAGAGATTCGTTCATGAGGCGATCCACATATACAAACACAGAGACAATTTTAACCGAGAAGATGGATTCAGGCTTAGCAATCATTGGAAGGACGTAATAAACCATTTCGATACACATTAGGGTGAGTTGAATAATACATAGTGTTATATTAAAATGTATAAAGTATAGGGTGGTTTACAGCAATACAGTATATAATTTAATGTTGGGTTTATCTATGGCAGTATATAGTACTGTATATGCTAAGAGAATAAAGTTTAGATGGAAGTATATTATATACTTCTTACGACGTAGAATTGTAATTTTATTATTTGTTGTTAGTAACTCAGCTTATTGTAGAGTATAGTAAGTATCAGTTTATATTTTAGTTTTTTATGTAGTTTTCACTTCGGTTTTCTACGTGGTTATTTGGTAAATGCAGCTACATATCACTAACATTCCTTTCCTTTATTAACGCTGTTCCTTGCGCCCCCCCGTGGTGCTGTTGATCCTGCATAATGCATGGGCATAATGGGACTTTGAAACCCCTCCGCCCACCCCCTACGCATTGTCCATTGGTATGCTAAATTCCTCTTCATATGCACATTCTTTTGTTAAGGCGCTCCTCCTCGCTACACCTATATAAGCTCCTAGCTTGATAATGTTCTCATTCTTCGCCTGAGGACGGCTGCTTGCGTTGTGGCCGAAACGTCGTGAGAATTGTTTTATTATGTTTTATTTTTATTATTTTATTACTTCCCTTCTACGTGACTTTACCGAAAGAACGAAGAAGATGAACATTTACACAGTATGACTATTGCTACAATCTCTATCTCAATCGAGAAGTAATTGTGGCTGAAGCCGCTGGTACCCCCACCGCACCTCCTCACTATCGCAGCTACCACACAGTCGACACGCAGTGACCTCCAACACCATCAGGACATAGATCTTCTCATCGTGTTGACTCGTGGAGACCACTCCAATGCCTGTCATGGCAATCAGGCCTCCCCCATCCTGCACACGTGGTCTCACCCTACGAATCGTACCTACAACACTCATCTGTTTTTAATTATATGGATATTAAAATATTTCACCTTGAAAATCCCTGATTGATGGAATATTTTTCTTGGTTTCTCCTGGGTGAACAAGCATCATGGCAATTATAAAGGTAGCGCGCGCTAGCGCTCCACGCCCTTACCCCTCGACGGGAGACGGTGTCGTGGCCGGCGATGGTGTCACCTCCGCCTGCCCCAGTGTCTGCTCGAAGAGCTCGCGGTTCTCATCTATAAAGTTGCGCTGCATGGCCGACATCTGTGCCATGACCTTCTCCCGGCGCACGCGCGCCAGCTCCGCCTTGCGCTTGCGCTCGGCCTTCTCGCGCTCCTGTGGGTTCTGTCGCGTGGCGGCGGGGGGGGCGGGCACGGCACACATCAGGGTCAGAGAGGGGCTTTCCCCAGTCAGGGTGTGAGCCCATGCTAAGCAGCGGAGAGGGTGGATTCTTTCTCTTCCTTCCACAAAGCAATGATACCGGGATGAGCGACACAGCAGCTGCTCGTGCTGCTGCTGGTGTGTGGTCCCCACCTCCTCTGCACGCTGGCCAGGCACGGCCATGGCGATGCCCTGGCTGGGTTTCTGATGCAGCTGGTGTACGGCCTCGAACAGCTGCGGGTGAGGGAGAGGAGGAGATGCAAGGGATTCCAATGAAAGCTCACGAAGAGATCAGAGTCAAATATCAAATCCCGAGTCACGTGCGTGGGGCTGTGAGCGCTTGGCACACACACGAGCATATATATGTCCACACCACTCGCTCTCCTGTGTATCAGTGGGTTACGGTGAGATGACCAATAAATGCAGGCACGCACCTGCAGCGTCCAGGTGATGGTGTCTTTTTGCGCCTCCAGGTGTGCGGCGTTCTGTAGGAGCCTGAGCAACGCCAGCAGACTCAATCCGTCTGGGTGCTCCTCTAGCCCACTGCTCACAGGACCTGCACACACACACACGTGCACACACACGCACGTGCACACACGCGCACACACGCACACTACAGCTACCCGGGCACCAGCAACGCCTTCACAGACCAAACAACGGGCAGACAGAGGTCGCCTTGCGTGCGGTCCACACCGTGCCACGCGCTGTCAACGTTCACTTTGTAACTATACACGGTTTGTAAACGTCCAACAGCATTTTTCGTGTGGTATTTTAGATATCTTCTGCAGACGTTGTTTTTACTCTGATTTGTTTGCTTGTCAGATTGGTGACCCGGGTCAGACCCTGTGCAGTTCTCACACCTGGTTAAACACACTAACCCAACTCTATCCTGCCTCTGCCATGAGGATTGCGGAGTGCAGCTTGCGGTCACGATTGTGAGCGCGTTCACGACAGCAAGACTATGCACGGACATGCGCAAGCTCGGAGCGTGGGCCTTACTCGCGGCCTTGACCGAAAAGGAGGAGCCGCTCGCATCGCCACTGCCACCATCCAGCTGCTGCTTCTCCTCCTGCAGTGCCATCACCACCAGGTGCAGTGCCTGCACCACGAATACCACACACGGGAACATCCACAACACAGGAAAAGCGGCGGACAGACGGAGGAGGGAAGCACCCACCAGACACCACAAGAGGCAGGCAGGCAACAGTAACCACCATTCGCTACAATTTGGTGGTGACATCACCACAACGCTTGTGCTAGCTGAGGTACACCTTGAGGCCACGTGAAATGTCTAAGGCTCGCTGGCAGGCCAAGTGTCACACACATGGCACATCACACAACCCACATGTGCACACACGGTCACAGTCAGCATACAAAGCACACACTGATAGACCGACAGAGAGGCAGTTGGATACACAGACTAAACACAAAGACCTATTGCCATGACAGGCTGAGCACAGAGACACGCACAGGCGCGCGGACAAACACGTGGACAGGCAAACACATACGCACCCGCTGCAGCATGGGCTCGGTCCACGCGTGCGAGCGGGGGTCGCGCGCCCAGCGCAGCGCCGTCGCCAGCACGAGCAGCAGCACGTCGCACTGCAGCACGTTCACCAGGCTCGCAAACAGCGCGCACAGCGGCGGGGCAGCAGGCGGGGGGAACACTGCACCCGCAACACGGGACACGCACGGCACACACGCATTACACACTCGCACACACATACGGGACACTTGCACTCGGCACACACACTGCACAAACGTTACACGCGGGAATAATCGCACGCACATACGGGAAACTCGCACTTGGGACACATACCCTACACGCGCGTTACACGCGGGACACTCGCATGCACGCAGGGGACACTTGTGCACGGGACACACACGAGATACCCGCATGGCACACACGCATATGCTTCAATTACACTCACCCACAGTACACACAAATGTACACACACGTCAAACACGAACGTCAAAGACACGCTCCCTCACCCAGGGGTTCTCCGCTCTGCTTCTTCAATTTCCCCTGAGCCTCTTCTGCCTGTGAACACAGCAGTCATCAAGGTGAACACCATCACAACAACAATAATATAAATGGCCTTGAATTGAGTGAGGTAATTATAAGAGCATGGGAAAAGAGATGATAATGGCGAGCAGCACGAGCGAAGAATTAGAAATATTAGTGTTGTGACCTGCATTGTGATGAGTGGGTGAGTTAGTGAGTGGCTGAGCGAATTGTGACTTGCAGTGTGGTGGCTGAACCCAGTAGGGAGTGCATTTGGGAGGAAACCAGAGAACCACGACAATCCCCACCACTCACACACGGACAGATTCAAGAATCCACCGCTGCACTGGCATCTCCTGGCCACGTGGGCAGCTGGCGCAGTGAGCGAGGGGAGCGCAGTGAGCGAGGGGAGCGCAGTGAGCGAAGCCCCCAGCACGGCGAGATGCCGGGTGGGGCGGTGCATGCGGAGACACGCGGGGACGCAGACGACGGTGCAGGCGGCACCTTAGACTGCTCTGCACGTGTGTAGTGGTAGTAGAAGAGGTTGAAGTCGCGTGCGCACCCGGGCTTCAGCTCATAGAGCCCCTTGCTGGTGACGCCCGGCTTCCTGCAACACAGGACAAAGATCCCCCCTGTAAAGTTAGTAGCACCTATGAAGGCCGTCAGAGGACACGAGAGCGGAGGTGGCCGGCACCATGCCTGGCCACCTTTGTCTTCCCATTAACACACCATACGCAGGGACTAATGTTTAAGGCCAAGTCGACCCAGGACTGGTTTAAATATTCGTCACCCATGTTGGCTGTGAACGAGAATTGAACTCGGGTCGTAGCAGGGCACTGCTCCCCAAACTGACACACACAAACACGTGTACTCACAGACACGTACACACACGTGCGCATCCATACATGCACGCACACATGTGTAGTTCTTCAAAATTTACTCGCACCGACACGTTGTAACAAGTCATCTGCTTTCACTTTATTCACCTGTTCTTGCGCCAGTTATAGGCACTCCTATAACGCTCTGTACGATCACATATACTCAATCCCTCCCCGCTCTGCTCTCAGTGACTCCGCACACAGCATCTTCGCACTTGGCGACTCCACACTCAGCGTCTCCGCACTCAGCGACTCCGCACACAGCAGCTCCGCATCTCCACCGCTGCCCTCACCTACGCTCCCTCAGACCCGCTCACCCGTCTGTCCCGGGCGGGGGGATTAGCCAACACCCGCCCGGCGACGGCGTGAGGGTTGAGGTCCCGTTTCTGGCTGGAGCGGCAGTGGAAAAATGTCTTGACTCTTGGTTCCCGGCAACAACTCCCCTCGCTCACACACACTCCCGCTTATATCCCCCTGCTCATCCCGAGTCCTCAGGTGCTTCCACTTAAGCTGCCGCCAGGCCGGCGCCAGTGGTCCCATTCATCTCTTATCATCACCCCCCATCTCCCGTCTCCTAGGCGCCAACCTCCGGTCACAGCATAGCACCTGTTCGACCTCGGGTGCACCCGCTTCTCCCCTTAACTAGTCGGTTTGTCGGTGCAAACCTCATGTTACAACGCGCACACCTGCTTGTCCTCCATTGCACCCGCTTAACTGTGCGCACCGCCTATTTCTCTCCTCTACACATGCAAGCTCACACCTAAGCACACATGCGCGGTGATAGCTCACAGGGAGCTCCACGTGAACTTTATTCCTGGGCCATTGCCTTTGTCTGGCCACGTGTGCAAATCCTGGTACCTGAAGGTGGCCACCTCCTCAATCACAGCCTCCATCCCCGTCTCGTGGTTTTCCTGAAGAGAAAAAACAAAGAGCGCCGCTTTCATACGGCACGTCGGCTCATGGCAACAACAGCCGTGTGGGGGAGAGGGGCGAGCGGAGAGGGCGAGCTGAGAGGGCAAGGGCCACTCACGTCCTCGGTGAGCGAGCGCACCAGCTCGCTGTGCGCCATCGGCTTGATGCAGAGCTGGTGCACGACTTCGCGCCGCGTCACCTCCAGCGGCGACACGCGGCCCAGCCCCGGCACAAACCGTTCGCCTGGGAGTGGCCGCAGCAGAAACACAACCACAACTCAACACCAGCAACACCGCAACTCAACACCACAACAGCAACAACGTAACATCAGAAACGCAACAAACACAAGCAGTAGATGACTGCCACAAGACGTGGATGTGTGCAGAGCCACCCAGTGACCCCCGATGGCCACTGAGCGCAACGCTTCCTTTAGTCACCAGATCCACATCGCTGACCACGTCTTCATCTTAACGAATACAGGCTTCAAAACTGTGGCCGTAAAGATCGGCAAGTTTATCGCCACTCATGAGCATCATCAGCATGACTGTGCAGGACGGTCCGGCTCGTACCGGTGATCATGATGACCAGGTGCAGCATCTCCTCCAGGAGGCTGTTGTTTTGCTGCGTCATGTCCTGTGGGAGCACGCACACACAGATACGCGCACGCATGCACGCGCATCCAAACAGACGCAGGCACACACGCGGACACAAGCAGACAAACCCACACACAAGTAACGTTTATGAGCACAAACCGCTACCAGGAACATGTGGCGCTGAGTGAGGTGTGGGATGTGTGGGCTCATGCGTGTGATGATGGTAGTGGTGGTGCATTATTGGCTACGTACGGTGCGAAAAAAGTTCAACAGACATACATAAGTCGTGGCACCATCGGTATTGAAGCGGCGTCAGTGTTGTGGCAGTGCAGGTGTTGAGGCGATGTTGGTATAGTGGTAAGGGTGGTGATATGGCAGTCTGGTGTTGTGGTGAGCGTGGTGTTGTGGTGAGGGTGATGTTGTGGTGAATGTGGTGTTGTGGCGAGTGTGGTGTTGTGGTGAGAGTGGTATTGTCGTGTGTGAGTGTTACGCGCTTCATGCCTTTGCAGCGTCCGTGCCGTGCGCCCGCCCGTACTCAGGGCACAGGAAAAGGTGGAAGAGCTCGAAGCGTTTAAGCAGAATCATGAGCAGGTGGTTGGGGTCCATCATGGATGCTCCGACCTGCACCGCACGGCCGCCACACAACCACTCCAGTTCACGCACAACCACCACTCCACCACCGCTCCTACATTGGCATAGCCACATGCTACACAATAACCGCACTACAACTACCAACACTGCCATAGCAAAACCACCGGAACACTATGGCCACAAAACCATCACCTCCATAACAGCACTACTGTCAACACTTCAACACCACAACCACCACAAAGCTACACACAGGAGCAGGAGGGGGAGAAGGGGCCACGGCACCGAACCTGAAGCATGAGAATGTCCTTGTCGAACATCTCCCTGCGGCATTTCACGTTGTGGTAGTAGTAGATCTGTGGTGGGGACAAGGGTGAGAGGTCACTGCTGCCCCCATCCCTGTTGTACAGTGCGACGACTCACGCGCATCAAGGGGCGTTGCAAGCAAAACAAGAACAATAGCACCGCTCTCGCACTGCCCTCGCCAGCCTCACCTGGTTAACGAGCGAGAATCCATTCCGGCGCCACATCCCAGCATGCACCTGGGCCACCATGGCCAAGCAGCGCAGCGGCTGCTCAATGAGCGCCGGGGGGCTCAGCTCGTTCTGCAAGAGAAATGACGCGCGCCACCGTCACTCTCTCTCCGCTCAACTCCTGCACCAGCGACACAAGCGGCCGAGGAGGAGTGGCAACAAACCCGACTGCTGCAACACTCCCAGAGATCAGCTGCAGAGCTGGCCAGCAATCACGAGGAAAAAAATGTCTCCCCTTTGTTCCCAGGTGTGTCGCTGGACGGGAGGTAATGTGTGAAGCTTGGCAACTTCACCAGCAACATCAGCCGCGTCACGCTGACTGTGGCTCTGACGGGGGTTTCCCGCCTGTGGCAGGCAGAATGTCGGGATGGCCACCATTTTTTAAGGGGTCTGTGTGATTGACCAGAAGCAAAGCAGTCGATCACAATTTTCAGACGAACGGTCCTTGCTCTGCACAGCAGGCACCACGCGCTACGTTTGGAGCGAGCAAGGTCAGAGGGTGGCAAGAGGTCACACGGGGTCGCTCACCAGGGGTAGCAGCTCGGGGCGCGTGTAGGCCACCTCCGTACGGCTCAGCAGCACGTGAAGACCTAGGGAGAGGGAGCAGCAGCAGCAGCGTCGTCACGGCTGCCCCATCGCCTCTCGCTCACCCTCTTTCCCGCTCACCTCTCACATTCTCATCAACTCATGATCTTTACAAACCACATGCAGAACTCATTTGAGGCCGAGTCGACCTAAGGAAGGCCCAGGATGAGATCAGATATTCGTTACTGTTGGTCGTCAGCAAAAATCGACCTCGAGTGTCTAGGTTCGTAGTGCAACACGCGAACCGCTGCACCACAACACCCCATAGACACACTGACACAGGAACACGTGCGCACGCACACACACACACAATGGCGGAGCCAGCATTTTCAGGTAGAGGGGGGCAACCTCTCCAGCAATGAAAAATGATAGAGTTGTTAGTAAGTAAGGACTTGTCCCTTGCTTTTTATTCGACGCGTGTGCGGCGATGGCGCAGCCATCGATCGAGGGTCGAATTCGAACTGTGTATGATCGGCATCACGCTCGCTGAAGGTCAATGTCTTCAAGGAAGTCGTGTACTGTATACGCAACTGCGCACAATTCTGAGTCACTTATAACTGCTTTGCCGTTACGTATTGCCAATTATGGACTCAGACTATTGTCCTATCATCTCATAGAGTCCCTGTCACGTAATGATATGCTACACAGTGGCAGTGGGGGTCGCAAAATGTCGATTTATTACGAATAAATCCCAATGATCCGATCGAAATCCCTAATTTCGATCGGATCATTGGGGGGGGCACGTGCCACCCCACCCCCCCCCCCCCCACCACTGGCCCCCCCAGTGCACACACAGGTAGAAGCAGTGGTTACCGGCGAGCAGGCGGGACAGCGGCAGGTGCACGCTGACGGGCCGCTGCGAAACGCAGAAGGCGCCGCTCTCCACGGTGTGGCCAGCCAATACCAAAGTCTCGGGAGCATCCTCCTCCTGGCCGGCGGCCAGCGCCTCCACGCAGCGCCGGTACGCCTCCACCAGCACCAGCTCCTGCACCGCACCCCCACACGCCGCACAAACCGGGGTTTGCGAGGCACGTCCAGAGGCAAAGTGAGTTCCTGCTGCTCAAGTGGGCATCGAGGTGGTGCTCATCTCCTGTTTATAGCGTCAAAGCCAGTGGTGGAAATTCCAGATTCCTATAGTGGCGGGGGCGAGGCTATCCATAGGACGACCGCTGTTGACTTTGCCACAAGGAGATGCTCATTTTATTGACCGTGGAGGGAAGGATGATGAGCGGCAGGGCGTCGCAATGGTGACATTCGTGCCCAAGAGTAAGAAGCCCTGAGTTTGATTCCCGACTCGGGCGCCTTTCTGTATGGAGTTTGTAGTTCCCCCGCTGATCTGCATGGGTTGCGTCCGGGTTCTCCAGTTTCCTCCCATAGCTAAAAATAAACACACAATGTAACTGTCATTGGCCAAACCGCACCCCAAAGCTAAAAGATGACCTGCAAATAACTCAATGGGGTTATGCACAGCGACATCACCCCCAACTGTGAACACATGACAGGAACCTCATGAAAAAGAATCTTGATATTCAGTGAGCCTTTCCTGAGTGAACAAGTGGAATACTACTAATAATACAATTCTTCTTCTTTGTGTGCCACGTTGTAGAGCTCCCCAACTTGTTTTTGGAACAGGACCGAACCTTAGAAATCGACGTGTGGGGTCTGCAGGCGTTTACCGGCGCTGGCTGTCAGCTGGTGGACGCTTTGGTTCCACCACTAAATGATCTCGATGGGCAGAGCAGCAGGTGACCAGTCACAGATGGAACCGTCTACTATCCTTCCACCTGTGTGGGAGATGGGCGCATCGCCCGAATAATAATGACGATGACGCACGTGGCGCGGTGCCGGCGTGTCGCACTCACGTCAGAGGCGCACCACTCCTGCAGCATGGCGAGGACGTGCGTCAGCTTGGTCTGCAGGGTGAAGGCCGCCTCCCACTCGGGCTCCACCTCCATGTGCTGGCTCACCTGTCGTGACACTGGGTCCATTCCCTGCAAACACACACAAAGGTCCCCCGTGTGACGTGCACAGGCTGTTGTGGCAACTGGTGACCCAGGCCACTTTTGCGAATGAGAGTAGCCTGGTTTCTTGAGTTCTCCCCAGGTCGAAACAATTGTTACTTGAAACCTATGAGGAGGTGGCATGGCCAGCAGCATGCTCGGTCACGTTCGTCTCCCCCAGTGGTGATGTTTACACACCGCGCCAGGTACACAAGACTGAGTGGACGAGGGGAGTATTGTGACATGCAATATGCTGAGTGGGTGAGTGGTTGAGTGAATGGTTGAGTGAGTGGGTGAGTGTGTTGTTGTGACCTGCATGGTGGTGGTTGAACACAGTGTGCAGGATGATATGAGACAATCAGGAAGACCAGGTCTTCAATGCGGAGGGGAGGAGTAATCAAGGAGTGAAGTTCACAGGAACAGTCACCACGGTAGTTGCGGTAGAAGAGTAATGAGGTAACTGGCTGTCGTTGAAACTGTTGTCAATGTCGAACAACAAGTGTTGTGAATGAGAGGGCATGGCGCAGCACCTGCATGGCCCTGAGCAGCTCCAGCAGCACGTCAAACCCCTCAAGGAAGCGCTGTCTCAGATGCTCACTCCACCCTGCCGGCCGGCATGCCAACACGTACCTGCATACAAAGGCATGCACGGGCACAAACAGGAACACGCAATGAAGCAGACACACACACGTAAACAAAGACCCCCATATAATAGCCATAAGAGGCTGTTGGGGCAAGCGTTGTTAGTGAGCACCTATGAAGGCCGGCACGGCACAGAGGATGGGACGACAGCACCACGCTCTCCTGCCTTTGTCTCCCTCGGGATGATGTTTACAGATACTCATTTGAAGGAGAGTCGACCGAAGTGAGGCCCAGGAACAGTAGTGCTGGTGGCTGTGCGCTAGAATCGAACTGGAATTGAAATCTGTTCACTGGGTTCGTAGCGCAGTGTGCCAACCGCTGCACTACCGCTCCGCACACTCACATACCCACATCTCCAATTAGAACGGTTGGCTACATAAGGTGCTATACATACACACACACGCAGGAGGTGATACGTGTAGACACGAACCCACGCACACACGGGGGTGAGGCACTCTGCCAAGAAGGTGCGGGGTGCTTGGGGTGCAGGTCGGGGGTCGTGACCCCACCTGAGGTCGCCAAGGATGGCGTGCATCCGGTGGAAGCGGAAGGCCTGCAGCGCCGTATAGCGCTCAAACTGGAAGCGCCCGCTGCTGTCGCGTCGACTCAGCAGCTGCTCCACGAACGCGGTGACGATGACGCGCACCAGCCCCTCCGTCTGGATCAGCTCCTGCGCCTGCATCGAGACCAACACCATCACTACAGCCGTCACCATTGCCACCCGCCACCATGACCAACATCATCACCGTCATTGCCGTCACAACACCACATTATCATGCTCATTACTGTCACCATCACAATCACATTTCCTGTCATCATCGCCACCATTGTCACCTTCACCGTCATCACCTTCAATATCAAGACCAACACCATCACCATCACAACACCACTGTCATCACTGTCATCACCGTCATCACCTTAACCATCATTACCACCTTCACCGTCATCAAAACCACAAACATCACCACCATGATGACCGATACCATCACCACCACCATCCCTTATAACCCCACGATGACAGCGTAGAAAGCTACACCCACACACTCACCAATGAGGGAAGGGGTTGAGAGTGGTCCAGTGGGGTGTAGGAGTCTGACAGGTGAGGGTGTGGGTGTGGGTGGAGGCACTCACTAGAGTGGGCACTGTGAAGATCTGCACAGACAGTGCTGTGACGGAGACCGAGCGCTCGTGGTCGTCCTCCATGAAGTCCTTCTGCAGACGCTGGTAATTCTGTGTGGAGACACACGCCGTTCAGCACGGTGGCGATGATGGTGGTGGTGGTGGTTATGATGATTGTGGATCTGGTGATGATGGTGATGGTAATGGCAGTGATGGTGGGAGTGCAGGTGACAGCAATGGTGGGGAACCGGTCCCAGCGATGGGAAAGCAGTGACGCGAGATGTAAGGGAGGGGCGGCGCGGTATTAATAATGAAGATGATGGTGGTGATTGTGGCGACATTGGTGATGATGGTGCCACAGTGGCCTCCCGCGCACCTCCCCCCCTTCCCGGGCATCCTCACCTTGGTGAACTGAATGGCGAAGCGGCGCTTGTATTCCAGGTCCAGGAGGAGGCTGCTCATCAGCAGCTGGTGGTAAACGTTCCGCGCACCTGCAGTGCAACACCAGCCACAGCAGGCCGCACACAGCGCATTCGTGAGTGCCCACTGCCGAATGTGTTACGCGTCAGTACACACAGAGCGGAGGACAGCTCCGCTTTGCTGTGTCATGCGCATGCCTTTACCCTTCCACAGTTTGGAGTCGTAGAGCATGAGGCGGCTGATGGGAGACGAGTCCTGCCCATCAGGCCCCGGGTCCAGTCCCACCTGGCACAGCACCCTCCGCAGGCCCTCTGCACAACGACAAAGATACCCTGTGTAGCCTTCACACGCTGTTGAGCAAGGCCTATTAGCAAGCACATATAAAGGCTGGCATGGCGCACCTATGAAGGGGTGGTCCAGCCGATGCCACGCCCGCCCACCTTTGTCTCCCCAGTGCTGATGTTTTTGCATCACATCAATAAGGCACTCAAATAGCCTTGCATTACATCTCATCTCCATTGCCCCAAAGCAGTCTAGCGTTGGGGGTCCCCCATCGGCAATCATCCCGACACGGCACAAGCTGTATGCAGCACACTCCCACAATGGGTAGTCTGCCATTAGGGGACGGCACGACGCATTAAGTACTAGGTACTGAGGGCACACCGGGCAGCGCGGCACAAACGACAGAGTAGTGGGGAGTGGTGGCTGTGTGCGGTGCGCATCGCTCACCCGAGTGTGAGATGACGTGTGCAAGCCACGCCAGGAGCCGCATGGCAAACAGCTGGTGCGCCACCACAGCTGCCAGCATCACCCGCACCTTCAGCGGCTTCTGGTTGCCTCTCCCCGTGCTCCGCTACATGCACACACACATAGAGACGCACAATGATCCCCATACCGCCTCAACATACTGCTTGGGCAAGTGCTCTGAGCGAGCACAGATTAAAGTGAACGTGGCACAAGAGGGGGTGGGTGGCAAGCACCACACCTAGCCGCCTTTATCTCCCTCGTAACCATGTTTACGAACCACACCAGGTACTCATTTGAGGCTAAGTCGACCTAGGGGAGGCCCGGGACCAGTTCAGATAATCGTCAATGGTGTTGGCCGTGAGTGGATATCGAACCCGAGTCACCAGGTTCCTAGCGCAGCGCGCTAACCTCTACACTACCGCTCCCCACCACACACGGATACCCACACAGCCAGCAAAGAACCCAACCCTCATCAGTTTCCCTCTGGGCCTGAGGAGCCTTAATCACCTGCATGCAATGACAACTCACCTCAATCACAGCCTTCGCCTGCTCACATAACTTGTGTTCTCCGTACAGCACCGACTTGCGTCCCTGCCAATGACAGCCACAGGGACAGGGAGGACAAGAGAACACATATGCAAATCCCTGTCCGAAGAAGGCCTCCCCCCGTCCCGTGCGGGCCGTGGTGGGGGGGGGTTATTATTTGGTTCAATTTGACCCCACTAATTGGTACGTGTCGATAAAGGCAGGAGCATAGAAATACAGTACAACAACATATTATGCTAAGAGCGTGCGGTGGGAGCGAGCGTAACTCACGTCGCGGTCAATGTTGGTGGCGAAGTTGCTGGCCTCCTTCTGCGAGCAGCCGACCGCCTTCTGCAGCACGTAGATCACCTGCTCATAGGTGTGCACCTCGTCGTTAAACAGCATGCAGTAGTAGGCCGATCCCTTCCGCCTGCACGTGCGCACACAAACACACGGTGGGGGCGAGGATGGACATCGCTCACAGGAGCTTGGGTAAGTGTGCGATTGAGAATTGTTGAAGGTGTGTGAGTGTGTGTCTGAAAATCAGTGGGGAGCGGTAGTGTAGCGGTTAGCGCGCTGCGCTACGAACCCGGCGACACCGGTTCGATTCCCGCTCACGGCCAACACCAGTGACGATTATCTGAACCGGTCCTGGGCCTCCCCTAGGTCGACTCAGCCTCAAATGAGTATCTGGTGCGGTGTGTAAACATCACCACTGGGGAGACAAAGGCGGTCGGGCGTGGTGCTGGCCACCCACCCCCTCGTGTACCGTTCCGGCCTTCATAGCTGCTACTCGCTAACGGCACTTGCCCCAACAGTCTGTTAAGGCTATACGGTGGATCTTTGGATCTTTGTCTGAAAATCCTTGAGTGTGTGTAAGCGTGCCCGTACGTGTATGCGTGCATGCGTGTGCCTGTGCGTGCCCGTGTGTGCACGTGCGTACCCCTGTGTGCTCATGCACGAGTGCTTACGTGGGCTCCAGGCCGAGGGGCAGCGTGTCATCCTCCTCCCAGCACAGCATGTCGGCAGCATAGCGCAGGGCAATGCTGAACACGGCTTGTGCACGGGCAACCAGATCTGAGGGCAGCCGGGACGTGGGGTCCTACGCTCACACACGCACAAAGGTACAAAGATCCCCCGAATGCCTTAACAGACTGTTGGGGCAAATTCTGCGAGCAAGCACCTATGAAGGCCAGCATGGCACACGAGGGAGTGAGTAGCCAGCAACACGCCCGGCCGCCTTTGTCTCCCTAGTGGTGATGTTTATATATCGTACCAGGTACATATTTGAGGTTGAGTCGACCTAGGGAAAGCCCAGAGATGGTACAGATAATTGTCACTAGTGTTCGCCTTGAGCGGAGAATTGAACTCAAGTCAGCGGGTTCATAGCACAATGCACCAACCGTTATACTACCGCTCAATGCACACACACACACAGATACATCCAAACTGGCCAGGTGGCTCAGCAGTGAAGCAAACAGCTTGAAATCGGAACAAAGCTCTTCAATTCCGAACGGGATGTCATTCTCCATTGTGTAATTACACCCAGTGTCGTAATCCTGCCTACACTCTATGAAGCTCGACATTGAAAACATCCAACGAATCAGTGACAGCGTTACTGACAGGGGCTGCGCTCACGGGGTCAGGTGCGCCGCTGGCCGGGAGGTGGATATCACAGAAGGGGCCGCTTTTCCAGGCCTCTACGTCACCACAGTCGCACAGGCCTCCCCCACCCGACGCGTTCATCTGAAAGAAACAAGAAGAGGAACTAAAACTGCGCGTTTGCATGAACCACATGAAACTCTTGTCTGTGCCCGGCAGGAGTCTGGGTTGTGGCTAAACTGAGGTCTTACCCGGTAACGGTGGCTCTTGTGCACGCTGTGCTGGAAGCACTCCATGCACAGCACGCACGTGGGGTCCATCGCACACTCCCTGCAGCAGCACACACGCGGCAATGCACACACGCACCATAAGCACAGCACCTAGCACCCCCTTTCCTAACAGCAACACTAACTAACAGCCTATTACTATAACAGTTGTCTACCCGGAAAGCTTCACCGAGTCTCAAGACGCATTTCAGCAGGGTCCTGCCAGTTTTGACAGGAGGTGATGACTGCTATGTGTCTTCCAAGTAAGTGAATTGTCGTGTAATTTCTCAGCATTTGGATGTTTGGCCAATAGCAGTTACATATGAATTTACCTATTTATTTTAGCTTTGGAAGAAAAGCCATGCAAAACTGGTGGAAAACTACAAACGTCCAAGTAAGGAAGCGGACACAGGCCCTTGCTGTGGGGCACGGCCGCCATTACCGCACCACCAATTACTGCGCTCCGACACAATGCCACGTTCTGTGGCAGGCAACCCCGCCCTCCACCCCGAGATCCCCTGACCCTGGTGGCTGGACAGAGTGACCAACGCACCACCCCACCTGCACGAGTACGTGGGCTCCCCCATCTTGAAGGCGTGTCCGCACAGTTGACGCGTCTGGGCCTCCTGGCGGAGTGTGCCGAACCGCTCCAGGGGGTCCCACCCACCGCATAGCAGCCACTCGAGCGGCTCCAACAGCAGCTGTCCGGCCAGAAAGTCCTCGCTATGCGCGCAGCCCGCGGCCGCCGTGCAGTACACGCGCGGCACGTGGAGCGCCAGGTGGGAGTACAGGTCCGCACGCAGGGTCGGGGACTGCTGCCAGGCCTAGACGCACGGACACATCACACACACCCATCACATCATCTACACACATCACATACACTCATCACACACACCCATCACATCATCTACACACATCACATACATTCATCACACATCACCTACACGCATCACACACACCCATTACATCATCTACACACATCACATACACTCATCACACACACCCATCACATCATCTACACACTTCACATACACCCATCACATCTACACACATCATATACACTCATCACACATCACCTACACGCCCATCACACACACCCATCACATCATCTACACACATCACATACACTCATCACACATCACCTACACGCCCATCACACACACCCATCACATCATCTACACACATCACATACACTCATCACACACACCATCACATGATCTACACACATCACATATACTCATCACACACACCCATCACATCATCTACACACATCACATACACCCATCACATCTACACACATCACATACATGCATCACACACCTATCAGAAACACACAACCCATGTCACACATTATCCGAGCACGATGTGTAAACAGGAAGCGGCACCACTGCCCTTACGGTATGTAATTTAAAGGCACCGTCCTGAACCGTGACACAATCTACCCACTTCTGGAGTAGCAAAATCTCTCTCAAGCGAGGTCCCCACTCCCGGGGAAGAGGAGAGGTCACGCCCAAAGCAACGGATCAAGTACACGGGGCACCGAGGACCGACACTCGGCTCGAATGGCCGTGGGTATTTAACGCAATTGCATAGCACGAGCCCAAAATGACAAGCGGCCCAGCAACAGCGCTATTTTATTGAAGTGAGCACAAGTTATTGTTGTAGGTGCTTGGGAGGAAGTTGACGATGGGAGAGGATTCCAAAGTGGAGCAGCGCTAGTGAAGCAGGAAGAGAAAGCGAGGCGACCTGCAGCAGTCCGTGTGTCATTGTCATCTGCTGTGTTAGTGGTGGTGGTGAACGCTGTGGTTGAGACGAGCCAATCTGGGGTAGACGGGTCCACAACATGTGAGGAGAAACCAACAAGTGAAGTTCACAGGAACCGTGGCAGTTGCGACAGAAGAGCGACAAGGAAGCGACTGTATTGATGCTGTGTGTCTGTATTGATGCTGTGTGTGTGACTGTATTGATGCTGTGTGTCTGTATTGATGCTGTGTGTCTGTATTGATGCTGTGTGTGACTGTATTGATGCTGTGTGTGTGTATTGATGCTGTGTGTGACTGTATTGATGCTGTGCGTGTGTGACTGTATTGATGCTGTGTGTGTGTGACTGTATTGATGCTGTGTGTGTGACTGTATTGATGCTGTGTGTGTGTATTGATGCTGTGTGTGACTGTATTGATGCTGTGCGTGTGTGACTGTATTGATGCTGTGTGTGTGTGACTGTATTGATGCTGTGTGTGTGACTGTATTGATGCTGTGTGTGTGTATTGATGCTGTGTGTGTGTATTGATGCTGTGTGTGACTGTATTGATGCTGTGCGTGTGTGACTGTATTGATGTGTGTGTGACTGTATTGATGCTGTGTGTGTGTATTGATGCTGTGTGTGTGACTGTATTTATGCTGTGCGTGTGTGACTGTATTGATGCTGTGCGTGTGTGACTGTATTGATGCTGTGTGTGTGTGTGACTGTATTGATGCTGTGTGTGTATTGATGCTGTGTGTGTGTATTGATGCTGTGTGTGACTGTATTGATGCTGTGCGTGTGTGACTGTATTGATGCTGTGTATGTGTATTGATGATGTGTGACTGTATTGATGCTGTGTGTGAGACTGTATTGATGCTGTGTGTGTGTATTGATGCTGTGTGTGTGTGATTGTATTGATGCTGTGTGTGTGTATTGATGCTGTGTGTGACTGTATTGATGCTGTGTGTGTGTATTGATGCTGTCCCAGTATTCTCCTCTGGGCCGCGTCAGTTTGGTGTCGATTTCGGTTGGGCTACAGTTGGGCTCCGCACCGAGGCCGCTGCCCTCCTCCCACCACACGTATCAATCCACAAGACCCATCCCTCCCGCCTCCTCTCTCCCTCTCTCGCCACAACACCGACAATCTCTCCCCGTGCCATCTCCCTCCCTCTCCCCAGCCCTTGCCACGCAACTCAACTCCTCTTCCCCCGGTCGGGGCCCTCGGGCGCCGTCCCTTCCCCGCTAAGCCCGAAGCCTTCGCGAGCGCGGGGCTCCCCTCGCTCCCACCCCCCTCACCCCCCCAAGGTCGCGGGATAAGGCGTCGTCACCTGGGCCAGGTCCCGTGCAGAGACCGGGCCGAGCCCGCGCGCCTCCTCGGCGCTCTCGGCCGCCGACGACGCCGCCGCCGCCTCCTCGGCCTCGCCGCTACGCGCCGCCATCTTCCTGGGGGAGCCGCGAGATCACAACACGGGACGACGTCACGCGAGCACGTGGTGACGTCACGCGAGGCACGCGGCGACGTCACGCGAGGCACGGGGCGACGTCACGCGAGGCACGCGGCGACGTCACGCGAGGCACGGGATGACGGCACGCGGTGACGTCACGCGAGCACGCGGCGACGTCACGCGACGCACGAGAAGACGTCAGGCGAGCCACGGGATGACGTCCCGCGAGCACGTGGGGACCACGTGAAGCGCGACCGACAGGAAGTTGTGACGTCATTGTCACGACGACGATGTCGTTCTCGCGATGAAGCCGTAGCGTCGTCGTCGTGTGTGACGCCCACGCATTGACGTTGCCTCGCGATGATGTCACGTTGCTGGCGACAACTGTTGTGATGGCGTCACTCGTGGTTGATCGGCCGGCCGTGGCGACGTCACTCGCACGGTGACAAAACGCTCGCGGTGACGTCAGTGATGCAATTACATGGATTACGTCACCCTGTGCTATCTTATGTTTTTTATTTTTTTTTATTTTTTTATTTTCTACCTACGTGACTTTACCGAAAGAACCAAAGAGTATGGATCCTTGCAGTCACGAAAACTTCAAATCTAGAATCTTATGTTTATTTTATATATCTTCAATTACTATATATAGAAATGAAAGTCTCTGTGTTCCGAATACAAATCCACAAACTAGGCAGATGTTACCTTTTAGAACCCCGCGGAAAACCTGAGCCACATGGGGGGGCTGCCGGAGCCCCCCCCAACGCCCCCCCCCCCCCACACACACGCTCCAGGTGACGTCACAATCACCAACCCAGCACGTGAACCTGGCCCGGCACATCTAACAGTAACATAATGCAAACCTGTCAACCCCTGATCAGTACCCTACCTTATTACAGATCAATCCAGACCGTGTTGATGACCCCGTGCCCTTACAAATCTCAACGTTCATACTACAAAGTACCATCACAAGGGAGAAACACAAAACAAATAGACAACACATTTTTGTATTGTCCGTATTGAAACAGCTGTGCGTCATATGGACCTGGAAACTCAATCTCCCTGTACAAGAATACGGGGTAAACCGTATGGGTTGACAGGTATGATAATGACCTCCTCCTCCTCATCAAGTTAATCGAACATTTGCCGTTGATTGCATCATCCAAAACACCCCGTTGTGGCGATTCCAATTCACGGTAAAGCCCTCGTGAGCACGCCCGTCGTCTTTACGTTCACGCTGAACACATTCCTGCGGAGGGACGGAGGGAGCTGGTAGGAACGTTGGGTTGCTCGGTCAATGGCCAGGGTCAACAGCGGCGTGGTGTATTCCGCAAATATGCCCGACTGTGAGGGCGGGCACAAGCCGGCGTGAGTAGGTTAAACGTTGAGTTTTATAAGGGCACCACGGGGTGACCAGCCCCTCCCCACCCAGCCCCTCCCCATTCAGCCAGCCCCACCCTCCCCACCCAGCCCCTACCCACCCAGCCCCTCCCCACCCGGCCCCACCCTCTCCACCCAGCCCCTCCCTCCCACCCAGCCCCTCCCTCCCCACCCAGCCCCTCTCTGCACGACGGACACAATAATCCCCTGTGGGCTGGTGTAACCAGGAGGTTCCTACCAGTAAAAAGCTTCGCTATATAATTTCGTACCCTATTGTGGCACGTTATATTACACTTATTACAGGCCCCATGGCACAGAAAAATCTTAACATTTGCTGTAACGCCATTGACTCCCTCCTGGATACAATGATTTAGCCACTCTACATTCACATACCAGTCAACCCCTTATCAGTGCCTGACTTATTACATATTAATTCAGATCTTATTGGTCACCCTATGCCCTTATAAATCGCAATGTTCATCTTACAACGTCCCATCACAGGCGAGGAACACAAACACATAGACAAAATATTGCCCGTATTGAAATAGCTGTCCACCGTATGGACCTGAAAACTCAACTTACGAGTAAACCGGATGGGTTCACAGGTATGCGTTCACAAAAGATATCCGCAAGTACCCGGGCAACACCTAGGATTTCCTGCTAATACCTTAAAAAAATTGTGTGACCGCGTGACAACATATTTTCCCAAACGGCAATGCTGAGATTTTCACGCCAGTTAACGTCATACGCCAGAAACGTCGAGTGATGTCACGGGGCTAGCGGCGGAGTGGGCGTGGCTATGTGATTAGTGGGCGGAGCTAAACAACGGGGGGATGGGCCACCAGCTTCACCATGGCTCACCGTTGAGCCTCCCAGAAATGCGGTGGATCCCACCCCCCCCCATGAATATGCCCCGCCTGCACGTCATACGACTGCCACGTCGCATGTGTAATGCTCTCAGCCTTGTCCAGACCACCAGTTCAAGAACTAATCTGAATCATTTAGGCCAGTGGTTCTCAACCGGAGGTACGCGGACCCCTGGGGATACGTGGCAATGTCCCAGGGGGTACATGAGGTGATTTATAAATGTGAAAATATATTATACACGAGTCATTCGTGAATAATCATGTATGAATCTGCCAATATTAAATATCTACAATCCATATGGTAACCGAGAACGATATGAAAGACCTTTCTAAACTCATCGATCATAAACAATAACATGTAACGCGTCCATTGGATTTTTTTATTTGCTTGCAGTTACGAAGACACCTCACAAAATGGGCAATTGGTTCAAATATTGATGTTCATTATTCATACATTAATTTCTCAGAACCATGTTGGGTCAGGCAAGGGTTGACTCGGTTGAAACAAAATTCAACAAGAGCTAAAACTTGATTTGGAGCTACAGTAGCCAAAAAAGGTTCCGAATCACTGGTTTAGGCCACCAACTACAAGTTAATAAATGTGGCCGTCCGAGGCAGCAGCGAAACAGACATCTGCAGCCACGGACTCATCAGTACATGTGTAGAGTAGAAGAGGGTCGTGGCGTCATGTGCGCCGTCCGGTGCGATGGCGTCACGCGCTCTGGACGGCGTACATGACGACACAGCTCCTCGAGTATAAAGGGGGGACCCCGTGACGTAAGCGGGGTCGTAGCTGGAGTCAAGGGTCGAGAGAGGGTGAAACGGGGAGCCAGGGTCAAGAGGGTAGGGACAGTGGAGATAGCACAGCGCCAGGGCTGGACGTGGCTGTGCTCCTAGGTCGGCCGTGTTGGCTGATCCCACGGCCGGCGCAGAGGAGACGACACAGGGCAAGCCGGCTGTGTTGGGACCCAGTGGGACCTAGCTCGGGACCCCTAACCCCTGGGAAGTTGTTACACACTGGTGTACTCCCAAACGTTAATAGACCTTTGGCGGAAGCCCTTAACCCTACCTCCGTCTCTGAGTGCGTCCCGGGAACTTCTCAGTACATGTTCACAAGCTATGGGGGTCTCCAGTGTAAAGCCCCTGCATATAGAGGCTCCCAGAGGTACAAGGCAGCAGTGAAGAATTCTGCATTTAGGTTTAAAACTGGAAGAATGAGTCCAAGGTTCCACTTCCACTCATTCTATTCACACCTCGAAGTACAAATTGGAAACATTTTCTCAACATCTGAGCGGCCTGTTTTTATAGTTCTGTAATGTGGTTGTTTTTGCTGTAATTTTATTTGGAGGTTCTCACGTCCCAAATGACCCCTCGTCCCTCGTGAACCCACGACCCTCATGACCCCAAGTGCCACGTGACCCCACAATTCCGCCATGACCCCACGACTCCCCCATGACCTCTGCTCACGCAACTCAGTGTACGCAGGACGCAATCTCAGCTCGGTTCTTTATTCACGCGGAGAGCGCGCGGCCCCCATGCGGCACGCACGGAGCGGTCCGTGGCCACGGGACCCGATACAGGCGTAGGGCTTCCACAGGGAGGCACAGGGGCTCAGTCTGGGAGATTGGCTAAAGGGTTAAGTTCGGGCCAGAGGGCGGCCCAAGTCTCACTTCTGCGTGTCACGATGGCATCGAGCCGGTACAGCAGGGGCCGTTTCATGATGGCCGGCGGAGGCTGCACTGGCCCGCATGGCGAAGGGGGGTTGTTGGGAGGGGGGTCTTGGCTCGGGCAGACGAAAGGATGGGAGGCTGGCTCGGAAACCGGGGAACTGGGAAGGGGGATGTGGGTCCCAGCCATGTGATCACCGCTTTGGGGGGAGGGGATCGGGGACAGTGCGGCAGCCCACGTCTCGGGCAAGTGGGCAGGGGAGACAGGGCAAGGGTCAACGGATACACGGCACGACAGCCAATATGAAGAATATAACAAAGGGCGGTGGATGGGGAAAATGGGGCAAAAGTGGACTGGGAGCATGGCACACGAGGCAGTGGATAGGGGCAGTGGGCACAGTCATTGCCAAAGGGCAAAAAAGGGGATAGGGCAGCGGGCACTCCTCATGTGCCGCCCCAGGGTCGTGGATGGGAGCCCGGGGCCTCGGTCACCCACCCCACAGCGACAGCATCACAGCTCAAGCTCGGGTACACAGGTACTCACAGGTACTCAGTACTCACCACCACCTCTACAGCGCTAGCACTAGCTCTACCAAAACAGCAGCGACGCGGGCAGTCACAGCGACATTCACCAAGTAGATACCGCGTGTGTGCGTGCGTGTGCATCACATTTTGGACAATACATACGTGTTTCATAAATAAGACAAACAACATTGATTCATTATAGCAAATTATCATTATACAGTAATTATAGGAATCCTAAGTTCCTTTGCGACAAGGCGGTCAGCTCGGCGTGTCCCCACGGTTCAGTCCTGGGAAGGGAGAGGGAAGAGGGAGACAAGAGAGGGGAGAGACAGAGAATGTGACTCCACCAACACCATCGCAGCAGCCCACATGACCCCTCTCTCCACCTATGTGACCCCACCCCTCAACATGACCTGTGCATCCCTCCTCCATTCGCATGGCACCTGTGCTCCAACAAGATCCATGATCCCACATAACACCTGCGGAGTCCCTGTCCGTCCCCCATCCACCATGCCAAAGGTACCCTCCCTGCATGACCCGTGTCCTCTCCCTCAGCTCACGTGACCAGTGCCCCCTCCCGCCCCGCGTGGCGTACCTCCTCGGAGCTGCTCTCGTACTTCATGACATCGGAGGGAGGGGGAGGGGCCCCGTCGCGGCTTTGCCGCTTCTCGGCCTTCACCATGCGCTCGTTGAGGATGTCGGCCACGCGGGTCTGGTGCACAAAGTCCAGCACCTGTGTGCAGCAGCCGCAGCAGCACCAGCAGCATCCGCAGCAGCAGCATCGGCAGCAGCAGCAGCGGCAGCAGCGGCGGCAGCAGCAGCGGCGGCAGCAGCAGCACCAGCAGCATCCGCAGCAACAGCATCGGCAGAAGCAGCGGCGGCAGCAGCAGCGGCGGCAGCCGCAACAGCACCAGCAGCATCCACAGCAGCAGCATCGGCAGAAGCAGCGGCGGCAGCAGCAGCGGCGGAAGCAGCAATCGCAGCGAACAAGCACGTGCACACACGTGCACACATGCGCACGGGTGCGTGACAACAGGTACACATTCACACACATCCCCACCACAAACACGTGCGCGCGTGAACAGTATACATCCATTCACACACAAGATCACACACACACACCCACACGCTTACGCCTCAAATAAATTCACAGCCCAATGTCAATTGCACTCACAGATGACGAGGCGGCCAGAAACCAAAGGCGGGGGAGTGACTCCTCTCTTGACCTCGTTTTCGACCTCTTTTCCAACCTTTTTCTCGTCCCCTTACCCGACCCCCTCTCTAGAACCCTCTCTCCACCGCTTGCCCGACCCCTTGCCCGAGCCGTTCAATCTCCGGGGAGTTCCGGGGGCTCACCTGTTTGCGCGAGTGAGAGGCAAACTCCTCGAGCGTCTCGGCCGCCTCCAGTTTCCCCTGCCGCCGGTAGAGAGCTCCCAGGTTCTTCAAAGTTGTGGCCAGAGTTGGGCTGTACGCACGCACACACCACAGGTATAAAGTCAACGATCCCCCGTACAGCCTGAACAGAATAAAGGAGCAAGTGCTGCTCGCAAGGCTGGCATGGGATGCAAGGGGGTGGGAGGCCACACCGCAACAGGTACTCTAACATTAAAGGCTGAGATGACCTAGGGGAGGGCCCGGGACTGGTTAAGATATTCGCCACTGTTATTGGTCGTCAACAGAAATCGAACCCAGGCGATTCTTGCTGCGAGGCACCAGTGGTATCACTATGCCATCTTGCCACCAAGTACAGGTGAAAGGCTGAGGTGAGGGAATTGAGGTTGGAATGTGTAACAGACCTGGGGTCAATTATAACTTAATCAAGTGCAGTCCTGTCAGCTGAAGTGAAGGTGACCGCACTTCGATTGCACTCGTTCCGAACGAGCCTATTGTAATGCGGATGAGCCCAGGGCTGTTGCGTGGGATGCACCTGTTGATGCTGCAGGTGCGGTACCACCCGTTTTCCTTCACAGCATTCCAGCCCTTGCCCTGGCGCACGGCACCGTCAGCCACACACACACACAAAGACAAAGTCAAAGATCCCCCATATAGCCTTAACAGGCTTTTGGGGCAAGTGCTGTTAGCGAGAATCTATGACGGCCGATACGGCAAACGAGTGTTGTGGGTGGACAGTACTACGCCTGGCCGCCATTTCCTCCCTAGTGGGGATGTTTACACACCGTACCAGGTACAGCAAAACCTTGGATTGCGAGCATAATTCGTTCCGGAAACGTGTTTGTAATCCAAAGCACTCGTATATCAAAGCACTCGTATATCAGTTGTGGTCACGTGACGCTCGGCAGACAAAGCGTATACGTATTACTCGTATTGCAAGACCTCGCTCGTTTATCAAATTAATATTTATTTAAAATTTTTGCTCGTCTTGCAAAACACTTGCAGACCAAGTTACTCGCAATCCAAGGTTTTACTGTATTTCTTTGAGGCCCAGTTGACCTAGAGGAGGCCCAGGACCAATTCAGATAACCATTACTGGTGTTGGCCATGAGCAGAAATCGAACTCGGATTGGCAGGTTTGTCGTGCAGTGCACAAGCCGCTACGCCACCGTTCCCCACACAGACACGCGCACACGATCCACGGTGCCATGCGTCACAGCGATCATGTGCGTGTATTGTGCCGCTGTGTGTGTGTTATGCCACTGTGTGTGTGTGTTGTGCCACGTCTGGCTGCGCACCTTTGTCTCCTCGCGCTCCTCCGCGTGCATCCAGATGGGTTTGTTTTCTCCTGCAGGAGCCACAGAGCAGCGCCACCCAACACAAGCACGGCGCCCAGAGTGAGCACACCACAACACCCGCCGTTCTCACTTCTCACACACAACCAGCACGACACCCAACCCTAACCCAACCTTCACGCTAATCGAACCCTAACCCGTAACCAAACAATGCTTCCACCGCCCAGCTACACCCACTCCGGCATTCCCACTGAGCTCTACCCATGCAGATTGACCCTCGCCTTCACCCAAAGCCTCGCCCCGAGCTCTACTCCGAGCCTCACCGAGCGTGGCGTGGCTTCTTACCGTTAATGGCGCCGAACTCGCGCTCGTGAGCCCGAGTGAGGATCTCCTTGTACAGCGCCTCCGCTGCCTTGTACTTGCCCTGCTTCAGGAAGCAGGATGCCTGCAGCGCACACACATTTACATGTACTCACACACACGCGCGTGTACTCACACAAGCGCACACACACGTGTACTCACACGAGCGCACACACACACACGTGTACCCGCACGCACCAGGTTGTTCTTGGTCTTGGCCACATTGGGGTCGTCGGGGCCCAGCCGCCCCTCATAGATGTCGAGTGCGCGCTGGTAGTAGTGCTCCACCTCTCCATACTTGCTCTGATTCTGGCAGAGCAGCGCCAGGTTGTTCAGCTGCTTTGCCACGTCCGGGTGGTCCTTGCCTAGCGCCTACACACAAAGACAAAGGTCCCCCATGTAGCCCATGCAAACTGTTGGAGCAACTGCTGTCGAATTTCAACGAAGGCCGGCACGGTGCACCTACGAGGGGTGGGTGTGGCCAGCGCTGCGCCGGGCCGTCTGCGTCTCCCTGACTTTTACACACCACAGCAGACACTCGTGTTGAGGCTGGGATGACTGACACGCCGGGCCTCCTGCGTCTCCCTGACTTTTACACACCGCAGCAGACACTCGTGTTGAGGCTGGGATGACTGACGGGACGTGTGCTGGACTGGTTTGGATATCCAGCACTGATGTTGGCCGTGAGTGAAAATCAATCTCGGGTCATCAGGTTCACAGCCCAACTTGCTTATCACTACGCCACTGCTCCCCACACACGCGCACACACTAACGCACAAGCATTCGCACACGTACACATGCAGACTCACGCATGCACACACTCGCACAAACGCACGCACACTCTTATTCCACACGCGTGCACCCACCTTCTCGCGGATCTCCAGGGCCTTCTTGCAGAGCGGCTCAGCCTCCTTGTACTTGCCGCGCTTGCCATAGAGCACGGCCAGGTTGTTGAGGGTGGCCGCCACCTGCAGGGAGACGTGGCCCACAGTACGTGAGCGCGTATGGTGAGGACTGGGTGTGTGATGGTGTGTGCGTGTGTGTGATGGTGTGTGTGCGTATGTGATCGTGTGCGTGTAAGATGGAGTCTGTGTATGGGAGCGGTAGTGCAGCGGTTAGCATGCTGCGCCATGAACCCGGTGACCTGAGTTCGATTCTCGCTCACGGCCAACACCAGTGACGATTATCTGAACTGGTCCTGGGCCTCCCCTAGGTCCACTCAGCCTCAAAATGAGTACCTGGTGCAGTGTATAAACATCGCCACTAGGGAGACAATGGCGGCCAGGTGTGGTCCTGGCCACCCACCCCCTCGCGTACCGTCCTTCATAGGTGCCTGCTAACAACATTTGCTCCAAAAATCTGGTAAGGCGACATGGGGGATCTTTGTCTTTGTTTGGTTGTGGTGGTGGTGGACTACGGTACTCACGGCTGGGTGATCTTTTCCAAGGGTTTTTTCCCGGATGGCGAGGGCGTCGTTCAGCATCTTGGCAGCCTCCTTGTACATGTTCTGATCCCTGGGCGGCGACATGGGCAAAATACAGTCATACCTCGGTATACGACTGCTTTGGCATACGTCGAATTTGGTATACGTCGTGTTTTAACGAGAAAAAAATGTCTTGGCTTGGGATACGACGCGCTTGCTAAAACTTGTATGGGTCGGGATGAGTCACCGCGTACAATACCCGCGTACACAACACAGTTACGGCTCTAACAAGGCGTAACAGTATTGTGTGGAATGACCAGACAATGTCACACTTCAGGAACATTCTTTGAAAAAGGCAAAAACAAACTTCAATGGGCAGGTTTTTAGTAAAACTCAAACCTGGTGAGCCTCAACCAGGTCCAAATAAAAAAAAAGGCATAAAAGATAAAAAAAACCCAGAATTTCAGCTTCCTGAAGTTCTAATGGAAGGGGACTCTCCTTCCAAAAAATAACATCTCCTCCTCCTCCCCTTCCTCACCACCATCTTCGTAGGCTATCAACTCCTCTCAGCAAGGTAAAGTGATGTTACATTTTATTTTTATTTCAATTTATTTTAATTTATTTATGCATTTTTTAAAATGTATGTATGCATTTTAGTAATAAGTAGTGTCTAAATTATTTTATACAATCCTATAGTTTGTCTGTCTATAGTTTTCTAGTTAGATTTTTTGTTGCTATTTCTTTTATACCTGATGATGATTGCTTGTGTTGCAATCGAAACGTCGTAATATGTTATTTTAATTTATTATTTTATTTTTAGACGTGACTTAACCGAAAAGAACCAAAGAATAATCCTATTAATGTATAATATGCCATATAAAATATAATTTCTTATACTCTGGAACAGATTATTTCCTTTCCCTTTATTTCTTATGGGAAAAATTTGTTTGGTATTCGTCATTTTCAGTACAAGTCCTACCTTCTGGAACGAATTAACGACGTATACCGAGGTACCACTGTATACCAACAGCACGTTGTGTGTGTGTGCGTGTTACGAGGCGTGTGCGTGCGTGCGTTGGTGTTACGAGTCGTGCTTCACCGGTAGACGAGAGCCAGGATGTTGAGCATGGTGGCCACATCCGGGTGGTCGTGGCCGCTCGTCTTCTCCAGGTCCTCGAGCGCCTGCTTGCACAGCGGCACGGCCACCTCGTAGCGGCCCTGCGATGCATACTGGATCACCAGGTTGTGGAGTGTCTTGAGCCGCGCCGGGATCTCGTAACCAGCCTGGAGCGCGCCCACCGATGCCGCACTGCTCACGTGCACTGCGGGGCCACGCACACAGGCATGCATTTCACACACACGCGCATGCATACGTGCATGCGCGTGCATGCGAGTGAGGCGAGTTTGTGAGCTCACCTTGGTCGCTGAGGGACTCCTCCCCACGGAAGAGCTCGTCCAGAGTTCCCCGTGAGCACACGGAATCCTTGTCGTCCTGCAATGCACACACAAAGGCCAAGATCCCCCGAGAGCTTAAACAGACTCTTGGGACAAATGCTGTTAGCAGGCACGGCACACGAATGGGTGTGTGGCTAGCACCACGCACGCCACATTTGCTGCCTCACTGCTGATGTTTACACATTGCACCAGGTACCCATTTGAGGCTAAGTCGACCTAGGAGAAGCCCACGACCACTTTAGATATTGATCACCTAAAGTTGGTGGTGAGTGGGAATCGAACTCGGGTTGCCTGGTTGGTAGCACAGCACACCAATCGCTACACTACCACTCCTGTATACACATATACTCGGACAAACCCAGACACACGTACATCCACAAATACCGGTGTGACGTAGCCCGTGTGGTTTGGCCAGGATAGTGTAGCAGCAGCGAGCGGTGTGGCCGAAAAACAATGTGGCCGCAATGGTGTGTCCAGTGCGGCTGTAACGATGTGGGTGGGGGGTAATGTAGCCACAGCGGTGTTGCAGGGACGGTGCGGTGAGGCTCACCGAGGGAGAGAGGTCATCGTCGTATTTGCGCATCTGGCTCATGAACTCCAGGTGCTTCTTCTCCTCCTCGAGCTGCGCCACGGCCTGCTCGCTGCGCTGCAGCTTCTGCTGCGTGCCGGCCAGCTCGTCGCGCAGCCACTGGTTCTCCTGGCACAGGCGCCGCACCTGTGCTCGCAGCTTCTGCTTCTCCGACTCCATCGAGTTCAGGTGGTTTGTCAGCGCCATCATCACCTGGGGTGGGCAGCGGGAGAGGCTCGAGAGCGCAGACTGGAAACACGAGCTGGCGTCGGCCCGAGTCAGGCTTGCCTGCCCTGCCGGCCAATCCAACTGTCTTTTAGTTCCCCTGACTACTCACCCACTCACCCAAACTTACGCCTACCTGCTCACCCCACAGTCCACCAGCCCAAAAAGCCCACTCGTCAACTTGCACTCCCGTCCGACCACTCGCAGATTATCTCATTCACCTGCCCGCTCCCTCCACAGCCCATTCACTCACTCGCTCGTCCAATCGCTCGGCCGCTTGTCCCGCAAGCCCTCACCTGCGCTTCCCCAAGCCCCAGGTCGATCATGTCGAGGCTCTTTTTGACGAGCTGCGTCTTCTCGGTGACGACGTCATCATCCTCATCTCCGTCCTCATCGCGGTTGTGCCCACGCACCGTGGCGGCGTGGTGCGGACGTGCCAGCGCCTCCAGCAGCGTGTGCAGCAGCAGCGTGTGCTCCCCGCGCAGCGCCTCCAGCCCCTGCATGACGGTGCGCGTGCCCGACAGGATCTCCTCTTGCGACAGGCGGCTGGGCCGCTCCTCGCGCACCAACACCACGGTCGACATGGCCTCGGCGTCAGCTGCACTGCACCGCACGGCACCGAGGGCACCACCGTTACCGTAACATCAAGGGCAGCAGTGTGGCACGGTGGCAACACTTGAGCCTCACAACAAGAATGGCCTGGGTTTGAAATATATCACCCCCCTGTTCTGCAGAGTGTGTATGTGGGTGAGCGCTACAGTGAGTGTCTGAATGAGTGTGTGAGTGCGTGTGTGTGTGTATGTGTATGTGCACGCGCGGGTGTGTGTGTGATTTTGAGTGAGTGGAGTTTGTATGTGCTCCCCCTTTTCTAATTGAGTTTTTTTCTGGGTTCTCTGGTTTCTTCCCATAGCTAAAACAAAACCACAATTTAACTGTTATTGGACAAAATATCTCAGTGCTGAAAATTAACCTGCAAATTACTCAACTGGCATTACAAATACCAAAAACATCAGCCCCTCCTGCGAAAACTGAACAGGACCTTCCTGAAAATGAGTCTTGAGACTCAGCGAGACTTTCCTGGGAAAATTAGTGGAATAATAATAATAACCAGCAAAGACAAATATCCCCCGTATAGCCATAACAGACTTTTTGGGGCAAGTGCTGTGAGCGAGCACCTATAAAGGCCGGCACGGCACACGGAGGAGGTTGGTGGCCAGAACCACACCTGGCCACCTTTGTCTCCCGAGTGGCAATGTTTACACACCGCACTAGGTACTCATTTTAGTCAACCGAGGGAAATCCCAGGACCGGTTAAGATAATATAATCGTCACTGGTGCCAGACGACAGCGGGAATCGAACTCGGGCCGCCGGGTTCGTAGCGCGGCGTGCGCTAACCGCTACACTACCGCTCCCCACATCACCACCACATTCACCAGCACCCACGCCAACACAATCACCACCACCATCAGCACTACCATCAGTAGCCATCATCATCACAAGTATCGACCGCAGCCGACGCCCTTCCCGGGCGCTGTCCCCGCTCTCCCAGCCCCATCGGCGCTTCCTCGCGTCGAGCATCGATCCCCCGCCCCCACCCCCTTGCTCCCCCATCCCCCCCCAAGGTCATGACATCACTCGGCTCTTTTTAGCGAAAGACGCTCAGAGCCACAAGCAGAACACTAACACTGATTCGAACTCTAACCCTATCTCTAACCATAACTCTAGCCTAATCCTAACCCGTACGATAATCCCAATTACTGTATACCTAACGCCAACATTATTCAGCTGTATATCTAACCATGACTCGATCTCTTATTCTCAGAGGTGTGGACTCGAGTCATGTGACTTGGACTCGAGTCAGACTCGAGTCATGAATTTGATGACTTGCGACTCGACTTGGACTTGCATAACAATGACTTTGTCCCACCTATGAGATGTGGACTCGAGTCATGTGACTTGGACTCGAGTCAGACTCGAGTCATGAATTTGATGACTTGCGACTCGACTTGGACTTGCATAACAATGACTTTGTCCCACCTCTGCTTATTCTATCCCTAGCCATAAATTTCCCTCTAACCCGACCACAAACCCCGACAGCCTACAACACTAACTCTAACGCTGGTTCTACTGGACAGTATTTGTAATCTACCTCTATGACCCCTAGCCCCCGCTACCACTCACTCTAACCCGAATGGAACTCCCACTCACAGCCCTGACCCCAACTCGAACTCGAACACACACGGCTCGGAGGCGCGCGTCTCTCCCAAGCGTCACGACGCTGCTTATGCTGATGAAACCTCCAGCCGAGCCACAGCCTCCTCCCTGCACCCTGCCTCCTCCTCTTGCACCCCACCTCCCAGCACCACCCTGCCTCCCTCGGGGCTCCACACTTCCCTGGACTCCACCTCCTGCACCGAGTTTCCTCCTGAACCCACCTCCTGCACCCCACCTCCTGCACCGAGTTTCTTCCTGCACCCCAGCTCCTGCACCCCGCCTCCTGCACCCCACCTCCTGAACCCCACCTCCTGCACCCCAGCTCCCAGCACCCCAGCTCCCTGGACTCCACCTCCTGCACAGAGTTTCCTCCTGCACCCCACCTCCTGCACCCCAGCTCCTGCACCCCGCCTCCTGCACCCCACCTCCTGCACCCCACTTCCCTGGACTCCACCTCCTGCACCTAGTGTCCTCCTGGACCCCACAGCTCCCTGCACCCCACCTCTCCCTGCACAGCACATCTCTGCATCCCACCCCCCAGAGCCATCGCACACCACAGATGATCAGTCCGTGGGACCCCTGCGTTGTGGATGCCACCAATCACATTAATCAGTTACATCCCGTGAACACATCACACAATACACACAACACGCACGCTGTATTCACAACGTGGACACATCACACACAACACGCACGCTGTATTCACAACGTGCACACATCACACAATACACACAACACGCACGCTGTATTCACAACGTGCACACATCACACAATACACACAACACGCACGCTGTATTCACAACGTGCACACATCACACAATACACACAACACGCATGCTGTATTCACAACGTGCACACATCACACAATACACACAACACGCACGCTGTATTCACAACGTGGACACATCACACAATACACACAACACGCACGCTGTATTCACAACGTGGACACATCACACACAACACGCACGCTGTATTCACAACGTGCACACATCACACAATACACATACAACACAAACATTGTTCACACACGATATGTACTCAATTGCACACACACACACAGTACACATACGTAACACACACACACGTGCACACAAAACACTACATAAAGCACACACTACGCAATGTACACAATGAATGGATAATGGACGTGCACACACAGTGCACATACCATAAGCACACATTATATAATACTGTACAGTAATAATAAACACATACACATTGCACACACAAATCCCCCCGTATAGCCTGAACAGATTGTTAGGGCTAGTGCTGTTAGCGAGCACCTATGAAGGCCGAAATGGCACACGAGGGGGTGGGTGGCCAGCACCAAACCCTCCCGCCTTTGTCTCCCAAGCGACGATGTTTACACACCGCACCAGGTACTCGATTGAGGCCGAGTCGACCTAGGGGAGGCCCGCGACCGGTTCAAATAATCATCACTGGTGGTGGCCGTGAGCGGGAATTGAACCCGGGTTGCCGGGTTTGTAGCGCAACGCGCTAACCGCTCCCCACATTACACACAATGCACACACACTACACACACACTACACACAATACACACACACACTGATCACTACGTACAATGCACCAACACCCCGCCCACACACACTACACACACAGCACAACACACACTACACACACTACACACATAGCACAACACTCCGCCTACACACACTACACACACCGCCTACACACCTTACACACACACTACACACACACACTACACACACACTACACACACACACTACACACACACACTACACACACACACTACACACACAGTACACAACACACCTCCCACACACACTACACACACACTACACACATAGCACAACACACCGCCCACACACACTACACACACACAGCACAACACACCGCCCACACACAGTGCACGACACACACACTACACCCACTGGACACACACACACACTGCCCACACACACTACACCCACTGGACACACACACACTGCCCACACACACCACACACCCTGGACACACACACACTGCCCACACAAACCACACACACCCTGGACATACACACGACACATACACTACACGCACTGGACCCACACGACACACACCGCACACCCACTGGACACACACACGACACACACTGCCCACACACACCACACGCCCTGGACACACACACACGACACATACACCACACCCACTGCCCACACCCCAGACCCACTGGACACACACTGCCCACACACCCCACACGCCCTGGACACACACACCACCCCTACACACTCCGAACTGCCCACACCGATGCGGCGCTGCCCGCCCCTGCGCTCTCTACTGCAGAGGCCGCGGCCTCCTCCTCCCGTCCCCGACTCGAGATCCACGCAGCGCGGAGGAGGGAGGAGGAGAGACAAAGGCGGCCCCCACCTCTGCACAGGAATCGCCGCTCCTCTAGAGCCGAGCCCGCGGATCCATCCAAACACGGCCACGTTACTCCGTTTTCTCGTGTCCCGTTACACCGGTGACGTTACCCCTGGACCCCGTAAGCGCAGAGCTCGGAGCGCTGGTAAGGCAGCTGCTGATAGCGGTGATAGCGGTGATTCTGGTGAGGCTGGGGGTGAGGCTGGGGGGTGATTCTGGTGAGGCTGGGGGTGATTCTGGTGAGGCTGGGGGGTGATTCTGGTGAGGCTGGGGGGTGATTCTGGTGAGGCTGGAGGGTGAATCTGGTGAGGCTGGAGGGTGAATCTGGTGAGGCTGGGGGGTGATTCTGGTGAGGCTGGAGGGTGAATCTGGTGAGGCTGGAGGGTGAATCTGGTGAGGCTGGGGGGTGATTCTGGTGAGGCTGGGAGGTGATTCTGGTGAGGCTGGGGGTGAGGCTGGGGGGTGATTCTGGTGAGGCTGGGGGGTGATTCTGGTGAGGCTGGGGGGTGATTCTGGTGAGGTTGGGGGTGAGGCTGGGGGGTGATTCTGGTGAGGCTGGGGGGTGATTCTGGTGAGGCTGGGAGGTGATTCTGGTGAGGCTGGGGGGTGATTCTGGTGAGGCTGGGGGGTGATTCTGGTGAGGTTGGGGGTGATTCTGGTGAGGCTGGGAGGTGATTCTGGTGAGGCTGGGGGGTGATTCTGGTGAGGCTGGGGGTGAGGCTGGGGGGTGATGCTGCTACCGCTGATGCTGTCGCTGCTGCTGCCGTCTCGCCCGGGCGCCGGAGCTGATGCGCATGCGGCGCGGGTGGCGTCACGGGGAACGGGAAGCGAGGGATGGGGAGTGGGGGGTGATGGGGAGTGGGGGGATGGGGAGTGGGGGGGGATGGAGAGTGGGGGGTGATGGGGAGTGGGGGGTGATGGTGGGGGGTGATGGTGGGGGGTGGGGGTTAGGGGGGGGCTCTCATGCAGGACCCCCCCCCCACGCAGCCGCGAGATAACACAAGGGGCGAGCTACCCCCCCCCACATGCACCTCGCACACGGAGACAAAGACCCCCCCATTATAGCCTGAACAGATTCTTAAGGCAAGTGCTGTTCGCAAGCACCTAAGACACGCGAGGGGATGGGTGGCCAACACCACGCCCGGCCGCCTTTTTCTCCCCAGTGATTATGTTTTACACACCAAACCAGGCACTCATTTGAGGCCGAGTTGATCTAGGGGAGGCCCAGAACAGGTTCAGATGAACCGTCACTGATGCTCGGATTGCCGGGTTCGTAGCACGACACCCCCCCCCCCCACGCTTCACACACACCACGACAGCCGCAACACGCGACCATTTAAACCTGAGACGCGGCCACAACGCACGCACAGCACCACGTGCCGTGCACAACCTCCACCGCTGTGCACAACAACTCAAAACCTCCACCCCCACCGCACCCTATAGCCACAACCACACACCCTAATACGCACCCACACTCATCCACACACCAATACAAAGTCACACACACACCTCGACACACAGCACCTACCCCCACAAGCTCCCCGACGCACACCGCTGCAGCCGCGCAGCAGGACACCTGCACCCGCCTTGCGCAAGGGGGAAACGCTGCCGCGGTGACGTCATCGCAGCGCTCTCCGCTCTCGGGCTGCAGCCTCCACGAGACCCCCCCCCCATCCCTCTCCCCCCCCCATCCCTCTCCCATCTCCCCCCCCTCCCCCATCCCTTTCCCCCCTCCCCCATCCCTCTCCCCCCCCTCCCCCCATCCCCCTCCCCCCATCCCCCTCCCCCCATCCCTCTCCCCCCATCCCTCTCCCCCCATCCCTCTTTCCCCCCTCCCCCCATCCCTCTCCCATCTCCCCCCCTCCCCCATCCCTCTCCCCCCTCCCCCCATCCCTCTCTCATCTCCCCCCATCCCTCTCCCCCATCCCCCTCCCCGGCCCTACCCCCCAAGCCCCCCCCCCCAGCCTCCCCCCAAAGCCCCCTCCCCCAAGCCCCCTCCCGCGGGGGGCACGGTGCTGTCTGCCTTACGACCACTCCGCATTTCCCGCCCAGGAGCTCACACAGCGCTGCAGCTGCTGGGGACACCCAACAACCCCTGTGCCACTGTCCGTGTGTGTGCCCATGTGCCACTGTTCCTGTTTCACTACCACGTGTGTCACTGTCCTTGAGTCTATCCCTGTGTCTACGCGTGTCCCTGTATCACGATGCTTGTGTGTATCCGTGTCACTACCATTTGTGTCACTGCCATGTATATCCCTGTATCTACGTGTCCCTGTGCCACTACCCCATGTCCATGTGTCACTACGTGTGTGGCTATCCCTATGTATCTGCCCGTATCCCTGTGTCACTGTCCCTGTTATCCCTGTATCACTACCCTTGGTCTCACTGTCCTTGCGTCTATCTATCTTTGTTTAACCCCGTATCCCTGTGCCACTAACCACCCCGTGTGTCAGTCTCCCGTGCGTTTGTGTCACTGCTCGCCGCGTCTTTCTCCCAGAAATCCGAGCTCTTATAGGAGATGAAAAATCATGAAATCACTACTCAGTTCAGCGGCGCGGACAGAGCTGGGGTGGCAACGGTGGCACGGCACTCACAGATACACAGCGACATGTTACTCAATTTCCAGGCCACCAATTCAACAGAGCCATTCCCCTCGCGCCATGGACGTCAGTGTCCAGGATCAATCCCTGCATCTCTTTCCAAGGCTCATCGGAAGAGTGACCGCCTCGCAATCGGAAGGCTGCGAGTTCAAATCTTGGTTGAGGCTGGTTGAGGCAAACCTTTATCCCGACGGGGTCGATAAAATAACGACCATTTTTTGGGGAGAGACAACAGTGGTTGTCCTATGCATAGACTGGGCCCCGACATAGGAATGTGGAATTTCCATCACTGGTTATGTAGGGCTGTAAACAGGAGATGAGTTTCGATGCCTCCACGATCATTTGAACAGCAGGAAGTCACCTTGGCCCTTAACTTGCCGTGGCTGTGTAATAACCCTGTGTAATAAGACACCCAGAACCTCACACCAAGCAGCTCCGAATCTGCTCGGCACAAAACTCGGTAGGTGCCACCAACCATCGTCAGGCCATCGCCAATTCATCACCCACGAGCATCACTAATCATCACTCATTACCACCAGCTTATCAGCAGATATTACCAACATCACCAACTGATCAACATCAACTCTAGATTTGAAGTTTTCGTGACTGCAAGGATTCATACTCTTTGTTTTTTTCGGTCACGTAGGTAAAAAAATGTAAACTCCTCGCCAACCAATATTACCTGACATCACTCAATATCACCAGGACATCATCACGAGCCAACACAACCATCGTTCTATCACCTGCCGTTACTCACCATTATGAGCCACTACTCAATGTTGTCAGCCAACACCCATCACCAGAAAAAAATCCAAATATTGCTATCCCAGGCCCATCAACATCCATGCTCATCACCACGCCGCTCCTTCTTGTCTCACTCAACATTACAGAGACAAGAAACATTCATGACGAGGGCCAGGGCACGGCCACCACCGCGACACAGCAGAGGGGCCCTGTCGGCTCAATCGAATCACGACCATCACCAACTTACCACCATCGCCACCACCGCCACCACCACCAACATTTAATCTACGGGTGAAATTATATATTACTAGTACGACTACATAATGGATATAATAATCACCACCACATTTACTATCATCACCATAAACTACCAACATCATTACCACGATCATCATCGCCATCACCGCACGCGCTTTGTGTGATTGGGCAGGTGAGCGGATCTCATTGCGGTGCTCGTTGGCGCATTAACGGGCAAACCATCATCACCATCACCACCACATCATCACTGCCACATCATCACCATCACCACATCATCACTGCCAACATCATAATTCCCATCACCATCGTCACTGCTCATTATCAACAACCATCGCTAACATCACCACCACCATCACGACCAACAATCACCATCACGAACATCATCACTACTAACATCACGAACATCACTAGCAACATCATTACATTCACTCTAACCACCACGACCCATCATCACTACCATCATCATCATCATCATCAATACGATCTGCAATAATACCACCACCACCATTACTACCAACCATCATCAATACCATCAGCATCAACATCACCACCATCACTACCAACAATCACCATCACGAACATCACCACGAACATCACAAGCAACATCATTACATTCACTCTAACCACCACTACCCATCATCACAACCATCACTACCGTCATCATCAATACGATCTGCAATAATACCACCACCATTCCTACCAAACATCATCAATACCATCAGCATCGACATCACCATCACCACCACCAATCACCATCACGAACATCACTAGCAACATCATTACCGTCACTCTAACCACCACGACCCATCATCACAACCATCACTACCGTCATCATCAACACCATCATCACCATCATCTCCCCCCCCCCCACCGCACGACACCTACCCGCGGCTGCAGGATTTGTGGCCGCTCTGGACTCACTTCGCGCGCCCGCGAGACGCCACGCGCAATGCCGAGGGTATCGAGTGGTGTCACGGTGGTGGTTAACGCGGTAACGGGGTTGCTAGGGTAACGGGGTTGCTCGGGTAACGGGGGTAGCGATGGAAACGCGCAGAGCTCCGTGCGCTCCCGGCTCGGCCGCTCGGCTACAGCGTGACGTCATCCCAGCGTGCCCCGCGTCGGGGTCACGGTTCGCCTCGTGGAGCTCGTGGTGCCAGATCGAGGGCACCGGGGCCCATGTCCCATGTACCCCCCCCTGATCTCACGTCCACCTCCTCGTACGCTCTGTAATTCTCATCAGTTGGCCAAGGCGTTCCGCCATCTATGGTGGCGCTCGGCCTAAGCAAGCTTAGCAAAAGCTAATGACTCCTATTGGATCGGATGCCCCAGAGGTATCACCTGCATTATCTAATGAAAAAACAATTATCATAAATACACTCACGAATCCCCTAATCTCTATCGTGTCTGAAGAGATGTATTTTTTCGTCTTGCTTAATTTCTATCGGTATGGGAACGAACGGCAGGAAACGTTACACGCACTTCAAAGAGAAGGCTGTACATTTGGGCTAGGAATAACGGAGCAAAACAGGTCACGCGCAATACGTTCACTCAACATTTGGAGACGTATGTCGGAGACAACTGGGAAACTGCAGAGCGCGCGTGCAAATACCGAGTCCCCAGGGCAGCTGTTGAACGCGTCTGAAATCACAGGACAGGTGCACAAGAGGTGCGATTGCTTTTGGAAAGCTGAACTTGGTTATGAAAACACAGCCATGTGCGTCTAGAGGTATTTAATCAGCCCACACACTCCCTGCTGTGACGTATGGATCAGAAACGTCAAGGCCATTCATGAAAAATACAAATGAAAGGTGCGCAGAGAAGCGTGGAGATATGCACACTTGGAACGATGAGACGAGCGTGTGGATTAGAGAACGTACACAGGTTAGAGACATCACCCAAACTGTTTAAAAAGTAAGGTTTTGGCAAGACACGTCACAGCTGGAAGGGACAATGGGCAATGGCCAAAAATAATAACGGAGTGGCAGCTGAAGAATGGAACACATTCGAGAGGGTGTGCAAATGCAGGAAGGATTGTTGTAACGCAGGATTGTGGGTGGTAACAACGGAGTGGGGATGCCTTCATCCAGCAGTGGATTGATCATAGCCGATAACGATTTACCGTCAGCTCACGAGGAGCTTATGAATTGAAAGTTGGGCCTCCAATCATTAATCTGACTTCAGGTCTCCAATGGGTCAGCAGCAACACTTTTCTCCACCTTCTCCCCCCCCACCATCATGAACAGCAGTGAGACAGACCGACGGGTTCAACAACACGCTCACTTTATTTCAATTACACGCAAATCCTCTAGCAATAAAGGCATAATGCACACTAAAAAAAATATAAAATATGAACAAGGTGCCCGTTCGTGACCTCGGCCCCCAACATTCCCCTTGGTTCCCTTGCTTGTCTTCTGCTGCCCCCTCTACTCCTGCCCTCCTGGGCAACTCCGCTCCCTCTTGGGGGGGGGCAGCTTCCGACGGTCCCGCTGTGCATTGCGCTTGCGCTTCTGGCTCAGGAATTTGTCGACCTTCCCCGACTTCTTGAGCGCCTGGTACTTCTCTGCCAACTCCTGCTTGCGCAGCTCGGCTGTGGTGGGGGGGGGCACAGACAGTGGGGGGAGGAGGGGTTAGCGTTCACTCCTGTGCCACCACACAGGGTAGGGGGGCATGTGTGTGGGTGGAGGAAGGATGGGGGGGCTCACATTTCTTGGTGTAGAATGGGGAGTGTCCCTGCAGCATGAGCTCCCGCGCCTCACGCTTCGCCTTCAACTCCGCCTCCTGCCGCTTCTCCTGCTTTTGTTTTGCTCTCTCTTGGTTTTCCTGTTCCACGCGTAACCACAACCACTCAGCCACTCAGTGCAAGCAACCACACATCCACAACCACACTGTTCAAACAACCACACAGGTCAAGCGACCGCACACCCACAACCACGACCGAATCGTTCAGGTGACCACGCAGGCAGGAGTCTGTCTCTCCGCATAAAACATACATTTCTCTAGTCCAATAGGCAAGGTGTTACCAGACCATACAAAAAAAATAGCATTTCCTGGAATGTTTAAATGCTTCGTTTAAATGTTGCATACAGCAGCCTGTTTATGGCTGTGTACCACACGATGCTCCACAATGGCAGACGAAGTGTTTAAACGGTGGTGCGCGAGAATGTGCAGCCGTAAAGCTTGCGCTGCATGGGATGTGTTGCCCATCGCCCCGTCCCATCCTCACCATCCTTTGCAGCAAGTACTCCATCTCCTGCTTCCGATCACTCGACTTCACCTTCTTCAGCCCCTTCTCCAGCTCCTGAAGCACGTAGACACATGCACACAAGCACGCGTACCTCACGATCCAGTGTGCGCGTCTCTCACGTATCCCACTACACGGAACGGTCACGGTGTTGCCCCCACCTTCTTCTCACGCTGACGGATGGAGTCCAGGAAGCTGTAGGTGCTCTGGAAGATGGTCTCGCTGAATGTCCCTGACAGGTCATCAAACCGTGGGTCCCGCACAACCTGTGAGCAGAGAGAAACAGGTGACGCATGGCTCCTATCAATATGTGCATTTACCTATGAGAGCCTCACAATTTAAGTCGAGGCTCAAGATCTCCACATTCACTCTACCTATGACTGCGTCTCTCTTAAATATACACACAAACCCCTTGAGAACAGTGTCTTGGAATATAGTTGCATCTATACACTATACGGATTGATTGCACTTGTTGAACGAGAAAAGCCTCACCGAGTCCCGGGGCTCTTTTATAACGGAGCGATGTCACGATGCGTTACCCAATTAAGTAATTTGGGGTGTCATTTTTCAAATTTGGCAGATTTGGACAATGATGCTGGCACACAATGGCCTACTCTTCTTCAAATGACAACACGAGATCTTTAATGCCCACTCTGAAGCAAATGGTGTATCTAATGTTATGGTTAATATGGCATATACACACCGGACTAATAATCAGGGCAGCCTGGCCACAAACCTCTGCAACAAGGGTGAACGCGATACGACTGGGCTGTCACTATCACCCTAAATTATACTATTATCACCCAGTGGGAGCATGGGGGGAAGACGTAAGGCGGCATGGGTGGCCATTGGGAGGGAGGGGGAACGTGGGGGGCGTGTGTCGTCACCTCCTTCTTCATTGAGATCACCTGACGCAGGCGACCCACAGGGCGCTTAGAGGACATCTCCACGGGCCTGTGAGAGGCAGAACACAACTTAATGAGACACAGTGAGGTGGATGTGGCGAGGTGGATGCGGCGAGGTGGATGCGGCGAGGTGGATGCGGCGAGGTGGATGCGGCGAGGTGGATGCGGCGAGGTGGATGCGGCGAGGTGGATGCGGCGAGGTGGATGCGGCGAGGTGGATGCGGCGAGGTGGATGCGGCGAGGTGGATGCGGCGAGGTGGATGTGGCGAGGTGGATGTGGTGAGGTGGACACCCTGGTAAGGCACTGGTGAGGTAGACACGACAGTGCGGGGTCACGGTGAGATAGACGTGGTGAGGTGTTGTGGAGATGTTGTGATGAGGTGGAACAGTGGTGAGGAGGTATTGGTGAGGGACCGGTTCTTGTCGCTCCTCTTGGGCGCGCCCCCCGCTCCTCCTGCACGTGCCCCTGCACTCCTGCGCTCGAACTCCTTGGTGCCGATGGTCTCCCGCAAACGCTGAAGCTCCTCCAAGGACATCTCGGCCATCTCTGCTTGCGCACACAGAGACTCTGGGTTAGTGTGGTTAAATCGATTTATTTTGTATTATCGGTATTCGCGTTTTTTTTTAAAACTGGTGAAGCAACGATATGCCGGTCACATAGAAACGCCTGCAGCTTGCAATGCCCTTTAGAGCTCCCTCTATTGGAGGGGCCCCCATCCACCAGCAGTAGCGTGAGCGGGCATTTGCAGGGCTGCACCTTTTACCCGAGCAATTAGGGCAAATATTTACCACGCGGTGATTGAGGCCGCCTTGCCGTGTGTGCGTTCTCACGTGGAAATCCGTGTCTTCATGGGTGAACATTTCATTACCGCTGCCTGTTTCCGTTAACAATAGATTCTGTAAAAGGTCATCGGTTAACAACCCGACGAACAAACCAAGTCACAACACGCGACTCCTCACCTCACCTCGCTTCCAGCCGCTGTCCTGATCGGCGTCGCCAGCGAGCTCCGCGTCGCTCTCTGAACTGCTATCGTCTTTCTCATCTTCGTCCCCTTCCTTGACTGCCAGCGCCACACCTCCAGGTTGCCCCTCGGAGCCCTGCGCCACTGCCCGCTTCCCGGGGCTTTTGCGAGGGTCGGGGCCCGCGTTTTGGGGCCTTCGCTGCGGGGCCGATAAGCCTCGTCCTCGTCCCCGTCCCCGCTGCAGCTTCCCTCCCCGGGGAGGGAGACGCGACTGCCCCGGGGTCGTCCCCCTCCCCGCCCGGCGGGAGACGTCGCCTGGTAGCGGCATCTGGGGGTCTCGGGGTCTCTCGGGGGCTCTCGGGGTCGTCCTGGAACGAAAACGAGGGAGGACCACGAACTATACAGTGCGTACAGTGCGGCACGTGTGTTGTCACGTGACGGTGGCGCGCTCTGCGCATGCGCGGTTGTGTGTGTGTGTGTGGGGGGTGCAGCCAAGCGCTATCCACTGCTGGATGAGGCGGCTGTGAAACACCGAGACCAGCGCTCGAAGAGTAAAGATCACCCCCAGATTTTAAGTTTTCGTGACTGCAGGGATCCATACTGTTTGGTTCTTGCGGTAAAGTCACGGAGGTAGAAAATTAAACAAAATAAGAATTAAATCGCGACGTTTCGATTGCAACACAAGCAATCATCACGTTGGAAAACCACAGCAAAACACAATATTGATGATTGGTTTTCCCAGCTGATGATGATTGCTTGTGTTGCAATCGAAACGTCGCGATTAATTATTTTGTTTTCTACCTACGTGACTTTACCGAAACAACCAAAGAGTAAAGATCCCCCCATTGTAGCCTTGACAGACTGTAGGGGCAAGTGCTGTTAGCAGCTAGCAGCACCTATGAAGGCCGGCACGGCACACGAGAGGGCGGGTGGCCAACACCACGCCCGGCCGCCTTTGTCTCCCCGATGTTTACAACACCGCACCCACGGCTCACCACATCCCCCCTATATCCGAATAGACCCCGAAGATCCCTTGACTTCGATCTTACGAGCAGCTTATGGCACAAACAATTGCAGCAGCAGATAATGACACTTGATGATGAACAAATTATCGATTAAAAACTCTCCGGTCAGTGTACGGTGATCCACCACCATGCAGAAGCATGGCACACGTAGCGACTGCATGCCAGATTTACAAATAACTTACGAAGGAGGCATCATTACAGCAACGATTCAGACACTCCCGTACTGCTGATGAAATTATCTGTCTCAAACCCAGTGCAATGTAAAATTACAGCTGCTGCTCTACATCACTCGTAGGCAGAACACTGGCATCACCCTCCATCACATCACAGCACACACACACGTGACAGACACCAGAGGTGTGGACTCGAGTCATGTGACTTGGACTCGAGTCAGACTCGAGTCATGAATTTGATGACTTGCGACTCGACTTGGACTTGCATAACAATGACTTTGTCCCACCTATGAGATGTGGACTCGAGTCATGTGACTTGGACTCGAGTCAGACTCGAGTCATGAATTTGATGACTTGCGACTCGACTTGGACTTGCATAACAATGACTTTGTCCCACCTCTGACAGACACACACACACCTGTGACACACACACACCCGTGACACAGCACACACACCCGTGACACACACACAAACCCGTGACATAGCACACACACACACACACACGTGACACACACACACACGTGACACACACACACACGTGACACACACACACACGTGACACACACACACACGTGACACACACAACACACGTGACACAACACACCTGGACACACACACACGTGACACAGCACACACGTGACACACACACCTGTGACACAACACACACACACCTGTGACACACACACACACACCTGTGACACAGCACACACACCTGTGACACACATACGTGACACACACACCTGTGACACACACCCGTGACACAGCACACACACCTGTGACACACACAGTGACACAACACACACACAGTGACACAACACACACACAACACACGTGGCACAGCACGCACACACACACACCTGTGACACACACACACACACACCTGTGACACAACACATACAGCACACACGTGACAGCACACACACACCTGTGACACACACACACACACACACCTGTGACACAACACACACAGCACATACGTGACAGCACACACACACCTGTGACACACACACACCTGTACACAGCACACGCACACACACCCGTGACACAGCACACACACACCCCTGTGACATACACACACACACACCCGTGACACAGCAGGCCCGGTGAAGGTGTTTTTGTTTATTTGCTGTAGAGAGCCAAGCGCCTCTCGTCGTGGTATAAAAACCCGAGTCGCATTATCATCACTGCCCTACTCAACTTTGACTGTATATCAAAACCCCCTCCCACTACAATACACAGTGCATATACAGTATACACTACAGTACACCTACAGTATACAATACATCCACAGTATACACTAAAATACACCTACAGTATACACTAAAATACACTTCCAGTATACACTACGTCTACAGTATACACTACAATAACCCACAGTATACACTACAATAACCCACAGTATACACTACAGTACACCTACAGTATACAATACATCCACAGTATACACTACAATAACCTACATTATACACTAAAATACACCTCCAGTATACACTACGGAATATACTCGTGCTCATACATTAAAACATTGCATCTAGAGTAAAATCTACAGACTACACATTACCACGAGTACTAATACAGTATACAGGGGTAATACAATACTATAGTACTGCACCACGTGCCAGTAGTACTGCATAACCAGTACCGTTTGAGCACGAAGAGACTGTCAGGACCAGTCCGGTGGCACGAGAATGCTGCAATGCAGTCGGCTGGAGAACACGGAACGGCATCCTGTGACCTCCCGTGACCCCCCGTGACCCCCCGTGACCCCTGTGACCCCTGGTGCAACACACGAGGGGACACAGCAGGACACACCGTGCAGCACAAAGACAAAGATCCCCCGTATAAACTTAACAGACCGGTGGGGCAAGTGCTGTTAGCGAGCACCTATGAAAGCCGGTACACGAGGGGGTGGGTGGCCAGCACCACGCCCGGCTGCCTTTGTCTCCCCAGTGGCGATGTTTATTACGCAACGCACCAGGTACTCATTTGAAGCGGAGTCGACCGAGGGGAGGCCCAGAGACCGGTTCAATTATTCGTCATCGGTGTTGGCCGTGAGCGAGAATCGAACTCGGGTCGCCGGGTTTATAGCGCAGAACGCACCGTGCACCACGCAGCACACAACTCACGAAACTCGCTCTACAATCCCGAGTCGCGAGCTCGCAGTGAGTGGAGTGGTGCCACCTACTCCATACCTGTCAACCCCTTACCAATGCCCTACCTTATTACATACCAATTTAGACCCTTATTGGTCACCCCGTGCCTCTTATAAATCTCAAAGTTAATCCTACAAATTTCCATCACAAGGGAGAAGTCACAGACAAAAACAAGTTTTTTTTTTGCCCGTATTGAAACGGCTATATGCCGTATGGACCTAAAAACTCAATTTCCCCGTACAAGAATGCGGGGTAAACCGTGTGGCATTGACAGGGAACGCGACTCTGTGAACGCAACGACTCTCACGGAGACCCTCCGTGAACCACACGACCCCCGGATTCCACACCCCGAGTCTCCCCATGAGGCCCCACGCTGTGCGGCACAGCGCAGTCTGAAGATATTACTACTATGTGGCCTCTCTCTGGCTCTGCTATGAGGAAGAGCGTGAAAGGTCAACTATTATAGTTTCCCTTCTCTAGGGCAGTGTTATTGACAAATATGTTGCGTTTGGTGTTATTTGTGCATCGCAGCCAACTCAAAATCGCAATTGTGTGTTTGTGTGACTGATGAATCCCGGTGACGTCTTCTCTAAACACTTGGCCCCTTGGCGTATCTGCGTTTCTTCACAACCCGCACTGGCCGGACCCTTTCACTGTGAACCCCCTCGATCCCTGCACAGGGCCCCGGGCCACCCTCCCTGCTCCCCCTTCCTAAGGGGCCCCACGAAGGGGGTCGGTCCCAGGTCCGCGTTGGGTGACACGGCTCCCGCAAGATCCACTGCTGCGTTTAAACGATATTTAAATACAGAAAATACTTTCTAGTTATTATTGGATGCAAGGTGGCCAGAAAGTGGAAAAACAGAAACGAATTATTTAAACTCATCTGTGCAGAGCTTTGTGCGTAACTCAACCCCCACGTATGCGTGGTGGATTTTCTCTGGTTTCCTGCCACACGAAGCCAAAGGCTCATGACTGAAATACAGTAGTCCGAATGTCGAGGCTGTTTTGGGAAAAGTTCGCTGTTATTTGACCAGACGCGCTCTGTCAACTAAGGAGGCTGCGTGCTTAATCAACCCTTAACCTACCATACACTGGTAAATAATATTCTTAGGTTTTTTCGGTAAAGTCACGTAGGTAAAACATTAAAATTAATAAAAGTAAAATAAAATAAAAATCCCGACGTTTCGGAGGCAACACAAGCTTCCGTCGTGATTTTTATTTTATTTTACTTTTATTAATTTTAATGTTTTACCTACGTGACTTTACCGAAAAAACCTAAGAATATGAATCCTTGCAGTCACGAAAGCTTCAAATCTAGAACTGGTAAATAACTCTACGCCTAACCATCCAGGCACGAATATTATCGAACTAGCATTTTGCCCGTCCAGTAAATCTGAAACTTGCAAGCGAAAAGCAGACCGCGACGTGATATTCATTGCATCAATGCGTGGGCAATTTGCAAGGGCGCGGTGACACAGACCTATTTCATTTTAAGGTTATAACCCCATGTTCATCATGACGTCCTTTTACTTCTATGTCTCAACAGCGTTACGGAGATCGCGTGACATGAGGGTTCTGCCTTTGTAGCGAGGGTTGTAAGTTGACGCCGAGGAGGGCGGAGTAGGCGCCTCGGCCCCCCATGTGAATTGATGTCACCCGCTAATTATTATGAATGGGGGGGGGTCCATTTGGAGGACGTCACCTTATGATTATTAATGAGGGGGGCTGGTCGATGTGGAGTGACATCACGAGCGTTAAGGACAGACATTCCTGGGTGATTATAGCAGGTATGTTATCTATACCCCCCAGCCAACCAACCGCGGGTTCTTATTCCTACCGCCGAGTCTAAGCCAATCAACCAATTTTACAAGTACTTGTCCGACCCCCAAACTAGTGCTGGTCCTACGCCACATCAAAAATAACCAGCCAACTACACCCTATTAGCCCTAACCCCAACTGGCCAACCAGACACTAGTACGAGCTCAACCCCGAACCCGCTCCCGACCCCATGCTCTCTTCACTGCTTCTCGGGTTTGGAGGGAACAGGACCCTCCCCACCTTTTACAAATGAGCCCTCATCCATCACCACTACCTATGGAGCAATCCTCCACGTGAGCTTCCTCTACCTCTCAGCAGCAGCCTTCCAACACACACACACAACCCCTCTGCTCACGTGCATCACCACAAAGCGCACTAAAAACGTTTGTATAAAAACGAATATAAGATATGTTGGTTTAAACTAAAGACAACGACATAGCAGCTACGGACACAGCGGCAAACACGGCTGCGGCAAGATCTGCAACGTTGCAGCAGCAAAAGCAGCAACAGGAGCAGCAATAGGAGCAGCAGCAGCAGCAACAGGAGCAGCAACAGCAATAGCAACAGAAGCAGCAACAACAGCAACAACAGCAGCATGTGGACGCGCTGTCGGTGTTTGGATTCGGCCCAAATCCGCGCACCCCATCTCTAAACATTTAGGAATCGCGAAAAATATCCCTCGGGAGTGACGTCCTCCCCCCCTTGTCCAGTGCAGTTACATAACGGCACTCCCCCCGACATAAGTGCTGTCACATGACGTCTTGTATGCGGGCAATGACGCCGCGCTCGTACAATGGGACCGCTTCACGACTGAAACTTTAGAGACAGAGAAAAAACATTACATTTTGGGACCTCCTTTGCCAGTACCAAAATATGAGAATAGGTTTTCCCCTTTTTTCTGGCAACAAAACAGGTGTTAAGCTCTTAAAACACCAAACTGAAACCTTTTACAAGGAATCATGTCTGCATTAACCACAGAGTATAAAAACATACCCTATGCTCTATCAGAGGTATGTTTTTTGTTTGCATTCTGACTGATTGGTCCACACCAGAGACAGCTTTCTTTTGAGCCTTGTCTCAAACGGTGACAGCTTTCTTTTGGCGTCCTCTGGTCGAACACCTTTTGAGACGAGGCTCGAAAGAAAGCTGTCTCTGGTGTGGACCAATCAGTTTCAAAGACAATGCACATATTATCAGAGTATGTTTTTTTGTTTGCATTGTGACCACAAGTATTGTGGTTAATGCAGGCATGATTCCTTGTAAAAGGTTTCAGTTTGGTGTTTTAAGAGCTTAACACCTGTTTTGTTGCCAGAAAAAAGGGGAAAACCTATTCTCAACCCATTAAATAATTAATATTTAAAATCATGATTACATTTTAGCGAATAAACAATGAAAGGAAATACAAATGCGATGAATATAAATATGGAAATATGGGAATAAAATCCTAAATTGGGCTTAAAAATCGGAAACTTGCCACAATACGGCAGAGATACAGCAGCGACAGCAGCGGATCCAAGCCCACGTCGCGCCCAGGCCAACAATGGGTCGGGCAAAGACAAACGAGTGGCCGGGACGACGATGAATGCGGTAACCAACTCAACGTGGGAGAATCGTGACGCGTCTACAGTCCGGCCCAGAGGAACCTCAGCCTAAAGTGCATTGCAGGGAGGGCGATGGTGAGGAATGTGTTGTGAGTGATCCAGGGAGAGCAAGGGGAAATAGGTATGAAGCGGAAAATACATCGCCAGCCCAACACTGAACTCCACACCGGCACGAGAGTCACTGTGAGTGCGGCCCTCTCGCCCATCATCTCCACCTCACCTGAAGCTCACCTCTCTCATCCCCAACTCACCTAACACCACTAGCCACCCCCTCACACTCACCCAGAACGTCTCTTGATCGAGTCGCTCACCCCACTCACCCCGGGTCGTCACTCGGGCGCTCCAGACAAGAGCTCCCGTGTGTGTTGAGGGATGGATGTTACAGTTTCAGGGTTAGGACGCGACGTTACCCCGACGTTACCCAGACATTACTGTGCAGCACAAAGTGAGCTGGATCAACACAGCGCGAGGAGTGCTAGACCAGAGCCATGGTGACTGCGATCTCACTCAACTCCTCCTGTTCAACTACCGTGCAAAGAGCGAGGTCTATAAAAAAAAGCCCGGACAGTTTTTCAATGCGAATATTTCAGCAACGTTTTGATCATTTTTTTGAACCAGTAGTATTATATTAAAAAAAAACTATTTGTATTCCACAAGGAACGACTGCTACCGCTGTAGCCTAGAGGAATGTGTGGCCAAATGAACCCGGGCCGTGAGGGTCACGAGGCCGCTCCTCCCTCTGTTCCGTTCTGTTCTCTCTGCCACTCGAGCTCAGCAGCAGCAGCAACACAGCCGTGCAGTCACTATCGCACTCATTAATTGTCAAACATAAGCACGTACTGCACAGCTTAACTGGAGCGCTGCTCACTACACTCACCTCGACATACTCTCACCCCATGCACCCTTAACCCTCTCGCCTCAAGTTCCCTCACTCCACCTCTCACCCCGCCACGTGGTGACCTCCGGATGAAAGGCGTTAATAGCAATGTAGATTATTATTATTCGTACCCCACCATCACGAATACAACCACAAACTCTAGGTCGCCTCCTCAACCAAAACCACACCATGGGACCGGGTGGGGGGGGACTATCCCACAGGCGTGGGGGCGCAACTCCAGCAGCCACGTGGGCCCTGTGCTTCACTTGTAGAAACCCCCCCGGGGCCCACTGGGGCCTCCGCCCCCATGTTCCAGAGGCCCCACTGTTCCTCATGAGTTCAGAGTCCAGAGTCCAGCGTTGGAGATAGAGACGTGGGGTGATTCCCCTAGTCCACGACCGGCACACAAGAGGTCGCGGGGTGGCACGCCCCCCAAAGCACGGTGATGAAGGGTCCGCAGAGGACCGGGGGGTAAGGGCCCCGCTCGCACTCGGCGCCGGGCAAGGTCCAGTTGTAGGGCGTGCAGGGCCCGCACACGCGCATCGGGGCCCCCAGCACGAACACCCCCGTGGCGTCGTAGCCGTGGCCGCAGTAGCGCTCCCGGTCCAACGCCGCGCGGTGCTCCTGCGGGCGGAGAAGAGCGGTCCCACCAGGGTCCCCGGCCGCCTCCACCAGCATCGGCGGCTTGCTGGGTTGGGGCGGCGCCAGGCTGGGCGAGGGCCCCCCGCGAGGGGAGGCGCAGCCCGGGTCCGCGAACTCGGCATGGATGAGGACGCGCGCTGCGCAGTCCGAATGCGCGAACGTCGCGACCAGGGCCGCGTTCAGGGTCCAGCAGCCAGCGGCGTCTGCGGGAAACCGCAGCCTCCTCGTTAGGAACTCGCACGGCGGGGGGGGGATGGGCGAGGGGTCCAGAGCGCCACCACACTGCAGGTCACTGTCGCTCACCTCACACGCTCAACCACCCACCCTCTTATACAATTGCCCACTCACCACACTACAGGTCCCAACAATTCTATGATCATTCGCATTGTTACGCTTTGGAATTCCCTACCATCGTAGTCTCTTTTTCCCCCAGCTCCGATAACAATAACCTCGCTCCATTACAACTCTGAATAACTCTGATAACAGTGCTGTTTTGGTCAAGAACAGGACATTCAAGTGATAGTTTTAACCCGGTTGCCAATGAATGCACAAATCCCCATCAGAATAACATTTTGTTCTGCACTTAATTCGGCTAAATTCCAGCTGTCATGATATATTGCCGGGTCGACTGTCATGCGACGAACATTACTCTCATATGCAGGGTGGATGGGCAAGTTCCGCCCTCGGACTATTTGGCGGTCACTTGAAGGGATCCGCTGGCCGTTTCTCTAACAAAAAGTCTTGCATTGCTCTGTGACAGATTCAGTTGTCACCACGCAACTCAAACTATGGACCATATATATAGCAAACCCCTGCAGTCTGCGCTCCTTCAACGGACGAGGAACAGCAAAACTACACGAAGCCCTCGTGTCGTGGCTCGCAGGAGACCTCCATAATGCGCGTCTCAGCTACTGGACATTTTTGCTGCTGCTGTTGCCATCACTCACGAGAGTAGAATGTAGATCCTAATGCATTGTCTCGGGACGACGTGACGATGATGATTGCTCAATCGTGGACCGTTTGTCAGTCGGCTGCTGGACGAGCACGTGCGTCCTCACGCTGTGTGTCGTTTGCTTTTGGCGTTTCGTTTGTTGTCATCCCCCCCGCACCTCCGATTAGCGCGGTTGGCAACGTACGGTGCGAAAGAAGTTCAACATACAGTACATACTTGCAGGTCGTGGGGGTTACTTGAAGATAGCTCACCACGCTGTTCAGTGCGGGAGTGGGAAGATGGGGTAAAGTGAGACAATGGATGTTGGTGCTCTTCCCAACGCCTGTGCACCAGGGTAGTGTCAGTGCCCACTGTTTTACCCAGGGAAGACTGAGGCTCAAGACTCCCTGTCATGAGGGTGCTACTCCTACATTGTGGATGTTTTGCCATTAATTACATCAGTGATGAGAGTTCGTGTGGGAGTGAACAGGAGAAACTTGAAGAAAACCAGCAGTGCTGTGCACGAGGTGGTAGCTCAAAACTCGGCACAGATGGATTCAAGAATCACTTCCTGTACTGACATCTCCCGAGTAGCTGGCAGTCCAAGCTTAGAGCACCTAGTTTTTTCTAGGCAGTCTCCCACCAAGGCAGTAAGCAGGCGCAATCTGGCTTAACGTCTGACACATAAGAAAGAGTAGGGGGCCATGCACCAGGTGCTTAGTATGCAGGGCCGAAGAAGTCGAGAGGGTGTATGTATGATGAGCTTCTTTCGCACCCTATGCAGCCAACCGAGCTAATCGTAGGTGCGGATTTTCTGGGATCTAGGGGGTCCGGCCAGAACCAGGGGGGCCCAGGAACAGGAACCTTAGGATCTCGTCGTCCCCCTACGTCACGTGTTGTGGGTTCCCATCTCCATCACCACGTGGAGCACAGCGGGGAGACGAATCCTCCTCCCCTCTCCACGCCATCCTACTTTCTGCACTACATTATATTGATCCCCCTGATAGAGCGCTGTGCCTTTCACGGGTGATGATGTTTCGTGGGGTTGGAACCCGGGGAGTACCCTAATTATAAACGCGAGGCAAAAGGGCCCTGGTATTCATGTGCTCGCTATTAATACACGTGTTGCTGTTGCTGCTTCTGCTGCTATCACGGAGGGACAGAGCCCCGGGGTAGGTGTGCAATCATCAAATCACCACTACCCCCGCGAACGTAATCATTATAATCAATCATTATCTAATCCACTGCTGGATGAAGCCTTCTTTACGTCGCAGCCGCTACCATCCCGCAGTGCTGCAATGCCATAATCTATCTCACTCCTGAGCTGATCTCTGACTGCCCATAGAATTACCATCGGCCATGGTCTCTTTCAGTTTCATTTATTAGGGAAAGCCTTGTGAGCCATGCGGCTCTTGACTCGGGTAAAACCTCAACCTGATATGTCTTGCCCAAGCCCCACGGACTAACAGCCAATATCATGCCCCATATCATGCTCCAAACGTGCATCTCTCCGTGATTCTTCGCACACATGTTATCTTTGCGTCTTGGCCAGTGCCTGCGTTCCCGAACTGATCTCACACCAGCAGCAAACATCCACCGATTGAAAACAACCCCCACAAATAACCAGAGGTGTGGACTCGAGTCATGTGACTTGGACTCGAGTCAGACTCGAGTCATGAATTTGTTGACTTGCGACTCGACTTGGACTTGCATAACAATGACTTTGTCCCACCTATGAGATGTGGACTCGAGTCATGTGACTTGGACTCGAGTCAGACTCGAGTCATGAATTTGATGACTTGCGACTCGACTTGGACTTGCATAACAATGACTTTGTCCCACCTATGCAAATAACGCTGCGCCCCACGAACCCCAAGGCGCCATGGCTTCATGCCCCCACCACCCCCAGAGCTCCGACCTGAACCATCCAAAGTTCGACTGCCAAAGTCGACCTTTGGGAGCGAGAGAGAGTGAGAGAGTGGAGGGGGATGTGAGTCACGTCTGCGTTCGGTGTTCGTATTCACCGTTACCTGGCCGCAGCGGGAAGGCGCTCAGTCTCTCCGACTCCATCGCGTGCGGGAAGTAGTGGTCCCGGAGACACGCGAGGAAGCACGGGTTACGCAGAGGCCACGGGAGCCCCTCGTCGGGCGCGGAGCAGCGCGTCCTCGTCTCGGTGGGCCTGGCCGCGGCCCGGGGCCCCCGACCCAGCAGCAGCAGCAGCCCGAGGATCAACGCGGCATTGACGCAGACAGAAATCCACGGCGGGTTCATGGTGGGGTCCTCCTCCTGGCACCACCACCACCGCTGCCTCGCTCCGTTCCCCGAGCGCCGAGGCGCTCAGCTCCCGTGGGCTCGACGCTGCGGCCAACGCGGCCCGACCAACGTGGGCGGCTGCTGGGGGGACGTGGGAGGGATGGGGGACGACTGCGGACGGAGCCTGCGGCCCCCAGCCGCTGTGCCGCGCCACGAAATCCGATACGAGCGCACGTCAACAGCGCGGCGCTGGCCTCCATTCACCGAGCGAGGGGGCACACATCAAAGTTCACGGTGGATGAAGTGGCAACACCTTCAGGGGAGGCACCGTGGGAGGAGGAGGAGGACGACTGTGGGTGGAGGGGGACCGGGTGGTTTTTTGGGCGGGAGCTGGCACGGGGAGTTGGAAGGGTTGGAGAGGGAGCTGCGGGTTGGGTTAATTCTCAGAAGAGAGTGGCTCGTGGCTGCCCCCCACACCCATCCCCCGCTGGGTGAGGATGGCCATTAGGAACCCACGTGGCACAAAGTCGTGAGCGGGTCACCCGTGCCACCTCGCAGGTAAACAAGGCCGAGCGCGGAGCCAGTTGTAATTCCGTGCGCGTCGTCTTTGGTTGAGTCCCAACAATAATAGCCAGCCACTCACCCAGCCATACTTCCCCAATCTCTCACCCCCCTACACACACACACATGCACGTACAGTACCCCACACACACACACCCCACGCTCTACCTCACCACGCACAATCCCCGCATGCCCATTCACGTTCCCTGCTGGAGGCGCCGTGCTCCATGCTCCGTGGCGCCTTGCTCCGCTCCGTGTTTTGGGTGCCTCTTCCTCCCCTCCCCGCACAGGAGAGAAGTAGCGGATCGCGCGGTCGGTCGCTGGGAGGCGGAACGGATTCTCTGCCGCGGATTCCGGAGCGGATTCTCTGCCGCGGATCCCGGAGCGCAGCCGCTGCACTTGCTGACTTGACCGGCAACTCTAGATTTTAAGCTTTCGTGACTGCAAGGATTCATACTATTATGTTGTTTCGCTAAAGTCACGTAGGTAAAAAATAAATAATAAAAATTATTGAAATAATAATAGAAATAAAATAATAAATCACGACGTTTGATACGGTAAATTTAGCTGTGACGGTCCCACCTGATGACGGAGACTTGTGTTGCCTCCGAAACGTCGTGCTTTATTATTTTATTTATATTATTTATTTTTACCTACGTGACTTTACCGAAAAAACCTGAGAGTATTGGACCGGCAACACCCCAGGGCTTAATGTCAGCCGGAGCTGTCCGGGACTGAGCTCCGGAAAATACTCTCGGTCTCCCACTATCCCTAATTAACACCGAATACGGTGGCCGTGGGATAGGTTTGAATGAGACACGTTGAGCTTACGGAATACGCGGCAGCTGTAGCAGTGCTGATTGCGTATTTACATGGAGCGCACGCGTGCAGGGGTATGCGTGGGGAGCGGTGGCGGAGTGGTTAGCACACTGCCCTACGAACCCGGCCACCCTAGTCCAGTTCATGGTATCAGGATGTCTACTGCACCTTCTAAGCCCTAAATGAGTACGGTACCTGCTACGTCTATCATCAGCATCAGGGCTGGTGTGGTTCTGGTGACACCGCCAACTTGTGCACCGTGCCGCCCTTCCTCGGTGCATCTCACGAATAGCAATTGTCCCAACAACCTGTGTAAGTACTAATAGGGTTTTTCCCCTTTTTTCTGACAACAAAACTGACACCTTTTGCAAGGAATCATGCTTACATTAACCACAATACTTGCAGTCAAATGCAAACAAAAACAATACTCTGATAATTTATGCAAGTATTGTGGTTAATGTAAGCATGATTCCTTGAAAAAGGTGTCAGTTTTGTTGCCAGAAAAAAAGGGGAAAAACCCTATTAGTATATTTTGGAACTGGCAAAGGAGGTCCCATGATGAACCTGTGTAAGCTATACAGGGAGTCTTTGTATGTGCCCGTGTCTCGTGTCTATGTACACGTGTGTATTTACACGAGTGTATATGTGTATGTACACGTGTCTGTGTCTCTATGTGTGTCTCAGCGAGCGCAGTGGTGGATCATTCTGAACAATCCCACACAGAGACGCGTCTTCCGGTCCAATTCTGTTCTCCTTATATTTAAACAATCTTGGACTAAACTTAAATCACTCAGAATTAAATCTCTTTGTTTATGACAATGTCATGTTAGTATCAGGTAAATCTTCAAACGAAGTCAAATGGAATCTCCAACACAATTTTGACTCAATTCAATATCAATCTTCGTGATTAATATTGTTTCTAAATCCCCAAAAAAGGAAGATAATCCTTTTATATATTTTTTAAAAATCCATTTTAATTCCCTTCAGCTATTACGGATATCAGAAACATAATAATTGAACACGCGGATTGTATCAAGTACTTAGATTTACTGATTGACTCAAAGCTTACATTCCAACCGTCATATAAATCACATCTCAAAGAAAATCAAATACAAAATGTTTTTTTTTTATAAAGATACAAACATTGTTTCCCCATTCGTTTGCACCTGCAAACTGTTCAAGCTATCATTCTACCAATTTTTGACTACTGTGACACTGCTTACAGATCAGCTACTCATGAATCACTAAACAGACTAAACCCGCTTTATCATTCTGCTCTTCGATTTACACTGGATGTGCCATATAGACTCACCATTGTGACCTCTAATTACAATTCAATCTCACATGACTAGATACAAGAAGACATCTACATTGGGCCCTGTTAATCCATAAAATCCTGATTGGCAAATCTGTGCCATACCTAGCGAATTCATTAATCTCATTGTTAAACCCGCTAAACCTAAGACGTCCATATAATTGCTTTTTAAATGTCCCAAGAACAAGAATTGGAATAGGTGACAAAGCCTTTGCCGTTGCAACACCAACGTTTCGGAACAACCTTGTTTTCTCCCTTAACATCATAAATGTTCATTTAATAAATTCTGAAGCAGATTAGTGCTGGATACTACAAACATTTGACAAAATATGTCATTTTGAACTTTCCCCATGTATCTATAATTACATTTTCATGTGCAATTTTATTGAGGGACTGTGTGTTGTCTTGGGGTGGTCTGGGATTGTTTTTGTTTTTCCGCCTTGCCCAAGATTGGATTGGGTGTTGAAAAATCAGCAGGAATTGATGTACTTATGCAATTTGTACTTATAAACGTTATTCAATTTATACTTATAATTTATATTTAGTGACTTGCTTGGCTTTCCTCTACTTTGCACTCCTATACGTTGATGTATAATTTGTTATTCTTGGTTCTTTCGGTAAAGTCACGTAGAAGGGAAATAATAAAAATATAAAACAATACAATTCTCACGACGTTTCGACTGCAACACAAGCAATCATTTTATTATTTCCCTTCTACGTGACTTTACCGAAAGAACCAAGAATATGAATCCCTGCAGTCACGAAAGCTTTAAATCAAAAGTATAATTTGTTGTTGAAACTGTCTGACCTGCCCCCACTGGACATGTGAAAAAAAGCTTCATAGCTCATCAGATTATTCCAGTCTAAATAAAGATTCTGATTCTGGTGGTTCCAGGCAAAGCACCCTCCCCTCTCCCCCATCCTCCCCCCACCTTCACGTGGGGGGTCCCGCTGGCCTGAGGGACCGCATGCGGAACCGCGTGCCCCCCTGGGGGCCTTCGCACGATACCCCCTCCCTGATCATCGCCAAGAGCAAATCTGCGCACCAGTCTCGGTCCTGTGGGTCCTCGGGCCAGCGCACACAGGGCCGGCCCGCCTGCAAGTGGGCCCTCACGGGCCTATGCCTCTGCAGCTGGAACTCGGGCAGGGATCCCAGCAGCAGCACGAGCACATCTTGGCGGGTCCCAAGGGCCCCTCCGCGACCTTGCGCCAGCCTCAGGGCCTCCATGCACCAGCTGTCGGCTAGGAAGCGGCGTGTAAGCACGCAGAGCGTGCAGCGACTCGCGTCCACGGCGCGGACCAGGTTGTCCATGTGGGCCTCGCCCGGCACGAAGTCGCGGGCCTCCAGGCACACGGACAGGGGGCCGTCGCGACCCCCGCGCGAGTCCAGACGGCGCAGGAGCTCAGAACGGACCCACGGGAAGTCTGCCTCGCTATGGCACACGAAGGCGTCGTAATAAAACTCTGCACCACCGCCACGTTTCTCGTTCGCCTTGGGGGTCGCTCCCCATTCCCACGTCAAGAGCAGCTCACGGAGCCGCGCGAGGCCTTGGTAGAAGCGGCGGCGGCAGCAGCGGTGTCCGAGCATGGCGACGAGGAGGAGCAGCACCGCAGAGGAGGAAGCACAGAGGAGCGAGAGGCGCAGGCGCCGCACCAGCTGCAGGTCCTCCTCCTCGCAGCCCTGGCTGTCGAGCAGCGCCAGCGGTACCGCCTGAAGCTCGGACGGAGACGCGCACCGGAGGGCGTCGGGAAAGGAGGCCACGGCGGCGCTCGCCGAGGAGTTCAGCCACGCGAGGAGCGGCATGAGCGTGCACGTGCAGTGGAATGGGTTACCGCGCAGGTCCAGGAGCTGCAGCAAGGCCAAGGGGCCCAGGGCCATGGGGTCCAGCACCACGAGGCGGTTCCATGCCAAGTCCAGCACCTCCAGGCTGCGCAGAGGCTCCAGCGAGGCGGCACTCACGCTGCTCAGGTGGTTGTTGGACAAGTTGAGAGTAAGCAGTGAGCTCAGGCCAAGGAAGAGCCCATCCGGCAGAGCCGTGAGCAGGTTTCTGTCCAAGAAGAGCTTCTGCAGTGCTCCCAGTGTGTGGAACATGTCCATGCAGTGGCCACTGGCCCACACGGCCTCCATCGTGTTCCCGCTAATGTCCAGGTAGACGAGGCTATTGTTTGGGCTCCACGAGGTGGCCTCGGGTGGGCATTCCCTTAGGAAGTTATCCGCAAAGAGCAGGAACTGCACACGTGGCAACGCCATAGCCCTCCACACCTCGCCCAGGTTGTGCAACCGGTTGCGTCTCACATCCAGGAACACGAGGCTCTTTTCCATGGTCTGCAGGCCATACAGGTTGCTCAGGCGATTGTCACCCAGCATGAGGTAGCTAAGCGAAGGCAGCTTTAGCTGCGGTAGCTGCAGGATCGAGTTGTCCCTAAGGTCCAGAATGGTGAGCTTTGGGAAGCCCGCGAATGCGGTGTCCTGGATGATGCCGATGTGATTGTGGCTGAGGTCAACGTTGCCTAGCGGGGAGTTCACTAGGTCCTTGAAGCTCCTCTCATAGATCTCGCCGAGCAGGTTGTAAGACAGGTTGAGAAGCACCAGGCTTTCGAGGCCCTGGAAGGCGCCCGGCGCGATTTCGTTCACCTTGTTTCTGCTCAAATCCAGGGAGTGCACGGCAGGGAACGCGCTGAAGACGCGTGGATGCAGCGAGAAGACGCGGTTCCTCGAGAAGTCCAGGACTTCCACGCCGGACTTCTCCAGTCCCAAGAACCACTCCCGCACCGGGTCCTTGAAGTTCATGAATGCAAAGGACCTGCCGATGTTGGGGAGGAAACACAAGTTTAGCTTCTTTATGGGAACCCCGCGAATACTCTCAAGGAAATGCTGCAGGCTGCTGGGGTCAAAGGTGGTGCTTGAAATGTCCAGGAGGTCGAAGGAGAGGTTGCGCAAGGGGTTGCCACACTCTGTCCAGTTAAAGGCCGTGTCCTGGAACATCCTAGTGTCACTCAGGTCCAGCAACTCGAGGTGGAGTCCAGAGATCGCCGCGAGGTCTCCCTCGCACAGACTTTTCAGATCCGTGTTTCTGCGGAGCTTGAGGACCCTCAAGGCCACCATGGAGAGGAAGACCCGACTGAGCCGTGCGCGCCGCAGGCTGTTGCCGGTGAGGTCGAGTTCCCGCAGGGAGGTGAGGTCCCGAAAGAAGTCACCCTCCAGCACCTCATTCTTCAGGCCGTTGTAGTCCATCTGGAGCTTCTCGAGCCGATGCAGACCCCACAGCGCGCGGGGCTGCAGGACGAGGAGGCCATTGCCTCCGAGGTCCAGCCAGCGAAGCTGGGGCAACTCGGCAAAAGCCAGGTCCTCCACCACCACCGGACCCAGGCCCTGGTGCTGTCGGCCCAGCAGCAGCACCTGGAGGTAGCCCAGCGGCGGAAGCGAGGTGCGGGAGAGGTGCAAGATGTTGTTGAAGGAGATGTCCAGGTTCGTGGTGTTCGCGGGGAGGAAGTCCCGAGGAGGCGGCTCCGTGAGATTCATGTTTATACAGGAGACGTAGCCGGAGTGCGGCTTAAGCCAACACGCAGAGGTACGCCCCATTACGACCGCCACCACCAGCACCAGCAGCTGATGATGATGATGGTGATTCTGGGCTCGAGGTCTGGCGGCGCGGACGCTCCTCATGATTCCGCTATCAGAGCCCTGTGCATCACCCACGAGACGCACCCTGCATGGTTGTGTACCGCCGCTGTCTCGGACTGTCTCTTGAGCTTGCGAGGCGCCCCGAGTTATCGGGGAGCGAGCGTGAGCCCAGTTAATGCCTCACTCACTCCCTCCACCCTCACCTCCTCTCTCCTACTGCTTTCACCTCACCCTCAACTCCTTCCCCTTTCTCTCTCACCCGTTACCACTCCCTCTGCACACACCCCCCACCTCCATTCTTCATCACCGCCCCGTTTCCCCATGTTATCTCTCCTCCCCCGCCTTCCTCTCTCGTAATCAAACTCACACACGTGGAGGAATAATAGCCGGTGCGAGCCGGGAAGAGGAGGCGCGGTTCTCAGGAACTCCGGGGGGTGGGGGGTGCCACGAGAACGTGCGCAGGGGGGCGGGCATCGTCCTCTGCTCGGTGTCCCTCATGCCGAGTCATCATCATAATCATCCAACCCCTGGCAGCCGCTCGCCACATCCTGATCTTTCACCTATGACTCAAAGAGTTCAATCGACTCACGTGGCCGGGTTCGCAGCGCAGAGCGCGAAGCGTCCGCAGTCACTCGAGATACTCACTCGAAATACTCATTCGAGATGCACTCACTCGACACTCACTCACGCGAGAGACTCACTCACGCGAGATACACTCACTCGAGACTCACTCGAGATACTCACTCGAGATACACTCACTCGAGACTCACGCCAGAGACTCACTCACGCGAGACTCACGCCAGAGACTCACTCACGCGAGATTCTCACTCGAGATACTCACTCGAGATACACTCACTCGAGATACTCACTCGAGATACACTCACTCGACACTCACTCGAGATACACTCACTCGAGACTCACTCACGCGAGATACTCACTCAAGATACACTCACTCGAGATACACTCACTCGAGATACACTCACTCGAGACTCACTCACGCGAGATACTCACTCAAGATACACTCACTCGAGATACTCACTCAAGAAACACTCACTCAAGATACACTCACTCGAGACTCACTCACGCGAGATACTCACTCACTCGAGATACTCACTCGAGATACACTCACTCGAGATACACTCACTCGAGACTCACTCACGCGAGATACTCACTCACTCGAGATACACTCACTCGAGATACTCACTCGAGCTACACTCAGTTACGCAAGCTACAACTAACTCGAGCTACAGTTACGCAAGATACTCTCACAACTCGCTTTGAGGCTTCCTGTCCCGAGCTCACTTCCCCGACTCACTGGCGAGGGTGATGTCCGCGATTTGTGTTTGTTCCCTAAACGGGAGTACCCCCTTCCACGCTTGTTCCATTTCTCGAGTTCCGTGGCCTCCGACGTCCGCTGCTCCCCTCTTGTCGCACCCGTTCCAACTTACGGCGCGTCGCCGTCGTCGCCTTTCGCGATCAAATTCAGTGCCGTTTTTGTCGAGCCACTTTGCACCCTGCAATCGGCTCGTCTCCTCCCGGTTCATTGATCCCAGTCCGCCTTCAGCAACTGCCCTTGGGGATGAATTCGATTCTCTGCTCCGGTTGAGTTCCTCCAAGATGAAGTCGAGGGAACTGGTTCTGCCTGCCTTTTGCACCGAATTCATCTCGAGACCAGATGTGCAGCCTTCTTCACACACGCCCATTGCCGCTGTCGGACTGTACCGACCGCGGTGTTGTTTGGCATGTCCGACGTTTCACTCCCATGTGCTGGCAGCTTTTTCAGTAAACGTGGTTCAACTCGAAACCACATCAGAACGCGTGCAATCTGCGCGGAGCTCTCATCCTGCCCTGCAGCTCAATGCTACGGGTACGCGATCAACTATTGATATCGTCACTGCTCTTGTGAATGGTAGCACCAATGTGTTTATAAACTCGATGACAATGTCTCTGCTGGCGACGACTTCATGTGAGTTCGTGTAGTTGTGCTTTCTCTACAGCAATTGCGCTATGAACGCGTCCCCCATGTTACATATTGCACTCCACATCTCTGATCCCGTGTCGGGAACATACCCTGTAACGTAGCTGTGAAGATCCCTGGTAACGTGGAGGTATCTTCACTGTTGTAAACTAAAATCACTTCATCATAAATTGTGTCGACAAAATAGCAAGCTATGATCAATCCACTGCTGCATATGAAAGTCTCCCCAAGCAATTTCTCGTGATCCCGCGGTTTAATAATACACCCAGCTCCCACACACAAGCCGATTTCATTGCTATATCAGATGTATGCTAATTCCATAATTTACCTACCCTTAAACATATGAAGCTTTGGAGCAGGGGAAGTTCTTTGGAAGGGTAAACACATCCTCGAACTATTCTATCAATTTTAATTCACGGCAAGCAGGGTGAACATTTGCCGGCCAGCATCGCGAGTGCGTGCTTGAATAAACCCCGTGTAAGTAATTATGTCCAGTCATACCTCGGAATACGACTGCTTTGGAATACGTCAAATTTTGTATACGTCGTGTTTTGACGAGAGAAAAATGTCTTGGGATACGACGTCTTGCTTGGGATACGACGTGCTTGCTAGAATTGTATGGGTCGGGTTGAGTCACCGCGTACAGTACCCGCGTACACAACTGTTATGGCTCTAACAAGCCGTAACAGTATTGTGTGGAATGACCAGACAATGTGACACTTCAGGAACATTCTTAGAAGGCAAAAACAAACTTCAATGGGCAGCTTTTTAGTAAATCTCAAACCTGGTGAGCCTCAACCAGATCCAAGTCAAGAAAAAAAACCACAGAATTTCAGCTTCCTGAAGTTTTAATGGAAGGGGACTCTCCTTCCAAAAAATAGCATCTCCTCCTCCTCCCCACCATCCTCGTAGGCTATCAACTCCTCTCAGCAAGGTAAAGTGATGTTACATTTTATTTCAATTTGTATGCATTTTAGTAATAAGTAGTGTCTAAATTATTTTATACAACACCATTAGTTTAATATGCCATATAAAATATAATTTCTTATACTCTGGAACGGATTTCCTTTCCCTTTATTTCTTATGGCAAAAATGTGTATGGTATTCGTCATTTTCGGTATAAGTCCTACCTTCTGGAGCGAATTAACGACGTATACCGAGGTACCACTGTACCGTACACTGCGTGGTTACGCAGTTGTAGACTGCACCGGTGTCAATGTTTACACCAGGCCCCCGTGGCAACAGCGCTGTCTATCGGTCACTCACGCGTAATGCAGCTCGGTACAAGCAGTGCCGGCCGAGCCAGAGCACAGCTCACAGCAGTGCAAAGCCAGATTGCAGACCGAGCTTCAGCACAGTTATGGCAGCATACAAACTACACTGCCGAGTACGCTACATCAGTCACATCTCGCACAAGTCGCAGTACAGCCACATCTGCAGCAGACAATAGCACCGCCCCCATCACACAGCCCCTGCACAGCGGGCCGAGTCACCACTCACAATGCGGACACGGGGAGCAGCATTTTCTTCCCCTTTATTCAAGAAATAGCCGAACGAAAACATCATCCAATACTCACGCTGCGCCCTCCAGCAAATGGAGCGCAATTGAACCTGCACACGCTCTACGCGAGCATCTTGCGTTGATTAACCGCGCTGACCTATGGAACAAAGCAAAGAGTGTCAACTGGCACGGAGGACACGCCGGATACGAGTCCACAGGCGAGAGTCGAGTCCGCAAGTCCGAGGGGAAGTTCGCAAGGAGCCGCACTCCCCTGCTTGCGGACCAAGCTCTCGGCCATGATTCTGACCCCGCAGATGAGAACAGAATCCAAGGGTGGGCTCTGACATATTGTGGGAATAGTTCTGAGGGCTCTGGGTATAATGGTGTGAGTGGGTGGATGGGGGGAGCTTTAGCGTAGCCGTTGGCGTGCTGCACCTCAAATCCGGTGCACGAGTTCGATTTCCACTCACGGCCAACACGAGTGACAATCTAAACTATTCCTGGGCCTCCTCTAGGTCGACTCAGCATCAAATTAATATCTGGTGCGATATGTAAACATCGTTGCTGAGACAAAGGTGGTGCTAGCCACCCACCCCATTGTGTGCTGTCGGCCTTCATAGGTGCTCGCTAACAGCACTTGCTCCAACCAAGTTTAAGGCTGTGAATGGGTTTGTATGGGTGTTAGTAAATGGGTGAGAGCAAATGGGTGGCTGAATCCAACAGACCAGACCCAGCGGCAGCAGTGTCCTGTGGAGGCTGCGATAGGCAGCCTCCCCTGAAACACACGGCACCGCACGCATCTCCTCGTGATGCAGTCGCACCGCTGAGGTGTGCCGGCTGCTGCTCGTCCTCTCAGCGCCGCCGTGGCACCTCCTCAGCACATCCAACACGCTCCCCGCCCTCACCCCGCATGTGAGATCTGAGAGGGCAGGGATGAGGGGGGACCCGAGACCAAAATAGGAGATCAGAAAGCAGAGATCACAGGGGACACAAGGAATGGGGGCAGCAGCAGTTAAGAGGTAGGAGACACGGAAACACATGTGGTTGCCGAGAGCAGAGTATAGGGGGGCACAACAATGCATTTTGGAGGGGGCCAACTACCTTTGCATGCAAGGTGGTGCTATTTGTCACTCAGGGCGAGTTCCCCTGGTGCAATATTTCGCCTTTTTTGCAAAATACTTTTGATTTCTCAAATTTGGACTGAGGCCTGTCACACCTCCGATTAGCATGATTGACTATGTATGGTGCGAAAGAAGTTCAACATACATACAACACAATGGCCTACACTCTTCCTAGAATTGTCATGGGATTGCTAACGTGCACTGTGAAGGAGACGGTGCATATTTGAGGTTAATTCCCCCACGGTATTAGCTGTGATTGGCGGAAGTGGTGTTTTCCAGAGCAGCAGCTTTTCTCACAATGGCACTGGTCGCGTTTGTGAGGCCATGATGCCGCGGGCAGGAACTGAGAAGAGGAAGTGAGCAGCCATAACAGGCGCAACAGGGCAATCAGGACAGACAAGACAGACTCGCTCCCACACACACAACCCTCGTTCACCACTCTCACCGAGATCTGCTCATTAAGATCCTCTCACTGGGATCCCAACATCCCAACCCAACAGAGCTGTTTTAGTTAAACATGTCCTCAGTTAACCAGCAAAGTCACACTGTGTCTCAAGACCTTTTCAAGTGGGGCCTGCACTGGGATATTTGGCTAAATCCAAAAACAAGTGTTTGTTTGGCTTCATCCGGGAGGAAAACCAGAGCACATGATGAAAACCCATGCATGCACGGGGGTAACAATGAAAGCCCACATCAATGGATACAATTGAATTTCTGCTGTGGCGCTTTTCTGCATTGTCACCACCTGGCCAGGAAAGAAAAATAATGAATACAATAGCAGCAGAAGGCCCCCACCACCCCTCCATCTCACCAGCGGCCGACACGCAGAGAGCCGTGAGCTCACGGTATGTATTGAATGGTGGCTACCCCAGCATCGCCATCCCACCACCACTTCCCTCATGGCCCACGTTCCATGGCATGGCCACACGTGACCGATAACGTTGGCTCTGCGGCCACATGATAGGGAGGCTGTGGCCACCGTCAGGAACAGGAGTTTGGCTCAGTAAGGGCCACCCCGACTGTTGCAAGAGACTGGGACCTGCTGGGTGCTGCCTCAAGACACCTGGTTATGTGCTTGCCACTGGGAGATCGGAAAAAACAGATGTGTCGAGTTGTGAGGGCCAGCCGGGACGTACAGCCTCTGGATCACGAGTGGAGTGGTCGTGCCACAATTTGTGTAGCACACTACACACCTGGCGATCTGCGTTTACTGGCCACGGATAACGAGCGTCACATACATATTTATGTTTAACTTCTTTCTCACCGTACGTCGCCAACCACGCTAATCGGAGGTGTGATACGACACACAGCACATCTGACACACAAGTCAAACCCATTAGTGTCAGGTGATATCTGAACAGGTCATTGTCCCTCCCCGCAACCTCTTTCTTCACTATTTCACGAGGTGCAGTGTGAAATGTTCATACACGTGATGACTGAATGGCATGGGAAGGCCTTCATCCAGCAGTGCTTTGATAAAGGTATATTTTATTATTGGGATCTACACCCAAAACCAACATCCCTGGCAGCCAGGAGGCAGCAGCAGCTCACCTGCAACGGGAGCCCACACACCTTCCGCTAAATGCTGCACCGGGCCACGAGGTGGATACATTTCATGTTACCGATCTCTTCACATGGTCAAAGAAAGTGATTGGTGGCTATGTGGCAGAGCATAAACCCCAACCCTCGGACCACCCAGTGGATGTTCCATCAGCAGCTGTGGCATTTAGGTGATGAGCGGAATCTCTCTCAGATCAGCCGTAATATTTGGGCACAAGGGTAGTCAAAATAATACAATAACCCGTGGGAAGCTGACACAAATGTTTTACTTAAAACTATATGGTAGTTGATAGTGTGTTCATTAGAGTGCTAGTACAACGTAAGTTACATTCATTCATAGGCCACGATAAAACGGGAATATGCACAATATTGCGTGGTTTAAGAAGTTGTGGTAAAAGGTTTAAAGACCTCTGGTCAAGTTTACTATAGCCACGATAACAGTACATAACTACCTACACCCGCCTAAATGTAATGGGCCCAACACCACCAATTCGTGAAAACCCCAGCCCCAGCGCAACACCATAAGTGTTGCATGTCCCCTGCGGCACCATACCCATTATACCAGCTGTCAGGCAGAACGCACCACGAGGCACACACACAAAGACCCCCCAGAACGCACCACGAGGCACACGCACAAAGACCCCCGTCTAACCGTAACAGACTGGTGAGAAAATGCTTTTAGCAAACGCTTTTGTTGGCCAGCATGGCACATCTGAGGGGGTAGATGGCCAGCACCACGCCTGGTCGGCTGTCTCCCTAATGGTAATGTTCACACATCATACCAGGTACTCATTTACAGCTGAATCGACCTAGGGGAGACCCAAAAGGCTCAAATATTCGCTACTTTCGTGAGCGGGAATCGATCAGACCTTGCGAACACTCGTACATAGGGCTGACAATATTCCAACGATCGCTGCAAGCATCACATCTGTAGGGTTCGGTGTTTGTTGCATGTGAATTGCGAATTTCCTTTTTTTGCTGCACCTTGGCATGTGGGCGCCTCCGAGTTTGGGTACATTTTATGCGGGTGTCGTGGTTAAACCGGTTTAAAGCAAAAACGTGATGTGTGTGCAAAAGGAACATTTCCTTAATTTCAGTCCTGTAAATGAAACCCATTATACCCAGAACCACAGTACGGGGTTTAATTTTTAAACGCCAAGAATTGTTGGTCTTGACAATTCTAAAAGGCGTATTATACGGTAACCCACTCATTTGAAAAACGGTCATCACAAAATTCGCTTTTATTGGCCATATACACAAATGTGCAAAATATTTTTTTCAGCTTTATCGACGAGCACCAAAGTGAGTTGGTCAGGGACCCATGGCACCCAAGACACCTGAAAAATCCATCTTACCTGACTTGACACATCCATACATGTCAATCACCACGCCTGGCAAAGCCATCACACACCTGACAGCCAAACGCGTCAAAACACTTGCACGTATTCCACCCAACACACGCGCTCATCATTCACAACCCTCACGCCAACACCTTACGCACGCATCACACACATGCAATACTTACCAGGGCCTGCAGCACTTGCCACCCCCTACAGCACACACACGTACCACAGTAGCACGAAGCCACGCCACACACGCCGTGCACATGGAGCGAGCGAGCTCCTGTGCGCGAAGGGGTACGGGGGGGGGGCAGGCGCTTTCCACGGGCCCCTTGCACCACCACCACCACCACCACACGCCTCTACCTGCCACCTCCTCCTTACCTGTGCCTCTCGGCCCGCCTCACCCCCTAACTCCAATCTTCCCTCGCACCCTCGCCGGCCGAGGCCCCACGTCCGCCCAGCCGCTGCGCCCTTAGGGGGTTCGGGTCCCCGCCGCCGCCGCTGCTGCTGCTACTCGATGCCCGCGTTTAGGGCCCCGGGGGTCACGCGAGATCGGAGGCCCACGGGGGGACGGTGTGGGCCCTGGGGCCGCTGCCGGTTTACGATGAAGCGAGACGGAGCAGGCCGGGTCCAAGAGTCGGGAGATGGAGTTTATTACAAACAGCGCGTACAGGGCCGAGCCGAGCGTTTTGTTTTATCCGTTTACCTCCGCCATGACCCGCGAGTGTTTTTATGAATGTAGTTTTAATATTAAACAAAAGGTATCTTCTAAAATTATTAAAGAACATCCGCCGACAAATCACTGCAACTACGGAAAGATCGGAGAGATTAAAACGCAATTCTCACGAGAAACAAGAGCGAACCCCAACCTAAGACCCCGCGTCGCGCCAGCGGTGCCGCCTGAACCCGCGAGTCTCTTCCCGGGCTTCAACAAAACAAACAGCGCGGGGGGATTGGGGATGTCGGGGGTGGTGACGACGGCCTCACGCGTTAAAACACAAGGGGGTAGTAGACGAGAGAGAAAGGGGGGGTCCCCGCTCTCAGCTTAGACGGGGAATGAAGTCGTGGGGGGGGGGGGGGAGAACGACGGCCGCGCAAATGCGGGCCCCGAGAGACGCCGCAGCCGCCACGTGGAAGGGGCGAGAGAGCGCGGGACGACGACGAATGTGGACCCCCCCCTCCCCGCCGAGCGAGTGACCCATCGTGGTCCCCAGAGGCCTCCTCCTCCTCCCGCTAGTAGCCCCTGCGATCCCCGTTGAATCGGCCGTACGCGTCGTCGCGGTCGAGACTCGAGCCCATGCGGTAGCGCGCAGAGGGCCCCCCCCCCCGGGCTCATGGCGCGCCGCGCGAACATCGCGGGCCCCCCCCCCGAGGGCCCCAGCGAGCCCCCCCCGAAGCCGCGGCTAAGCGGGCTGCGCTCCCTAGCCCCGACCGAGCGGTAGTAGTAGGGGTCTCGGGGCGGCGGAGGAGGCGGCGGCAGCGGGCGGCGATCGTAGTAGGGGTCGGGCGCGTACGCGGGCGGCAGCGGCGGCGCGGGCCGCCCTCGGGAGCCCCCGAAGCGATCGTCGAAGAAGCCGCCGCGGTCGCCGGGCCGAGGGCCCCCCATGCCCGGGTAGGGCCGCCCGAAGCCGCCCCCCCCACCGGCAGCCGCCAAGTGAGCCGGGAGGTGCGAGGGCGGTGGGGGTGGAGGAGGCGGCGGTGGAGGAGGCGGCGGGTAGGGCCGCCCGTAGCCCAGGTGGTGGTGAGGGTGTGGCAGGGGGTAGGCCACGAAAGGCGGCGGTGGTGGCGGTGGAGGCGGCGGGTGGTGCGGGTGGTGGTGGTGATGATGGTGCGGCGGCATCGGCGGCATGGGGCCTCCGTTGCGGTAGCCACCGCCACCACCGCCGTCTCCTCCCTCCTCTCCTCGGTGCATGTGGCTGACGGAGAGCTTCACGTTGATGGTGCGGCCGCCCAGCAAGTTGCCGTGCAAGGCGGAGATGGCGTCCTCTGCTGCCGAGCCGCGCTCCATGTGCACGAAGGCGAAGTCCTTGACGATGTCGCACTCGAGCACGCGGCCGTACTCGCCGAACAGCTCCTTGATCTGCGTAGTGGTCACGGAGGGGTCCACGTTGCCCACGAACACCTTGACGGCGTTGCGCACGTTGGTGGTGGAGTAGAGCACGTTGATTCGATTGCCGCCGAAGCTGGACTTGTGCAGCAGCTGGATCGCCGTCTTGGCGTCCATCTCCTTCTCCATGTGCACGAACGCGTAATTGCGCATCACGTCGCAGTCGTTAACCTGCCCGTACTTCTCGAAGAGCTCGCGCAGCGCGCTCGGCTCCGTGTCGGACGGCAGGTTGCCCACGAAGAGCTTCACCATGGTGGCTTCGAGGAACAACGGAGGGCCGAGAAGAACGAGTCAAAAACGAGGTGGGGGACGAAGCCTTCGCGACCACCACCTCCTCCTCCCCCGAGGCGCCCAGCAAAATGGCGGCGCGTGGCCCCTCCGCCGAGTCACGAGATGGAGGAGCGCGCTGGGTCGTGACGTCATCGCGCATGAGGAGTGACGTGACGTCATCGCGCGGGAGGAGTGGCGTGACGTCATCGCGCGGGAGAGTCGCGCGCTCGCTCGTGTGTGTGGGGACGGAGCGACACGGCGTGTGTGGGGAAACGCGGAGCCAATGCCGAGGGAGTGACGAACGTGGGCACACGCGCACACGCGCGCGGCTTGATCGTGACGCCTTTGTTTGGGATCAAGGTGGTGACGTCACCGCGGGTTCTGGTCGCGCGTGCAATGTGGCGGGACGGGGTGACATGACGCGGCGACGCTTCGCGCGGGAAAACCGCGAGCCAATCGGAAGCCGCCGCCTGGTGCGCGACGGTTGAACGTTTCTCAGGGTTCACTCGCGAGCCGGCCTCGGGTCACGTGACGCGGCGAGACTCGAGGGGGGTGATGGCCGCGACGTGAGCCCCCCGCCCCGACCCGACCCCCCAGTGGGGCTGCGTGGTGGTGGGCTCAGTCGACCCCATGGACACTTATCGAGAGGGGGAGGCCCCCCACGAGTCCCTCACGTTTCTCCATGAGTACCAATTCTTGCCATGTCAAGGTGCACCTAGCCTGGCACGAGCGCCGTGGTGAAGTCGCTGCCGCCGCGATGAATGACGAACGGCTGTCGTTTGAACCTTTGACCCCTGCGCTGTTGCACACCCTGCACCCTCTGTAATCCCATCACGGAAGCCCTGCACATTCTATAATCCCATCACGGAAGCCCTGCACCCTCTATAATCCCATCACAGAAGCCCTGCACATTCTATAATCCCATCACGGAAGCCCTGCACCCGCTATAATCCCATCACAGAAGCCCTGCACATTCTATAATCCCATCACGGAAGCCCTGCACATTCCATAATCCCATCACGGAAGCCCTGCACCCTCTATAATCCCATCACGGAAGCCCTGCACTTTCTATAATCCCATCACGGAAGCCCTGCACCCTCTATAATCCCATCACGGAAGCCCTACACATTCCATAATCCCATCACGGAAGCTCTGCACATTCCATAATCCCATCACGGAAGCCCTGCACACTCTATAATCCCATCACGGAAGCCCTGCACATTCCATAATCCCATCACGGAAGCACTGCACATTCTATAATCCCATCACGGAAGCACTGCACATTCCATAATCCCATCACGGAAGCCCTGCACACTCTATAATCCCATCACGGAAGCCCTGCACATTCCATAATCCCATCACGGAAGCCCTGCACACTCTATAATCCCATCACGGAAGCCCTGTACACTCTATGATCCCATCACGGAAGCCCTGCACATTCTATAATCCCATCACGGAAGCACTGCACATTTCATAATCCCATCACGGAAGCCCTGCACACTCTATAATCCCATCACGGAAGCCCTGTACACTCTATAATCCCATCACGGAAGCCCTGCACACTCTATAATCCCATCACGGAAGCCCTGCACATTCTATAATCCCATCACGGAAGCCCTGCACATTCTATAATCGCATCACGGAAGCCCTGCACATTCTATAATCCCATCACGGAAGCCCTGCACATTCCATAATCCCATCACGGAAGCCCTGCACCCTCTATAATCCCATCACGGAAGCACTGCACATTCTATAATCCCATCACGGAAGCCCTGCACATTCTATGATCCCATCACAGAAGCCCTACACATTCCATAATCCCATCACGGAAGCTCTGCACATTCCATAATCCCATCACGGAAGCCCTGCACACTCTATAATCCCATCACGGAAGCCCTGCACATTCCATAATCCCATCACGGAAGCACTGCACATTCTATAATCCCATCACGGAAGCACTGCACATTCCATAATCCCATCACGGAAGCCCTGCACACTCTATAATCCCATCACGGAAGCCCTGCACATTCCATAATCCCATCACGGAAGCCCTGCACACTCTATAATCCCATCACGGAAGCCCTGTACACTCTATGATCCCATCACGGAAGCCCTGCACATTCTATAATCCCATCACGGAAGCACTGCACATTTCATAATCCCATCACGGAAGCCCTGCACACTCTATAATCCCATCACGGAAGCCCTGTACACTCTATAATCCCATCACGGAAGCCCTGCACACTCTATAATCCCATCACGGAAGCCCTGCACATTCTATAATCCCATCACGGAAGCCCTGCACATTCTATAATCGCATCACGGAAGCCCTGCACCCTCTATAATCCCATCACAAAAGCCCTGTACACTCTATAATCCCATCACAGAAGCCCTGCACATTCTATAATCCCATCACGGAAGCACTGCACATTCTATAATCCCATCACGGAAGCCCTGCACATTCTATGATCCCATCACAGAAGCACTGCACACTCCATAATCCCATCACGGAAGCACTGCACATTCTATAATCCCATCACGGAAGCCCTGCACATTCTATAATCTCATCACAGAAGCCCTGCACCCTCTATAATCCCATCACGGAAGCACTGCACCCTCTATAATCCCATCACAAAAGCCCTGCACCTCTATAATCGCATCACGGAAGCGCTGCACATTCTATAATCCCATCACGGAAGCACACCCATTCATGCTCGCATTAAGCCACCAGTGCGCCACGGAATTAAGCCCTCACGCGCTTCAAGCGACGGGAATTTTTAAACGTCCACACGTTGCAGCTCCCTGGTGTCGATCCACTGCTGGATGCGTGCTTCGCTGACTCCGCTAGGGCCGTGACAGCTGATCAGCGTCACCGCCGCCGCCTTTTGCCGAGTGCAGCAAAACCCGGATTCATCTCAGCCTCGGTCAATGATTCAAACGTGTGCAGTTTACTGTGATTAAGTACTGTAGACACCAACATCGGTGGTACTGCCTCATAGCTCGGTACAAATCGATGCTTGCGACCCGACAAAGACGCCAGATCCCTGACTGTCCCGGATCACACCCGGCAAGTTGGCAGCCCCATTGTGTTTTGTGGCCAAACTTCACGCCACTGGTCGGTGCGGAGTGGTCGACCCGGGGATTCGAGGAGCGATTTAATGCTTCTCAATAATGTGCAGTGAGTCGGTGCTTAACTCCTGTTTCCAACCGGTGGGGGGAAATTTCACATTCCTATGCTGGAGGGCGAGTCCATCCGTAGTGCATCTGTTGGCTCCCCCCAACAAAGTGGTGCCTATTTTATCGACCCCAGATGGGGCTATATCAACCCCCACCAACCAGGATTTCAACTCGCAACCTTTCTGATTGCGAGTCACTCACTCAGCAGCTGATAGCGCCAACCTGACCGGTTAGATTTGTGCATATGAACCTTATGGCGGGACCCCGGGGTCCCATAAGCCCCCGGCTCTCGCATAAACTGCGTTGCGACGTCATTTTATGTCTGTTGAAGACGAACGATACGGCAATCTATTCCTCTCGACGAGCTCTACACGATGCGATAATCAAGGTTTCAAAGATGTTTATGACTACGGCAATTTTGGCAACGACATGATAACAGGATAATCCGCGCCAGATGGGTCGCGACGTTTATGTGCGCAGTGGGACGGAGTCGCCAAAAGTAAATTAATCTTGATTTGAAGCTTTCGTGACTGCAGGAATCCATACTCTTTGGTTCTACCTACGTGACTTTACCGAAAGAACCAAAGAGTATACATTTATTAATTGCGATTTGACTTCCGTTTATTCGGGACCCGAGGGTCCAGTCATCAGGTTACACATTCCTGCGGAGGGAGCTGGTAGGAACGTTGGGTTGCTCGGTCAATGGCCAGGGTCAACGGCGGCGTGGTGTATTGCGCAAATATGCCCGACTGTAAGGGCGGGCACAAGCCGGCGTGAGTAGGTTAAACGTTGAGTTTTATAAGGGCACCACGGGGTGACCAGCCCCTCCCCACCCAGCCCCACTTCTCCCACCCTCCACCCAGCCCCACCCTCTCCACCCAGCCCCTCCCCACCCAGCCCCTCCCCACCCTCCCCTCCCCTCCCCACCTAACCCCTCCCTCCCCACCCAGCCCCTCCCTGCACGACGGACACAATAATCCCCTGTGGGCTGGTGTAACCATGAGGTTCCTACCAGTATTATGCCAATGCAGACGTACATTCTATAGCAGTGTTATTCACAAATCTACAGAGGGGGGTCACTTTCGCCGATAAGACGTCAGTGTGAGGGCCGCCACACACTTGAATCCACTGGGTTTGACAGCACGATGGGGTGTTTTTACATTTGTGTATTTCCGCACGTCTGTGGCCGCCAGTGGTCGGTGGGCCTTGCAATGAACAACACTACTATGGAATAAAAACACAACAGCATAAGGATAGTGTGGAAAAAAAACACTCCACACATTATTTGGAATAGACTTTAAGCGAATATCCATTGTGGAATTCAAACGCTCAAATGCATGGAGACGATGACAGCACTTGCAGACGAGGCATACAAACACTGAAGCGCATACAGACTATGGAATAGAAAAACACTACACACACAATGGAATAAATAGACGCGGAATGGGTCCCCTCGCCGTGGTGACCCCACGCGAGTGGTAAGCACCGCGGTGCCCAGTTATGCGCTAGGACCCCTCGCTGGCTTTCATTCAGAGTCGGGTCATGGACGGTTTGCAAAAAAATGTCCTTGAATAAACGTGAGTTTCCCACAACCTGCCTGCAACTTCTCGGTCATTTGTCTCTCTCGCCACGGGTCATGGTCAAAGTATGTGCCAGACTGCAGGCCCTTTGCTCGCTCTTTTAGGATGGGCGTCTCCTCGCCATGGCCTGAACTGGCCCCAGTATCCACCGTTTAGTAATTTAGCTCGGTGGGTGGCGACGGCCATCACCGCGGGTTTCTGTGCATGATGTAGGCATGCTCTATAACATCCGTACTCCACACAGCCCTCTCAATAGGTGCCCATGTGTCCCGCCTGCCTCATGGGTATCTACATCTCGATTCCTATGTTCTAGGCCTCCACACCGTTCTCCACTTGCATCAGGTTTCAATGTGTCCCCCTCGGCGTGTCTCCAAGTGTCTCAGGTCCTCTGGTGTCAGGTCCCCCACGTGTCTCAGGTCCCCCACGTGTCTACACGAGTCCCAGATCCTCCATGTGTCCTCACATGTCTCAGGTCCCCCACGTGTCTACACGAGTCCGAGTTCCTCTCGTGTCTTCACGAGTTCCAGGTCCCACACGTGTTTCCACGTGTCTCAGGTCCCCCACGTGTCTACACGAGTCCCAGCTCCACAAATGTCCTCACGAGTTCGAGGTCCTCCACGTGTCTCAGGGCCCCCACGTGTCTACATGAGTCCCAGGTCCCCCACGTGTCCTCACGAGTTCCAGGTCCTCCACGTGTCCTCACGAGTTCCAGGTCCTCCACGTGTCTCAGGGCCCCCACGTGTCTCCACGAGTCCCAGCTCCTCTCGTGTCCTCACGAGTTCCAGGTCCTCTACGTGTCCTCACGTGTCTCAGGCTCCCGACACGTCTCCATGAGTCCCAGTTTGTGTCCACACATGTCCCCACGTGTCGTCGTGTCACGCCCACCCGCCATCGGCACATGTCACTTGTCGGCGAGCACATGCAGGAGGAGCGCGCGTTCCTCCTCGGGCGTGTGCCCGCCGTGACGCGCGCGCACGATGCACGTGGGCCGGTGCAGGTTCAGCAGGAAGACGAGCTGCTGCCGCTCCCGCCGCAGTGCCTCCATCTGTGAGCGCAACTCTGTGTTCAGTGCCTCCAGCTGCTCCGACTCCTGGGGCAGAGGGGGGGGGGGGTACATCAATCAATAAACCTATCCATTGGTACATAAGGGCCTCTCTCCCCAAGCTGCCATCACCGTTCACGATGTACTGATCAGCACGGTAATGAATACCTCAAGACGTTCGTCCAATAACACTGTGGTCTTCAAAGGAAATACAGTAGAACCCCTCTTAACACCACCCCTGTTAACGACGAATCGCTTAGCCACAGGCCTCCATAGAGCCCAATGTGTTCACTTCCCGACCATTCCCCTGTTATCGACGGGCTGTTGTAGTTATATCTTGATTTGAAGCTTTCGTGACTGCAGGAATCCATACTCTTTGGTTCTTTCGGTAAAGTCACGTAACTAGAAAAATAAAACAAAATAATTTTTTTCTTTCTATTATTGACCTATATTATTTTAATTTTAATATATGTGATATATGATTTTTATTTTGTTTTATTTTTCTACCTCCGTGACTTTACCGAAAGAACCAAAGAGTATGTTGTAGTTACAATTAATATGAAATAATTCATTATTTTACCGTGTTTTTATATTATGTGTTTATAATGTTGTTAGTATCTTTATGCATTAATAGCCACTGCTTAAATATCATAAAGTACGGTATTTTGGGTGAAAAGGGTAACTTTCTATGCTATCGAAACGAATTAGGCCTTTAACGTGTATTTCCTATTCTCGCTTAACGACCAAATCGCTTAACGACCGGTTTCATGGAACCAATTACCGTTGTTAAGAAGGGTTCTACTGGATATAACGTTTCGGGTAATGGCCCTTGAAAGCATAATCAATATTTTAATGATGCGGGGGGGGGGGGGGGAGCAAAGGACGGGGCTACCTGAGTGGATGGGGCCAGAATCAGAGCTGGAGGCGGGGCTAGATGCCGAGTGGGCGGGGCGAGTTATCGAGCGGGTGGGACTTGTTACCGAGTGGGTGGGACGAGTTCTGGAGTGGGCGGGGTTAGTTGCCGATTGGGCGAGACTATTCTATGGGTCTTTCGGTAAAGCCACGTAGAAAGAAAAACAATAAAAATATCACGACGTTTCGATCACAACACAAGCAATCGTCTTCAGGTGAGAGAGGGTCGGGACTAGTTGCCGAGTGGGCGGGGGGTTAGTTGCCGAGTGGGCGGGACTAGTTGCTGAGTGGGCGGGGCGATTGCAAAGTAGGCGGGGCTTGTAGTGTGGGGGAGGGGTAGCAGGGGGGGGGGGGGTTACCACGTGTCCTGGTCGAGCATCCCAGAAATGTGGTGCTCAGGGTTATGGGGTCGTGGTGTATGGGGTTAGAGGTCTGGGGTCTGGTGGCGCTGTCCCCCTCCTCACCCGCTGGAGGCATTCCGTCCGTTCTCGCTTCTTGTTGCGACACTTTGCCGCAGCCATCTTATTCCTCTCCCGTCGCCGCTGCCTCCGTTCTTCCTCCTCAGCCGAGACCTTGACAGTATATGAATACAGTATATATGCATTAATTCACTGACAGTATACATACAGCGCGCACACACTGACAGTATACGTCCAGTAGGCACCGACAGTATATGTGCAGTACACACGCAATATACGCAACACATACCCACTGACAGTATGCATACAGTATACACACACCTGGACAGTAAACATTCAGTATATACAGTATATATACAGTACACACCGACATACATGCATTATACTTATCGACAGGAAATATATACTGTATACATACTGACAAGTATACATACGGTATACACAATCCGACAATATACATACAGGATACACACTCACAGGCAGAATACATAGAGTATACACACCCCAGGTGTGTGTCTGTGTGCACGCTGTACAGGTGTGTGTTTGCACACTGTACAGGTTACTGTGTGTGTATGTGGGCACGCTGTACAGGTGTGTGTGCTGTACAGGTGTGTGTGCACACTGTGCAGGTATGTGTGTGTGTACGCTGTGCAGGTGTGTGTGTGTGCTGTACAGGTGTGTGTGTGTGCTGTAGAGGTGTGTGTGTGTGTGCTGTACAGGTGTGTGTCTGTGCTGTACAGGTGTGTGGGTGTGTGCTGTATAGGAGTGTGTGTGTGTGTGTGCTGTAAAGGTGTGTGTGTCTGTGCTGTACAGGTGTGTGTGTGTGTGCTGTATAGGAGTGTGTATGTGTGTGCATGCTGTACAGGTGTGTGTGTGCACGCTGTACAGGTGAGTGTATATTTAATCCGTCGGCTTTCGCGACCAATATCCATAATACAGTTTTTTTGTTAGATCTCGTGAATATGTAAATGTGTCGTTAACCCTCCCAAACACCCCCACCACATCACTCAAGAAGTGCTCACAAGTGATGCCATCACATCTACCCCTCTGTTTAAGGAACGAAACAGGATTTATCCACAAATCTGGCTGTCGCCTGATGAAGCTCATTGTAATTACTGCTGAATCGTCGTACTCAGATTGTAAATGTTGTGGCTTTGCTCTCCAGCAAACCGGTGTGCTGTTCTAGTGACGAATTGGCATGTTCTGTTTACGTGACAAACCTTACTAATTGGCTGTCGGGTGGTGGCGGGTTTAACGACACATTTATATTTGTACGCGATCTAACCCAAAATAACTTTAAGGTGTGTATGTGTATGCAGACGCTGTATAGGTGTGTTTGTGTGTGCATGCTGTACAGCTTTGTGTGCTGTACAAGTGTGTGAGCGCGATGTTTACAGGTGTATGTGTAAATTTCGATTTAAAGCTTTCGTGACTGCAGGGATTCATCTTATTGGTTCTTTCGGTAAAGTCACGTAGAAGGGAAATAATCAAATAATAATAATAAACATTATAAAATACAATTTGTATTTTATTACGTTTTATTATGATACAATTTTAAATACAATTTGTATTTTATAATGTTTCATTTTTATTATTTTATTATTTCCCTTCTACGTGACTTTACCGAAAGAACCAAGAAGATGAATCCCTGCAGTCACGAAAGCTTTAAATCGAAATTTACAAGAAGAGGTGTATGTGTAGTATACAGGCGTGTGTCCGTATAGTACAGGGGGGCCATATGTATGTGTGCACGTGACCTACCGGCACGCGGGTCGGGTAGGGTCGAGGCCTCTCCACGGAGCCCACGGCAGGCCCCAGCGATGGCCCAGCCCCGGTGTCCGCGGGCCCTAGGCCCTGCGCGGCGCGCTTGCTCTGGATGGCGAGACGCAGGCCCTCCTTCACCAGGGGGGTCAGACTGCCCAGCTCCTCCATGAGCGAGAACGGAGACACGGGGCCCCCGGCCTGCGCGGCCGCCTCCGGCCACTGGGGGCCACCGGGTTGCCCCTGCGGCATCATGACGACGGCGGAGTCGGGGCACGGGGGAGCGGGGGCCTCGGGATCACGGCGGTGTCGGGGTCCGGAGGTCCTGGGTGCGAGGCCGCGGCTCGGCGCAAGGATCGGCGGCAGGTGTTGGGTCGGAGGCGGTCAGATCGGTTGGAGCTCTGCACAAACAACAACAACGACATTGACACCAGATACGAAGGGGATTGGTGACGCAGTGGTTCACACATTGCGATGTGAAATCGTCGACCCCCAGTTTGCAGTCCCTGCTACGGCTATTGACGATGCCAGCAGTCCCGAGTGATATAGGAACCAGTCCTGATGTTCCCTCGCTTCACCAACACGCATTGGACCAGGGTGGTTAAAGTATGGTATGACGAAAGCATTTGTCATCGAAACAACGCGAATTCAAACAACGCGACATGTAAAAATCGTAACTATTCTATACTCTCGCGTATGATGGTCTGCGAGCCATAACGAGAGGGCTTCAGCAGAGTTCGTGTAGTTTTGCTCTTCGTTCTCCTTTGAAAGAGCGCAGACTACAGCAGCGTTGAACTCTATCGTCCATGGTTTGGGTTGCATGCCTACACTCGCATTATTGTGGCTTGTCTTTAATAGTCCATTCATTAAGGACTTGTGCTCATCGGCCTGCCGTCGATGTCGCACTGGTTGCGACACTCCTCGAAGACACCGGCGTTCCATCAACCGCATCAGAACATCAACTCGAACTAAAGTGAGGTTGTTCCGGTAAACACCTGAATTCCATGTCATCGAAGCGAACGAGCGTAACCAGGGACATCGTCGAACGATGTCAAGTCTCCGTTTCCACCGCGCAAAACACGCGCGGCGCGCGGCGTTCTGCGCGTAAAGCTCCGGGTGGTCACGCGGCGCTCTGCAAGCGGCGGAGTGGTGCACAAGCAAATCAAGTGCACGATCGAGGGAACACGTGCGTGTGTGTATGTGTGTGCGTGTGTGCGTGTGTATGTGCGTGCGTGTGTGTGTGTGCGTGTGTGTGTTTGTGTGTGCGTGTGTGTGTGTGCGTGTGTGTGCGTGTATGTGTGCGTGTGTGTGCGTGTGTGTGTGCGTGTATGTGTGTGTGTGCGTGCGTGTGTGTATGTGTGCGTGTGTGCATGTGTATGTGTGCGTATGTGTGCGTGTATGTATGTGCGTGTGTGTATGTGTGCGTGTGTGTATGTGTGTGTATGTGTGTGTGCGTTTGTGTGTGTATATGTGCGTGTGTATGTGTGCGTATGTATGTGTGTGTGCGTGTGTATGTGTGCGCGTGTGCACGTGTGCGTGTGTGTGTGCGCGCGTTTATGTGTGTGCGTGTGTATGTGTGCGCGTGTGCGTGTGTGTATGTATGTGTGCGTGTGTGTATGTATGTGCGTGTGTGTATGTGTGCGTGTGTGTATGTGTGCGTGTGTGTATGTGTGTGTGCGTGTGTGTGCGTGTATATGTGCGTGTGTATGTGTGTATGTGTGCGTGTGTGTATGTGTGTGTGCGGGTGTATGTGTGCGCGTGTGCACGTGTGCGTGTGTGTATGTGTGTATGTGTGCGTGTGTGTATGTGTGTGTGCGTGTGTATGTGTGCGCGTGTGCGTGTGTGTATGTGTGTGCGTGTGTGTGCGTGTATGTGCGTGCATGTGTGCGTGTGTATGTGTGCGTGCGTGTGCGTGTGTATGTGTGCGTGTGTGTATGTGTGCGTGTGTATGTGTGCGTGAGTGTATGTGTGCGTGTGTATGTGTGTGCGTGCATGTGTGTATGTGTGCGTGTGTGCGCGCATGCGATGCATGTGGTAGTGTAGCGGTTAGCGCGCTCCACTACGAACCCAGAGACCCGAGTTCGTTCCCCGCTCTCGGCCAACACCAGTGACGATTAATTTGAACCGGTTCTGGGCCTCCCCTAGGTCGACTCAGCCTCAAATGAGTACCCGGTGTGGTTCGTAAACATTTCCACTAGGAAGACAAAGCGGCAGGGCGTTGTGCTGGCCACCCACCCCCTCGTGTGCCGTGTCGGACTTTATAGGTGCTCGCTAACAGCACTTGCCCCAACAGTCTGTCAAGACTATACGGGGGGTCTTGTCTTGCATGCCATGCAAACCACAACCACGCGTCCTATATGACGACAGTCCACTTAATCATTGGAGGGGGGGGGGGGAGATTCACTTAACTCGCTCAAAGCAAAACTGGGCTGTGGTTTTACTTTAAAAAGTTGATCAATGTTTGCCCCGATCTCCATAACGGAATTGTGCCTCTGTGGCGCCGTGCACTGTGATTTGAGTAAAAGTCCGTAACGTGTTGCTTCTGGAACTTTACATGACACGGGCAACAACGTAACTACGCGCTTGATAATATCTCGTGAAAAACAATCAGCAATGATCCAGTCCAACACTCGTCACTGAACCCATCGCCACACGCGCCGCCAATCCTCTACGCGACAGTTCTTATCGCACACATTACAGTATATACGATACAGTATATACTTTACAACTGCTTTTGTGTTTAGTTTGTTTGGTACGTACGGTGCGAAATAAGTTGAACATACGACAGTACACTATACTGTATGCGTGCCATGAAGTTGCACACTTTAATGAATGTGTACAGCAACAGGTTCATTACAATAATTGCGGTGAATTAATTAATTAATGGGAAGGTTAACCTGCCGAAACGTCGGCAACTGTGAAATAAACCCTGCAATTTGTTGTGCACATTTATTTATAACATGTTTATAAACCGTGGAAATTATTTAAGTTAATCATAAACGGATCGCAATGATGCATCATGCACACCCTATTCTGTGTACGTGTGTGTGTTCATTTGTATGTGAGAGCGGTGCACTACGAACCCGGCCACCCGAGTTAGATTCCTGCTCAGGGCCAACATCGGTGACGATTATCTGAACCTGTCCTGGGCCTCCCCTGGGTCGACTCAGCCTCAAATGAGTACCTGGTGCGGTGCGTAAAAACATCGCCAATGGGGAGACAAAGGCGGCTGGGCGTGGTGCTGGCCACCCACCCCCCTCGTGTGCCGTGCTCGCTAACAGCACTTGCCCCAACAGTCTGTTGAAAGGTGTATGTGATAATCGATGTCTTTGTGTGTATATATGTGTGTGCTTACGTAGTGTGATTGTGCTCGCTAATAGCATCTGCCCCAACAGTCTGTTAAAAAGCTGAAAGGGAGATCTTTATCTTTGAATGTGTATGCGTGTGAACACGTGTCAGTGCTGTACACGTGTGCTTCACCTCTCCCTCCTCCTCACCCGGGCGGCCCCGCAACCTAACGCGCGACCTGGGCGCGTTAGGTTGCATACGAACGTCGCGCCATGTAACCACGCGCACGGTGAGAGCGCGACTCCTGTCGTGACACAGGGCCTCGCGAAGGATCACCCATTCCTAACCCAACTGACAGCGAATACTCTCTAAATTGAAATTCAGTTCCTAAAGAAACTCCCAGTACGTTGAGTGAAACGTCGGACATCATTATGAGCAACACTCGGATAGCTGTCCTGTTAAATATATTCGTCCATAACAATACCTCTTCGTGTGCTTTAATGAAGGGCCGAAACGTTATCTCGTACCTACTTTTCTGGTGAAGGCCGCAGTGTTATTGTTTTTGTTTGTTATTTGTGCCAACGCAGTGATCACCAAATAATAATTAGTTTAACTTTCATTTTAAGGTCGTAAGTCTCAAGGTATTATTCTGTGTGTGCGTGTCTCGGGGTCACGACAACTCTCGTGAACGTGACTCAAACCGAGTGAGATTTTAGTCGGAGGTGGTGATGATGTGCTACCCTTGCCCGATGGAAAATCGACGAAAGCGCTACAAGAAAACGGTGCTCAATTGACAAGAAAGCTGCACAGTGGGTTAGCAGCCCCCTCCAATGGAACCTGCAGAGCTGCGCCGAGTCTCAAGGCACATCTCAAGAGGGTCCTGCCCTGAGATGTTGGAGTGCAAACTCGTGTCTTTGTCGAGGAATACTTCTCAATTCATCATCATCAACCATGATTTATCCACTGCTCAGCGAACGTCTCTTCCAGCTCCTGCCATCTATCACGGCCCTGCGTTGATGTAAAAATCCACCTAAGCGCCTGCATACGATATTACTTTATCGCTCCATCTCCGCGGTGGATGTAAAACCCGGGCGCGTTTCCTCCCTCACTCTGTCAATCGTCTCGACCAGCCACCATCGTCCATGCTGGCGTTCATTTTACTGTGAGATCGAGGAGGCTGCTAATCTCTGCGTAGCTGCGCTTCTGGTTGTTGCACAAAGTCGCATCTGATGTTTCGCCGCGCTAATTTCATCCCAGGTCTCCCTTGAGAGAGGTGGTTTCAGTGGGATCTCACCTGCTCAAGCACACATCTCGTATATCCATTAACCTCTACACGTGACCACGTCAGATTGTAATCGTTTTCTGTGAGTTGGGTTAAGAATGGATGATCTTTCGCGAGGTTCGATGTCGCGACAGGTGTCGCGCTCTCTCCGTGCGCATGTTTACATGGCGCGACGTCAGGACGCGACCCCACGCGCCCAGGTCGCGACACGACGGGGCCGCCCGCGTGAGCGAGTAGGAGGTGAGCGGGTGAGGAGGAGAGAGGAGGAGGAGACGCGGAAAGGTGAAGTGACGGCGGAACACACGTGTAGTCTGAACATACTTTAGGTGTAAGAGCTGTTAGTGAGCACCTATGAAGCACGGCACTGTACAAGAGGTGTGGCCAAAACCGCGCCCGGCCGCCTTTGTCTTCCCAGCGCTGATGTTTATACACCGCACAAGGTGCTCATTTAAGAGTTTACCTAGGTGAGGCGCAGGACCGGTTCAGGTATCAATCAGCACTGTCGTTAGCCGTGGCTGGGAATGGAAATAACACCACCGCTCCCCGTAAACACACACAGACTCGCATCGTATACCGAGAGGGAGAACTCCATCAAGCAGTGGATAGACCATGTCTGATCACATAATAACTGTATGCAATGATGTCCATGTACAGATAGTGACATCAGTGGCGAGAGGGATAGAAGCTTGTCCCTGGGGTCCCCTCTTTACAAACCCGCACTGATCAGCGTGGTGAACTATGGTCAAACAACCCCGAGGACCGACAGACATCATCTCGCTGTGAATTAACAAAAAGATGAACAATATTGCATTGTTACCGAGTTCATAGTTAACAATGACAGCACACACACAATGACAATGGGTGGAGAAGAAGAGAACGCGGACCAGGGCACAGCACGAATCACAGCCTGGCACCACACGTGAGTCGATGGGAAGGACACGGCGAGGCGGAATGATGGCCGGTGGACGAGACTGGTGACAGAATGACAGCTAAAGGAGTGATCGCGTCCACGTGGGATGACCACTGCGGAGGTGGAGCCACGATATCATCAGTTAATGTGTAGGTGGATGGACTCTGATGATGATATCAAGAATGAAAGTAGGAGGTAATGAACGGTCCCTTACCTGCTCCGGGTGCACGTGAACGTGAAGTTGCGCTTAGTTGAGTCCCACTCTGTTCGATTATGTTTCGGTCCCGTTCGGCTTGGCTCGGCTTGGATTGACTTGTCTCGGCATGGTTCGGGTTCAGGTTCTATTATTAATTTTTAGCAGGTTCGGGTTGGATAAGTACGGTTCGGCTCGGTCCGACTTAGCTGGGTTGGGTTCCACTAGGTTTCATTCGACTCGGCCCGGTCTGGTGTTGTTGTTTTTTTGTCTCGATCTGGTTCGGCTCGGATCGGTGCCGCTTGTGTTTTTTCTTCTCACCCCGGCTCGGTTCGGTTCCGTTCCGCCACGTGCCCGCCGCGCTCCCCATGTCTCGCTCGCGCCGCGAGCGCGCCTCTTATACCCGGCACGGCTGGCGGTGACGTCATTCTATTTCAGGCGCGTGCGTGAGCGGCTCTCCCCCCGCTCCCTCACCCTTACCCCCCCACTCCCCCGCCCCTTCATGCCGGGCTCCTTTAGCGCCTGACGCAACCGGGGCGTGGGGAGAGTTTGGGGGGGGGGGCTCGCGGATTCCCCAGTAGCGAGGGGGAGCTGGGGTCACATAACCCTGGGTCCCCTGGACGGGCAGGAGCTTCCAGGGGCAGTGGGGGTCCTGTCGGGTAGCTGGAGGGGTTCACTGTGCGCTGGGAGTGGTATCAGTGACAATTATGTGAAACGGTCCTGCACCTCTTCAAGGTCGACTTAGCCGTAAAATGATTAAGATGGTGCAGCGTGTAAACACGAGTTCTGGGGATCCCTGCGTTACTGTGACGACTTGTCACCGCTATAGCCAATTACTTGGTTCACCGACGATGTGAATCGACATGTTCGCGCGAGACATGGGCCAATGTATGATTTAAGGCATTAGCGCAGTGGTGACAGACATAAGTTTGATTTTGTAGCCCTTCCCCCTCCCCCTTCCCCACAGCTAAACCCACACACACTGTGGAACTGTATTGGCCAAACATTCCAATGCTGAGCGCACACAGCATCTGTCAACGTTTGGCAGGACCCTCTTTAAAAGGAGTCTTGAGACTCTGCGCGGCTTTGCTGGGTAGTAAACGAGCGTCATCTGAATTAACAGCTGAGCCTGCCTGGCCTCATTTGTATTTTCATTGTTGGCCCTCAATTCCCGCAATGTTGATCGTCGGCTTCCCGAGTCTAAAGCGCCGGATCTACGGCGTCGGTGTCGATTCTCAGCTGCGTGGCCCTTCCAGACCAGACCCAACAGCCACGACCATCCAGGATCGATCCACTGCTGGACGAAGGCTTTCACCGCAAGCGCTGGAATTGTCGCTAGAGGGAGAGAGAGAGAGAGCGAGCGAGCAGGTCCCCGCAGAGGAGCAGCAGCAGCGGGCACCCCACGCCTCGCGCCCCCTAGCGGCACGGCAGCAGCACTCGCGCCGTGGACAGCGGCATGGGGGGGGGCGTTCGTTGCGCGTGGCTGTGATGCCGAGTGGTGCTGCTGGCTGATGCTGCGCGTGGCTGTGATGCCGAGTGGTGCTGCTGGCCGATGGCTGGGGGTGCTGGCTATCACACTGGGTGGTGATGCTGGTTGTGCCGAGTGTTGCAGGGCGAGGCATGATCGTGCTGGCTGGTGCTGGCTGCTGGCTGGTGCAGGGTGGGGCCGGGTGGTGCTGGACGTGCCGAGTGGTGCAGGGTGGTGCAGGGAGGTTGCCGGTGTCACTCCGCTCGTTGACGTCGCTGTAAATTAATCGCGGGAGATGGCGGAGCGAGAGACACGAGACGGGACGAGGTGGGAGGGGAGACGGTAGGAGGTGGGACGAGAGAGGTGACGAGGGCTCGTGGTGGCCCGTGAAGGCCAGGATAATCGCGGGGGCCCCGTGAAGGCCGGACTGGTGGAAGGTGGCGTGGGCCCGCCCGGCTGGGTGGGTGGGTGGGCCCGAGTGGGGCCGCTCGCGGGCCGCGTAGAACCTTCCCGGGTAAACATCTCGACCATGGCAACAGCGGCGGCTGCTGCTGCGGCTGCTGCTGCTGCTCGCGGAATGGGCTCTTGCCCGCGCCGCTATTTGTGGTCGTGAGGCAATGCCGGAGATGGGGAGGGGTAGGTGAGTGGGACATGAGCGGTTTGGCCTCTCTATGTAATGTGAATAAGGACCATTGCCCGAAACGTCGCCCGAAGCGTCGCCCATTATATACTATTTATTTTTTATGGCCACATCGGTATCGACGAATGTGTTGAGTTTTTTGGGGTCAGGTGGGTGGATATGTAAATGGGGACGTGGCTAGACGAGCAGGTAGATAGATGAGGGTGATGGTCGTGGGTGAGTGAGTGAGTAGGTGAGTGGGCGGGGAGGTGAGTGGGTGAGTGAGTAGGTGAGTGAGTGAGTGCGTAGGTGAGTGGGTATGTGAGTGGGCGGGGGAGGTGAGTGAGTGGGTGAGTGAGTGAGTAGGTGAGTGGGGGTATGTGAGTGGGCGGGGAGGTGAGTGAGTGGGTAAGTGAGTGGGTGAGTGAGTGGGTGAGTGAGTAAGCGAGTAGGTGAGTGGGTATGTGAGTAGGCGGGGAGGTGAGTGAGTAGGTAAGTGAGTGAGTAGGTGAGTGAGTAGGTGAGTGGGGGTATGTGAGTGGGCGGGGAGGTGAGTGAGTGGGTGAGTGAGTGAGTAGGTGAGTGGGGGTATGTGAGTGGGCGGGGGAGGTGAGTGAGTGGGTGAGAGAGTAGGTGAGTGGGCAGGGAGGTGAGTGGGTAAGTGAGTGAGTAGGTGAGTGGGTGAGTGAGTGGGTGAGTGAGTGAGTAGGTGAGTGGGTATGTGAGTGGGCGGGGAGGTGAGTGAGTGGTTGAGTGAGTGGGTGAGTGGGTGAATGGGTATGTGCGTGGGCGGGGAGGTGAGTGAGTGGGTGAGTGAGTGAGTAGGTGAGTGGGGGTATGTGAGTGGGCGGGGGAGGTGAGTGAGTGGGTGAGTGAGTAGGTGAGTGGGCAGGAGGTGAGTGGGTAAGTGAGTGAGTAGGTGAGTGAGTTGGTGAGTGAGTGGGTGGGTGAGTGAGTAGGTGAGTGGGTATGTGAGTGGGCGGGGAGGTGAGTGAGTGGGTGAGTGAGTGAGTGAGTAGGTGAGTGGGCAGGAGGTGAGTGGGTAAGTGAGTGAGTAGGTGAGTGAGTGGGTGAGTGAGTGGGTGGGTGAGTGAGTAGGTGAGTGGGTATGTGAGTGGGCGGGGAGGTAAGTGAGTGGGTGAGTGAGTGAGTAGGTGAGTGGGGGTATGTGAGTGGGCGGGGGAGGTGAGTGAGTGGTTGAGTGAGTGGGTGGGTGAGTGAGTAGGTGAGTGGGTATGTGAGTGGGCGGGGAGGTGAGTGAGTGGGTGAGTGAGTGAGTGGGTGAGTGGATGAGCGCAGTTTCGGGATCTGCGGCCGAACTCCTGGACCCAGAGACCGGTAGTCGTTTGTATCCATCATTAAGTCTAAGCCAGGTTTGCGAGAAACTTAACATTGTTGTTGTTAATCCAAAGAGCTCAGGCTGTGTAAGATCAGTGCGCATTCGTGATGGGCTGGGCTCATAAGAGTGGGCGATAATTGGGAGTGGGTGGTTGAGTTTATAGGTGAGAGGGTAGGTGTGCGGGTGAGTGGGTAAATGAGTGGGTAGGGGAGTGAGTTGGTAGGTGAGTGAGCTGGTAGGTGAAGGGGTAGATGAGTGGGTAGATGAGTGGGTAGGGGAGTGAGTTGGTAGGTGAGTGAGCTGGTAGGTGAAGGGGTAGATGAGTGGGTAGATGAGTGGGTAGGTGAGTGAGTTGGTAGGTGAAGGGGTAGGTGATTGAAATTCGCTTCTGGAGCCTTCACCGTGGGCAGTCAGGGGCAGCCACCCTCTACCCATCCATTCGCCCCCTGCCCTCTTGATGTGAAATCTTGAATTAACTCTTGATTTAAACTCTCTATTTAACTCTTTATTTAACTCTCGCTTCCCCTCCGCCTCACGGGGGGCCACATTTAGCTGCGCTGATTTGAGGTTTTAAAAATAGAGTCCGCGCAATGAGTGTCAGTGCGTGTGTGCGCGTGTGTCCGTGTGGTTTTGTCAGTGTGTGAGTGCGGTCAGTGTATGTACATGTGAGTGTGTTTAGTGAGAGTGTGTGTGTATGTCGGTACTGTAGAAGTGTTCGAGAGTATGCCAGTGATCGTCTGGTTGGCTACGTACGGTACGAATGAAGTTCAACATACATACGGTGTGTGAGTGTATGTAGAGTGTGTGTGTGTGAATCAGTGTGAGAGAGTGTACGAGTTATTGGTGGGTATTAATGTGTGAAGGTGTGTTTGTCACTGGGTGTGTATACGTGTCTATAAATCGGTGTGTGAGTGTATATAAGAGTGTCTGTATGATTTCTCGAGTGTGTAAGACGGTATTGTAGTGGTTATCGCACTGTGCTACAAACCAGGCCACCTAAGTTCGATTCCCACTCACAACTAAGAACAATGGCGAATATTTGAACCGGGCCTCCAGAAAGTTGACTGAGCCTAAACTGAAGTATGTGCGAGTGTGAATATCTGTATGAGTGAGTGTGGAGTGTCTGTGTGCGGATATTTTTCCCTTGGGAAGGGCAACACGTGCCAGGAAATCTGTAGTCAAGGAGACGCATACCAACCACACAACTACACAGCCACGCAGTCACCCGCAGAGCCACACACAGTCACACCAAGAGACACACACAACGTCAAGACAAATACAAAGATCCCCCGTATAGCCTTAACAGACTGTTGGGGCAAGTGCTCTTTGGGAGTACCTATGAAGGCCGGCACGGCACATGGACGGCGATGTTTTACGCACCACACCAGGTACTCATTTGGGGCTAAGTCTACCTAGGGGAGGCCTAGGACCGGTTCATATAATCGTAACTGGTGTTGGCTGTGAGCTTGAATTCGGGTCGCTGGGCTCATAGTGCAGCGCGCTAACCGCTACACCGCCGCTCCCCAGTCACACAACGAGACACACTCACGCACAGACCCACACACAGTCACACACACAGTCACACAACGAGACACACTCACATACAGACCCACATACAGTCACACACACAATTCACACAACGAGACACACTCACGCACAGACCCACATACAGTCACACACACAGTTCACACAACGAGACACACTCACATACAGACCCACACACAGTCACACACCCACAGTCACACAACGAGACACACTCACACACAGACCCACACACAATCACACACAGACTCACACACAGTCACACACAGACCCACACACAGTCACACACAGACCCACACAGTCACACACACACAGTCACACGACGAGACACACTCATACACAGACCCACATAGTCACACACAGACCCACACACAGAGACAGTCACACACACAGTCACACGAGACACAGTCATACACAGTCACACACGTATCCACACACAACCAGCGGAGCACGCGTGTACAGCAATGACACGTGTAAACACATTACCATACCAAGACAAAGATCCCCTCCCCCCAGTATAGCCTCTAACAGACTGTTGAGGAAAGTGCTGTCCGCCGGTACAGCGCACGAGGGGCAGTCGTGGCTAACACCACGCCCGGTCGGTCGCCTTTGTCCGCCAAACAAACGTTGGTTCCAAACCGCACGAAGTACTCGTTTTAGGCCGAGTTGACCTAAGGGAGTCCCAGAGCCGGTGCGCATGTTCGCCTTGGCCGCGCATCGAACTCGGGTTGGCCAGGTTTGTAGCGCAGCGCGCTGACCACCACCACCACCACGCCCGCTTTGAACAATCACAAACTCACAACCGCACAGGTAGAGGGACAGGGGGGGGGGGCCCTGCCCCCCTCCTCCACAGGTGAGCGAAACCGTGACGTCATCGCCGGCAGGGTCTCGATCTTGTCATGACGTCACCGCCTACAGCAGCCTTCGTGGAGTCGGGGTGGGGGGGGGTGATGGGGGGAGGAGAGGGTGGGGATGGGGGTGTGCGTGGTGATGTATGGACATTTGGGGGGGGGGGGGGGCTCCTTGTGGGGGTGATGACGCCATCTCATTAATTATTAATGAGTGGCATCATCCACTCCGCCAGGGGGGGGCACTGTGTGCGTGCGGAGGCCCAGGGTCCCCCTCGCTTACAGCTCCGGGGGGCTTATCCCTGCTCCGAGTTCGGGAACCACTCAATGCACCCCTCGCGAACCGCGTGCCGGGACTAGAACTGTGTTGTGAGTCAATGTGTCCGAGGATCTCACCCCCAACCCCCACCCCCTCCACTGGAGCCCCCGACAAGACACGGATTGTGAGGTGGGGGGGCTTGGAGATTGAGTCACCCCCCCCCCCGCCACACCCCGGTTACGGTAAACGATGACCCCGTGCCGGGCAGGGGCGGGGGGCCTTGCCTCATCGCCCCCCACCGCCCGCCAGCCTCCCCGCCCGTGCCCTGCCCGTGTAGTTGACGCTTGGTTTCACGTGATATGGTTGTGCGGCTGTGTGCTGCTCGCGATGATGTCCGACGTTTCGCCCCACGGGCCGGGAGATTTACCGGGAACTGAAACGTCGGACATCGTAAAGGCGTCAAGTGGCGGGCGAGACCTGCGATCGCTCGACTCGGCTCCTTGAGCGCGGCGCGAATTCATTGCTAATCGGTGCTGGCGTTCGTTAATTGGTGCTGCTGGTGGGACTGGTCGTGGTTGTGGTGTTGTTGGTGGTGCTGTTGGTGGTGCTGGTAGTGGTTGTGGTGTTGTTGGTGGCGCTGGCAACGGCGAGGCAACTGATGTGGATCATGCCGCAAGACGAGATGTGTGAGGATCCGCGAGTGATTGTGGTGGTGGTGGTGATGATGATGTCATCCCATGCAACACAAGATTACCGACCCCGGGCACGTGAATGCGTGGGTTCAGAGCAAGGCAAAACGAGCGTTGAAGCGATGCTCATCCAGCCGTTCACATCTCTGAGCCATTGTTGGAAACTCTACATTCCTATGACAAAAGAGCGACTTTATCCCTCCCCACCACCCTGACACCATCCCTGTAAGGAAGCCCGCGGGGTCGCGTGGCCATCAACCCCAACAGCATGAGACCCGACCCGGGCTGTTCCGGGAACAACGCCTCCCGAGTGTGGCTCCCCACCTCCCTCCCCCTCGTCTCGCTGAACCCTCGTGGGATTATGGGCGTCATCCCGCCGGGCGGTGGTGCTGCAAAGTGCGGCGGTGGCTGCGCACGTGGCCTGCAATCCAGTCGCTGTGCAGGCGGCCAGGAGTTTGTGGATCACACCGATGTTGTGAGACTCCCTTCCCAGTGGGCGCTGAGGAGCCATACCCCGCTTGATACAGCAAATCTGGCTGTGACGGTCCCACCTGATGACGGAGACTTGTGTTGCCTCCGAAACGTCTTGATTTTTATTATTTTATTTTTTATTAATTTTAATTTCATTTTTTTACCTACGTGACTTTACCGAAAAAAACTAAGAATAAGTATGAGCCATACCCCGGCTCGCCAGGAGAGGGCGGCACAGCAACGGTGGACTCCACCTGTTCGGTCTTGATGTGATTAATGTCCCCCCCCTCGTGCGAATGGGGATTCTCTGGGTGATCCGGTATCCTCCCACATGGAAACTCTCATAAACTGGCCGATCACACCAGCTTCATATATAGAGGACGGCAGAGCTTGGACAATTGTTCACTGCGGATTCCGCCGCCTATGTACGACGCTGTGGAAGCTGTCGAGAGAAAAGAGATGCCTGGGACAGAGCCCCGAGCGGCGCATGGCGGAGGCCTCGGCGGTGGAGCTGCGACTCTCATGGAGCTGCAGGGCACACGCGGCTTGCGAGGCGCGTGAGACGGGGCGGCGACCTGCGGTGAGCGTCCTCCGGTGGTGGTGGTGGCCAATACACAGCACACACACCGTGCACACAACTCTACACCAGCGCACGCGCGTTACATCGCCATGTGTAACACAGCCCCTGTGCAAGCCACCGCTGGATGAAGCCCTCCCCACGTCTCGTCAGTCATGGGGTGTTGAATGGCCACATTTTACCACGCCCGTTCGTGCGGATTTGGCGAAGGGTGGGTTCCGTGACGATGACCAGTTCAGATATTACTCGGCACAGATGTTCGCCGTGCTCAGGAATGTAATTCTGAGGGCCCAGTTCATAGCGCAGCGCTCGCCAACCACTGCGCCACCGCTCTTCATATAAATCCCACCACCACCACCACACGCACCCACCCAGACCCTACCCACACTACACACCTGGCACACCCATTGCGCCCTGAAGCCGCCAGGTGGCGCTGCAGCTCCACGCGTTTCCATACGGCTCCGGTCACCGTGAGTAGCTCGACAGAGTATATTGCCTTCGATACGGTTTGGTTGCGAGTGCCGTGCCGTGTACGATTATACGTGCGCACTGCTGGGTACTGCTATCGGTGGGGGCTTCATTTCCTACAGGACTATTTCCCGGCTCGTTAGCAGATTTGAGTCGGTGTCAACTTGGCGAGTAGTAGCACAGAGATAGATATACTGGATGTGGTGTGCCCAGTTCGAAATGTTTTCCGGGTCAACCCAAATAAACCGCGGCTGACATTAAGCCCAGCACTAAACGCACAGACTCTTATTTCACACCACGTGGGGGTTTGTAACCGATATCAACAGTACCATGGAGGGGTTCTTACGACATAAATATGGCCAGATCACTGCATGACCAAACCCAAAAATCTTTATGAATCGCACACAATATACACACACAACACAAACAATACATGCCTATAATAGTCATATGCAGCCGCCTCTGCCAATCCACAGCTGGACAATACAACCACTGTTGTGATCGATACAATTACACAGTCACTGCACGCACACAAAGCTGAGCTCTGCTATTATTCCTTATGTAGCCATTCGCCCAAACGTGTATTTATCGGGACCCGCCAGGGTGAAAAATAAGAACAAACTTTTTCTTGCAGCGTTTTACTACCGAATCACAAAGACGTGTGATTTAATAATTGTTAAAGGGTTACCAGTGTGTTGGAGAGAATATTATTTTCGAGTAAGGAATGTGATTTGAACCCTCTACACAATGTTACAAATATCAAGTGTCAATACTTGAGAACGTATTTGTGCCAATCTTTCTGCCCATGGTGGACACCGGTCGTGGTGGTGGACGCCTCAGCGCCGCCTGGCGACTCTAGTGCGGGGGTTGAAAGCAGAGCGCGGTGCAGCAACATTGTCGAGTTGTAAGATCGTGCTCACCGTCTCTTTAACATCCCCTACTCACCAGCGTGGCTAAGTATGGTAAAAAAAAAACCTGTTACACGCACGGTGTGGGCAGGCCCTCATCCAGCAGCGGAGTGACGTGTGTGGTTATCGCGCTGCAATTACGTGCGTGGTTATACCGTGTGCGTGGTCATCTCGTTTTTGTAAACTGGTGTTATCACATGAGTGGGGTCCCTAGGGCCGAGTAACGGGGGAAGAAGACATCCCCTCTGGAGCTGGGGTCTCTCCAGGGATACGTGGGGAGGCGCTAGCACACAAAGACACAGACGAACCCAGCGACAGACACAAACACACCGAGATAAAACACATATACTTAAGACACAAACACAGTGACACAGAGGTACACAAGAACAAACACTGGGACACGAGCCCATACAACATAAACGCTGTAACAACAATAACCCAGGTCCACCAGAGAAACAGGAACTCGGTCACAAGCCAAGACACAAGTCCAAGCAGAGCCTGGGGGGGGGGGGGGGAGACGCACGTGTCACAAACTCCACGTGGGTCACACATGGCCCCCACGTGCGCCAATGGAGACCGCCGTGCCCACATGCGAGGCAGCCGCGCGCCACACACAGATTGCGTCTCATTTTATTTGATCGTCTTCTAAGAGAGCTACAAATTCCAGGAGGAAACACAAATAATAATAATAATAAACACAACGCAAATCGATAACTTCTGCTACGCACAGATTATTAAGCTTTTACTTTTAGAAAAAACTCTATTGCAGCACCAAAAAACCATGACAACCAGCGACCTGAATGAGTCAAACGAGTTTAAAACATTGATAGTCACAAACAGCGGACACTTATAAAAACATAATACCTGAATCACGCCGCATAAGGGAAATTAGTAGAAAATGTGATTTCATTGAGATTTATGTCGTTAAGAGCTTGCGCGAGCTTGCGGAGGCAGCCTGCGCAAGCTGCGGTTGGTTTCGTGGCACAGACCCCATGCATAGGACTGCGCCGGGGCGGGGACGTAGGGGGGGGGGGGGCCCAGGGTGCATGACCCCCCCCCATTCTTCTGCCTCGCCATCTACAAAAATGAGGCCAACGGACGGTTCCAACACTCAACCCCAAAAGATGGGCCCAGGCCCCAGGCAACAGGCATCCCCACCTCACCAGTATGGCCGGACCCGCTACACAGTGAACCTCACCAGTACAGCCGGACCGTCTCACTCGTACAGCCGTACCTGCCTCCCGGTGAGCTGTCTCACTAGGTCCAATGGCCCTTTCTTCAGTCCTGGACACAAGGCCGAATACCCCAAGAACAGGCCGAGGCATTGACTGGAAACATTTTAGGCTGAGGCCAGTGTCTAGGCAAGTGTCTAGGCCAGTGTCGAGGCTGGTCGAAGCCGGAGCCTCTGGGTCGAGGCCAGAGTCCAGGCTGGGTTATTTTGAAAAGAGCCGAGAAAGTGTACCCAAGCCAGCCACAATGCCAAGGACTCGTCTCCACGACCCAAGAATGCCCATGTCTCACGGCGACAGCTGTGCCTTCCTCACCAGCACCGCAGTACCTGTCTCGCAAGGAACACCTGCAGCTGCTGGACAAGCACTGTCCAGCAGCAGGGTGGCTTGTCCCATCTGACGGGGCTGCACAAGTGCGGTTGTAGCGGACCGACCTGACCCATTGACCGAACGAGTGCCGTGTCCAGGATATGGCGCCACACGGCAGCTCCTGCTAGCTCGGCGGCGGCACATGGCAGCGCACCGAGGCCCCAGCACAGACGTCGGCTTCACCCGCTCTCACCAGTCCCGAGGTGAGGAGCAGCTGCCACGACCCCCCCGATCCGTCTCTCCCCCAACGTGACGCCCCACTCCACCGTGACCCCTCACAAGAAGGAAAACATCGCCGCCCTCCGCTACACGTGTAAATCATCGTCAACACACAACCACACCACCACAATACTGGCTAGAAGGGAACAGCAGGCGACTACAATAGACCGACTACAGTAACACACGCCTCTCGTGCACGCCCCCCCCCCTTCCCCCCCTCAACTCCGTGACTTCAGCAGCCCCGGGCGCCATTGCGTTACAGCGCCAACGACTTCCCCCATGCGGCAATAGCCTCCGTGCGCGGGCGATACAACTCCACATGGCTCCATGTGGCGCCACATTGCTCCAGACGGATCTGCGTAGCCTGCGACAGCTCCTCCTCCGCGTGGTTGCTGCAAGGTTAGGTGAGCGAGAGGTGGAGACCCAGGGACCCCGCCGGGCTGCGCGAGGAATCACCAACCCAGGCGGTGGCGACGTGCGACGTGACCGGCAGAGTGCGACGGGGCTGGGGGGAGACCGATGGTGCCGCTCCCTCCCACGCAGTCTGCCCCCGCCTCCCCTGCCCAACCCAAACGCTGCTGCTGCCACCGCTTGACATGAGTTGACGCATCCGGGCGCGCGGGGCCGGGGTGCAGAGGTATCCCCCCGCTCGGACGCCATCACCGTGTGCAAACTTCTTCTTCTCCTCCTCCCTCCTCCCCCCGCCTCCCCGCATTCTCCATCTCTTTCTCTCCCTCCTCCCTCTCTCCATCCCTTCCTCCATCCCTCCCTTCTCTCACTTGTCCCCACCCCATGGCAGTGCTCTCCTTTAGCTAACTGTCCATGTTGCTGCCTTCATCTGAAAATCACAAACGAGTAACGGTTTGAGGATTGAGGAAAATGCTGCGACTGCTCAAACAGCAGGGGTAGAAGTCGGGGCGTGGTGGGGAGGGGCGGTGATGTATGTATTATGATTAACTTATTTCACATCGTATTTAGCCAACCGTGAAAATCGGAGGTGCAGTGAGGGGTCACAGGTGAATGGCGACTGGTAAAGGGTTGTAATCTATCTTCACCTGTCATTACATCTCAGAACGTACACAAAATTATTCAAACATGTCGACCAAGTGCGCACAGAATCAGAATCACCACAACAACAAAAACACCAATTACTGCGAGAAGCAATACAAATAAATAAAAAAACACAAAATGAGAATGTGTTGTCTCGTCTGTGTCTGGGGTCAACGCGTGAGTAATTGTTCACAAATAATTTATAAGTGCCTCGACGTTGTACTCCAATTGATTTCACGCTCAATGCAGTGGTATGGCCAGCCAGGCTGTTCCCGGTAATCAGTGAGGATGACAATGAGGGGCGATGGTTGAGGAGGAACTATTTTATCCCTGCGCATGATGGCAGTAATATGTTCAGGAGCTCGATGCCAATGTCGAGGTCTGCTGGCAAGGACGAGACGGCTTCAGGAGAGAGAGCCTGTGTAGTTTTGCTCCTCCTCCATGGAAGGAACACAGACGATCTATCGTGCTTCACTATCGGATGACGTTATGACAAACGCGGCATCGTGGCTTGTCTCGGTTGAGGGGCGACAGGCGAGGAGCGTGGTGATGTGAGGGGTGTGGTGATGTGAGGAGCGTGGTGATGTGAGGAGCGTGGTGATGTGAGGGGCGTGGTGATGTGAGGAGCGTGGTGATGTGAGGGGCGTGGTGATGTGAGGGGCGTGGTGATGTGAGGGGCGTGGTGATGTGAGGGGCGTGGTTATGTGAGGGGCGTGGTGATGTGAGGAGCGTGGTGATGTGAGGGGCGTGGTGATGTGAGGAGTGTGGTGATGTGAGGGGCGTGGTGATGTGAGGAGCGTGGTGATGTGAGGAGCGTGGTGATGTGAGGGGCGTGGTGATGTGAGGAGCGTGGTGATGTGAGGAGTGTGGTGATGTGAGGGGCATGGTGATGTGAGGGGCGTGGTGATGTGAGGGGCGTGGTTATGTGAGGGGCGTGGTGATGTGAGGGCGTGGTTATGTGAGGGGCGTGGTGATGTGAGGAGCGTGGTGATGTGAGGGGCGTGGTGATGTGAGGAGCGTGGTGATGTGAGGAGTGTGGTGATGTGAGGGGCATGGTGATGTGAGGGGCGTGGTGATGTGAGGGGCGTGGTTATGTGAGGGGCGTGGTGATGTGAGGGCGTGGTTATGTGAGGGGCGTGGTGATGTGAGGAGCGTGGTGATGTGAGGGGCGTGGTGATGTGAGGAGCGTGGTGATGTGAGGGGCGTGGTGATGTGAGGGGCGGTGAACATCACCGTGGGAGTCGCTCTCGTCGTGGGCCGCGTGCTCGCCCGGCAGCCGCTCTCCGGCAGGCTGGGTGGGCGGTGCAGGGCCCCAGATGCGCACGGTGCCATCGTCCGAGGCGCTGGCCAGCATGGCGGGTAGGCGCGGGTTCCAGCTCACGCAGTTCACCGTGTGGCTGTGCCCGGCCAGCACTGCAATAGGCAGCTCCCCGCGCTTGTGCCACACGTACACCTTGTGGTCTGCGGGGACAAGAGACATGGGCGAGGGCTGTTAGCGACCACCTATGCAGGCTGGCATGGCACACGAAGTGGGTGGGTAGCCAGCCAACAGCACGCTGGCCACCTTCGTCTCCCAAGTGTTGATGTTTACACACCACACCCCAGATACCTATTTATGGCCGAGTCGACCTAGGGGAGGCCCAGGGTTCGGTCATATATTCACCACCGCCTTTCGTCATGAGTCGGAATCGAACTCGGGTCCACAGTACAGTGTGTTAACCACTGCACGACTGCTCTCTCCACACACATACATGTACATACACGTGTACAGACACCCATATACGCACACACGTAGACATGTGCACACGTATGCACACTTGTGAATGTACGAGCCTGTACATTTGTGTGCGTGCGAATGAGTACGTGTGTCTGCATTGAATGGAAGTGCATGTGTCTGCACGAGCGTGTACACGAGTGTATGCGTGCGCAAGCACGTGGATCTAGGTGTGTATGCTGCTGGAGCAGGTGTGTAGCTGTATATGCGCACGCATGTGTCCGTATGTATTCACCTCTACGAGGTCATTGCCTCGAATGTTTGTGTGTGAGTGTGCGCGGGTGTGCCTGAACCTTCGCTGCCACTGGCAATGAAGTCCTCGTGTAGGCCCCCGAAGGCCGAGTGGATTGTGTAGAAACCCTGGGTGGCTCCCTGGTACTTCCGCACCAACACGCGGTCCTGCAGGTCCCAGAGGTGGACGCCCTAATCGCCCCAAACCACACACCAAGTGCTGTTAGCGAGCACCTATTAAATCCGGTACGACACACCAAAAGGGGTGGGGATGTGGCCAAATCCATACCCGGCTACCTTTGTCTCCACACACAGACCATGCCCGCCACAATCCGCAAATTCGCGAACCGCAAACTCAAAGCCAAATGGGAAAACTCGGGTTTTGTTCCCGACACCACCTTTTGTTTTATGTTACCCTACATCAACCCAAACATTAATCACGAAGTATTTTGAATGTAAAATTATAAATATTTTCGAGTCTTAAATATAACTGTCACGGAATATGTATAGAATAAATAAAATAATGTAGTGTACAACACTGTACATTGCAGGAAGAACATTTTGTGCGGCCGAACTACACAGCCTCACTAGAGGCTGGGAACACTGCGTGACCTGGAACCCGCGATGGGCCGCTTGGAAGACAAGACGGAGACAAGACGGAGCGCGTGTTCTTCCGCAATGCAGAACATACCCGTTATGTGGTGTTTGAGCGGTAGGATACAGTACGCAGAATGATACAGAAAGTGCTGTTTGGGAGCACCTAGGAAGGCCAGCATGGGTGGCCAGCACCACACCCATTCGCTTTTGTCTCCCTAGTGGCAATGTTTACACACCACACCAGGTACTCAATGAGACTAAGTGGACCTAGGGGAGGCACAGGACCGGTTCAGATATTCGTCACTGGTGTTAGCCATTAGTGGGAATCAAACTTGGGTCGCCGGGTTCATAGCACAGAGTGATTACCACGACACTAGCGCTACACGCATACAGGTACCTGGTGATCTCATCCGCCCACAACCAACTAACAAGCCCCCCCCCCCCGCTTTGTGCGAGAGACTGAGCGAGTGACTCACCTGAGTGAGCGGCTCACCTGAGTAGGAGACTCACCTGAGTGGCCACATTGAGCAACGCGAGCCTCCCGTTCCTGGACACGGTGAAGGCCATTATGGGGTGGTCCTCCTGGACACTAGAAGAGGGAGGGGCAGGGTTACTGCGTGGCCATCCTTCCACAGGGCCTTGCCTTATAGGGCCTTTCCATACGAAGCCATCCCCTACAGGGCTTTCCTTCCACAGGAACTTCGTCTAGAGCAGTGCTTCGCAACCTCTCTGGACCCCTCCAACCATTGCCAACCCTCGAGGTGAATATCACGGAGCAGCAAGCTCAAGGGCAGTTGAAACTACTTGTAGTCATCATTGCACCTGGTGTCGGTAGTAACTCCGCGGAGCACTTCCCATGGTCCCGTGTGAATGTGGGAGCGAGGGTGTGAGCGAGTGTGACCGAGCGAGCGTGCCAGTGAGCAAATAAGCACGTGATTACTTGAGCAAGTGAGCAAGCGCGCGAGATGCTTACATGTTGCGGTCCGTGAGCTCCTCGAAGTTGTATCCGCGAATACGCTGGTGTGTGTCGGACGCCAGCACCGTCTTGCCATCACCAACGCAGCACAGGCACTGTACACGCACGCCCTCCCAAGAGTCTAGCACGTTCCCCTCTAGGTCCTGCACACACGCACACGCAGCATGCCACCACGGTTTGACACGCGATGTACTGCGATGGGCACCGTATGCTGGGCTGCATGCTCGGTTGTGCTGCTCGCCGTGTGGTGCTGCTGGCTCCCGGAGTAATCACACACATCGATAGAACTGCCCGTAGTACTCACACACTGGTAGAACTGCCCGCGCTGGCCGCCTGTGACGAAGCGCTTGCCGTCAGGGTTCCAGGCGGCGCAGGTCAGGCTGTCCTCGTGCGACTGTGACATCTTCACCTTGAGTTCCCCGGTCTGCAGGGGAATACAACAGCAGCAGCAGCTCCGTCAGTCCAAACACGTTAGTAAACACGCATCAAATAATTTTAGAATTCAACATAAAGCAGAGGGGGTTATTGATGAATGATCCAGAACTCATCGATTCACTCTAGTAACTCTGCTCACTGGTGGTCAGTCGTCTCCTTTTCACTCTTCTATTGCTACTACAATGGTTATCGTCCCTGTGAACTTGTCATTGATTCCATTCCCTCCCATGTTGAGGACTCGGTCTGCCAGACACTGTTTCGTCCCACCCACACTGACTGAAGTTCACAACTCACTCACCCACTCACTCATTCACTCTCTACACTGCAGATTACAACACATATACTTCGGCTTATTCCTTCTCATTGCTCCCCTGTGGAATTCACTGTCATCATCATCATCTTCTCCCAAGCTCCTATAATAATCTTGTGTGATTACTTGAGAAATGCATTCACTATTATCTAATACTTCTCTGATAGTCCATATTTGTTGCTGGCTGCCCGACGCTTTGGGTCTGTGCTCAGCAACAGGCCGAGAGACGGGCATGGCTGCGTACGCACACCTGCACGTTCCACAGCCAGAGCTCGGAACAATCGTCGGGCCCGCAGGCGATGAGGTGCGCATCGTCGGGGCTCCAGGCGAGGTAGGAGACTCCATACGTGTGTCCCTCCAGCGTGCGCGCCACCTTGAGCTGCTGGCTCTCCTGCCATGCATCACACCATGCGCATCACATGACATGTAGCGCAGAGCACGTGCAGCGCGATGCACGCAACACATCCATCACACGCTAAAGTCTACACTGCCGCCTCCTATGGTGCAGCGTGGTGTGCGTGACGGTGCAGTGTGGTGCAGGGTGGCAGGCAGTGCGGTGCAGGGTCGTGTGTAGTGCAGTTCAAAGTGGTACAGGGTGGTGCGCAGTGCGGTATGAAGTGTGGTGCAAGGTGGTGTGTAGGGATGTGTGCTGTGCAAGGCAGTGCAGTGTGGTGTGCGGTGCGGTGCTCTCACCATGTCCACGTCCCACAGGATGACGGTGGAGTCCTTAGAGCCCGTCGCGAGTTTGCTACCGTCGTTTGAGAACTTGCAGAACCAGACCTCGTTGCAGTGCTCGGTGAGGATCTGCCGCGTGTAGCATGGGAACTGCTTCCTATGCTCACATGGGGTCACACGGGATGGAAAGGGCCAGGCTATGAGCCCTCAATGGAAGTATTTGGGCAGGAGTACGTACGAGCACACGGCACGAGCACACGGCACGACAACACGCGCACCTTAAGAGCGTAGATGCCCACTCACTCACCGCCACGAGTACCACCACCACTGTAGCATGCACTCGCTCAGGCACTCTCGTATACCAGCACGGGTGGGGGGCTAATAGTGGGGAAGGCAGAAGGGGGGTGTGGTGCCACGCGGCGCTACCGGCTGCAGGAGTGGTCGGAGTAGAGGGAGACGCTGTCAAGCGAGGGCTCGTGCCGCGTGTTGTGGTAGACGCAGCGGTCACGCTGCAGCTCTACCGCCTGGCGCAGCAGCGTCTGCAGCCGGTGCGGGGGCAGCATCACGGACGGCGGCAGGTACGCTAGCGACACCAACAGGGGGCAGCACGCACACGGGGAGAGGCGCAGTTAGCACCGTCGCACTCGCTATGCATTTTCCTCCACCTCCCTTGGGTGTCGGGCCGGTAGTAATTCACTTTTATTTCACCGAGAAATGGAACATAACCCGATTGTAGCAATGTGACTCACGGTCTCATTCGCAGCGGTGCCCGGCAAGCCAGAGCACACTGACGGCACCTGCTCTTACAGCAATGTGTAGGCTACACGGGATCTTTTATCTTTGTTTCGTCTCTGTGCGTTTTTAAACACATCTATCTCCAATTTTTTATTTTCAGATCCCTTTATCGTTAGGTCACTTGGGAAAAGGCGACGTGGGTTTGTGGGTGCGTGCCCGTGTGTTGCATGTGGACGTGAGCATTTCTGCAAGCGTACCTGTGTGTACACCTTTGTGTGCACAGTTGCGTATGCCTGCTGTTTCTGAGTGTACGTGGTTGTATTCTTCAGACACGCTGCGTCGAGGCGGCGCGATTAGTGGTGAGGCCGATAGTTAAATGTTAAAATGCAGTTTTATTGAGGGACTGTGTGTTGTCTTGGTGTGGTCTGGGACTGTTTTTGTTGTTGTATTGCTGCCTTGCCCAAGATTGCATTTGGTGGAAAAAATTGGCAGGAATTAATGTACTTGTGCAATTGATACTTATATACTTAATTTATTTATATTTAGTGACTTGCTTGGCTTTCCTATACTTTGTACACCAATCGGTTTTTGTATTTTTTGCTGTTGTAACTTTTTGACCCGCCCCGACTGGACATGTGAAAAAAGAGCTTCGTGGCTTGTCGGATTCTTCCAGTTTAAATAAAGATTTTGATTCTGAATCGACTAGACATTGTAACAGACTACGTTTTTCTTGCAGTCAATTACTCGGGCCCCCTTACAAACGGTGGCCACCCCCCACATCCTGCCTCCTGAAGGTGGGAAACCCCCACTCTCCCCAAAGAGCCACAGCCAACGTGACGCAATGCGGGAGATGTTGCCAATTACGTCACCAAGCCCCGCCCCATCACTTCCCTTCCAGTGTCACACCCAGGAACAGAAGGGTGAATTTTTTTTCAAAATTATTTTAAAGTTATCCGATTGAGCAAATAATCAAATCAATAATCAAATCAACAATCAATATAAGAGTCAATCGCTCAGACCATGGGATGAGAGCCTAGCATTTGAGAGGGAGAGTGGGATGAGAGTCCAGTTCTACTCGCGAGTGAAACGCACGGTTGTGGGTCGCGGTCTCACTCTGCAGCTTCTCCAGGAGTTTGGAGCGAGAGGCGGAGCCCTTCCCTTCCCACGCCGCCTTCTCGCGCAGCCCCGCTGCATCGCTGCACATCATATACCTGCCCGCACGCACACAAACATCCCCCCAGTAGCCTTTAATAGACTGTTGGGGCAAGTTCCATTAGCGAGCACCTATTCAAGCCGACACGGCACACAAGGGGGTGGGTGGCTAACAGCATGACCGCCGCCTTGGTCTGCACCAGGTATTCGTTTAAGACCTAGTCCACCTAGGGCAGGCCCATAACCAGTTCAAATATTAGACACTGTTATTGGTCTTGAGCGGGAATTGAACTCTGGTCGTAGAACATTGCGCTAGCCACTACACTACCGCTTCACACATGGACACACAAGCAAACATGCGTGGGCCCACATTTACATGAACACACACACACGTAACAACACTGGGACACAATTGGCAAATACTGACGCAGAAAACACGCGCGTGTGAAAACACAGCCAACACATAGGGATTCATGCACGCATACATACATACATACACACATACAGCTTTACCAAAATACACATGCGTCATACACACAGACTCACGCACACACCTGCACACACCTACACGTGATCAAATAGGAAAGCAATGAGAATATAAACAGTGACAAATATATACAGGATTAACAAAACACACACAGCCACGCACGCACACCCCAAGCAAAGAGCAACAATCACAAGCACAGGGGAGCACGGCTCGACAAGCCAAGCGCGTGACGGTTGAAGCTCCACTGTTGCTTCGCTGCCGAGGACATTAATCAGTAGCGCAATCAGACGGTGCAAATAAAACTCAGCCAGGAAATTAATTGGGCCGACGCCGGCTGTTTCAGCCCCCCCCACGCCAGCTCCATCAGCTGGAGTCTCGTGGAATCACAAGCGTGTAGCGTCACAACTCCAATTGGCAGCGGAAGCGGCACCACGGGAAGGAAATGCCACCTAGGGGCAATGCGCATCGTCACGCTTACCAACCTGTCGCGTCAAAAACACCCACAAACGCCCATGCACCCTCACGGCGTTGCACAAATGCAGTCAGCGTGGGTTGATGCTTTGTGAGATCACCGACGGCGCCCATGGCAAAGTGAACAGTGCCAGCTGCACGTGGCAGATGGCGCCGTGAGCGGTCGTCATTCCGACCTCGCCATCTGTAGTGCTGGCCAATGGCTCTCGGCGCTTGCGTGCGGCAGCAGCAGCGCCGTGATTCCAGGACTGTGGCCAGAGTGGAAGGGCGCTGCTTCAAGCATTGCCTGAGATTCTAAGGGCCACATTGATAAGGGCAGCACCGCCTCTTGCGATCGCTTTGGCAGAAGGATTCAAACACCTATTTATTACGAACCTATCGATTTGCATTGGTAGCGATTCGATGAATGCCCATGATTTGATTCAGGAATTAATAACATTTATCTAGTTCGGATTTGATGGATGAGCCTCTGGGACTGTGCTGACGCTCACTATGCACAAAGAGCCGGGCAGGGGAGCCACCTGTGGGTCGCCCTCTCAGCTAGGTCCCAGCATGCACCGGGGCCGTGTGCTCAATCACCATCTAACAACTATTGTCAATTCTGCTTTGAAGCAGAGCAATTGCCCAATTCATCACTTACTGTTCAATATTCCCTCCTCAGGGCGATGTAATCGTCGAATGTGTTGAGAGTTTGTTTTTTTGCTTGTGCACGACAGCCAACACAGTATTACTAAATGTTCTGCATAATATTCCCATCCATAATATGTCACCCCATTGTTGGATCAAGGCGACGTTAACAGTGGTGAAAGTTTGACCATCCTTCACCAAGACCGGTTCGAGCATCACTCGCCACCGAGTGATATCCAAAGCATGGCCAGGAATTGAACTTGAGTCGCTGGGTTTATAGTGCAGTGCTCTAACCACAGTGCTCTAACCACAGTGCCACCACTTCGGTCATAATTTTATTGAGTGGAACTGGGTTTGTTCAGGAGCCACTGTTGAGGTTTTACTCCTGGTTGTGAGTGGAGATCTCAGCTAACCATGCAGCAGCTCAACGTCTCACCCTTTTGAACCCTGGTTAGACCACGCACGCACAGACGACTGTTTCAGTTTCGATGAAACTTAGGCGAGAATAAAAACTAAAAAATAATCCGCACAGGCAAAGCAGGAGGAATCTAAATTCCCTGGCACGCGCCGCCAGTGGCGGCGAGGGGAGGTCGCTATTTGTTATGCGGAGACAGAGAAAGGGGCGAGGGAATGAAATGAATAAATAAGGACGAGCGAATAAATATTAACCAAGGAAACAGAGACAAACGGCTCCACCTGAACGTGGGGAGGGGCTGGCAGGGTAGGGGAGGTAGTTGTGGAGGGAGGGAGGGAATGGCTGGGCGGGTGTGCGGGGAGGGGGGCGAGACTGCATTTTCCTGTTGAGCAGGATGGTCTGCAGGTCAAACCGCAGCCCAAGTAATTGGTCTGGGTTAATGACCGAGCTGCCCCCACCCCCCCCCTGACCCCCGACCCCTGCAGGGCAGGGGTCGGGGGTCAGGTGGGCAATGGGGTCAGGTGGGCAAGGAGGTCGCACACAATCAGGGAAACCAAAGGGTCCAGGCCGCAAGGCCTCAGCAGAGTCCATTGGGCCACCATCACCTTCACCATCGACCCTGAAATCCTGGAATCACGGGGGGGCGGCCACAAGGGAGGAAGGGCGAGGGGTCCACGTTCCTGGGTCATCCCAGATAGTGTGGTGCCGTCAAAGTGAGTGACACCACACCGTTGTAACGTTCTCCCCCCAACTCCCCAATATGGCTGCAACTGACTGCAGTGCTCTGCGTATTTAATCTCACACACGAGTTGCCCAGTGAATGCAATCAACGAATGACTGCTGGGCAAGCGATCTGTGAAGGAGCCTTAACTAGAGTGGGGAGAAACTGGCAAGGTGCGTGCCGCTCTGCAGAGCTATCACCGGGCAGGGTGTGGGATGGTAGGGGCAGTGTGTGGTGTGCAGTGGAGCGGTGTGTACAGTGGAGCGGTGTGTGCATTGGCACGGTGTGGCCAGGGAGTGTGCGGGGTGCTGTGTGGAGACTTGCGGCACCTGGAGCCGCTTTTGGGGTGGTGTGGTGTGTGCTGCAGTTTCTGCGATGTGTGTGTTGCATGGTGTGGTGTGTGTGGTACGCAGTTAATTGCAGTTAATTGCAGTATGCATTGCAGTGTTGTACGGCGCATGGGGTGGTTCACAGTGCAACGCGTGTGGTGCGGTGTGCACCCACCGAGTGTGCGGCGCACGCACGGTGCAGCACGTGAAAGGTAGTGCAGTGTGTGGTGCAGCGCGTGACAAGTAGTGCAGTGTACGGTGCAGCACGTGACAGGTAGTGCAGTGTGCGGTGCAGTGCGTGGTGCGTACCCGCTGAGCGCGTGGATGCGCTCCGTGTTGTACTTGAGCGGTGTGAGCTCGTGCCTGAGCACCTGCAGGGCCTCGAGCACGGCACCGTCCTCCAGCCGCTCCAGGTACTTCTGCTCCAGCAGCAGGAAGCGCATGCGCTGCACCGGCACCACACGTTAGGTGGCACCACACCATTTACCACACTCCGCACTGCACCACACCATACCATACAATGCACCATACCTCGCACCGCATCATGCACGGAACTGCACGTCACACACAAGTGAACACACGTGTGCTCACAGGTTAGTATGTAGGCGAGTGGTGCAGTTCAGCTACTCACCAGCATCCCCCGCGCAGACCGGACGAGAGATTTCAGCTCATTGAGGTCGGCTTCTGCCTGCAGTACAAACAGACAACAGCAGAAGCAGCAAGGAGAAAACATCATCCACAGATTCTCAAGTGCCCTCCAAAATGCGTCGTCCTTGGGCGTATTCAAATCGTGACAATACGGTAACCTTTCCAAGCCGCACAATTAGATGACGCAATACGCCGCGCACAAAGTCATGCAATAGTCTCGAGACTCAGCGGGACGTTCTTGGGTAAACGAGGGGAATAATACTAATGAGTGGCGGATATATGCTGGCACCCCGGGGTCTGTGTGAGACGAGAGCCGAGTGTCATTTGCAAGAAGCCAAATGGATACATTTCCAGAGTCCTGCACCCAGATTCCCAACGGAAACTCCGGGAGGAACCTGCAGCTTCCGACTGATGCCTGGCAGGTGTCTCTTGTCCAACTGGAAGCGTCTCTGATTGTAGATCTGGCTAGAGTTGAGAAACCCTTTCCACACGAGTGACGCTCCTGTGTCTCACAGTCGAGCGGAAGTGGAAATGAACGCAGAATCTTGAGACAAGCTCACAGCTACGATTAAAAAATATATATTAAATGAAAACAGCCTTGGCACTGCCGGGAACATTTATACGCCGGCTGGGCGGGAGAGGGGTAGTGAGCACAAGGCTGGGCTGGGGTCACGACTGGTTTATTGAGGCTAAATTTAGCCCACAGATGTCTCAGCCACTCGCCTACAGCAACAGCACGAAAATATAAAACAAACACTCTCCCTCCGTTACTAGAACGATGAAAAACAATAAACAGCCGCAAGGGCTGCTGCAGCTGGGCATCGGTAACCGAGCCAGACCAGTAACCGAGCTTGAGAGCCACATTGAGGGTCGCAGAAAATTCCTTTAGAAACTCACGCAGCCATTTCACGGTGCCTGCGTTTCACAGAGCTCCACTCACTCGCGGCATATATCCCTTTTGCTGCTGCTCCACCCGCCTCGAGCCGTGCCACGGCACAGGAAGTCTCCATCAAAACCAACAAGCGGCTCGTTCACAACTCGAGCGCTCAGTAAGGACAGGGTGGCGAAAGGCTACCACGGTTACCACAAACGAGCACGTGTGAGAGTGCCCATGTGTGTGTTGGTGTGTACTCTATGTAGGGGGGAGCGGTGGTGTAGCGGTTAGCGCGCTGCGCTATGAACCTGGCGACCCGGGTTCGATTCCCGCTCACGGCCAACACCAGTGACGATTATCTGAACCGGTCCTGAGCCTCCCCTAGGTTGACTCAGCCTGAAATGAGTACCTGGTGTGGTGTGTAAACATCGCCGCTGGGGAGACAAAGGCGGTCGGGCGTGGTGCTGGCCACCCACCCCCTCGTGTACCGTTCCGGCCTTCATAGGTGCTCGCTAACAGCACTTGCCTCTACAGTCTGTTAAGGCTATGCAGGGGATCTTTGTCTTTGTATTGTGGTGTAAACATCAGCACTGGGGAGACAAAGGCGCTAGGCGTAGTTCTGGCCACACCACATCATCGTGCGTTGTGCCGGCCTTTATTAGGTGCTCACTAACAGCTGCAACAGCCTGTGCAGGTTACACTGGGGATCTTTGTCTTTGTATACATGGGTATTTGCGTGCCGTGTGTGTACTGTACGTTCCGTGTGTGCGTCACCTTCTCCCAGTCACCGTCCATCACGTGGCTGCGGAAGCGTGCGGCGGTCGGGTGCTCCAGCCGGCACCCGGCCTCCTGCATGAGCAGATCCACGGTTTGGCTGGAAACACAACAGATTGGAGACTAACTCATCCGCTCACCTAACTCGCCCGTCACACTGCAAACTGGGTGAGAGGGTGGTGCAGCTGTAACACTTGGGTCTCACAGCAAGATAGACCGGGGTTCAATTCATGACGTTAGCACCTTCCTGTGTGGAGTTTGTGTTTTTCCCCCTGTTGTGCAGTGTGTGTGTAGTAAACATCGCCACCAGGGAGATAAAGGCAGCCGGGCGCGGTGTTGGCCACCCACCCTCCCGTGTGCTGTGCTGGCCTTCATAGGTGCTCGCTAACAGCACTTGCTCCAAGAGTCTATTAAATATATGGGGGATTTTTTTTTGTGTGTGGAGTAAGTTTTGTATGGGTTTTCTCCAGTTTTTCTGGTTTCTTCACATAACTAAACACATGTCATGTAATTGGTGTTAGTAAAACATCCAAATACAGGACATTCCTGCAGAAGAGTGCAAGTATATACGATATATACTTGCACTTTAACTTCACTCACTACAACACCACTCTCACCACACTCACAATTACCACACCTCATACTCATCACCCTCACTCGCCACACTCCTCACCACTGCACTCGCACTCCCCACAGTGGCACCCACGAATTTGGTGACTCACGTCACTCATGCAAATGATACTTATCCTGGTCTCTTGAGTTATCACCTGGTTAAACGAAATAAACTTGAGACGTGAACTCGAACTACACCCACGGCAACAGCAGTCTCACACAACTCCCCCACATTAAACTCACCAAAGTCCTTGGCACCTCCCACGTCCCAGAGACAATCTTGCCCCATCACATCCTGACCCCGACTCGAACCTGTTCGGCTTTATATCCCCATTTGCCCCAGGGTATCCAGCTTCCATTCAGCTGTGGTGCACGATTGTCAATAAATTAATTAGTTTTGTCAATCTCACGTCCATGACCCCCGTCTGTGGCTCCCCCACACACTCTCTGCCCGGATCACACAATGAGTGGAAACCAGACTCGAGGTGGGGCTCAATCGGCCCGATTATGGTGGAGGCTCAGAGACTTGTACGTCATAGACGCGACAGCCTCAATGACCCAACCCTCCATCCTCCATCCTGGGGTTCAGCTCGGTTACCCGGACCCCGGGGGCAATACCTGGAATCTAGGTGGGTGGTGATGCAGCCACTGACACCAAAGGGGGAGGGGAAGGGGACAGTCAAAGGCAAAAGACATAATTTACAGAGGGCAGGGAGATTGACCCATAGCTGCTCATAATGGAGAAATTGCCACCCATGTGCGTCACGCTGCAACACACAGACACACAGATAAATAGAGGTGTTAAATCAGCACAGAGCCACACACACAGGTTGTGGTACAAATATGAAACCCCCAATATAGTCGACACAGGCTGTTGGGGCAAGTGCTGCTAGTGAGCACCTATGAAGGTCGGTACTGTGCATGTGGCGGTGGTGTGGCCAACGCAATGGCCACCTTTATGCTGATGTTTACACACAACACTTGTTACTCATTTAATTATGAGTCGACCGAGGGGATACACAGGATGGGTTCATCTATCACCACGGATGTTAACTGTCGTTAGGATTTAAACATAGGCGACCTGGTACTTAGATTCTTAGCACAATGTGCTTACCACGGCACCACACAGGAATACAAAGATACATACACACAGGTGTACATAGATAATACAGCTACACACATACATGCAAAAACAAGTGTACAAATTTACTCCCAGATGTCCACAGAGGTACACACACACCAGGGACATGCGGTCAGGGGAGGTATGGGAGGCAGAGCCTCACCTGTCATACTCCAATGAAAATAGCTGTTACGAAAGGTAAAAAAAAAAGAATATTCAAATAAAATAAATATAAAGATTTTTCCACTGATCTGTTTTATAAATGTCATTTATGTACGATTCCAATCATTTTTATAGTCAAATTCACCAAATTTGCGGAGCTCCGCTGAAAATACAGGAAGAGACGAGAGGTGAGGCAGCGACGAACTCAGCCTCCCGTCTGATTGCGCAACCCCTCAGTAACTGGATGGAGCGCGGGCAATAAGCGTGTGTCTGTTACTATCTCAGTATGTCACCAATGTAATGTTTGTAGACCCCTTCATTTCATGTCCTCGTCTTCCATACTCCAGGTAACTTGATTCACGTATGTGTATAAAAAATATTTTGCCTCGCTGGTCTCGTCATGAAACTGCAATGAAAAAGCACCAGGGGAGGCTGCTATCACATCTGCCTCACCTGAGGGGGACGTGTCTAACACGCCCCCTCAGTGAGGACACGCCCCCTCAGTGAGGACACGCCCCCCTCAGTGTGTGAATCTGGCTCTGACAGTCGCCAGTGCCTCCCCAGCCATTTACCTCACCGCACGTCACTGACACACACAAAGGTAAAATAAAGTGTACACACAGGAACACACACGCACGCACAATCGTACTCTCAAGTACACACAGACACGCGAAACTAAGCGCAGTACAAATGCATATACACAATGACTTCACTCGAAATATCTCGCACAAGGAGTAGAAACCAGACCAAAGGTGGGTTTTATTTGTCCAGATCATGGTGGCGGCTGCTGTTGCTGGCTACTTGGCATTTTGGGCCCTTGGGTCTGTGTTCATCAACCACATGGAGCGCCACACATATAGGTGTACACATCGGTGTACACCAGCTTGCTAGGCACCCTTGCCAAAGGAATTGTGTCTCATGTTGCCTGAACCGGGTTGTTTTCCATCAACCAGCGATTTAAAAACTGAACTTCTCCCACAACTGGTGCCGGCACTACTACATGCTTTGGGAGCTTGTGGAGAACGCAGGAACCCGGCACCACGGACCCACATCAGGGGAGCTTTAATCCCAGCCTGGGCAGTGAGTGTACAGAGCTGAGGATAGGATCAGCTCTGCTGACACTCACAGGGCCAACACTCATTTGCACGTTTTCCACAGAGCTTAGACAAAGATGTCCTTATAAACAACGTCCGTGCATATGACCAATTCCCCTGATCTCGTTAGATCTCGGGAACTTATTGGGGTTCGGCCTGGATAGTGTATGGATGAATGGGCAACCGTCCGTGCATAAAGCAGGTGTTATAGGCTGCTGTAGGTCTGCATTGTGGACTGCAGTGGGTAGTGCCACAAGCCAATTGTGCTCTCCGCCTTCACCAATCCACGCTGACCAACACAGTGAAGTATGATCAACACGACCCATCCACCAGTGTAATGGCAAGAGGGGCTGTATATAAACATGTCCTTGTACCCAGTGTTAACAAAGATTAAAAAAAATCCCTCCTATAGCCTAAACAGACTGTAGGGCAAGTGCTGTTCGTGAGCACCTATGAAGGCCGCCACGGGTACATGAAGGGGTGGGTGGCCAACACCACACTCGGCCGCCTTTGTCTTCCAAGTGGCGATGTTTAAACACTACACCAGGTACTCATTCGAGACTGAGTCGACCTAGGGGAGGCCCAGGACCGGTTTCGATAATCGTCATTGGTGTTCGCCGTGAGCGGGAATCGAACTCGGGATGCCAGGTACACAGCGCAGCGCGCTAAGCAATACACTACCGCTCCCCACACCCCGTTTAGACAAACAGTGTTTACACGAACCTGAAACTCCACCCACAAAGTGTTTACACTCGGATGTACGTATGCACAACGTTAATCACTGACTGCCCGCGAAGGAGCAGACTAATGTATACACGGCCCATCACATGTCACGGCGCCCGGGGGCCTTAGGCTGAGAGCGCACCTAGCCTGGTACCAGTGCCTTGTACCAGTTACTTTGTACCAGGCTTTGGTGAGATCACTGCCACTTGGTGATGAATAACTCTTATAATGCAGCTGCTGTTGTTGTCACGCACTGAATGCACACGTCACTGTTATATAATCACCAGCGTTATCAGAGAAGCAAACAGAAAAATTACTAGCACAATAATCAACATCTTCCTCAACATCCACCGTCATCTGAGCCGTGACTGTAACCCAGGTCCCACGGTGTGGATGATAGGGTTGGAGTCTGGCACAAGGCGAGTGAGACGCGGATTGCTGTGCGTGGTGGTGATGGTGGTGGTGATGATGATGATACGTCCCCACGGCCTTTAATTAGACTCGCGCACGTGACGTGGTGGGCTGTTTACAGCTGAGAACACAAAACCAACTCACCACCAACACTCACAATGACCCTCACACTCACCACGATACTCACTCTCATCACGACACTCACTCACCACCTCACAATGATCCTCACCACCGACACTCACCCTCACCAAGACACTCACACTAACCTCAAGCAAACAATGACCCTTACACTCACCACGATACTCACCCTCATCACGACACTCACCACCTCACAATGATCCTCACCACCGACACTCACCCTCACCAAGACAGTCACACTAACCTCAAGCACACAATGACACTCACACTCACCACGATACTCACCCTCATCACGACACTTACTCACCACCTCACAATGATCCTCACCACCGACACTCACCCTCACCAAGACACTCACACTAACCTCAAGCACACAATGACACTCACCACGATACTCACCTTCATCACGACACTCACTCACCACCTCACAGTGATCCTCACCACCGACACTCACCCTCACCAAGACACTCACACTAACCTCAAGCACACAATGACACTCACACTCACCACGATACTCACCCTCATCACGACACTTACTCACCACCTTACAATGATCCTCACCACTGACACTCACCCTCACCAAGACACTCACACTAACCTCAAGCACACAATGACCCTCACACTCACCACGATACTCACCCTCATCACGACACTCATTCATCACATCACAATGACTCTCACACTCACCCTCTCCGAGACACTCATCAGGATCTTCACTTACCACAAACCTCAACACAACAGACTTACCACGTCACTCACCCTCACCTCCACGACCCTCACACTCACAACATCTTCACAATGACCCGAATACTCACCTCACTCACTACAACGCCATCCTCAATACCTCCAAATTACCATTACATTCGCCCACACCAGGACAATCACCCAGTAAAGTGCAACCCGTCTTATTTACTTGTTTATATTCGAATGTGTGTTAAATTATTGTTCAATACTGTATAGTCTAGATTTGATACATTTAAAATGTTTTAAAATATTCTGTTGCATTTTAAGTGACTTTGTGTAACCCACGTTGCCCTTGCAAAAGAGGCCATGTATCAAGTGTCTCAATAGGCATGTGTTTAATCTGCTGGTTTAATAAAGGACGTTAATGCCCTCACCACGACCCTCACTCACCACGACCTTCACCCTCAACCACGGCCCTCACCATGACACACTCATCATCCTCCACCTAACCACGACCCTAAACCCCTCACTTCAGCCCTCACTACGACACAATCTCACCGAGGGCCTCACCGTGACCGTCAAATTAGCATCACTCTCACCACGTCTTTCATCGCCAACATCACCAACACAATGACCGTAGTCCTCTCAGTCTCATTCCGTCCCTCACCCGTCTTACTCACTCACTACAAGCCCTATGCTGGGCTTTAATTCTCGCGACCCTCACCTCGACCCCGAGCCCGTACCTCGTAAGACCCTACACCCCCTCCCGTCTACTTCACTCACGATTATAAACAAGGGTGAGTGGTGAGGGTGGCGGGGTGAGTGGTGAGGGTGGTGGGGTGAGTGGTGAGGGTGGCGGGGTGAGTGGTGAGTGTGACGGGGTGAGTGGTGAGTGTGACGGGATGAGTGGTGAGGGTGGCGGGGTGAGTGGTGAGTGTGGCGGGGTGAGTGGTGAGGGTGGCGGGGTGAGTGGTGAGGGTGGTGGGGTGAGTAGTGAGGGTGGCGGGGTGAGTAGTGAGGGTGGCGGGGTGAGTGGTGAGGGTGGCGGGGTGAGTGGTGAGGGTGGTGAGGGTGGCGGGGTGAGTGGTGAGGGGTGAGTGGTGAGGGTGTCAGGGTGAGTTGGGAGGGTGGTGAGGGTGGCGGGGTGAGTGTTGAGGGTGGCGGGGTGAGTGGTGAGGGTGGTGAGGGTGGCGGGGTGAGTGGTGAGGGGTGAGTGGTAAGGGTGTCAGGGCGAGTGGCGAGGGTAGTGAAGGTGGTGAGGGTGGCGGGGTGAGTGGTGAGGGTGGCGGGGTGAGGGTGGCGGGGCGAGTGGTGAGGGTGTCAGGGTGAGTGATGAGGGTGGTGGGGTGAGTGGTGGGGGTGGCGGGGTGAGTGGTGAGGGTGTTAGGGTGAGTGGTGAGGGTGACGGGGTGAGTGGTGAGGGTGTTAGGGTGAGTGGTGAGGGTGGCGGGGTGAGGGTGGCGGGGTGAGGGTGGCGGGGTGAGTGGTGAGGGTGGCGGGGTGAAGGTGTCAGGGTGAGTGGCGAGGGTGATGAGGGTGTCAGGGTGAGTAGTTCATGGTGAGTGGTTCGTGGTGAGGTACCGACGTGTCAGCCTGAGCAGTAAAGCCCCGAGCCCCCAGGGGGTGCGTGCCACGCTCCGCTCACCTGAGGCCCAGGCCGTGGAGGTACTGGCCGATGACCCTCACCACGTCCTGCTCCGTCTGCGAGAGCGAGGGCCGCTTCTTCTTGGCCGTCGCCTCCTCCTTGGGAAGCCCATTCGCCACGAGGCCTCCCCCGCCGGCCTCGCCGTTCTGCAGCGGCGCCGCGTCAGGCGCGCCGTTCGCTTGCATCGCGGCCTCTCCGGGCCCCCCTTGGGGTCCCCCTCGCTGCCTTTACACAACCCCCCGGGTCCCCTGGGTGCCCTGTGTCCCCTCGGTACCCTCCTCCGCCTCCGGCTTCTCTCACCGCCCGCGCCGCCGAGCTCGACAACCCGCGATCAGAGAGCCCGCGACGGCCTCGATCGGCACGGCTCGGCTCGGCTCGGTCTCGAACGCGCTACGATTCGGGTTCGGCACGAGGACGAGGTTCTGGTTCGACTCGGCACGGCTGGGGCTGTTGTTGACTCGTCACGGCTGGGGCTGTTGTTGACTCGTTGTTGGTGCTGATCGCGGCCCCCGGGGGTCTCTGCGGCTCCGGTCACTCGCGGCCGCCTTCTCGCTCCCCTCTCGGCTTTTGTGTTTGCCGAGTGACGTCATCACAACACGGCGAGTCGCGCGCCGCGCGCGGGGCTCGCCGGGACACACCGCCGCCCCCGTGACTTCCGGGTGCCGGGGCAGGAAGTAAACACGAAGCACGTGGCCTGCGGCGTGGAGGTGCTGTGTGGTGGTGGGGCATTGTGGAGGGGTGGAGGTGGTGGGGTTGGCATCGTGGAGGTGCGGAGGGGGTGGGGCACGTGGAGGGGCAGAGAGGTAGGGGCAAATAGGGGCACGTAGAGGGGCAGAGGGGTTGGGGCACGTGGAGTGGCAGAGGTGATGGGACACCTGGAGGGGTAGAGAGGGGCACGTGGAGTGGCAGAGGTGATGGGGCACGTGGAGTGGCAGAGGGGTGGGGAGCGTCGAGGAGGAGAGGTGGTGGGGCACCTGGAGGGGCGGTAGGGCACGTGGAAGGGCAGAAGTGGTGCGGTACATGGAAGAACAAAGAGGTGGGGCATGTGGAGGGGCAAAGGGGGGGTGGGACGTGGATGGAAAGGAGGACGGGGCTTGTGGAAGGACAGAGGGGTGGGCACATGGAGGGACAGAGGGGGGACGTGGAAGGACAGGGGTGAGGCACGTGGAGGGGTAGAGGGGGACCTCAAGGCTGGACCTCAGTGCAGTGTCAACCGTTACCAGTGAAGCATGGAGGCCTACGTTTCGGGAAAGGATAACTTGTCAGTCAGGGCTGTCAATTGAAAGAGCTCAACTCTGAAGGGCCATTTGTGGCGCGTCATCCGTAATGGCGCGTTTACAATGGCGGAGTGAAATAATTTTAACGCTGAGTCATGATAACGGCAAAAGGAAGCTACGATAAATGCCTTAAAATAGTCCCCATGGTATTGGCCATCACAACTCCGTGTGACTCACGGGGCGCGGTGGTGGGCGTCCTCTCTGGCCTCTATTGGGAATAAGTTCCATTACCAAAACGTCACCTCTTATATACCTGCTATTTTAAAGGAAGTTTTGACGATTGAGTTTTTATTTATGAATTATACATGGGGTAGATGGGTAAGGCGGCAGAAAAAAATATTTAAGCTGATGCTGAATACAAATTATGATGAAATAACAGCCTTTATATTGAGCCCATTACATAATGAAATATTTCAGTATTTGTTCATCTTTAGGGGACCCGCAATGCCAATTGTCCTTGTGCGGCACAAGGTGTTTCAGCAACGGTGTTCGTGAAAATCCGTCTGCCAGTAGAGGTCGTTGTCGCTATTGTGGTCACTAAAAACACATTCCTGCGGAGGGAGCTGGTAGGAACGTTGGGTTGCTCGGTCAATGGCCAGGGTCAACGGCGGCGTGGTGTATTCCGCAAATATGCCCGACTGTGAGGGCGGGCACAAGCCGGCGTGAGTAGGTTAAACGTTGAGTTTTATCAGGGCACCACGGGGTGACCAGCCCCTCCCCACCCAGCCCCACCCCCCACCCAGCCCCTCCCCACCCTCCCCACCCAGCCCCTCCCCACCCTCCCCTCCCAGCCCCTCACTCCCCACCCAGGCCCTCCCTGCACGACGGACACAATAATCCCCTGTGGGTTGGTGTAACCAGGAGGTTCCTACCAGTATTAAGTAACTGTGAAGTGAATTATAAATGGATGTGGCGACTTTAACACAGTGAAAGGGAATTCCACACTAGTCGTCTTCGCAAGGGAACTTAATTGTTTCTGCAACACAACTCACTCGTAGGAAGCTCTCTCCAGCCAAGCCCCGTGCTTTTACGCGTTCTCGTTCCTTCTGGGACCATCCACAAGGTTCTCATCACACCCTTTCCACCAACACTGTCGCTTGGTATCTTTCTCCCCCTCTGTCCTCTCTTCCTCGTTCCACTTTCTCAACATATCTCCAAGTCAGCCATTCTCATGGTTCCTCCCCCTTGGCTGTCCTCCCAGCCGTCCTTTATTAGTTATTTAAGGTGTCCTCGCACGACACAGGGAACGGAAGACGACGAAAGTAATCCAGGTTATCTGAAGCCGCAAGAAGAAGCAAGCTACAGGAACGGAGATGTAGAGCAAGGGGATGGACGTACCAAGTAATACACACAGGTGGAGCACGAGGGATACGACTGTGGCTGTCCTTCACAGCATAGTACGTACGTGTTATACAAACTGAAAAGGCTTTACACTTCAATTTAAAGCTTTCGTGACTGCAGGGATTCATCTTCTTGGTTCTTTCGGTAAAGTCACGTAGAAGGGAAATAATAAAATAATAAAAATAAAACAACAATATTTAAGCTTCCAACCCAGCTTAAATATACGCTCCAAGCGTGGTGGTGTTTCATTCAGACGCTGTCTCCCCGACAGCCGTCCTGAGGACGGCTGCTTGCGTTGTGGCCGAAACGTCGTGATAATTATTTTGAACCAAGAAGAGGAGTTTACACGTTTCTTGCCATCAACCACTTTAGCCCATCAACCGAGACCTCAACAACGTTCCTCGTTGCCGCCGGCTCATAGTCCCGACCCCCCTTCTGGGACCGCACTGAAGTCACCATCCTAGAATAGAACCCAGATCACTCCGTGGTGAACAGATTGGAACAACGCGTACGTCCAGAATAAACGCCTTGTTCGAGACCCAAACATCGCACGCACACCTGCTGGCTTTGGCTTTCCTCCTCAAAGGCACCGGTGTCATATCAACCGCATCAGAACTTCAACAGGCTGATGTAGCACATCTCCGACATGAATGGAAAGTGAAAGACGCAAGTCACAGCAAGTGTGACCGGCCATGCAAACCAACCTATGGACCATACAGCAAAACCACTGTAGTAGTCTGCGCTTCTACATTGGAGGAGGAGCAGCAAAACGACACGAACTCTCCTAAAGCCCTCTCGTCGTAGCCAGCACACCTCGACATTGGCATTTAACTCCTGCACATATTGCTGCCATCGTACGCAAAGGTGCAATAGAAACGCACTTGTTGTAAGTTACACACTATACAATACGATTATCATTGACATATTGTATGATATTTTATCGCGGGGACCTTACAGTGGCCACCAGAGCGTCAATGCCACCCAAGTTGCTTTGAGCGGCTTCTGTCTGAGCGAGCGACGTCTGTCTGAGCGAGCGACTTCTGTCGGATGACTTCTGTCTGAGCGAGCGACTTCTGTCTGAGCGAGCGATTCCTGTCGGATGACTTCTAGCTGAGCGAGCGACTTATGTTTGAGCGAGCGACTTCTGTCTGAGCGAGCGACTCCTGTCGGATGACTTCTGTCTGAGCCAGCGACTTCTGTCTGATCGAGCGACTCCTGTCGGATGACTTCTGTCTGAGCGAGCGACTCCTGTCGGATGACTTCTGTCTGACCGTCGAGGAAGCAGGCGCTGCCGGCTCAGCGGAGTGGAACTGCGCATGCGCGGCTGGCGCCCCGTCCGTCAAGATGGCGTTCACGCTCGCCGCCTTCTGCTACATGCTGGCCCTCCTGCTTACGGCCGCGCTCATCTTCTTCGCAATCTGGCATGTGAGTGGTGCCAAACTCCGCGGCCTCCCTCCCCGAGCCAGCGCCCCGTGCCCGCTTGTCCCGGGGCCTCGGCCCGCGCGGTGGGCATTTCGTGGTTGCGCGGGGCCCGGGCCTCGGATTTCCTAGCGCGGATAGGCGCCGCGTTTGGCTGAGAGTGCGCACGTGACCGGTAGGCGGCACGCGATTGGGTGGAGCTGCCAGCTGTGGCCAATGGCGAGCCGCGAGGAGGCCGCGATGCGTGTCCAGTCTGGGGAATGTAGAGGCGGCGGCGGTGCCCCCCAGACACGGGGACATGGGGACAGAGAGACAAGGGGACATGGGGACAGAGAGACGCAGGGATAAGGGGATATGGGGACACAAACAAGGGGATTAGGGGACACAGACGTAGAAACAAGGCGACAAGGAGACATGAGGACATGGACGTAGAGACATGGGGACACGGACATAGAGACAAGGCGACATGGGGACACGGGACACAGACAAGGGTACATGGGGACATGGACACTAGGACATGGGGACATGGACACTAGGACAAGGCGACCTGGGGACACGGACGCAGGTACAAGGAGACATGGCGACACGGATGCAGAGACAAGGAAAAATGGAGACACAGACACAGGGACGAGGAGACACAGACAGGGAGATATGGGGCCACGGACGCAGGTACAAGGAGACATGGGGACACGGGGAGGAGACATTGGGACACGGGGAAACAGACACTGGGACAAGGAGACAAGATACGGACGGGAACACAGAAAAAGGAGACATTGGAACAAAGGGACACAGAAACAGGAACATAGGGATTCAGTCTGGCTCTCTTAATGAATGGGTTAAGTCTGGAACTCCCATCTCTCTCTGACCTGGTAAAGCGGCCATTCACTGACATTGCCAGAAGACTGTAGCAACACTTGTAAGTTGTATGAACTGTGCTGAAACTACTCATACGTCTAGTTACACATCGGTAGTGCTATTGCACTAATGCCGTTGAGGCAGTCACATGCGTTCCCGCTCTCTTCTCAGATCATCGCCTTCGATGAACTCAAGACCGACTACAAGAACCCGATAGACCAATGCAACACGCTCAATCCGGTAAGACACACTGTCTCTTGCACATGCCTACATGAATAGCAACTTATACGTTTGTTTCGATTTAAAGCTTTCGTGACTGCAGGGATTCATATGCTTGGTTCTTTTCGGTAAAGGCACGTAGAAGGGAAATAATCAAATAAAAACAATTAAACAATAACATTCTCACGACGTTTTGATTTCTAACACAAGCAATCATCAGGTGTGAAAACCACAGCAAGAAAATTAGAAAAAGGTGGCGGTCTTTTGCACCGATGTGCTTTTTAAAAAACCGCCACCTTTTTCAAATTTTCTTGCTGTGGTTTTCACACCTGATGACGATTGCTTGTGTTGCAATCGAAACGTCGTGAGAATTTTATTGTTTTATTTTTATTATTTCCCTTCTACGTGACTTTACCGAAAGAACCAAGAATATTATAAGTTTGTGTTCAGGTTAGTTAAACTGGAAATTACTTTGGTTTAGGTGCGGTTGACTTGCTTCAATACCTTCGTTGAAATTTCGGAGTTTCGCAATGCTCCACTGCCCGATGAGATGTCCGAATTGGAGGCCATCATGGCAGGCAGACACGGGCAGGTCGGGATCGCGGTGACAACTAACATTTATGACGTGGTCGTAACGTAACAAACGTCTCAGCACAAAAGTACAAAGGAGGGGGGAACTGGAGGGAACAGGAGGCACAGGAAAGGAAGCCACTCGAGAGAAGGAGAGAAAATAATCAATGAAGGGTCGAAGGGCATGTGGTTGAAGGTTATTTTTAGCAGAATTGAAAGCAGAGAGAAGGGACCAGGGGGAGTCGCCTGGGGAGGGAGTTTTAAAGAGTGGGCACGTAGTGGCTAATCGAGTGGCCACCAATGATGGAGCAGCGAAGGAGACCAGAGTCCACGGAGCGGAGGGAGCGGCTGGGACATGGGGGCGAATGTTGCAGAGGTATCGAGGGTGAACAATGCCATGGATGGATTTGAATGCAAGACTGTGAAGCCCTGGTGATGAGGGCCTCGACGTGTCGTAATGAGGTGCTTGTGCTCAACCGCCCCCTGCCCCTGCCCCAGCTGGTGCTGCCCGAGTATTTCATCCACGCGCTCTTCTGCGTCATGTTTCTGTGCGCCACCGAGTGGCTCACGCTGGTGCTCAATGTGCCCCTCTTCTCCTACCACATCTGGAGGTGAGCACCTCCCTTGGGGTCTCCATGTCTCAACCCAAATTCCCAGCACCGTGAAAGATGCAACCCAAACAAAACCCTTATTCTACTACATGTGCACCTGGGTTGTTAAACACAATGCGTTTTCTTCATGCGAAACTGAAAATCAAGGTCAGGCACATCATCAGAGCACTGTATTGACACGCTTTGCTTTGACCTATTACAATGTGCTTGAAGAACGCGATGATGATGCATGTGACGGACATGCTGTACCCCCCCCCCTCCTTTTATGCCTCTGATCACATCAATCACGTTAAGAAGCCGTTTATTTTGAAAAAAAAATTCAAATTTCTGTCAGTCTGGGCCCACAGAGCCCCAAAACACATGGTGTCTACAAACCCATTGTTTTCATGTTGTCTTTAACACTACTGACGGCACGGGCAATGCTAACACTCAGGAACGCTCCTCACTCTCACCACTAACAATAGTCATGACGATACCAACCTTTATCAGTGTGGCAACAAACACTTGCGATACGTTTATGTTAATGAACACTGTGGGTGTTGTGGTTGGCTGATGGTTCCTGTTTGATGGCTGCCGATGACAGGTACCTGCATCGGCCGGTGATGAGCGTGCCTGGCCTCTATGACCCCACCACCATCATGAACGCCGATGTCTTGGCCTACTGCCAGAAGGAAGGCTGGTGCAAGCTCGCCTTCTACCTGCTGTCCTTCTTCTACTACCTATACAGGTGCAGTCACCGCCCCTCCGCAGGGGCTCCACACCTAGTGTCGTGAAGGTTGCAATTTGTGTGCAGTTCCTGTGGTAGGTTGTGGTTGCTGAGGGTTTGTGGTTGCTGAGGTGTGTGGTTCATTTGGGCATGTTGCTGAAGAGCTATGTGGTTGGTATGGTGTTTTGATGGAGTGGGGGGGTGTGCCTTGTGTTGTGCGGTTGGTGCGAGTTACCACCCTTGTGTGCTCCATTTGCAGCATGATCTACGTGCTGGTGAGCTACTAGCATGGAGCACAGCTCCACGCCCAGCCTGGCCTCAAGAGATCCAGCACAGGGTGCACTCACTACAGCAAAAGCATGCAGACTGCCTACATGTGCCTAACCTGTACACACACTTCGCGTGCATACACATCCTCACATGTGCACAAATGACACGTGCATTCCGCGTGCGCACTTCCACAGATACAGCACATTCACGTGGATAAAACACTTCACATGCACACACTTGTACCACCCGCCACTCCCGCAGCCTGGCGTCACATTCCGCAGACTGTGCCGATCCCCACTCCGTTGTCCAGAGGCCATTTACGTTTTACCTTTTACGCAAACCCGTTCGTGAAGGAATGCTCATTAATGTACAAACACAAAGCAGATTGTTTGTCAAGTTTAATTAGAAGCTGCCAGTGAGGCTAGAGCCCGATGTAGTTCACACCAATGATCGGCCTCCTCAGTCACCCCCGCCCCCACCACAGTGATGGACCCTAATCAGATGATGACACGGCCTCTGGTGTTAACTTTAAGGTGGGAGGAGGTGGTGGGTGTGGCGGGGCAGGGCAGGTAAGGAGAGGTGATACTTCAGCAGTAGCGGCATCGGGACTCCTCCAATGAAGCCACGGGGAGCTCTAACCGTACCGCACCTAATGCTCATGAACGTTGAATCGGAGTGGCTGCACAGAACCTGTGTGAGGGCTGGGGGGACAGTATGCTGTGTGAATTGGTTTACTAAGAGCGCTTGGACTGAGACCCCCGTTTGGAGTTATTGTTTTAATCGTCAGCCAATCAGTTGTGCAAAAAAAAAAATCACAAATGTGTCGGTTATGTAACCACCTCCCCACAGCACAGGCAGGGGGTGGTGAAATCTGCTGGCTGTGGTCAGGGCAGCCACGAGGTGCTGAACTGAGCGCAGGGATCAAACTCTGCATGGCGGCAGCCCCCCCCCTGTCTGATGCAATTTGCTCTGTGAGGTTACAGAGGTTTACCTGGGGAGGCACTGTGTTTGTTGGTTAAGAGTGTGCGTTTCCCCGACGACTTACGTGTGCTTTGACCCCAACGATTTCAATTCTTGTTTTTGAGTAAATGTGTACAATTGCATGCCAATAAAACACAGTTTAATATGCTGCGTAGTCTTGTTCTCATGCCATGATGCACAGTCCACCGCAAGTTGGCCAGAGCTGCACCTGCTCAACACCAGCCTCCATCTCCAGTGGAGGAACAAGCACACGCATGAGGCAGCCACGCAATACAGCTTGGGATGTTTCTCCCGCTACTCTTGGGATTTGTCAAGAGTTATTTTAGCTTGGCGAAAGAATAAAAAATGTGATCTGGTGCGATTTGTGAAATTTACAGGAACGTGCCTAACGTTGGTAGCGAGTGGCATCCAAAATGGGCCCTGGGCCCATTACTAATCTGCGCCTAGTGGCGAGATGAAAATACTGCCCAATGGCAATTCACTGCACAAGCACACAAGAGAATAGTACACAACAGCTCATTCGCACCTCGTGAACATTTCTCATTTAATCTCAGACCAAAGCAGCCCACAAATTAGTTTCCCTGCAACATTTATTCCAGTGAGAAAAGCCAGTGGTGGGTTTTGCTCCCTATCATGAATACAAAATGGGCTCGGGGAAAGCGTTAAGAAGCTGCCTTCGCGTGCATCAGTCGGCCCAGGAGAAATCAAATGGCCATGCCGGCGACCTTCAGCCCCGGCCGAACATGACCCAGGCAGCGCTAGCACGGACTCCATTCCTCGCCAAGCGGCGAGAATGGCGCTCGCTAATGGCTTGATTACCCGTAAAGCTTTTGGTCCCTTAAGGGTAAAAAGTTAGAAAACGTGCAGCAAGTTAGACAATGGACAGCGGCTGGTGCGGAAGGGGGAATGATGGGGCCCAGCACGAGACCTCTGGGAGGGGCCACTGGGCCCTGCTCTCCCACCCATCTCCCCTCTTGGTCAGCGGAAGAAGCACAACTTCTCCCGGAGCCACTCCTCTGTCAGCTCCTCCGTGTTACGGATCTCAAAGACCTGTGCACACACACACAAGCATGTTATATCTTTCATATCACTAATAGACATGGTCCAACTTTCTTCTGGGGCCCAAACCCTCCACCGAGGGCCCCTCTGGGAAGATACCTACATGACTTTACCGAAAAAACCTAAGAGTATGAATCCTTGCAGTCACGAAAGCTTCAAATCTAGAATTAATACCTTGGAGAGCTTTGATGTCTGCACGAGCTTGTTCTTGCTGCCAGCGTACATCATCTGCTGCTCTGGGTTGCACCCTGCACACACCCATGGCAACACAGACATGTAGTGTGCAGTGGGGTGTATGACGATGTGCTAGTATGTGGTGGTGGTGGTTTACAGAATGTGTTCAGCTGTGTGAGGGTGTTAGTGAAGTATGTTCTACTTAGTTAAGTGTGTTTTGGGGTGTTCCACTCCGTGTATGCTGTGCAGTATGTGGTGGTGTGTGGCACGTGTCCCACTGTATGGTCTGTTCCGCTGTGTGGTGGTGTGTTGAGCTGTGTTCTCTGTGTATGTGGCTGCGTGGGGCCTGCCATGCTCACCTTGGGGGCTGATGAAGATGAAGCAGAGTGGGTAAGACACACGCCCGTCATCGTGCTGATACTTGTAGCTGTAGAGAAGGTATGTGTCGCGACGCAGTCAAGGATGACTCGTCCGTCAGTGTCACCAGCGAAATGAAACCGGGGTTCCCATTAGCAGCAGTCCTGCACCACTGAGTGAACGAGCGAGTGGGTGTATGAGATAGTATGGGTGAGTGAACAAGTGTGGGTCATAGAGTGGGGGTGTGTGTAGGTCAGTGGATGTGTGAGAGTGTAGGTGGGTGTGTGAGTGCGTGGAAATGTGCAAGAATGGGAGACTGGGTGTGTGTGTTTATGAGAGAATATTGGTGATTGCGAATGAACATTAGTGGGTGTGGGAGAGCAGGTGTGTGAACGTGTCCTGCTGAGAGTTGTGATGCAGTGGTTCGCGCACTGCGCTAAGAACATGGAACTGGCCACAGTTAACACAGGTGGCAAATTATATCAGAACCATGCTTATGCCTCCCTTAGCTTGGGGCAGGCTTAAACACTCTCGTGCGACGTGTAAACATCTGCACAAGGGAGGCAGAGGCGAACTGGCCTGGTGCTGGCCACATCACCCCCATGCAGGTCATACTGGCCTCCTTAGGTGCTCACTAACAGCACGTGACCCAGCAGTCTGTAAGGCTTTGCCCTGGAAGGATATCGAGGTTGCCGCTCTGGCAACTCCTCCCTCAGGTCTTCGGGTGTGATGTCCTGCAGACAGTGCAGCAGAGGAGAGGCTGTAAACCCCCCCTCCCAGTGATAACCCGTCGAGGCATCAAATTGCAATTACAGGGATGGAGAGGGGTGTGGGGACACAGTGCGGGCCGTGTCGCTCACCTCATGCTCCTCATCCAGCACCACCAGCCTCCGCTCCTTGTCAATCTTCACTGGAACAAAGCAACACACGTCGTCATCATCCACTAACGAATCAACACACCTCGTTATTATCCATCGACTCAGTAAAGAATCGAGATATCTCGTTATCACCTACTCAATAATCAACACAGATATCCACTCACACCGCTAATGAGGGTTAAGACAGCGACGATATCTCATTGCCGCCGCCGTGAGCGGTAACCGACATACGGAGCGAGGCTGTGTGGGGTCCGATGGATGTGGGGTCAGGCGGGGGTCTCGTGAGATCCTTGGGTGGTGGGGGAGGGGGTGGAGATGGTGGGAGGGGGTGGCCAGCCACTAATGACCTCGCTTGACTGCGCTCGTTTGTCAATGGATTTGCTGTCGTGGTGACGGCGTTAGAGTCTAACAGCCCCCGGCGGCCATCCCTTCACAACTGCTCGCCACGCTCCATCATCCGACCACCGCGTTATCGCAAACATGCATCACCGCCACGCGGACTGGCGCGCGAACAGGTTATTGTTCAGCCGATTTACCACCACCACCCAGCCAGTGGCATTCCCTCCAGCCAGCAGCACTCCCAGCCTAACACAGGGAAGCAGGACAAGAAGACCCCCTTCACAGGTGTTTCCCCAACAATCCTAACACTAACACCCTCTCCATTGGAATGATAGCAGACTTGAGCAGATGACAAAATTGTAGAAAGTGAGACAAACAGACAAATTAAGAGGCAGTCAGAAATATACATGTGCAGACAGAAAGACAAAGGATATGCAGTGAGACAGACTCGATTGACAGTAAAGCAGCCAGACAGAGTGCCGCTCGGACAGGGAGGAGCTGGATGGGCGAGGCACGTACTGATGATGGCGCCATTGGTGGTTTCCTTGCGAAAACGGAATTTCTGGATTTTTCCCTCCAGCTCAGGGTCCACATCGCAGACAACCAGGGATTCTGCCTGGACACACACACACACATACACACATTTACAGTCACGCACATCTATACCATAAAAAGATACAAATATTCCTGTATAGCCTTTAACAGACTTGGGGAAAGTGCTGTTCGCGAACACATATGAAGGCCGGCATGAGGTCAGCGGGTGGCCAACACCATGCCCAGATGCTTTTGTGGCAATGTTTACACATTGTACCATTCATCATTTTAAGGCTTAGTTGACCTAGGGGACACCCAGGACCGGTTCAGATATTCGTCACCGATGTTGACCGTGAACGGGAATCGAACTCGGGTCGCTGGATTTACAGCGTAGCGTGCTAATCACGACACTATCTTTCCCCACTACGTAGAAAGCACGTGGACATCCTGCAATGCATACAAATACACAGATGTCTATAGCCGGAATTCGCCTTTCAGTGATGGTTCCGTGACCACCGCACGTGTGCCAGGCTAGGTGCACTTTACTTTAAGGCTATCATGTGACGTGATAAAGGCTCGCTGCTGATAGGTCACGGGACAGACCCAGGGGTGTTGTGAAATGACTGGGAGATGCCGTGCTCCCTACCATGCCATGTATACATACAAGGTACACACCGTAACAACCGTTATACAGACTGTGGGGACAATTCGTCGACAATTCAGCGAACTTACTGAGATAAAAAAAAAACTGTAAAATATGGCAACATAAAACAGGACTGTATTAACAGATAAGTATTGTACGAACAGTTAGCGCCGTTGGATACGTACTGTGCGAAATAGGTTAAACATACCGTACGTACATGTACACATCTGAATGAAAGATGTGATGAACACTGACCCTAACCGCCGGTGGTTATTTGTTGTGCAATTTTTTCATAGTTTTCACTTGTGCCATTTTTACTAGCCACCGTACACTTACAGGCAACACACACCTAGACCGCATACATTTATACACATGTAGGGGTGTCAGGGGAAGGATTCCCACCAATAAGAGGGTTAGTGGGAGGGGTAATCAAGGAGATATAAGGGGAGAACGGGCGGGAAGAAGGGGCCTTTAGCGGAAACGAGATTGGGACGGCTGGGGACAGGTGTTGATGGGAGAAAAGGATTAAAAGACGAACCCCCTGCAACCTTGTGTCGGCTCTCCTTTACACACACATCCCACACTGACAGCTTTCCACACACGTATACAAATATACGCAAATATCACAAGTATTGCATGTTCAGGCTGTTGGGCAAGTGTTGTTCGCGAGCATCTATGAAGGGCGGAACGGCGCACGGGGGGCGGTAGGGTGTATGGCCAACACCCCACGCTCAGCCGCCTTTGTCTCCCCAGTCACCAGCCAAGTGCACCAGGGGTGATGTTGATGTACAACCCGCTCAGTCGCCCCGTGAGCAAAGCCGCGTGTCGCGTGACCACTTCGCGGACTCTTGATCACAGATGACGCCTCCCTCCTACCGATCATCACGCACGGCTGATTGAACACCGCTCACCTCCACCCAGTGGGGCGGCGGCGACCGGTGGCCAAGATGGCCACTCTTGGGTCATCGTGGGTGGTCATCCCGTTAGGGTCAGTGTTCATCATCCTGTAGCGTGCGCTACGTAAGTAAACACAATTAGGGCGTCCGCGCAACCGTAGCCACCACTCTCTACCTAGCTCCCTGCACTCCCCCCACCTCATTCTCTCTTCGACCCACCTCGCTCCACGGGTGCCCGTAACTACTCCATCCCGAGCCTCCCCGGGGCGAGGCATTAACCAAACAATCAGCACCCCCTCGCCTGTGCCCCCCCCTTCCCTGTGCCCCCCTCCCCTGTACTCCCCCTCCCCTGTGCCCCCACCCTCCCCTGTGCCCCCCCCTCGCCTGTGCCCCCCCCTTCCCTGTGCCCCCCTCCCCTGTACTCCCCCTCCCCTGTGCCCCCACCCTCCCCTGTGCCCCCCCCTCCCCTGTGCCCCCCCCTCCCCTGTGCCCCCCCTCCCCTGTACCCCCCCTCCCCTGTGCCCCCCCTCCCCTGTGCTCCCCCTCCCCTGTGCCCCCCCTCCCCTGTGCCCCCCCTCCCCTGTGCTCCCCCTCCCCTGTGCCCCCCCTCCCCTGTGCCCCCCCTCCCCTGTGCCCCCCCCTCCCCTGTGCCCCCACCCTCCCCTGTGCCCCCCTCCACTGTGCCCCCCCTCCCCTGTGCCCCCCCTCCCCTGTGCCCCCCCTCCCCTGTGCCCCCCCTCCCCTGTGCCCCCCCCCTCCCCTGTGCGCCCCCCCCTCCCCTGTGCGCCCCTCTCCCCTGTGCGCCCCCCTCCCCTGTGCCCCCCCTCCCCTGTACCCCCCCTCCCCTGTACCCCCCTCCCCTGTGCACCCCCCTCCCCTGTGCCCCCCCCTCCCCTGTGCCCCCCCCTCCCCTGTGCCCCCCCTCCCCTGTGCCCCCCCTCCCCTGTGCCCCCCCTCCCCTGTACCCCCCCTCCCCTGTACCCCCCCTCCCCTGTACCCCCCTCCCCTGTACCCCCCTCCCCTGTACCCCCCCCTCCCCTGTACCCCCCCCTCCCCTGTACCCCCCCCTCCCCTGTACCCCCCCTCCCCTGTACCCCCCCCTCCCCTGTACCCCCCCTCCCCTGTACCCCCCCTCCCCTGTGCCCCCCTCCCCTGTGCCCCCCCTCCCCTGTGCCTGTCCCCTCCCTTGTGTCCCCCCTCCCATGTGTCCCTCCCCCCGCGTGTCCCCCCCTCCCCTGTGTCCCCCCCTCCCCTGTGTCCCCCCCTCCCCTGTGTCCCCCCCTCCCCTGTGTCCCCCCTTTCCCATGTGCCCCCCCTTTCCCCTGTGCCCCCCTTTCCCCTGTGCCCCCCTTTCCCCTGTGCCCCCCTTTCCCCTGTGCCCCCCTTTCCCCTGTGCCCCCCCCTCACCATCACGAGTTTCGCGCCGTTGCCGCCTCCGCCGCCGCTTCCTCCACACTCCTCATTCCCCTCCTGCGCATGCGCGGCGGATCAGCCCGGGATCCCCGAAGGCGCGCACCTCCTTTGATTGGCTGCTCTCGAAAAAGCCACCGGGGCCAATCAGCGCGCGGTCACGAGGCGTAAACCACGACTCGAAGTTGCGCGCGCCGCCTACAAAATACGGGTGACGTCAGCGCGCGTGGCGAGTGACGTCAGCAATCCGGGGCCCGCCCCCTAACTTCCGGGGAGGGTTTGCGGAGGTCCCGCCCCTCGCCGGGGCTGTCCGGAAGGCGCCGCGCTGCAAGCCGGGAGTCTCTTACACGTGGTCGCCGCTTCCCCTGCAGCTGCTCCGCACGTGTTCTCCTCAGCAACCCGGGATTCACGATGGCAGACGCCAAGCACTTGAGTTTTCTCTTCGGTGAGTACCTTCCCCCGGGCCCGAGGCTGCGTTAGCACGGACAGGAGGGGCCGCCCGAATTTGGGGGCACCCACCCCCCCTAATCCGACTATTTTTTGGGGCTGCGATCGTGTCGTACTTGACTACCTCGGTCCACTCGGACTCAATTGAGTAGTACTGTGTTTGGGTGCGCTGTATAAAAATCAACACTCGGAAGACAAAGGCGGTCGGGCGTGGATTTATGTTTTGCTTTAACCAGGACTTCGTGGGGTAACAAACCCGAAATCTGAGGCGGCTGCTGCGCACGTGGTCTTGGCCCTGGGGGTTCTCTTTAAGTTCCCACTTGGCTGCCCCCCGGCATGCGCTTTGGGGGTCCCCCCCCATCCTGTGCCGTGTTCCCCACCTCCCGGATCCCCCTAGTGCCCCCCAACCTCGGTTCTCCACCCTGGCCCCCCTTTAAGTCCCGCTCGTGTCCGCCCCCCACCCACCCCACCCTCGGGTCCCTCCACGTCTTCTTTCCCGAGTCCCTCCGTGAATCCCAGTCTTGAGTTCCTCCAGGGTCTCTCCCCACCTCGTGGTCCCCCCACCTCGTGGGCCCTGCCGCTTTCTCCTCCCCTCACCCCGGATCCCTCGTAGCTCCGCGCCCTTCGGTGCTGTCCGGAGCGCCGTGACTGAGCCACGCTATGTGCCCCCCCACCACCGTGTTCCCACAGGCTGCGAGCTGACGGCGGCAAAAAAGGAGTTCTCGTTCGAGGAGGAGGAGGACCCGAATGTGGAGCATAACCTGCTGCTGCACACGGTGCGGCGCGCACCCACGCCGCCCGCCGGAGGCACCGCTCGACCGAAGCGAACTTGGCCAGAAACTTTAATTTAACCTGGAGAAATCTCATGAGCTCTGAAGCTTTTTTTTTTTGCTTGAGCCAGATGTCGAGTCGACATGTCGAGTCGACATCTGGCTAAAGCTGAGGTTGCGCCGAGACATACTCTTAGTTTTTTCGGTAAAGTCATGTAGGTAATAGTAAATAATATAAATAATAGAAATAATACTCACTTAATACGGTAAATTCAGCTGTGACGGTCCTACCTGATGACGGAGACTTGTGTTGCCTCCGAAACGTCGTGATTTATGATTTTATTTATAGAATCCGAATTATTTCTTTTTTATTTAATTTCCCCTACGTGACTTTACCGAAAAAAACCTAAGAGTGAATCCTTGCAGTCACGAAAGCTTCAAATCTAGAATTGCTCCGAGACACTCGAGGGGTCTACCGATTCATGAAAACATGTATATTGTCGTGCTAAATAACGCGAATTCACAAACTGACTAATAGAGCTCGTACATTTTTATCACAAAATATTTTTTTTCTAAAGCCGATATTTTTGGGTAATTATTTCGCACAACCGTTATGCTGTGGGGGGTGATGACGGCAACCACGCGCACAATCACTGCTCAGCGACCCCAGCGGGGCGCAGTCTCATCGCATGCGTGCCTCCTCCCCACCCACCCTGCTGCTCAGGTATGCCTGGGGGCAGGGGCTCCTGACGAGTTCCACTCGGTAAGCCTGGTGGCGCTGGACCACTCGGGGAAGATGACGACGGTGCCCGTGGCCACGCTCAAGCCCTCCGTGCAGGCCTCGGTACGGGCTTCTCCACGGCGGTGATGTGATATTGTGTTGCTGGTGTGGTCATAGTGATGGTGTTGAGATTATGTATTCCTGTGGTGCTGGTTTGGTCATAGTCATGGTGGTGATGTGATGTCTTGTGGTGTGGTCATAGATATGGTGAGGTGATGTATTATTGTAGTGCTAGTGTGGTGATAGCTATGGTGAGGCAATGTATTCCTGTGATCGCCGACAAACACTGATGTTTCAGTGGGGTGTTCAATGCATTGTGATGTGTTTGATGATGTGGTGAGATGGTGATTGTGTGGGATGTGCATGATTATTTGTGGTGACGTATGTAATGATGATGATGTTGGTGATGTTTGATGCTGTGACCCTGGTGATGGTGTTGGTATTGTGGTGTTGGTGAAGTAAGGATGGTGATGATGTCGTGCTGCGTGTGATGTGTTGTGGGTTGTGAGAATGTGCTTTGTCATATTGGTAATTATGATGATTATGACATGGTGTTGCGACGTTGACGAGTTGCTGATGTGTGTGTGGTGCGGTGCAGCTGTCCCTCGCGGGGCTCGAGCTGGCCCCCCCCGTGGTCCTCCGCCTGACGGCAGGCACGGGCCCCGTGCACATCTGTGGCCAGCACGTGCTCAGTGAGTATCCCTGCGCAAGGGCCCACAGGGGTCCTCGTCGCACACGAGTCCTGCCACAGGGGGGTGTCTTTTCTCTCGGGTCCACATCCTAAAAGGGTTGCGTATGGTGGGGTGAGGGTGGTGAAGCTGCAGGCGTTAAGTAAGTGGCTTTGTGGAGCTAGAGCTGAGGGCTTTGGGGCTCGAGGCAGCCTGGTTTAACTCGTGAGCAACATGGACCCCAGCTTGGGCCACGCGTAATGTGAATTGGCTGCCTCTTAACGAGCAGACGCTCACATGTCCTGCACGTTAATACAACCCTGTCAACAGCACCACCGCCGCTCCTCCGTATTCACATTGAGACCATTTGGCTCCTAGCCGCCTCTCCACGGGGAGTTGTTCTTGAAATTTCAGCTGGGACTGTCTAGGCCAGCGACCCGGAAACTACATCCTCACGCGGCACACCGCATCCAGTATACCCCTCGCCATAGCTTTGGCAGCGAGTCACATGTATGTATGTTGAACGTCTTTCGCACCATATATAGCCAACCGTACTAATTGGAGGTGTGGGGGAAGGACAACTAACCACAACCAGCAGTTCTAAAAAAATTAATTACGATTTAGATTTAAAAGTGCATGGCTCCAGTGGCTTCCTAATATCCAGACGGCCGAAGTGCATGAACACGCGATGCAGTGACCGTCGTTGTCACCTATGCCAGTTTACTAGCCACCAGGAATCGTTTTTCTAAGAAATTACGCTGTGGGTGAAACAAGTCACTCGTTGCACCCCCTCAACATCATGTTTGTGGGGGTCCACAGTCCCCCACTATTCCCTTGTGGTGCTGAATGGTACTGGCCTTGAACCGAACGTCTCCTCCCTCGTGTGTGCAGCCTCGGAGGAAATGTTCTCTGACATGGAGAGCGACGAAGAGGAGGAGGAGGAGGAGGAACAGGCCGTGGTGCCGGCCAGGAAACGTGTTAATGAGGCATCACCCGTGGGGGGCACGCAGGTATGAGCCCCCCCCCAACTCTTCCGCACCCCCCCTGTCACCTCAAATCATTCCTGTGTTATGGTTTACTCTGAAAATAACTCTATGGCGACTGTTATGCACAACTCACAGCTGATATCTCCGGGCATTTTTATCGTTGCAGAAAAAGATGAAGGTGCTTGACAATGAAGGGTACGTGTCATAACTTACACTTGTTGGGTCAACGTTTTTGGGAATTTGGAGGGGTGATGGGGGGGCTCGGCGGGGGTGCCCTAACGAGGGTCAGCTGCTCCTTGAGTTGCTGCTGAAGAAAGAGTTGCTCGTGCGTTGCCACTTAGATTATCTCTCCCTCTCTTCCAGGCAAGACAAGAAACTAGCGACCGTGACGCCAACCAAGGTGAGGCCAAGGGGAAGGCATTGCTGGTGTTGTGTGCGCTTGTGTAACTGTGTACCTGTGTATCTGTGTACCTGTGTATCTGTGCACCTGTGTTAGTGTGGTGAGCGGTAGTGCAGAGGTTTGCGCACCGCGATGTGAACCCCGGCCACCCGAGTTCAATTTCTGTTCGTGGCAAAAACCAGTGAGGATTATCTGAACTGGTCCTGGGTCTCCCCTAGGTCGACTCAGTTGCAAATGAGTACCCTGTGTGATGTGTAAAAACATTGCACTGGGGAAACAAAGGTGGCTGGGCGTGGTGCTGACGACCCACACCCCGGTGTGCTGTTATGGTCTTTATAGGTGCTCACTAACAGAACCTGCGTCAACAGTCTGTTCATCCTTTATTTGGGGGTCTTTGAATAAGTGTGCAGAGTGGTGGTGCAGTGATGATTGCACTACGAACCTGGCGATGAGTTTTATTCCTGCTCAAAGCAAACACCTGTGAGGAATAATATAAGTGGTTCTGGGCCTCCCCAAGTCGACTCTTCAAGCAAGTACCTGGTATGGTGTCAACCGCTGGGGAGACAAAGGTGGCTGGGTGTGGGGCTAGCCACACCAGCCGCTTGTGCACCGTTTGCCTTCATTGGGTGCTGGCTAACGACACTTGCCCCAATAGTCGCCATGGTTGGGGGGGGGGGTGTCCTTGTGTGGGTATGATTGTGTGCATGTGTGGCCGCCAAGGCTGAGCTGCGTTGCGCTTCTGGTTCTCTATAGAAGGCAGCGCCGAAGACCGGACAGAATGGGGGCACTCCGTCCACCCCAAGCCAGACCAAGGTGTGTATCTCAGCAGGCTGCGTGTGTGGAGCCGCGTGTATGTGGTGCTGGGTGTGTGTGTGGAGATAGTTGTCTAGGGGCTGCGCAGGTGTTACATTCTTTATAAGTAGCCGTGTGGATGTAAATGTATGTGCTAGTGGGTTGTAAATAGCTGTGCTTTCATATTTAATCTTGGGTGTATAGCTGCTAGTGTATAAGTATGTGTTCAATGCTGTGTAATGTATGCTTGGGCGCATGTAGTGGTAGGTGTGTGTGTTGTGTGCTGTGTCTAATGTGTGTTTGGGGTTTTTTTCCCAGACTCCAGATTCTGCTGCCAAACCCAAAACCCCCAAGGGCCCCTTGCCAGTTGCTGATATCAAGGCCACACTGCAGGAGAAGGTCCAGAAGGTAACGTTTGCAAAAGCAGCCAATATTTGTGTGTGCTCTGCACCTTCATTCCTGAGTGTGCACCGTCACTGGGGTTAATAAGGTCAAGTTATAATTTGATCTCGACGTTAAATCACAAACGAGCAGTTTTGGGGAGAAGTGTCCCAGGGCTGGATGGCAGCTGATACCGTCCTAATTGGCTGTTTGTCACCCTCAGGGGGTGAATTTGCCCAAGACCAAAGAAAAATTCTCCAACTTCATCAAGAGCAGCTACAAGGTTGAGGATCCAAAGGTGAGAGTGCAAGTCTGACCTCAAGGGGACTTTGAAATTGAGTTAATTAAGTGCAGGATGCAGCACATGTTAAAACATTTCTTGGTGCTTTTTTACTTTGGTGACTGCAGGAATTCATATTCTTGCTTTTTTCGGTAAAGTCATGTAGATAAAAAATAATTTAATGTAAAAAATAAATTACAATTTAAAATAAAAGCAACACAAGCCGTATTCATCAGGCTTGATAAAGACCACTTGTGTTGCAATCGAAACGTCGTGGTTTTTTGCTTAATTTTATTTTCTATATAGTGACTAACCGAAAGAACTAAGAATATTTCTTGGTGCATTAGAATTCCAGGCACTGGAGCTTGGGGAGGTGGGGAGAGAGTGCTGTGAGCTGGATGTGCTTGATTTCCCTGGCTTTCCATGGTCAAATAGACAATAACGACCACAACACCATTCACTTTCTCAGTGGAGCTTTAATCTGCTGTCTAGAAGGTCCTGTTAACCTTTGGGTCTTTGGTCATCTGTGCCATCAGTCTTCTTGGGGTAGTGACCAACATATGTTTGACCCCTGTAGGTGCTGAGCGAGCTGTGGGCCTTCACCGAGACCCTGAAAGCAGCATAGGAGGACAAGCAAGTGGACCCACTACTGTTCGAATGCTGTTTGAGCCACCTTGCTCCTCGGCCATCAACCTGCCAGTTACCCATCCGTCCGACAAGAACCAATTTTATGAAACATGCAAGCTCCACACCATAATCTGTGCGCTTTTCAAAACATTTTTGTGAATAAACATTTTTGTGAATAAACATTTACATTTTGCTGTTCTATGTTGGGCAGTGGTGTCAGCTTCCAGTGTGGATGGTGCTTATTAGCTGGGGCCTATGAGCTGGGCTAGGAAAAGGTGGGGGGGGGGTTCTTTCATGGATGCCAGAATCTGTTGCTGCAGCTTTGCGGATCAGTCGAGTTCTTCCAGCACTGCCATGAACCAGCCCACAAACTCTGCCAGTGAGTTGCTGATCTGAGGAAATGGCTGGCAAGCACATGCAACTGTCGTGGTGTGCTGGTAAACACAAGTGTTTGATGGTAATGGTGTGTGCGATGAGAGTAATTGGATGTCATGCAAGGCTGATGGCTCTGGCGGTCAGGGCACGCTCTGAATGCAGAACGCGGGTGGCTGAGCAGGTTCCGTCAATAATTGGTCTGAGGTGTGCTCGCCTGAGTAATTTAAGTTTTTGCATTAAAACGCCTTTGCCAGGGAGCAGCAGCCTGGCCACGGTGAACACTGCTTCTGTCAAACGACGTTTGGTGCGTTGGAGTCCAAACGAGAGCCTTTGGCCAGGACCGAATAATGGAATGCTCGCGGTGCTCGTACAAGGCCCACATTCTCTCAAGGCGCTTGAGCGAACTGTCCACTCCCTGTACCTTACAAGCATCCGATAGCCCCTTTGTTCACCGGTGCAAATGTGGTGGACAATTTCGACAGCAGCGCACTCGTACCTGGAGAGATGACATGGCTCAGCTCGTTGCAGATTGAAATCTGGCGGGAGGCCACCCTGGTTATTGCTGTGGAAGTATTAAGAAAATGCGCCGTCGGCTTTGCAGTGGGCAATAAAAGATTCTGTGATGTCATTCAAAATAGTAGGCCGTTGTGTTGGCCTCTCCGTACATATTTAAAAAATTGCCCCAAACAACTCCATTGGGGTTATATGGCAATATCTTCCCTTCATTTGAAGCTACTGCAGATTGAAATTGTCATCCTGCATGATGGCCGTGCATGATAAGAATGGCGCACATCAAATACTCCATTGTTATTCCATGGAAATATTTCTGAAATTAATCTACAGGAACTGGCGACTGGATGCCAAACTTCACACTGTATAACGTTGACATTCCTCCGTCTAACGTCATCGCTCACCTACCCATCAACCAAGATCTCAACAGTATACCTCGCCGTCTACTCGGGTCCTGATCCCCATTGTGCAATCGCCCTGCCACCGGAATAGAATCTCGCCCAGATCTGGAAGAATGGTGAACGCCGACGTCGAGTAAACGGCTCATTTGAGCACCAACCATCCTGGCATTGACAATCCTCGAACACACTGGTGGAACATCAACTGGCCTTTGTGCCACATCTTCATAAATGGAAAATCAAAGACAAACCAGTGTGAGTGGCCATGCAACCCAAACTATGGACCATACCTTGACCTACTGTAGTCTGGAGGTTAAGCAAAATTACACAAACTTCTCCGCTGAAGCCATCTCGTCATGGATAGCAGACCTCGACATTGGCACTCAGCTCCTGAACAGATTTTGGCTGCTATCGTACGCAAGGATGGAATCGCTCAGCAGTTTCCTCGCTGCTTACCGCTGGCGCTGCGGGAGAGGCGATAGAGGGACCTTACGAAGGTTTCTCCATCGTCCAAATGTGCCAGCGAACACGGCGTGCGCAAGTGGCAGTTAATATTTCATGGCACGTCCCCTCAATTCTGAACAAGTTGTGCAGTGACAGATTGGGCTCTTGTTCACGTAACAGCCTCAAACAGCCCCTGTTAAATAATACAATTTGTTCCGGCTGCGAAAGTGGTGTTCAGACCTGGGTGTTCGGCACGCTCACATCGCCGGCCGTAGGTTTGTCGCCAAATGAGTTGTTCCGAACCGTGTGCGGGCACCAGAGCCAGGATCGCTCCCAGCGCGGTCGGGAACGAGGATCCCGCACTGCACCGCCGCCTCCACGCTCGGAAATCCCCACGTGGCGACACCTCGTGAGTCGCTATCCCGGCTTGCGTTCCAGCCGGCCAGCCTCTCCGGGTTGACAATCCACGGACCTCCGCACCTGGCACACCACGTCCAGTATGCCACTCACTATGGCCTTGGTTACGAGCCGCGTGTCACCTACTCCAGTTTACCATTGACCCAGAATATTAAATGAGATATTTTTTCTGAGTTACCATGTTAGCCAGCCCGACGCCATCATCTCTATAGCACCACCACCAATAGCACAAACACTAATATCACAATGTATGCATGTATGTTGACCATCTTTCGCACACAAAAAGCAGCTCTAAAGTAGAGTTTTCAATCTAGATTTAAAAGTGCATAGCTCCAGTGGCTTCCGAATATGAGAAGGGAGGGCGTTCCAGACGGCCACAGACACGCATCTGAAAACACGCGATGCAGTGACCGTCTGTTTGATGGTTGGCCAAAAGCTGCTGCAAGGTGACCGGAGTTGAGCGATGGTTTATAGTCCTTGACGAGATCAGCAAGGTTAATTTGTGGTAAGCACTTGGTGTGTAATGAGTGCGACCTTACAATGTATTCGTTCAGCAACCTGAAGCCAATGCAGGCTCAACGAGCACCGGACTGACATGGTCGGATCTTGCAGTACCCGTTGAAGATGCCAAATAATATTGTCCACGATGCAGGTTTGCTGGTGTTGTTTTGCCAGACTTCCCGTAAGTAGAGAGTTGCAATAAAAGAGCCTTGTCGATACCATGCTACATGCCACCGTGTTGGCTATGTCACGACTCAATAGTGACCGAATGTGTCGTAGAGCGCCGATATAGAAATTGCAGGACCCGACTAGATTTTGCACGTGGCGATCAAACGGAATTCTGGTCGAGTATGGTGCCGAGGCTGTTTAGGACGAGTAGAAAACTGAATCCTGGAGTCTGCAACCACCACACCTGATCCTCCCACAAACGCTATCAACACCACGCATATCACGATGCGTAGATTGGTCCATTAAATTGAAGCTTACCCTCGCCACCATAACCACGCTGTCCACTCACGGCCATAGCTCCTCCAACGTCTCACCGATCTACACTGGGCCACTCCGCAACCTCCCGACCCCTCTCCAGTGACCACCCACACCAAGATCACAGACACCACTCTCCCAAGCCAACCCGGACTTTGGTGTTAGGGTTCGAGACCCGGTCTGGGGTCTGGTCGCCTCCTGCAACCCGAATGGCGGGGCTCGTAAGGAGACGGGACACGGTGACCCAGGCAGAGCGCGCCATTTATTTAAGGGGGATTCAGACAGCGAGGATGCACTTCGGTTAAACGAGGCAAATGCACAAGGGGGGGGGGGCAGGACTACGGGGCCCCTCACCGCTCCCTGGAGGGGGTCCCCTCACACGCGCCCCGTTACGGGTGAGGGTCGCATTCCGATAACGAGCAGGAAGATAACGTGAGGTCTACACCCACATACACACAGGCCCCTATACCCCCCCCCTCCACTCACATACAGACAGACCCCTATACCCCCCCCCACACACAGGCCCCTACACCCCCCCTCCACCCACATACACACAGACCCTTATACCCCCCCTCCACCCACATACACACAAACCCTATACCCCCCTCCACCCATACACACAGACCCCTATACCCCCCCCCCACATACACACAGGCCCCTATACCCCCCCCCCCACATACACACAGGCCCCTATACCCCCCCTCCACTCACATACACACAGGCCCCTATACCCCCCCCACCCACATACACACAGGCCCCTATACCCCCCCCCCCCCACATACACACAGGCCCCTATACCCCCCCCCTCCACTCACATACAGACAGGCCCCTATACCCCCCCCCACATACACACAGGCCCCTATACCCCCCCCCCCCCACATACACACAGGCCCCTATACCCCCCCCCCCCCACATACACACAGACCCCTATACCCCCCCCCACATACACGCAGGCCCCTATATCCCCCCCCCCACATACACACAGGCCCCTATACCCCCCCCCCCCCCCACGTATACACAAACTCTTATAGCTCCAACAACCGCGGTCGGCCACTAAATGGCGGTGACGTAATCACGATGCTTGTGCCAGGCTCGGTGCACCCCCCCCCCTCCATACACACCCACACACACCGCTGTACCCCCAGCGACTTGCATGGCGCACACGTGGCACTCACTGGTTGTTGGAACTGCACGAGACGTATGGCTCAGTAGTGGACACCGCCGTGGGACAGAGACCCCCTCAATCCGGCGGGGGGGGGGGGGGTCGACCGTAGAAAGTCACTCGGCATGAGAGGAGGTGGCCCCGCGGCGAGCGCGGAGTGGGAGACGTGCAGAGGGCGCGTGGTGCGGTCGTCACTGTTGGAGGGTGGCAAGGTGGTGGTGGCGGTGGTGGCGGTGTCGAGCGGTGCGTAACGGCACGGCGAGGGTGGCGAGTAGCGGCTGTGATGTGTGGTGGTGGTGTCAGTGAGCGGTGTATCGTGGAGCAGGCAGCGTGGTGGTGGTGGTAGTGGGGGACAGGAGCCATCACCCTGACCCTGCCGCTCCCCTGACACTTCACCCCCTCGCATCAGCAGAGCACTGAACCTGCTCCTCACCTCCCACCCCATCTCGCACCTCTCTCCCTTACACCTCTCCCCTCACACCGCCCCTCAGCTCCACTCCTCACCCGTCGCCCTCACCGCACACCGTACCACCCCTTGGCTTCACACATCACCTCCACGGATCACCTCCACCCCCTCGCCCCTCACACCTCGCACTGCCGGGAGTCGGCTCCGAGACCGCGGGGCGCGGCGAGGCCGTTGGGCAACACGAGGCGGGCCCGCTCGGCCGCCGCGGCCTCCCCGGGCAGCTTGAAGTCCACGTAGTACTCCATGGGGATACCGGGCGGCTCGGCGGCCACGACGCTGCCGCGCAGGCTGCTCCCGAGGCCGGCCACCAGCCCCGCGCGGGCCCAGCCGGCCCGCTCGGGGCCGCGGACCTGCGCCTCCTGCAGCCTGCGCAGCGTGTCGGGGTAGCGGCGCCACGACGCGTACGTGACGAGCAGGATGAGGCCCACGGAGAGAAGCAGCGCGGCGCAGCCGGTCACCACCTTGTGGAGGGGCAGCCGCTCCATGTCGGCCTCCGAGCCGGGGGTGGCGCTCGGAGCCGCCGGGGGCACCGGGGGCTCCGGTGGCGGAGGGGGCTGAGGGGGCGCCCGCAGCACGGAGCGGTTGCTCTCGGCCCCCCCTCCTTCCGGGGCCGCGGGTGGAGCGCGAGGCCGCGGCGGCGCGGGCGGCGCGGGCGGCTCGGGCCGCGCACTGCACACGGCGCGGCCGTGCATGGCGTCCAGCACGGTCGTGCCCTCCAGCTGCTGCGGGGACGTGCACTTCACGGAGCCCTCCCATTGGCCCCGCGTCTCCCAAAGCCACTCGGCCAGGGGACACAGCGGCCGCTCACACTCCCAGCGGTTCCCCGCGGCCGTGATCGTGCGCAGGGAGCGCAGGGTGGCGAGAGCCTCGCCGCCAAGGACGCGCAGGCGGTTCGAGTCCAGGTGCAGGGTCTGCAGGTTGGGCACCCCGGCCAGCGTGTCGGCGCTCAGCGCGACGAGCTCGTTTCCGGCCAGGTCGAGCTTGCGCAGGCTGCTCCACACCCAGGGCGGCTCTCCGCGGATCACCTCGGCCACGCGGTTCCACTGCGCGTACAGCATCTGCAGGCCCAGCAGCCGCGAGAAGAGCGCCAGGTTGAGGCGCACCAGCCGGTTATTCTCCAGATGCAGCTCGGCCAGGCGCGGGAGGCCCGCGAACGTGCGGCGCGACACGCTGCGCAGGCGGTTGTGGCCCAGGTCCAGGAACTCGAGGCTGCGACAGTCGCGGAAGAGCAGCGGCGGTAGAGCGCGCAGGGCATTGGCGCGCAGGTGCAGGGTCTGCAGCTTCCGCAGGGCGCCGAAGAGGCGCGGCTCCAGGCGCCGCAGCCGGTTGTAGGAGAGGTCCAAGTTGCGCAGGTTGGGCACGACCGAGAAGGTGGAGTTGGAGAGGCGCGACACGCGGTTGGAGGTCAGGATCAGCTCTTTGAGCTTGCGGATCCCACGGAAGGCGTCGGCGGCCACGGGCCCCACGTGATTGTGGTCCAGGTAGAGCCAGGTGAGGTGGCGGAACCGCGCGAAGGCCCCGTCTCCCAGCTCGCGCAGGGCGTTGTAGCGCAGCGAGAGGCCGTGCGCCCGCGGGGACGCGTCGGCGGGGAGGTCGCTCAGACCCAGTGACTCGCAGTAGACGATGCGGCCGTCGCAGCGGCACCCTGGCGGGCACGCAGGGCGCGCGGGGCCCCGCGCCGAAGTGCAGAGCGCGGCACCCAGCAGCGCGCCCAGCCACAGGGGCGGCCCCGTGCCGCGCCCCATGGCGGAGGCCCTCAGCGGCTCCAGCTCGGGCCCATGGCTGCCCCTCCCTTGCTCGCCTCACTGCCCCCCGAGGGCCCTGCACGGCAGTTGCATCGGATCCACGTCAAAGCGGAAGTTGCCAAGCGTTCACCGACCATAAGAGGCCTCCTTCCTAAGCTACACGAATGTCACCACGAGGCAGGTCCCCGAGTACCACGCCGAGGAACTGCTCTGCACAGGATAGACCTGGGACAGCTCCGAGGTCTGCACAGCATCCTCGTCCCGATGGATCGCTCGACATGGAAACCAAAACAAGTGGTTAAATTCTCCAGAGACCACGTGGTGGGGTTGGTGACACCGTTGCACGGGGCAGGGCCAGGAGGCGTCCGGTGAAGCAATGGCACGAGTCCGTGAAGTGTGGGGTGACAGATTGTGACAAGTATGAGTGTCGTGCTCAAATACGATGGTTACCCTGGGCATGCGAGGGCGTGTGCTTGCGCATATCAGGAGTTATGGACCAAGAATTGGTGAAACGTTTGACACTTGCAATTGGTTGTTTATTGTGTGGAATTGCTTACAATTGGCTCTATTAGGCTCATTCATGAGTAAGGGTTGTGAAAGGACACGTTGGGGTGGCGTCAGGACACGTAGGTACACCATGAGTCAGTAATGAAAGGTAGCTGGGACACGGCTGGGAAGGGAAAAGCAGGGGATTGACTAATGACTGGGGGAGAGATTTCGCGTGAGAGAAAGGGGGGGGGGGAATGAGGGGTCGAGAAAGAGGGCAAGGGACGGGATTGGCGGAGAAGAGGAGGAGCAGGAGATTAGAAGAACCTGCAGGAAGGTTCTAATAATATCGAGGAGAGATTGTCGAGTGTCGGCATGAGAACCGAGTGATTAGACGAGGGAGGGAGAGGTGATGGTACTCTCAGCGTTGGATCCTCGTGAACCCCGCAAGAGATTCCAAAGCGGAGCGGTGCGCGTGAAGAAAGAGAGGAGTGTTGTGTGACCTTCAGTGGGGTGGGCGAGTGAGTGAGTGGGTGGGTGAATGGGTGAGTCGTTGAGGGAGTGGGTGGGTGTGTGGTTGAGTGGATGGATGGATGAGTGAGGGTGTTGTTGTGACTTGCAGTGTTGTTGGTGGTGGTGGTTGAACACTGCGGATGAGACGAGTGTCTCGATAGACCGAGAATGCGTGAGGCTGGCTGGGGCATAACTCGGAAAGGCGGAGCAAGCATGACCCCACCATCACCGCTCTCGCCTCGCACGCGATTTTAGCCGGAATCCATCAGCATGCAGCTCCCGTCACGTGTTCCTAATTACCGCCACGTGACTAATCACAGCCTTTAATCAGCCGCCGTCACGTGACGTTAACCGCCGTCGGACACCACCGGCACGTGACTAATTACCGCCAGACGCTGCGGCACGTGACACTAATCACCGCGAGATGCGCAAGGTGGTGGTGGGGGGCTGGGGGGCGGGGGGGGCTGGGGGGCGAGCCTCCGCCCCACGGCCCTCTCCGCACGCGATGTTTGAGCAGAATTCAATTGATTTGAGAATTGAATTCCAAGAAAGAGACAAATGTTCCGGAGCCGCCATAAACGAGCCAAATGTAGACGGATGTGGCGGTGGTGGAGGACGTGGTGGGGAGGGGAGAAGGGGGCGGGGGGAGAAGGGGGCGGGGGGAGAAGGGGGCGGGGGAAAAGGGGGGGGGGGTCGAGACGGAGGATGAGAGGGAGGAGGAGGTGGGGACCCCTCCTCCTCCTGGGCGCGGAGCCATGGGGGTTGTTTTAGATCAGAGCTCAGAGTCTGCGTGGGAGGTGGGGTATTGGGGGGCAGGAGGAGTGGTAAATGGTGCTGGTGGGGGGGGCGTCCCCGTTTCCACGATGCCGTGATGTAGGCGGTGGTGGCAGGGGGTCGGAAATATGACGCTTTTTATGTAGGGCCCCACAGCGCAAACATTCCATGTAAAAGTGTGTACTGCTAAATACCACTATTGTACACCAGTGTTTGGGGTCTCACGGGGGTGATTGCTCCCCACCCCTCCCACCCTGGATTCGCCACTGGGCTGCGGTGGTGGGATGGTGGGGATTGTGTTGAGTTGGTGGCGTTGTTGGGGTTGTGGTGGCCGTATTGGGGTTGGCGGTGGTATCGTTGTTGATGTTGTGGTGGCGATGGTAATCTGGTTTGCAATGGTGGTGTTGCCATTGTGGTGGTAGTGTTGAGATGGTGGTGGTAGTGGCGTTGTGCTCATGGTGGGTATGGAGTTCGGAGTGGGCTGTTATTCACGTGACAACACGAATACTGGGGATGGGTCCAGTCGTCTCATCGCCCTTCGTTTAAACACGACGTTGAGTCCACCCCGTAAGGGAAACCACCTGGGTTTCACTCCCGGTGTCAATACTCAGCAATTCTCACTCCACCTCCCTTGCCCACACCGCCTCACCTCTCCACCCTCCTCGTCCCTCGAACGCCGCTGGGAAGGTCTAGGGTGACAGGAGAAGGGGATAAAGTGGACCCCCTGTAAAACCCACGACCCCCATCTAGTCTGAGATATCCCCGTTTAATATCAGGGTCCAGATCCGACCATTCTGCACAAGCATTCATCTTCGTTACCGCTTGGGTCTCAACGCGACCAGGGATAAGGACCTAGGTACCCCCATAACCTGGGCTCCACGGACCGATAGACCCGAAAACCCCAGACCCTCAGACGCTGGTACCCCCACAAACCCCGATACCCCCTCCCCAAACCCTAGAACCTAAAGACCTCCGATCCTGAAACCCGGGCCCCTCCCAGACACCGATACCCCGAGACACCCAAACCCGGAGACCGTCAGACACTGGATCCTGAGACCCCCAGTGGCTGGGTCCCGTTAACCCCAGACTGTGGGACTCGGGACTACCAGAACCTGAGACGCTGAAGCCATCAAGTCCCGGGCCTTCGGACCCTCGGACCTTGAGACTCTGAGAGCTCCCGGGATCCTGAGACCTGAGACCTGGGGGCGGGTGGGGTGGGGGGGGTGAAGAGTCGCCCGCTCACCTCGCGAGGACCGCCCGGGTTCCCGTGCGCGGCGCGCCGCCTTCCATCGCGCGCGTCTCCTCCTCTCAGTGCTTCCCTCGTCCCGGAGAAATTGTGAATGGATCAGGACCTGGGCCGACGAAGGAATGGAAAAACAAATACAAGACTCAGCAAATAAATATAAACAATGAAGGAAGGAATGAATACGATAATCAGGGAGCCGGCTGCGGATTGAATTCGTGGAGCGGATCTCTCACGCCCGCAGCCCAAACGCCCAACGCTCGTGTGGAGGCGCTCACAGCGAGAGCAGGGAGATTGGGAGAAAGAGAGGGAGGGGAGATGGGGAGGGCGAGCGGGAGGGAGGGATGGAGGAAGGAGAGGGGGAGAGCGCGGGAGATGGCGGAGAGATGAGAGATGGGGGGAAAGAGGGGGAGACGGAGGAGAGAGGGAGGGAGAGCGGCAGAGAACGGGGAGGGTGGGAATAAAGGGGGAGGGAGAGAGCTATGGGGAGGACGCGTTCGAGAGAGAGTGATGGAGAGGGAGGGGGAGAGAGAGGGGGAGACGGATGGTGGAGGGAGGGAGGCGGCTCGTTTATTAAACTTCACGCGTAAAGAGGCAAAACCACGGCGCGGGAAATGCGGCCAGGGGAATGGGAGAGATGTGGGGGGTGGGATGGGGGGTGCAGCAGGGCTTCCCCGCGATTTGTGGGCACCTGCCGTTAAGGGACACTCTGAAATCAACTCAGAGATTACCCTTGCAGCTCACCATCACGGAATGAACCACCCTCCACAATCACAACAACACCTGCACTCATCACCGTGGAGCGCGAGGGGAGGGGGTGATTGGGATTATTCGGTGTGTGAATGAGGGATGTGATGGTGGGTGAGGGGTGCTGTGGTGTGTGGGTGAGGGATGGTGAGCAGTTGAAACAATCGTGCACTTTTCTTAAATCCCTTCCCCCTCGCCTCTGTTATAAAAACTATTAAACTGAACCATTTATTTTTATTTCACCAGGTAAGGCCCACTAAGCTATAGCTATTTTTCAGACCTGGCCACAAATTATAGCTCAACGAAGTGGCTTATCATAGTGTGGACATGTATAGCAGCCAAATACTCTAAAGCAGGGGTGGTTGACCTTTTTTCTGCCAAGGGCCATTTGGATATTTATAACATCATTCGCGGGCCATACAAAATTATCAACTTAAAAATGTGCCTGTTATATTTGGTCAAACATTTAATTAACTCGCCCCTAATGTGATGGCTGGAACTGCTTCTCTTTGGCGAGGCGCGTGATGTTAGCTGGTATTGATGATGTTGCTACTCGCAACTGCTTTTCCAGGTTTGCTCCTAGGTTTATTTAATTTCGAGTCCCGCCTGCGGTTGCCTTGGCAGGGCCACACCAAATGATTTCGCGGGCCTCATACGGCCCGCGGGCCGGACGTTCCCCACCCCTGCTCAAAATGCACGTTTCACTGATTGTTGTCCACCCAGCAATGTTCATCGGGTTCATCGCAGTTGGTCGAGCGGCAGATCGCGTGTGGTGGAGCAACGTGTGGGTACGCCCACCTCTTCCAACACGAATGGACAGCGTGGAAGAGTAGGCCAGATTCCCTCTAGCGAACGGCTCTCTAGAGCTGCCTCCAGTGGAGGCCCCTTCCGCCAGCAGTGACGCGAGTAAGACATTGCAGGGCTGCGCCTTTCACCTGAAACACGAGGGCGAGTGGACCATGCGCTAATTGAAGCCGCCTTGCAGTTTGAACGTCTGCGCGTGCCAATCGGTGCTGACATTCACCACTAACATTCCCCTGGACACGATTCCCGGTTATCGATTCTTATAACGGTTATTGGTTCACCGATTGTGGCGTTTAACGATCATGGTCTAGATTACCCGTAGTTATCGCCTGTTATATTGGGTGACGGGGACGAGCTATGCGTATCAGGGAGTAACTAAGATGAACACGGCTAACGGCGTAACAATGGGTGACGGAGGGTAAGGACCCGTCACGTGGAGACGTCGTTGCCGTGGTGACGCCTCCTCGTTAATTGCGCGTGTGGCGGTGACCCAGATGAATGCGAGAGTACAGACGGGAGCGTACAGACAAGAGATTATACAGAGAAGAACGTACAGATGGGATAGTGCATCTGTACAGATGAGAGTACAGAGACGGGAGAATACAGAAGAGAGAGAGTATTGTACAGAGTGGAGAGTACAGAGGGGAGAGTACTGGCAGTATAGGCTATAGACTGCACAGGAGACAGGGCAATGGGCCGAGAATAGATGAGCATACGGAGTGAAGAGTGCAGGGAGACTACGCTGGAGAGCGCGGAGAAGAGAGGAGTGGAGGAGGAGAGAGTGGGAAGAGGGCGCTGGAGAGATGAGGAGCTATGAGGTGAGGGCGAATGGGAGGGGGGTGGGGGGGTGGGCATACGCCCGGGGGGGGGGGGGGGGCTTTGGATGAAACCTCGGGCGAGGAGAAAGAGCAGCGGATAAATAAATGAGACAGCGGGGACCCCGCCCCTCGCCTCTCCCGCAGTGGAGCTAGAGAGGGGGGGGGCGCTGCTTCTGCTCTGCTGCTCCTGAGGACTGAACAGGGCCGCTCTCCCCATCTCCGCCTTTCCGTCTTTGTCTCTCCCAGCCTCACTGTCAATTATGAATGAAAGGGGCTCGACCCCATCACCACGCGAGCGTCGCCCGCGGCACGAGATGAACCTCGCCCCCTCCCCGCGAGCCGGAGCTCAAATCCCGGCCCCTTCCCAACCTCCTCCCGAGCCTCACGAGGTGCCAAGTGGAACCACGAGATCCAGGCTCGGATCTGAGCCGGGTCCGACTCCTCTCCATCCATCTATCCCCGCTCTCCTCCCCTCCCTCCCCCATCTCTCATCTCCCCCATCTCTCCGCATCTCCCTCCCCCAACCTGCCATCTCTGATCCATGACCTCTCTCCACTGCCAATCTCTCTCCACATCGTCTCTCTCCCCTCCATCTCCACATTCTCACCTCTGCCCTCCCGCGATCTCCTCTCCCTCTTTCTCTCCACGTCTCACCGCTCCCCCCCCCATCTCCTCTTTCTCACCTCTGCTCTATCTCCATCTCCCTTCTCTTCACATCTCTCTCCCCTCCATTTCTCCTCTCTCTGATTTACATCATCTCCCTCCTCTCCCCCTGTTTTGCCAGGCGATTGAATCCGCGGGCGCAGTAAATTATTTAATAAGGCTCCGTGAACCCACTCCACTGCAGTATTTATTTTACCGCCCCCCTCGCCATCATCTCTAATTTATTAATTCCTCCGACTGGCCGGTGGGGGGAGGGGGAGGATCGCGTCACGAGGAGGTGGGCTCAGCTGCTGCTCAGCTCTTGGGGGGCTCACGGTGTGCCGGGCAGTGATGAACAAAGGCAAAGATATTCATATTCTTAGGTTTTTTCGGTAAAGTCACGTCGTGATTTTTATTTTTATTTTATTAATTTTAATATTTTACCTACGTGACTTTACCGAAAAAACCTAAGAATATGAATCCTTGCAGTCACAAAAGCTTCAAATCTAGAATTAAAGGCAAAGATCCCCCAACATCCCCTAACAGACTGTCGGGGCAAGTGCTGTGAGCGAGCAGCACATATGAAGGCCGGCATTGGACGCGAGGTGGTTGAGTGGCCAGCACCACACCTGGGAATCGAACTCGGGTGGCCGGGATCGTAGCGCAGTGCGCTCCGTGTCCTGCACGTGCACACATTGTGTCCCCTGATACAAAGACAACGATCTCCCATATAGCCTTATAACAGTGGGTGACCAGCACCACGCCCGACCGCCTTTGTCTCCCTAGTGGCAATGTTTACACACTAAAAAAGGTACTCATTTGAGGCTGAGTCGACCTAGGAGAGGGCCAGGATCGGTTCAGATTATCGTGACTGGTGTTGGCCGTGAGCGGGAATCGAACTCGGATTCGTAGCGGAGCGCGCCAACCACTACACCACCGCTCCCCACGTGTCCCATTACACACGAACACAAACTCTCTATGCCATGGGACGAACCAGACAAAATAAACGCAACTTAACATAATCGATTCTATTGAATCGTGATAATATATTATATCGCAGTGGTGGAGGGATTTTGTGGTGGGTGTGAGGGTGAAAAACTGCTGGTGGGGGTGGTGGGGGTGGTGGTGGTGGGGGTGGGGGTGGTGGTGGGGGTGGTGGTGGTGGGGTGGTGGTGGTGTTGGGGTGCATCGTTTAGCGCGATGCGCTACGAACCCGGCAACCAGAGTTCGATTCCCGCTCACGGCGAACAACAGTAACGATTATCTGACCGGCCCTGGGCTTCCCATAGGTCGACTCAGCCTTAAATGAGTACCTGGTGCGCTGTGTAAACATCGTCACATGTGGGTGTGTGTGTGTTGGGAGGGGGGTTACACGCATGAGGAGCCCCGCTCCCGTCTCCATCCATCAAACGCCGCCGCTCACTGAGCTAAGGGCCCCCATGCTCACTGAAGGGTCACATGGGGGGGGGGGTATTATTTATTATTAAACACACACAATGTCACTGGTGTTGGTCAAACATCCCAATGCAAGGATCCTCCTGAAAATAATCTTGCGACTCAGCGTGGCCTTCCTGGGGTAAATATATATATTAAAAAATATATACGAATCAGCGTTGTCGTTGATAAATTAATTAGGATCATCATTAGCATCGCCATTATCATCAGCGGCAGCCGCAGGGCCGGCACGGCGCGTGCTGCTGGAAGCCACGTGGTGCATCACGTGCACCACGTGCGACGCCGAGTCGCTGTGACGAGAGGGCGCAGTGACGAGGAAGCGACTAATGGGCGAGAGTGGCGGAGAGCGATGAAGCTGGGGTGGTGGGTGGATAGATTGGTGGTGGTGGGGGGGAGAGTGGTGATGGAGAAATGCAGAGAAAAGAGGAAGAGCATGAGAGAGAGAGAGCCACAGAAATACTGAGAGAGAGAGTGTGAGAGAGCGTGAGAGAGAGGCCGCGATTCTGATTAATTTCCCGAGGCCACGCATGGATCCCAGCAGCAGATGGAGGCAAAGACGGGGGCAACGGAAGAAGGGGTAGGGGGGATGCACAGACCCCCCCCCCCCCTCACTCACTCATCACAGACAGACTCCCCACTAATCACACAGAGACCCCCCACTCTCACTCATCGCACACGGACCCCCCCGCCACTCTCACTCATCATAGACAGACTCCCCACTAATCACACAGAGACCCCCCACTCTCACTCGTCACAGGCAGACCCCCCTCACCCACCACAGACAGACCCCCACGCATCACACAGAGACCCCCCACTCTCACTCATAGACAGACCCCCCACGCATCACACAGAGACCCCCCACTCTCACTCATAGATAGACCCCCCTCACACATCATAGACCCCCCACTCATCACACAGAGACCCCCCACTCTCACTCATCATAGGCAGACCCCCCTCACCCACCACAGACAGACCCTCCATTCATCACACAGAGACCCCACTCTCACTCATCATAGACAGACCCCCCAACACATCATAGATCCCCCACTCATCACACAGAGACCCCCACTCTCACTCGTCACAGACAGACCCCCTTCACCCACCACAGACAGACCCCCCACGCATCACACAGAGACCCCCCCACTCTCACTCATAGACAGACCCCCCTCACATCATAGACCCCCCACTCATCACACAGAGACCCCCCCCACTCTCACTCATAGACAGACCCCCCTCACACATCATAGACCCTCCACTCATCACACAGAGACCCCCACTCATCATACAGAGACCCCCCACTCTCACTCATCACAGACAGACCCCCCTCACCCACCACAGACAGACCCTCCACTCATCACACAGAGACCCCCCCCACTCTCACTCATAGACAGACCCTCCTCACACATCATAGACCCGCCATTCATCACACAGAGTCCCCCCCACTCTCACTCGTCACAGACAGACCCCCTTCACCCACCACAGACAGACTCCCCACTAATCACACAGAGACCCCCCACTCTCACTCATCGCACACGGACCCCCCCGCCACTCTCACTCATCATAGACAGACTCCCCACTAATCACACAGAGACCCCCCACTCTCACTCGTCACAGGCAGACCCCCCTCACCCACCACAGACAGACCCCCACGCATCACACAGAGACCCCCCACTCTCACTCATAGACAGACCCCCCACGCATCACACAGAGACCCCCCACTCTCACTCATAGATAGACCCCCCTCACACATCATAGACCCCCCACTCATCACACAGAGACCCCCCACTCTCACTCATCATAGGCAGACCCCCCTCACCCACCACAGACAGACCCTCCATTCATCACACAGAGACCCCACTCTCACTCATCATAGACAGACCCCCCAACACATCATAGATCCCCCACTCATCACACAGAGACCCCCACTCTCACTCGTCACAGACAGACCCCCTTCACCCACCACAGACAGACCCCCCACGCATCACACAGAGACCCCCCCACTCTCACTCATAGACAGACCCCCCTCACATCATAGACCCCCCACTCATCACACAGAGACCCCCCCCACTCTCACTCATAGACAGACCCCCCTCACACATCATAGACCCTCCACTCATCACACAGAGACCCCCACTCATCATACAGAGACCCCCCACTCTCACTCATCACAGACAGACCCCCCTCACCCACCACAGACAGACCCTCCACTCATCACACAGAGACCCCCCCACTCTCACTCATAGACAGACCCCCCTCACACATCATAGACCCTCCATTCATCACACAGAGTCCCCCCCACTCTCACTCGTCACAGACAGACCCCCTTCACCCACCACAGACAGACCCCCCACGCATCACACAGAGACCCCCCCACTCTCACTCATCACAGACAGACCCCCCTCACCCACCACAGACAGACCCTCCACTCATCACACAGAGACCCCCCACTCTCACTCATCATAGACAGACCCCCTTCACCAACCACAGACAGAGCCTCCACTCATCACACAGAGACCCACCACTCTCACTCATCATAGACAGACCCCCAACACATCATAGATCCCCCACTCATCACACAGAGATCCCCCACTCTCACTCATCACAGACAGACCCCCTTCACCCACCACAGACAGACCCCCTACTCATCACACAGAGACCCCCCACTCTCACTCATCATAGACAGACCCCCCTCACACATCATAGACCCCCCACGCATCACACAGAGATCCCCACTCATCACACAGAGACCCCCCACTCTCACTCATCATAGACAGACCTCCCTCACACATCATAGATCCCCCACTCATCACACAGAGACCCCCACTAATCACACAGAGACCCCCCACTCTCACTCATCACAGACAGACCTCCTTCACCCTCACACATCATAGACCCCCCACTAATCACATAGAGACCCCCACTCTCACTCATCACAGACAGACCCCCACTCATCACACAGATACCCCCCTCCTCACTCATCACATAGAGACCCCCCACACTCACTCGTTCTGCCACCGCCCGGTGATAGATCACACGTGCTCATTATTCTCGTCCCTTCGCAGTGTGTGCACGTGTTCGTATGTGTGTGTGTATATGTGTCGGTGTGTGCACACGTGTTAATGTGCGTGTGTGTACACGTGTCATTTTGTGTACACGTGTTCGTGTGTGTGCACGTGTCAGTATGTGTGTGCGTGTTATTGTGTGTGTCTACACGTGTCAGTGTGTGTGTGTACACGTGTGTGTGTACCCTTATCAGTGTGTGTACACGTGTCACTGTGTGTGTTTGCACTAGTCAGGGTGTGCGTGTGTACACGTGTCAGTGTGTGTGTGTGTGTACACGTGTCAGTGTGTGTTTGCACTAGTCAGTGTGTGTGTGTACACGTGTCAGTGTGTGTGTGTACACGTGTCAGTGTGTGTTTGCACTAGTCAGTGTGTGTGTACACGTGTCAGTGTGTGTTTGCACTAGTAAGTGTGTGTGTGTACACGTGTCAGTGTGTGTTTGCACTAGTCAGGGTGTGTGTGTACACGTGTCGGTGTGTGTGTGTACACGTGTCAGTGTGTGTGTGTACACGTGTCAGTGTGTGTTTGCACTAGTCAGTGTGTGTGTGTACACATGTCAGTGTGTGTTTGCACTAGTCAGTGTGTGTGTGTGTACACGTGTCAGTGTGTACACGTGTCAGTGTGTGTGTGTGTGTACACGTGTCTGTGTGTGTACACGTGTCAGTGTGTGTGTACACGTGTCAGTGTGTGTGTACACGTGGTCGTGTGAACACAACAATGAGCGGGGCGCCGTGGGGCTAAAACGCAGCGAGATGGCACAGTGGTGAGCACAGGTTGTGCATCTTGCCAATCATCGCAATCGGTCAACCCATGGCACCTGGGTCTGTTCCATGACCTCCTGCCAGCGAGCCTTCGACATTTCCCGTGGCCTCAAAGTGCACCTAGCCTGCCACAAAGCGCTGTGGTGGCGTCACTGTCACTTCGTGACGATTGGCGGCTGCTGTTGTTGTTGTTGTGTGTGTGTGTGTACACGTGTAATAAACGACTGGACCACGATGTCTGGCTCAGTGTCCTTTATTCGGTTCGTGCTGTACACCCACACGGCTGTCTTTACTCTGTAGCTTCTCCACGGTGCTGACCCCAATGTCGGCCCGATCCACAACAGCAGCCCCGCTGCTGTTTCTCTCACACAGCCCCCCTTGGCTGTACCCGCTGCAACTCCTCTCTCTCCACCTCCTGGCAGCCTCGTGCTGTCTCTCTCTCTCTCCGCAGCTCCTCCTGGCAGCCACACCGCTGCCTCTAACACGCAGCCCTTCTGGCTGTCTCCTCTGCAGCTGCACACCACTCCGCAGCTTCCTCTTGTCTTCGGGGTTGGCTCCCGATAGCCGTCGGTGCCCCCCCCCTCTTCTCACCCGCCCGCGTGGCCTCACTCTTTTCCGCTCACACCCCGACTGACTTCCCCTTCCGGTTTACCCGCTTAAGGACCCGAACCTTCCACCCACGTCACATGACTCCACCCCCCGTGACGTCACATCCGGAAGGTCGCTTACGCCCGCATTACACCACCCTCCCCCGTAGAAAAATCCCAGCCGACCTCGGCTGACCAATAGCAAATCGTAATGCGGCGAACCGAGCTTCCCCCCCTAAAGGACACTAAGCATACAATGTAACAGCAAGAACAACAACAACAACGCAATTAACATCAACGAACGTACAAAAAGCATGCAATAAATACAACTGTAAGAAAAAAATAACAAGACAGCAACAATCAACGAAACGTAAGCGATTTGGAACGTGTGCGGGTCGCCGGCCCGTCCCGGACGGTCGGCGGCCCACTCGCAGAACGGGAACGCGATGAAAGTCGAGGAATGACAGGGGGTAATCCCCCTGTCGCAGCTGGAAGTCCATCGCCGTCCCGTGTCCCTAAAGAGTTAGTCTTGGGCTTGTCCTGTGACCGTGCCCGCAGCTGGGTCGGAAGGGCTGCAGGGCTCGAAGGTCCCGCAGACCTGGCAGGCGTCCTCCGAGCAGGGCCCCTCGTCCCCCGCAATGTCACGGCCGGCCTGTCTGTTTCGGAGGATCTTTAGCCGACTTGACCGGTGCCGAGGCCTCCTGCTGCGGCGGAGCCGGGAAGCGGGCCCAGCAGTCTCTGGCGTAGTGGCCCCTACGCCCGCAGCGGAAACATTCGGCCTCGTTGCGCCGAAGCGCAGGCCTCGCCTCCTGACGGCCCCGTTCTGGTAGCGCCGCGCGCGGTCTCGGCCCGCCGCGTCCCGTCCATGGAGCGGAGGCGGCCGTCAGTTGTTGAGGGCCCCGGTCATCCGGAACATAGACAGCCTGCGCAGGGTTCCACCCCAGCGCATCCCCTTCTTTGACGGGCCCCCCCGTCCACGCCGTCACTTGTTTCCAGCGACGGAGGTTGAATTGCGCATCGAGACACTTAGCAGCCGTCCGGGAAGTTAGCTTCTCATGCCCACACACAGGCATGGGGATCCCTAGATCCCGAGACAGCTCCAACATTTTCCCTAATATGAGAGGCTCGAGCAGGTCCTGTGGCGTCTCAGGATAAGCTGCCATGGCCAGCTCCAGCACCGCACCCCTGAACGCCACGGGCGACTCCTCTGGTGCTCGTTGTCGTTGAGCGAATCGCCGATGCGCATCATCTGGTGGCTCATAAGCATCGGCCATTTCTTGAAAAACACCACATAAAGTTGCCTTCTTATCGGTCGTTATGGAACGGAAGAATCGGACAGATTCGTCGTCCAGGAGAGTCGGCAACACCTCCAAAGCCTCCGCATCGGACCATCTTGCCGTGCGTACCGCCGCCAAGAAGCGGCAGGCGAACGCGCTCCAGTCCCCACCGACGGAAAATTCTTTAACCGTTGTAAGGTGGCGACTCCGACTCCTCTTCCCGCCGTCTTCCAATGGTGGTGGTTGTGATGGCAAATTCAAAATGGCGTCGGCCCGCGGCGTGGCCAAGATGGCGGTTTGGCGCCACGGAGCGCGCAAAATGGCGGCCTCTTGCCGCGTGGGCAATGGCGGCGGCAGGACAGGCAACGTGGCGGCCCGCGGAGCACCAATTGCATCATCCATCGTCCCTGGCGCGACGAGATGGCATAGATGCGCCAGGACGTCCTTAAGTGCCTCCAGTTGTACCGCCATCGCTTGCCATCGTTGATCCGCGTCTGATGATGTCGACGGACCCGCCACCGCGCCAACATCCTCCACTCCCGTTCCCGTGGTCGCCTCAGCCGGGCTCTCCTCCACCACCCCAACAGGATCCGAGGTTGGAGGGAGTTCGTCGTCGTCGGACGAAGAAGCCGATGCAGGCGCCGGATTAACTTTCTTCCTCACTTGTTTCGACATGCCGTTGCACTTCCGACACCAGTGTAATAAACGACTGGACCACGATGTCTGGCTCAGTGTCCTTTATTCGGTTCGTGCTGTACACCCACACGGCTGTCTTTACTCTGTAGCTTCTCCACGGTGCTGACCCCAATGTCGGCCCGATCCACAACAGCAGCCCCGCTGCTGTTTCTCTCACACAGCCCCCCTTGGCTGTACCCGCTGCAACTCCTCTCTCTCCACCTCCTGGCAGCCTCGTGCTGTCTCTCTCTCTCTCCGCAGCTCCTCCTGGCAGCCACACCGCTGCCTCTAACACGCAGCCCTTCTGGCTGTCTCCTCTGCAGCTGCACACCACTCCGCAGCTTCCTCTTGTCTTCGGGGTTGGCTCCCGATAGCCGTCGGTGCCCCCCCCCTCTTCTCACCCGCCCGCGTGGCCTCACTCTTTTCCGCTCACACCCCGACTGACTTCCCCTTCCGGTTTACCCGCTTAAGGACCCGAACCTTCCACCCACGTCACATGACTCCACCCCCCGTGACGTCACATCCGGAAGGTCGCTTACGCCCGCATTACACACGTGTGTGTGTACACGTGTGTGTGTACACGTGTGTGTGTAGATGTTTAGTTATTGGGATCGCTTGGGACTCGAACTCGTCGATCTGAATTCGATCCCCGCTCACGACGACTACCGGTGACGATTATCTGAACCGATTCTGGGCCTTCCCTAGGTCGACTCAGCCTCAAATAAGTACTTGGTGCGGTGCGTAGTAAACATCATCACTGGGGAGACAAAGGCGGTCGGGCGTGGTTACTGGCCACCCACCCCCTCGTGTGCCGTGCCGCTAGCAGCACTTGCCCCAACAGTCTGTTGAGGCTACACGGGGGGGGGGGGGGGGTCTTTGTCTTTGTGTGTTCTCTGCCTATATGTGTGTGTGTCTCCGCGCCGGGTAATATTGGGAGTGCAGCCTCAGACTCCAAATCAAATTAACCCGCAGTCACCCGGCCCATTAGCGGCGCGGACCGACCGTTACCACGGCGACGGATGGGCGACACGTGCCGTGGGGGTTCGGGGGGCTGCAGAGAGGGGGGTAAGGGAGGTAAGGCGGTCCCAGTGTTGGTTCAGTCTCCGCTCCCCTTCATTTAGCCCCCCCCCACCCCTTAACCCTTCGTGTAACTCGAATTGGCACTCCCGGCCACCCCCGCGCCCTGCACACCACCCCCCTGCACCCACCCACCCTGCACCCCCCCCCCTTAACCACAGCCCCCCACCACCACCACCCGCACTGATGAATCCCTGGAAATTGATGGTGTATCCCGCTGGGAGGGAGCGAATCGCAGAGGGAATGAATCACAGCGGGAATGAATCGCAGACACAAATTGACCACAGCAGGAATGAATAACGGGGGGGGGGGGGGGGGGACCGAATGACGCAAGATAATCGGCGAGCGAATTATCGCAGAGAGAATGAATCAGAGAGCGAATGAATCACATAAATAACGAACCACAGCCCTTGGAGGGAAGGAAGTGGGGGATGGAGGAGCCGTTCTCGCCACCGCGACCTGGCCATTGTGAACCGCGGTCAGGGGCCTCTCTACTGCGAAGACGCGAATACCTCCCGCGAGCGAGCAGCAGTTTGATTGAGAATGGCGATGATTGTTCTCTCATCTCCACGGAGACCAAGGTCTCCGCTTAAATAAAGGGGAAGGGGGCGGGGGAGTGGGGCGAGGTGGAGGCTGAGGCGCAAGGAGGGGGGGGGGTTGATTGAGCGCGGCGGAATGGATGCTCCAGGGGTTGCGAAGGTCGCCCGTGGCGGGGGAGCCGTGGCTCAATCCTGCTCCAGCGAGCGGGGCAAAGCCTCCAAAACAAACCAAGGCCACGGGCGCGAGACCGCCACACTCGCCTCTCCCCCGCTCTCCTCCACCTCTCTCAACCCCTATCCATCTCTCTCCTCGCTCCATCTCTCTCCGCCTCTCTCCACCTTCTCTCGACCCCTATACATCTTCCTCCTCCTCCCTTCCCTCTCTCCGCCCATATCCATCTCCTCCCTTCTCTCCCTCTCCATCCCAATGCATCTTCCTCCGTCCCTCTAAATCTCTTCCCTATTGCGCTTTTACGCACGCCCGCTGTTCAACACGCGCACTCTCTCGCCCTCCAACAGCCCTCACCCTCGCTCTCGGCTTTGCTTCTCACCCGCCCCCCGCGCCGCCGCTCACGTGGAGCCGCTCTGAGCCAGTGGCTGTCACGTGGGTTAAATAAAGGTCTCCATTCATCCTGCACTGAGTGGCGGTGACGTGAACACGACGCGCTCCAGGAGAGTTCACACGCTCACACTTTTACACCGACACGCACACTCACGCATGCATGCACTGACACACACACTCACACCTATATACACCGACACGCACACTCACATCGATACACGGAGACGCACACTCACACCTATACACCGACACGCACACTCATACCGATACACAGACACGCACACCGATACACGGACACGCGCACTCACCCATCCACTGACACGCGCACTCACGCACGCACTGACACCAAGGCCGTAGCTATGGAGTCAACATTGGGGGGGACCAAATCTTCCAGGGGGTCTGGGGGCCCCCCCCCCCAGAAAACAATCTCAATTTGAAAACTCATCTCCTGCCATTGCCTGTCTAGACTATTACAATTCACTAACACATGGGATGGACTTTTTATTTATTTTTTACAATAACGTCTAATAGTGTATTGTATTACATTGCTCTGTTTTTTTTCTTTTTTACCTTTTCTTTTTTCATTGTATGTAATGGCAGAGATTAGGGATTAATAAAGTACAACCATAACCACAATCATATAAACAGAAATTTATTTTATACCAATATATTGGGGGGGACATTTTGAGCATATTTGAATATTGGGGGGGGGGGGGGCGGTGTGTCCCCCCCCCAATATATATTATAATTACGGCCTTGACTGACACACACGCACACTCACACCTATACACTGACACGCACACTCACACCTACACACTGACACGCACACTCACACCTTTATACTGACACGCACACACCGACACACTGACACGCACACCTGCACATTGACACACACACTCACACCTGCACACACTTAAATGTACACACACCATTACTCCTTCACCCTCGCTCCCTCTCGCCCCCTCCCGCCAGGACGCGGAGCAATTAAATCCCAAACCTCAAGCAGCAGCACAAATCAGCCCCGCGACCCCTGAAGCGGGGGATCAAAGGGGGGTGCAGAGTGGGAGGTTTGGGGGGTGGGGTGTGGGAGGTCCGGGAACGAACGGGACACGCGGACGCGCCGACCTTGGCGAATCGCTTCATCCCCTCCCAAGCAGAGACGGCAGACGCGGCGCTTCCCCTCCATCCTCCGCCTCCCCTCCATCCTCCTCCTCCCCTCCACCCTACTCCTTCATCCTTCTACTTCTTTCCACCCCTCCACCATCCTCCCCCACCTCCGTGCTCCCTGACTCCTCCTCTGCTAAATCTCCTTCTCTACCTTTACGCGCACACGTGCACGCGCGCCACGGCCGTTGCACACGAGTGTGCTAACCACTACGCCACCGCTCCCGGCAAACACATTCGCACACACAGACATTGTTCGTTTTAACTAAATCGGAATTCACAACCCGCTAGCAATCCACAGTTAGATGTAAGCCGTGGCTGGGAATAGAACCGAGGTCACAACGTCGTGCGCTAATCACTGCGCCACCGCTCCACCCTCTTTCGTCTTTTTTTTCAGTCAACCGCGATCAATACACATTGCGATTCTTACAATCACACCGGCCTGGTCTTCTGTCGTATAACGGGAAGAGCTGATTGCAATGGGGCGTCCAGTTTAGCGAGCCACTTGAATGGCTTTCGAAGATTTAAAGCTTTCGTGACTGCACGGATTCATCTTCTTGGTTCTTTCGGTAAAGTCACGTAGAAGGGAAATAATAAAAGGATAAAAATAAAACATAATAAAATACAATTCTCAGAATTGTAAAAACATAATAAAATACAATTCTCAGAATGGTATTTTATTATGTTTTATTTTTATTATTTTATTATTTCCCTTCTACGTGACTTTACCGAAAGAACCAAGAAGATGGTTTTCGAAGGTGCCGACTAGAGAAGCGAAGCGCATCGCGCAACTGATGTTGATGCGAAATGTCCCGCGGTCTGGGACTCGTGGGGAGAGTCCCACGTGGAGGCACCTCCCATCCCTCGTCATCCCCCGCTCGGGACGCGGGCGGCCGCGGCGTCTTCGCCCCTTCCACCACCCTCCACGTCCCCCCCCCCCTTTGTGCGGAGGTGGTGGAGCCCCGTTCACCCTCTTCGAGAGAGGTGCCAGCCACGGGCACTCTGCTGTTGGGGTGAGTGGTGATTGAGGGCGTTGTACGTACCGTATGTTGGACTTGTGTCGGAGCCAATCGTGCTAATCGGAGGTGCGGGGGTAGGTAGGACAAGCTAAACACAAACAGCAGTTCTAAAGAAGTTAGTTTGCAATCGAGACTTTTGAAAAGAATGAGTAAAACACTGAATGAGTGAAACACCGAATGAGTAAAAGTGCAATCTGGATTAAAAGTGCGTCGGTTCATCATGTTGCACGTGTGCCACGATTCCGTCCATCTCGATACGAATGAACAGATAACATATATTTCGATTTAAAGCTTTCGTGACTGCAGGGATTCATCTTCTTGGTTCTTTCGGTAAAGTCACGTAGAAGGGAAATAATAAAATAATAAAAATAAAATATAATAAAATGAAATTCAGACGCTGTCTTTCCGACAGCCCTGTTCTTCACCTGAGGACGGCTGCTTGCGTTGTGGCCGAAACGTCGTGAGAATTTTATTTTATTATGTTTTATTATTATTATTATTATTTTATTATTTCCCTTCTACGTGATTTTACCGACAGAACCAAGAAGATAACATATATATATTAATAAGTAGTACCGACATATTCATTTCTAATTAACATCCACTAATTAACATCCAGATCCCACTTTATACACTCGTGTTTTGTCACTTTACGCTTCGTACTTGCAAGGATCTCCGTTGTGCGATATCCCGACCCTGCGTGCCGTTGTTTGATCCCGGAGCGCATTGTTCGTAGCAGGGAGGGGGTAGGAGGCATTGCCTGGATTGAATCACGAGGGTCCGGAGTCTCCCATCCTCGAGGGGCAATGCCGCCCCCTGGTGGTTGGCGCGGGGAAGCGCCCCACAAATCACAAGCGGCGGCCGTGCAGCTGCCACGTCTTGGGGTTGTCGCTGGGAACGATGTCCGACGATTCGCTCCGCGTGCTGGGAGCGTCGCGCCAGAGCTCCCGTCACACGGAGCGAAACGTCGGACATCGTGGCCAACGAGACGTGTTTCAACCCGAAAATCAGGGGGGAAGACCTCGAACCAGATCGTGATGATGGCGGGGACTCTCAGCAAGGGGGTTCCTTCAAGGCCTTGTGTAGCTGTGTGTCTCGAATACGGGAAAGCGGACGGTGGTGGTGGAGCGACGGCGGAGGTTTGGTGACCTTTTGACCTTGACCTTAGCTGGGTCCGCTTCATCAGAGCCACAGCTGGCACCGCATGGCACGACTCCGACACAGCCGCACTCGCCGCTGCTTCATGTATTTTTATTCGTAAGCCACAGACACCGAGAGGTGGCGTGGGTGTGCGTGTGCACGCGCGTGCGCATTTGTACTCGCTCATCGATTCGCTCTCAATAAATTACGCGTCGCTCAAATCACGGTCGCGTCCGATCCGTGGAGGTCTCGGTAGCAGCAGCAGCAGTCAAACCCAGTGGCTAAGCTCGGGGGCGACGCCACGGTGGGTGCAAGGGGTGCGGGGCCGCGGAGTGGTCATCAGTCGAGGTGGTGGAGGGGATGGTGGCGGGGGGGAGGGGTCTATGAGGTCACAGCTAAGAACAAGAAATACATTTAAAATCTTGCGCGTAACCAACGAGGCAAGGCTGCCACTTCAAAATCAACCTGACGTGAGCCACTGCGACAGAAACCAAATGCCCCCCTCTCAATGTGCCCCCCACCTCTCTCCGTAGCTGAGTGTCGAGGCACCTCCGGCGAGTTGAGCCCTTTGTAGTTTCGCCGCCCGCACACTTGATGGCTATGGCACGAACTCGCCGTTCTGAGTCCGATCCACGGGGTCGGGGGGACAGTGTTGACACCGGAGCGTCGGTTCACGCCAGACCTGATAGAGAACGGATTTGTTCCGAACTGGGGCTGGCGGGAGGTCAGACTCGCACAGTTCACGCTCGGGTCAAATATCCCTCTCGGGCTCACCTCCACTGTCGGTTCGTACGAGCTTGGTCTTAACAAGCGACGCCCATTCTGCACCCGTTTCCTCGGAGTGAACGGCCTGCACGTGTAACATGCACTGCCCTATTGGAGGAGGGCATCTGCACGGCGGGCAGCCCGCGGGGGTCATGTGGCCATACTTCACCACATCGGTCAATGCGGGCCGGCGAAGGCGGCGAGAGCAAACGCCGTAGCAGAGCACTGCTGACGGCGGTGGCCCCCTCGCGTGCCGGTCGCATGACCTCAAGCGGAGTGCGGAGGGGCGCTAGCGGAGGCGCCGGGGCTGAGTCCCCAGCTCGATCCCCGGTTTGAGTGGCAGCGCCAGCAACCGGGGGGGGTTCCCTGGCGCCGTGTAAAGTGCGGAGTTTGTGCGTGGGCACGGTGAAGACGCGGTGGGGTGCCGTCGCATGCTCACCAACCTCCTCCCCCCCCCCCCCCGCCGATTTAAGCAGCAGGGGCTTCCGATTGTTGAACCCTGTTCACCGCAGACCGAGTTTCCAACCAACAAAGGTGCCCAAAATGTGTTGTTCGAATTTCTTTAACGAGGTCATGTGGTTTGGCTTTGATGCCCAGTGCTCAGTGAAACCGGCTTCAACGCCGGCAGCCGACGGCTAAAATCAGTGGGGTGGGCGCAGGTGGCCACCGCTTCTACAGCCGCGTGCAAATCCGAGGCCAGCATGCCCCTCGCGTGCCCACAGTAACCCTGTCCTGCGGGCCACTGTGGTGTGGATGTAGGAGGACGGAGGTGCCCTCCGCCGCGCGAGGGGGGCCCCATGGCCTGGGCGGATGGCGCGGGTGTTACATGGTGTCGTAGTTGGCCGGCGCAGCCTTCTTCCTGCAGCGGGCCTTCACGCTGCGCGCCTGAGCCTGCACGGCCGCCACACGGGAAAACGGCGGTCGGAATCCAGAATCCGCGATCGTGGCCCTGACTCTGAGTCTAACCCTGTCCCTGTGTCTACCTCTCACACTTGATCCTGACCCCGAGCCTAACCCTGAGCCATAACCTTTATTTTGAGTCTACTCCCTAACCATATTTCTTGTTTACTCTCTAACCGTACTCTTGGTCCTGTTGCCCCATTACCACCTGTGACTCCGTGACCCCATTACCTCGTTGCGCGTGGCCTTGGCCTTGGTCGCTTTCAGACTCTGAGTGCGGCGTGGGGGCGGGGCCTCCACGGGCTCCTCGTCTGATTGGTCGGTCCTCACCTCCAACTGCTCCGCCACGTCCGAGCGCAGACTCACGCTCGGTTCGTCTACACGCGCGGGCGACAAGCAATGGGCGACACGAATCTCAGTCAACGCCACTCAACCCCGGGCAACTCCAACCAACCGAGGGTGGTTTGGGTGCCGTGTGCGAGTCACGTGCAATGTTTGTCGTGTTTGCGGAAGTGGGTGCCCTAGTGCACGTGCGGTAAACTAAACTATTTCTTATTTTACCAGGTAAGGCCCACTGAGCTATGTAGCTCTTTTTTCAGACCTGGCCACAAATGATAGCTCAACGAAGTGGCTTATCATCATGTGGAAATGTATAGCAGCCAAACACTCTAGACGCGTGTTTCTAAATGTGGGGTTAAAACTGGAGGACCTGAAGAAAAATCCACGCGACCACGGGGAGAACATGCAAACTCCAAATATACAGCAGGCATCACGGTCTGGATCGAATTCACGACCTCTTGTATACCAGGCCAGGTAGTTAACATCACACCACCGTGGCGCCCATGGTGAGGGGACCTCGGGGAGTCACCGGAGTCGTCGATGGTGTCGAGTGTGGAGCCTGCGCGGCGACTCGGCTCGTCCGGGTGGATCAGGGTCAGGTCCTGCATGCTGAAGCTCCGCAAGCGCTCCGACAACGCTCCCTGGCCCTGCACACGCACGCACATGAACACATGCACACATGCACACACAGATCCCCCTAATGCAGGGGTCTGCAACCTTTAAGACATAAAGAGCCACTTGGACCCGTTTCCGAAGGAAAACATAAACTGGGAGCCGCAAAACCATTGCAACATTTAAAACAAATATAACACTGCATATATTGTTTCTTACCTTATTGCTATATATATAGGATCGTGCAGTCAGCTGTCAATCTGAATAAAAAAAGGACTTTTTCACTTAACAATGTAAAATATATTTTTGCAAATTAATAGCTAAATTACCTGGTTAATGGGATTTTTGCTCCTGAACCTCAGTGCACAGTGTCTGCACATCAGGGCTGTAAGACGTCACCTTCATTTTCACACAGGCTTGCAAGCTGTCATCTGTGAGGCGTGATCGATGTTTGTTTTTAATATAGTTCATGTTGGAGAAGACCTGCTCACATACATATGTGGAGCCGAAGATCGACAGGACTCCAAATGCATACTTTTCATGTTTATATAAGTGTTGGGGATGGCATTCCATGTTTCGAATACAAGTTTGTCCTGTTTGGGAAGGTTTTCAATATCACTCCATTTATGATTCTGAGCCAGAATGGCCTTCTGACGGGCAACATCCTCAAGAGTAGCGGTCAAGCATTTTAACTTGGACACCCATATATCTTTGTCGGCTATATCGGCCAGTTCCATCTCAAGATCAGGTTGACTTACACCTGCAAATGCAGTCATATTCAATAGGGATGGATCGATCGCCAGGGGAGTGACAGGGAAGGATAATGTCGTTTTTTCCTCTCTGAACTCACAGAATCGTTTCCCAAACGAACTTTGCATTGTGGTGATTGCAGACTTGAAATATTCCAAATTTATCGTATCATGACTTTGTTTGAACTCTCTCAAAGAGGGAAAGTGAGACAGTGTACCTCTCTGTAAATCTTTGACAAACACTGTCAACTTGCGCTCGAATGCCAAAACCTCCTCCAGCATGTGCAGGGCTGTGCCTCCTTTCCCCTGAAGGGTTGTATTTAGCGTGTTTAGATGTGCTGTCATGTCTACCATAAAATGTAATTTTTCCAGCCACTCTGGCTGTTCCAGCTCAGCAAAGGTGAGCTCTTTGCTGCCCAGGAAGGTTTTTACTTCTTCCAAACATGTGACAAAGCAACGGCAACGTTATTGCCTGTCACCGGGCGGGCAGTGTGGAGCGGAGCGGCGACCTGTCAGCAGCGGCAACGCCAGAGCAGGTGTCACAGTGCGCCTCCTCCCCTCGCTAGCATCCACCCCGGAGCCGCGGTCAAGGTTCAAAAGAGCCGCATGCGGCTCCGGAGCCGCAGGTTGCCGACCCCTGCCCTAATGCATTCACAGAGGTCTGTGGGTACTGTGGTGGTGCCACGGCAAATTGTGCTGCTGGAAGGGTGGAACGGGATGGTGTAGCTGGAGCGTGGAGCTGGAGAGAGGAGTGGCTGGATGGTGGAGCATGTGGCGTGGGTGGAGCCGGAGGGTGGAGTGGGTGGAGCTGGATGGTGGAGCATGTGGAGTGGGTGGAGCCGTAGGGTGGGGTGGGTGGAGCAGGAGGGTGGAGCTGGGAGTACCTTGGCTGCGGCTGTGACAGCGGCGGATGTGGCGAGGTTGAGGCCGCGTTTGCCGAAGCTCATGACCGTCTCATAGCTTCGTTCCTTCGCCTGTGTCAAATACTCATCGATTTCCTACACACAAAGACAAAGATCCCCCGTATAGCCTTAACATGATGTTTGGGGAAAGTGCTTTTAGCGAGCACCTGTGAAGGCAGGCACGGCACACGAGAGGTTGGGTGACCAGCACCTGGTACACACACCGCACCAGGTACTCATTTCAGGCTGAGTCGACCTAGGGGAAACCCAGGACCGGTTCGGATAATAGTCATTGCTGTTGACCGTGAGTGGGAATCGAACCTGGGTCACCAGGTTGCTCCCCAGAGCAGAGCACACACGCGCACACACAGACACACACGTGTGGATTGTAGTCTGTGAGGAACATTGGTGACGGTGGTGACAGTGGTGACGCTGGCTCGCGGAGGCCGTGGGTGACGGCACTTACGTGCTCCCTGGAGGAGAGCGCCGGGTGCACGAACTTGCGGTACAGCGTGCTGGAGCCCTTGGTGTAAGGGGACAGCAGCCAGATGACGAAGAAGATCTTCAGCTCGTAGTAGAACGGGAACCTACGGGGACGGAGATCCTGTCACGTGGACCCCACCAAGGGGACACCCACCACGTGGACCCCCACCACGTGGACCCCCACCAAGGGGACCGTCGTTGCTTCGCGTTTAACCTCCGTGTTGGAGGCAGCACTGCCACGGGTCGGGTGCCAGGCCATGCATTTGAGAGCAGCGAAACCGCAGTGGGCTGTGGATCACACACACTCGTGTACACACACACACTCGTGTACACACACACGCTCGTGTGCACACACACTCGTGTACACATACAAAGACAAAGATCCCCCGTATAGCCTTAACAGACTGTAGGGGCAAGTGCTGTTAGCAAACATCTATGAAGGCCGGAACGGTACACGAGGGAGTGGGTGGCCAGCACCACGCCCGACCGCCTTTGTCTCCCCAGTGGCGATGGTTACACATCGCACCAGTTACTCATTTGAGGCTGAGTCGACCTAGGGGAGGCCCAGGACCGGTTCAGATATTCGTCACTGGTGTTGGCCATGAGTGGGAATCGAACCCGGGTCACCAGGTTTTGTAGCACAGCGCGCTAACCGCTGCACTACCGCTCGTGTATACACACATACACGTTAGTGTAAACACATGCTCATGTACACACACTCGTGTACACACACACATACACGCTCGGTGTACACACACTCGTGTACACACGCACATACACGCTCGTGTACACACACTCGTGTACACACACACATACACGCTCGGTGTACACACACTCGTGTACACACGCACATACACGCTCGTGTACACACACTCGTGTACACACGCACATACACGCTCGTGTACACACACTCGTGTACACACGCACATACACGCTCGTGTACACACACTCGTGTACACACGCACATACACGCTCGTGTACACACACTCGTGTACACACGCACATACACGCTCGTGTACACACACTCGTGTACACACGCACATACACGCTCGTGTACACACACTCGTGTACACACGCATATACACGCTCGTGTACACACACACACTCGTGTTCACACACACATACACGCTCATGTACACACACTCGTATACACACACACGCTCGTGTACACACACTCGTATACACACACACGCTCGTGTACACACACACATGTAAACACACGCTCATGTACACACACTCGTATACACACACACGCTCGTGTACACACACACATGTAAACACACATTCATGTACACACACTCGTATATACACACACACACACGCTCGTGTACACACACACGCTCGTGTACACACACACATGTAAACACACATTCATGTACACACACTCGTATATACACACACACACACGCTCGTGTACACACACACGCTCGTGTACACACACACGCTCGTGCAAATATGCGCGTGGGGCCTGCTGGAGCGAGACTGCGCCTCCCTCTCTTGAGTTGGTACTCACCACGCGAGCACCAGGTCCGTGAACGTCTCCACAGCGGTGAAGATTGCAAACACGATCCAGTACATCATCCACTTCACCTGCATATCACCCACAAAGACAAAGATCCCCCGTATAGCCTCAACAGACTGTTGGTGAAATTCCTCTTAGAGAGCACCTACGAAGGCCGGCACAGCACACGTGTGGGTGGGTGACCAACAACATTCCTGACCGCCTTTGTCTCCCTAGTGGAGATGTTTCCTGCACACCGCACCGGCTCACGCAGACGGAGGCGCGCACGCACAGCCTGTGGCGCACGCTGGTTGATGCAGTCTGTGCATGGGCAGCAGAGGGCTCTGAATAAATCCATCGTTGTACTGCACCATGCTCCCACATCTATGCCCCCCACCCCGTCCAGCAGCAGCAGTGTCACGAGGGCGGGTAGGCGACGCGTCCACAAGACGGGAGGGCGCGTCCCCCACGCAGTACGTGGCCGAGCGTGTCCCCCCGCGGGGGCCGACTCACGTATTCACGCACGTTCTTGGTCCGCACCGCCTTGTAGGACGAGTATGCCGGGTACAGGGTCCCGAACACGAGCCTGTGGGACAGGCGGCAAGGCAAGGTCAGCTCGGCCTGACCTCTCTCGACCTGATCCGACCCGACCCTGAACCAGGCAGGGCTGACCCATAACCCGAACATCTGACCGGCCCCAAACACTGCGCAGTGCGGCGGATTACGAACCACGTAAACCATCATCATCAATACCACCGCCATCACCACCGCAATAACCATCACGACCGCTATCGTCAACGTGACAACCACCGTTACCGTCAACACCATCACCATCATCACTACCATAACCATCACCGACATAACCATCACAGCCATCACCACCACCATCGTCATCGCGGCTCCGCAGTCCCGGCACAGGGACGATGAAGCAACAACAGGAGGCGCGGTGCGGACAGGGAGAGGAGAGAGACGTGGAGAGGCAGGGAGACGGGCAGAGGAGAGAGACGTGGAGAGAGACGTAGAGAGAGACGGGGAGAGAGACGGGGAGAGGCGAGAGACGTGGAGAGGAGAGAGACGTGGAGAGGCGAGAGACGGTGAGAGACGTGGAGAGGAGAGAGACGTGGAGAGGAGAGAGACGTAGAGAGGAGAGACGTGGAAGGGCAGGGATAGAGACGGGGAGAGGAGAGAGAATAGAAACGGAGAGCTCAAATGGACGAGGTTAGTGACGGAGATAAGCAAGGAGAGGCAGGGAGAGAAGAGAGAGAGAGGCGGAGATGCTCACGCGATAAGTCGGGAGATCATCCAGGACACCATGGCTCCTCTGCCCGTCTCCCCACGTCGCTCGGTCTCCGGGATTGCGGCTGGGAGCTTCGCCTTGGGCTCCCCACCACAGGGGCCCTGGCGACAAGGGGGTCTGGCCGCACGAGCTCTGCCGGAGGGGGTCTCCGCTGCTCAGTGTCGCTTCGTGCAGTGGCGGCGATCTGCGTCGACAGAGCGGGGAGACGCCGATGCCGTCGATGCCGCTGGCGGTGGTGGGAGCGGCGAAGGGGGTCACAGGGCGGTGCCTCCCGCACGCGGAAAATTACTCCCGAACCCCGCCCCGGGTCCCCTGGTCTCTAAGCCTGCCCCCCCCCCCTGATCCACCTGTCACTGGGTCCCCTTGCGTCTAAACCCCATATTTCTGGGTCCCTTATTCCCTGTATCACACGGGGTTCCGTGGTCTCGGAGTCTCCGAAACGTGAATACGGCGTTGACTGAACGGTGACACTCAGGGGGTGATGACCACGTGGTGACTGGCGAGTGAACGCGTGGACAGCAGTGAGCGAGAAGGAACGCGTTAAAGAGCGAGCGACGAACGAGTGGATGCGAATTGAAGACGAGTGGTTGTCATGGGCGCTGACTGGATAATGGATAAACACTGCGGTGAGCGCGTTGTGGATACGCGTTTGTGAGCAGCAGAGGGCTCTGCTGCAAAGTCGACAGGACGTGTGTACGTACCGTCGACGTTCCGTCCCAATTTTACCAACCCCTACCTGAACATCGTGGGGAGGTATAGGGGGCCATCCATAAATGACGTCACGCACCTGGGGGGGGGTCAGACATTTGTGACGATGTGTGACGAGAGGTGGGGGGTGAGAAATGTGACGTCACATCAAAATGCGCAACTTTAAATAAATTTAGACAACACGTTCTACTTAATTAAATAGACTTTTTAATAAATTTTTCTCCTACAACATCAGAGTGCAGCGGCACATTAAATACGCACAACAATGCCAATTGTTTAAAGCGATTTGAAGCATTTTTTGGGGGGTGGGGGGGCAGAGCTTAGTGACGTCATATTCGAGGGAGGGTCTGACTTTTTGTGACGCCGTGTGACGAGGGGGGGGGTCAAAAATCGTCCAAAATCGCGTGACGTAATTTATGGACGGGCTCATAGTCAAATATCCCCATGACTCACGTGGCGCGGGGAGGCCGTCATCCAGCAGTGGATTGACGCAAAAGGGTTGCACGTGGAGACTTACGATGAGTGCATCGTGATGAGTGCTGCAGCAATGAAGTGGAACAGCGGTGGGTCTCAACCTTTTTGGTGTGATCTTGATTTGAAGCTGTCGTGACTGCAGGGATCCATACTCTTTGGTTCTTTCGGTAAAGTCACGTAGGTAGAAAAATAATATATCACAGACGTGACTTAACCGAAATTACTTTTTGATGTGCTTCATCGCACGTGACGTCAGCAGCACGGCGCGGCTACAGTGGAAAAACAAAAACGATCTAGCGCATCTCGTTTTGTAGTGGGAAAAGAGGTTGACGCTGAGGAGAGGGGAGGAGGCACCTCGGCCCCCCATGTGGAGTGACGTCACCCACTAATTAATATTAATGGCGGGGGGGGGTGTCCATTTGGAAGACGTCACTTCTTCATGATTATTAATGAGGGGGGGGGGGTCCATGTGGAGAACGTCACCTGTTCATGAATATTAATGAGTGGAGACTGGCCGACATGGAGTGACGTCACGCGCGGGACACACAGACATTATTGGCTCATTAGCCTAGTAAATACGTGTTCAGTTTATTGTTGTTGTTTGTGATCTTTCAGTACTGTCAACGCAGTATATGACCATATATTGTGATTAGTCTTGAGGATTTGACGTGTGGTCTCGAGTCTCATAATCGGAGATGGGGGGGGGGGGGACTGGGCCGGTGTCCACTGAACGGCCCACGGGAAGAGGCTCGTGGTGTTGGGGGGGGTGCAGGGGCTCCATCTCGACACCCGCGCCGTTCTCACGACTGTGATCGCGTGAGACTTGCGGCGATGTGGATGTCAAACTAAGAGGAAGAAAGCCTCTCTAAGCCGGACCGATTGTGGGGGAGGTGGAGGAGGGTGGGGGGGGGCTTTTCCGACAATCAGCAAATAAATAAATAACACGAGTTTATGAAACGTGAATGACGTCCATGGTCTCGTGGTCTGTGCCCGGGGTTTTACAAATTCCCCACGGCAGATGCGTTTATTTGGGCTGCGTTGTGAGAGCAGCAACAGCAGCAGCAATGACAGGCCCTCCCGCCTGTACGACGACGTTACTCGGAGGGTGAATGAATAAGTGGCACTAAGTGAATGAATGAGTGGCACGACACGAATACGCATTGTTGTCAACCCATACGGTTTACCCGTATTCTTGTACAGGGAAATTTTGTTTTCAGGTCCACACGACGCAAACACGTTTCAATACAGGCACATTTTTTTGTATTTTTTTCTGTTTCTCGCTTGTGATGGGTCTTTGTAGGACGAACGGTGAGATGTATAAGGCACGGGGTGACCAATAAGGTATGAATTGGTCTGTAATAAGGTAGGGCACTGATAAGGAGTTGACAGGGATGCGAGTGTTTGCATCTACATATTAAGCAAGCAGAACCATCTGCATGCAAGATTACAAACAGTAGCATGATAAGTAGCATCATTGACACCAATTATACTTTTTTTCTGATAAACCAGCTTTTGTTTAGTAACATAATGTTGTGTCTATTTGTTTGTGTTTCTCCCTCGTGATGGGACTTTGTAGGATGCACGTTGAGATTTACAAGGGGCGCGGGTGACCAATAAGGTCTAAATTGATCTGCAATAAGATAGTCGGCACTAATAATGGGTTTGACGGCTATGAATACGTGACACTGAACGAGTGGCACTGCATGAATGACGAACGAGTGGCCCTGCACGAATGAATCGGTGGCACGACGCGCATGACGCCGCTAGAATGACGAATGAATGGAAGTGCGCGTACATCGAGCGAATAAAACGCAATCCGAGCATCCGGGACGCTGGCTTCGCGCGCGCGCGCGCGCACGTGCGCCCCCCTCCCAGGCATCGCTATTGGCTGCCCGCGCCCCGAGGTCACGTGCCCTCGCGCACAACGCCTCGCCATTGGCCGTGCGCGGGTTCCCCCTCCCCCCTCTCCCCCACCCATCCCCCAGAGTGCCGCGCGTGCGGAGCCCCCAGAGTGCCGCGCGCGCGGAGCGAGGCAGCAAGCATCAGCAGTCGCAATGGCGATGGAGGCGTCGGGTTTGCGTGAGCAGCTTGAGCGCGCTCGCCAGAGCCTCCACAGCGTCGACGAGAACATCAAGAAGCTGACGGGACGCGACCCCAATGACTTGCGGTAAAGGCGGCGCGAGCTCGCGGATTTTGCCTTTTTGTTTGTTGCTGCCTTCACCGCCGTAGACGGCGAACAGCCGAGGCGGAGGCCTGGAGCGCGGCCTAGTGTTTGCGGGCGAGGCCTGCGGTGTGCGTGCGAGCTGGGGGGGGGGCGGTAAAGGTGGTGGGAGACGCCGAGATCGCTCGAAAACCTCGGACCCTAAGCACGGATCCCCCCGAGAGAGACCGACCCTCACGGTGGAGTCCCCCGCGAGTCGATGAGAGCCCGAGACGCTGTGGTTAGGAGAGCGGGCATGGTGGCAGCGCAGTGGGTAACACTTTTGGGCCTCGCAGCGGGAACAAGAGCTGGGTTCGATTGCCGACTGTGGGGTCTTTGCGTTGAATTTGTACCTCGACCCCTTCTGTTATGCACGACTTTCCTCCGGCTCCTTCCCATAACAAAAACAACCATACAATGTAATGAGTTTTGGCCAACCATGTTAATGGAGAAGGATTGCCTGCAAATTACAGCGCTGGACTCAATTTGGCTTACACGTAGCAACATAACCGCCGATTGTAAATACTTGTTAGAACCTTCTTGAAAATTTATCTCGTCACACGGTATAAAAATACAATAGTAATAAGCGTACCAATGCAATGAAGGTGACACCGAGACCACGGGGAACTTGCGAGACTTTTAACGCTGAATGTGTGTGCGTGTGTGCGCAGGCCTGGACCGGGCAGGCGGTTGTCCCTCACGGGTGGACCCCAGGGCCTTGGCAGGGGGCGAGGAATGGGGCTTCTGAGGTGAGGCTCCATCCACGTCCAAATCCCCAAGCGCTTCACCGAGCACCGGGGGAGAGACCGTGATAAATTAAAGGAGTTTTAACTTGACCCTGAAAATTAAACACGCTGACGATTCGGTAATTTTGTCTTCGTTTATGTTGTCTCGGTAGGGTCCGTATTTTCCAGACCGTCTCATCTGTCGTTTCCGCCTCATATACTGTCTCTCATATTTGTAGTGTTGTCTGCCTTGTCTCGCTGTGTCGTTTATATTGTAATTTTATCTCGATTGTAGTATTGTCTTTCTCAGCTCCACCAGTTTCATGTGTACTGTCTTGTTCTGTTTAATCAATTTCGACCATTACCTTAATGAAAATATTTCTGTGACATTGGCTTGAATTGAAAATATACTGAAAGCTGAGTATAAGCATAAATACAAGGTAACATAAGCCATACAGCCTTGCATTGCACTGGTGGGCAAAGGGCAACTTCTGACAGAAGCATACGACTAAGGATATAAGGTCACTGGGGTTGCTCCAAAGGGAAGTGCTTATATTCAGCTTCTTCTGTTATCCGTTCTTGCATGCATGACTCGCAGTCATTAGAATCGATGTTCATTGGTGAATTGATACTATTCGAGGGACACCACAGCAGCGGTTTCCTTCGGAGGTTTCAAACCCACTATCCCACCCCTGTCCCTGCAGGCGTGGGCTCTCGGACACGGGGCTACTGGCAGGGATGGGCGGACCGCCGGCCAAGAAGAGAGATATGGATGGAGCGATGGGCAGGTAACCCCTTGCACCCCAGTGTAGTGTCTAATTTAGGGCCCACTTACTAGAGTGCTATTCGTCTCTATCACTCTCGTGTATAATGGTGCTGTCTGGCGCTTATTGTGTGGTGCTGACTGGTGTTGTGTGGTTCTGTGGTGCCGACTAATTATCGTGCTGTCTAGTGGTACACGGTGCTGGCTGTGGGTGCTTTATGGTGATACTAGTGTAGTACTGATCGTGGGGTGCTGACTGTGGTGGTGTGCGGTGCTCACCGTGGCTCTGTGTGCATTCAGGCCGGGGCCAGAGCGGCGGGTCCGACGTGAATCCCACCCCGAGAGCGACGCCGAGGACGACGAGGATGTGCAGAAGGTAACGGCTCGAGCAGCGTGATTGGGCGGTGCGTGTGTGGCGTGCCACAACTCGACCCATTAGTTAAAAAGTAATCCTTACACTCACAATGCAGACATTGCATCTTCCTCCCAGAAGTTAGTTATTTTGATTGATGCAATTTCATGAAATTATTTGGCTAATCCTCAAAACAATGTGATGGAGAAAATGCGGTTGGAATAAAATTAGACGTTATCGTGCAGATAAGATACATGGTACGCCACCACTATCCTTTTTAGCTCCCTCCCCAAGTCTCTTCTAAAAAGCTTCCTCTGCAACCTTGTGCATCAACACACACATGCCCTCATTGTTTCTGTTCTCTCCTTCCTTGCTCAGTCTCCCTCATTCCCTCCCGTTTCCTCCTGTGTGAACTATTTTACGTTTTTTACGTTATGGGCACATTATGTATGTTGTACAAATCAAGCAGTACAGAAAACAAAACAAAAATCCAGGGTGCTTAACATTTTTTTTGCACTTATATGGGACTCGTTTTTAAAGGAAAAAGAATGAATAATACACTATCATGAAAACAAATGTATGTTAATAGCTTAAAAATGTCAGTCTCCACTTGTTCGCCATCATTGTCAACACATACCTGGAATCTCCTTGTGGTATTGTTGCAAATTCTCGTAAATGTAAAATTTTTTTTGAAGCATCTTGTATTATATTTGTCAATTGAATTGTGACAATTTATGAAATAGCAGAAGGTGGGGTTGGATCATTACTTGACCGCTGGAAGTGGCGCGAGTGACGTTGTTTGACTCTCCCTCAGCCCGCAGTGCAGTCATCAGTGGTGAATACTGCCAAGGAGCGAACACGCCGAGACCTCATCCATGACCAGAACCCAGACGAAAAGGGACGGCAGAGGTAACCGCGCCCTGACACTGCGTATACCACTCGCACCACAGTTTGACCGGCAGGGTTCTCACCTAGCCGCCTGGGTTGAGGCGATCCCAGCCAACGAGAGCTGCGTATTTTCCATTGATTTATTATTTACTAGCGGGAAGTACCCGGCGTTGCCCGGGGGAAAAATATATTTCAAAACTTATCTTAAAATACAAAAAAGTTTTATGAATGTAAAAAGTATTTGCTTATGAATTTTACGTGTTTAGGAGAATGCAATATAAACTCTCATACTAAATAAGCAATGCAACTGTGAACCCAAATGATGGACCACATAATAAACCAGTGTGGTCTCCGTCTCTTCAATGGAGGAATAACAGGACTGCATGAGCTCTTCTGAAGCCCTTTCGTTGCCAGCAGACCTCAACATTGACATTTAGCTCCCCAAAAGTGCCATACGTAAGAAGACAAACAGAATATTTTTTTTTATAGTAGTTCATATTTATTTAGTGCCTTTCAGCAAGGCACTTCACAAAACACAGACAGCATATAATTTGGAAGAGGGAAATTGGGAGAAATGGGAAGAAGGGAGGTAGGGCAGGTAATGGCCGAGGCGAAAAAACTACGTCGCGCGGGTGGTGCCGTAAACAACCGTTGGCAGCCAGATCGCCAAGAGGACACTCGGCAGGCACGGAGTCAGGCAGGAGACTTGGGGATGGGGCGACGCGATGTGGGATGGCGAGGAAGCCATGCTGCATGAGCGCCGCCACGAACAGCCGCCTGCAGTCAGGCTGCCGAAATGGTACCCGGCAGGCGCGGGTGCAGGCAGGAGACCCGGGAAGGAAGCGATGTGCAGGCTGCACAGGGCGGCGTGGTGTTGGTGCAGCTCAGTGAGCACCCGCCGACAGCTGAACTGCCCTCCAGCAGGCATGGGGTCAAGCAGCACACGTGGGAGGGGAGCGGTGCCCCCAACCAAAGCAAGAGCCTCTCCAAAGTAATGGAAAACAAAATAGGGCCTCTCCAAAATAATGTAACTGCCACCTTTTGTTGACCCCACCCCTCTATCAAGAGCCTCTTTGTAAACAATGTTCCTAGTCGTGCCTGCTGGTGCAAAGTAATGTAAGTGTGTTTCATTGCCTACACAAGAGCATCCAACATCAAGCTGGCCATGACAAAAGCACGGAGTTGCCAAATTCAGTCGCACCACTTTTAAAGATTGTCCTTGCGCCTTGTTAATGGACATCGCAAAGCTGAGCTGGATGGGGAATTGAAGCCTTTTAAATTCAAAGACTGTCATTTGGGATTATAGGTATGCGAGGGAGAAAGAAGTCTTCACCCCTAGAATTGCCTGTAATGATTGTAGCTTTGATAACATTTGAATGTAATTTTTTCACAATTAACCTTGTGCAATTGCATAGTCTAGGTGGGTCCAAGTTTCTCAATAGCAAGACAGGTGCCCCAATTTTTAGTAGCAAGTTGTGTGGAGGTACACCCGGGAGCTTCAGAGAATGCAAGAATTCAACTGGATAGTGAACAATTTGATCATGGTCCAACACTGAGTCAATAGATTTGTAGGACTTGTTCTCTCCAGATAATTTCTGCAACAACATAGAATTTATTCTGTGAACAGCATCATTTCTTTGAGTCAAAATGACCCTCTCCTGTAGCCAGATAACATTTTGAAAGTGTTGTTGCATGTTTGGGTATACTTTTTCCTCCAGTTCCTCTTTCGAAGTGGAAAGGATGCGTTTAGCCATGGTGATAAGTCCATCTGTGCTGTCAGCAAGAATACTGCCATTTCCAATATCAAAAAGAGCTTCAGGAATGTTTCCTGCCTCTTGGTCTCCATGGAGATATGCACGCATGTTTGTAGTTAGTTTAAATTTTTTCACGTGCCTCCAGAGGAATGATGACTTGATGCAGGCACTTAACTCATCAGCTTTGGTTCCTCGAAGTACTACAGGCAAGGTTTGTCGGAAGTCACCAGCCATGAGAAAACTTACACCACCCATACTCCTGGAATTGTCACGGAGGTCCTGCAAAGCTGTGTTGACAGCCTCAAATACTCCCTTGTGGGACATGGTGCATTCATCCCACACTATTAATTCACAATTAACTAGGACTTGTGCAAGGGCAGTCCACTTAGAAATATTGCAAATAGGGTTTTCTTGTCGGGATAGATTCAATGGAAGCTTGAATATGAAATGGGCAGTTCTTCCTCCAGTAAGCAGAATTTCCGCATTCCCTGATGATGCCACAGCCAGGGCAATTTTCTCCCTCTGGCGAACCTTAGCCAGGAGCAGGTTGAGAACAAAGGTCTTCCCAGTACTACCAGGTGCATCAAGGAAAAATATGCCTCCATTTTTAGACTCAATGTCTTCCAAAATTGTTGTGTAGGCTTCTCTTTGTGCATCCATCAGCTTTGGTTCATTTTCCTCAAAGTTAAGAAGCTCTAAACCATCATAGGATATTTCACGTAGGATCTCTTGGGCAAGGGCATGCAGGTTGTCCCTGGAGGGTGTTGGTAGTCCGAAAGACTTTTGAGGTCTTTTTCACCAATGGAGTGAAGTTTTTCTTCAATGAGGATGAGGGCCTGGTTAAAGATGACATCAGAAAAGTTCACCTCGAGGTTGGGATTTTTTTTGTTGAGCTCTGTGGAGGATGTCCTCACTCATGCCTTCTTTGTATTTTTCCCAGAGTCCCATGGGGTTATGCAGAAGAGAAATCTCAGTTGAGAAGGGGACTGACTAACAGATGCTTCTATCATAGCTTTGTCAAGATGCTGATCATCAAGAATTCCACGAAGATGGCGAGCTTCCCTGTATGTTTGACAGACAACTCCTTCCACTGTTTATAGGTCTTGTAAATATTTTGGCCCTTTAACAACATGGAGAAGCATTTGCAGAAAGTAGCAATCCTGATTGTTGGGATTAACTGTGTAGACTCTGGCATCAGATTCACCGTCACCACATCACTTCCATTTTTTTAGCAGTCCATGTATTGTAGGAGGGAACTTTATGATAGAGCAGGTTGGCAGCAAATGGGTCACTTAGGCACCAAACAAAAACGCCATCAGGGTTGTATCTTGTGGAGCCAGGAACCTCTTCTTGGGCATTTCCTTCAGTGAAGTAGATGCGATGACCATTTTCGAGGTGAACTGCCAATTGGACCACTGTGGGGGAATGCTCGTGGATGGGGAAGCCAATAATTCTCCAAGTGGCCTCATTGCTGCTGATGTATCTTCCTTTAACAAAAAGTTTAACTTCATCCACACTTTGCCCCTCTTTTTGTAAGGCAAACACAGTCATGTCAGACCCTTTGTTGATGTATTTGCAAACATTTGATGGCTTTCACAGAATTGCAGAATTCCACATTAATGTGGGCCTCAAAGATTTTGCACAGAAGAGGGCAGTAGGGAACGATCCACTGGTTGTCAACCTTTATTTCAGAGTTAGTGCCAGGTCTGAGCGTTGTTTCAAATCCACCATCTTCAGTATTTCTGTGACGATATAGAGGATAGCCATCATGCCCTGTCTGAGTTTCTTTTAAGAAGTTTATTGGATACTTCTTGGTATACTTGTGGTCTTGCATACATGGGCCATATGGACCATTTGCTTGCAGACCACATCAAATAGGGCATGGTCTTTCTTGGGGGCAGGTAGCTCAGCACTGATAAATATGTCAATGTCACTTGCATTAATTTTTTCCCTCATCCATAGCAATGTGGGCATGAGGAACACCATGTTTTTGCCACTAAATGGTGTGAAAGTTACATCTTGTCTTGATTTGAAGCTTTCGTGACTGCAGGAATCCATACTCTTTGGTTTTGATAAATGTCCCGTCGCCTCCGCAGATCTTACTCTGCCCCCCCCCATCTCTAGCCCCGCCCATGTACCCTACCTATATAGTCTATATAACCTCGTGCCACGGCAGCTCTCTACCTTCTTCAGCAGTTATTTCTTGCTGTAGTTGTCCCACCTGATGACGATTGCTTGTGTTGCGATCGAAACGTCGTGATTTGTTTGATTTTATTTCTAACTACGTGACTTTACCGAAAGAACCAAAGAGTACATCTTGTCTTCCCAAAGACGCTGCCTTCCTTTGTTGTAATAAGCCTCATGAGTTCATCAACTTTGAGTTTAAACACCCTTGCAATTATGTCATGTCTCTCTGTTGGCTTTTGGTTTTGATAAAGCTCAACCTGGATCTCCTTCCATTTTGGATTGCAATTGAAGGTGATAAAGAGATCGGACCTGCCATATTGCCTGATATAGGTCATTGCATCTTGAAGCCTCTCAAGCATGTATCTTGGTCCACCTGTGAAGGATGAAGGCAAAATAACTAATCTCCCCATATTCTGAGCGTTTGCATCTCCATCAGAATTGATAGCGTCCCTGAGATGAACATACTGTTCTACACGCAGGCGTTTTTGATTGAGTTGAATGTAAAGAAGGTGCTCACTCAATATTGGCATATTCATCCGCAACATACTGGTGAAAGAGGTTGGCGCACCTTAATATATGGTTTCTTCTGTCCATGATCATGAAGGAATAGAAGTCCTTAGAGGAGACAGTTTGTGAGGATGATTTTGTCCCGTTGCTTTGATTTGAGGAATCTGGAAGGTGGTACCCATCTTGCCCTTGCCACAGTATCATGGGGTATTGTAGGGCATCATATGCTCTGTTTGTTTCAGGAATTCGTTTGATGGTGTTGTCTTGGTATCGAAGCACAATGTCTCTCTTACCATGTTCTTCACCCACCATAAGAACAGCAACCTCACCACAAGTTGGGGCATTCAATCTCCGTGCGTGCTCCCCCCTTGGGACCTCGGATGCACTGATTACAACCTGATAATCATTGGAGGTGACTTGTTGTGCTGCATGTTTGAAACTTGTAATCAACAAATTGTGTTGGTTGAGCATCCCTTGGAGGGACAGGACAATTTCTCGTCTGGCACCAGGAACATTGCTGCATCGCTGGTTGCCTTTCTGACCTTCATCTCCCATGAAGTATATCTGAAGAAACTTTGGTTCTTCGCCAGGCAGTGGCTGAATGGATCGATTCGATGATAGACTTGGCTTTGAACTTTGAATGTGAGCATAAATCCTGGCTCCACTATCTCCTTTGTTCCACCAAAATAAGTAATTTGAACGCAAGAATTGTACTTCCTGATGTTGGTCAGAAAGTGTTTAGACTCAGGGGTATGGGCCAGATACCAAGGATTTCAGTTGCTTAGGGGGCAGCTGCACAAGTCAAAGTTTGACTTTTCCATCACTGCAGCACATTCCCTTGGATTCTCCTTTCCACTTTTTAGCACCACATTCTGCGCAAGTAATTGACACAGAGCCGAATATCACCATAGATTGATAATCGATCTCTGGTTGATGACTTAAAGCTGCTCTGTTCCAGTCCAGGTAATTTCTTCCTGCTCTTGATGCAGCAGCATGACGGACTTGCTTCTGGCGTGCCGTTTTCTGATGTTGTGGTTTCTCAGCCCGTGCTGCTGCAGTGCCCGTGCAGTTTCTGGCTTGTCTAAATGCACTCGGATCACGATTTTCTTCAGCCTGTGCTGCAGCAGTGGCTGTGCATTCTCTGGCTTGTCTCCATGCATGCTGTTCAGGATTTACCTCAGCTTGGGCTGCTGCAGTGCCTTCGTTGTTTGGTTGAGAAAGTTGTTTTGGTGCCAGAGTGCCACTCTCTTTGTGTGTTTTTTTTCTTGGAGAGGCTTGATTTGTATTTTTTTGGCATTTTTTCCGCTAAGGAGAACCTCTCTCCCGTCACCACTCGGCAAGCTTGTTTGTGTAACCGGCCTGGCCTATCCCTCTCCTCCCGTGATCTTTATTTCCAAGTGTTCTTCAGAGGAGCATTCGTGCATCTGTTATTATGACCAGATGTATACCAATCAACCCCAATTCACACCACATCACTGCTCAACCCCTATACAGTCCACCCAAATCGCAATAATGATAACACTTGCTTATATTAAATACACGTTCAACATCTAACATCTGAAAGATTTAACATTGAACAAAACTATCTTATAAATATCTAGATTATTTTCTAAGTGCGGGTTTCTAGTCAGCCACTGTGATAATACGGCACAGATTAAAGAAAATAATACAATATTTTATAATCCAATTATATTAATTTAAATACATTTGGCAAATCATTTGAATTACCATAAATATATAAATAACTTGTTTTTATGAGCAAATCAAAACAATATCTACCAAAAAAACAAATATAATGATGCTCCTTCCATCAGTTCACTGTTAAAATATAAGCTGCCGGATGGTTATTGTATAAGGGTTAATTTTCCCAACAATAACAATTTATATTCTTAGTTCTTCCGGTAAAGTTACGTAGAAGGGAAATAAAATAATAAAAATAAAACATAATAAAAATTATCACGACGTTTCGGCCACAACGGCTGCTTGCGTTGTCACCCTTACAGTACTATATAAGTAATTATACTGACCCTATGAACTTAAACAAGTATAAAAATAATAAGAAAGTACGTTTACGATGTTGTTGCTGCCATTTTTTTTATTTGCTGCGAGCAAAAGGGTTAAATAAATAAAATAAAACTCATAAGAAATCAACTTATCATACCTGTAACTATGAGCAGATGCACACCAATTAACCCGAATTTACATAACCTCTTGACGGGACAAGTGTTAATATTCTAGAACGAAGACCAAATCACTTTATTTAATTACTAAAATAGTGACTTAAAGCTTTTGTGACTGCAGGAATTCATATTCTTTGGGTCTTTCGGTAAAGTCACGTAGATGGGTTCAAAGAAAATAGCAAAAAAACTACGACGTTTCGATCGCAACACAAGCGGTCATCAGGCCGACCGCTTGTGTTGCGATCGGAACGAATAAAAATAGTAAAATGATTTTTAAATATCAAATTTTTTACCGTGAATATATTTACTATCATCAAACATTGCTTAATCCCTATCATTTAATATTAAATAACAGTAATACTAATTATTAAACAGTAATATTTATCTATGTTTCAACGGGGCTGTAAATCTGTGTGTCTTACCTTACAGTGTCCACACGAATGAGAATTCCCCCCTCCCACCGATCGTGTGTGTGCATTGCTAGGGCAATCACCGGTCAGCGTTTCGCGCATGCGCAGATGCGTGCTTTGGTGCGCGCTCAGCGTAGTTATATAATAATACATAGGAATAAATTGTTAATTAAACTACTTGAAAGTTGACGGATGTGAAATACGAATAGTGCTGGCTCACCACGGGCCTTATCACGTGGTATCTGGGTAATTTTTTTATGCCACCACCCCACAGTTTGTGAGTTATATCCGTCACCAGTTTCGTACACACACAGACAGAGAGGCAGACAGGCAAAATATTACGTTTATAGGTAAGATGACAAGGCTTGAGCTGTGATGCACATCGTGCTATGTTTATTACTGGTGTTTCCATTGACCATCTGACGATTAGAAATGTGTTACTGTCTCTCTAAATGAACAGCTAAGGCTGGCAGCCCTGGAAACGTGGTGTCATAACCACTGAATTGTTTCTGTTATTTTTAGGAATCGGCGAATGTTTGGGCTGTTAATGGGGACCCTGCAAAAATTCAAGGCCGAGGCATCGGAGGAGAACGAAAAGGTGTGGTTCCCCCTTGTATCCCGCACGAGGCCACATCCCACACCCTCCATACACTCATGGCAGTGATCGCGTTTAGGAGCTCGTATACGCGCCATAGCCACACTCCGCTGCCCCCACAGCCCTAACGTCAGCACTGGTGTCTTGTTGGCCGCAGCAAAAGCGGCGGCACGAGATTGAGGCGAAGGTCGAGGAGCAGGCGGAGGAGGAGCGGCGCGCTCTGGCGCTGGAGCGGCGTGAACTGTTTGAGGAGCGGCGCAACCAGCAGGCAACGCTGCGCCTGCTCGAGGTCAAGGTGCAGCTGGCGCACCTGGTAAGACCCCCACCCCCATCACAGCCACCATCGCCGCGTACCAAGTTTATCGCTGTAGGCCGTGCCTGAGAAACACGTGTTTAGCGGCGTCCTGCGTGCCACGTGTCTCTTGTGGCAGCAAGAGGAGTGGGATGCACACAACCAGAAGCTGCTCCCGTTCATCCGCACCAAGACGAAGCCGCAGATGTTCTTCCTTCCGGCCAAGATGAGCCCTGACACGCAAAAGCTGCTGGAGGAGTCGCAAAAGACTCTGAGTGGTAAGGCAACCATCCCACGGTTGGGCGGTGCTGGGCTTGCGGTACAGACAATTAATCAACGAGTCGAGATTTGTATGTGACCGTGTTTCACATTGCTTGTGTATGTGCACGCACGCCTTGCCAGATGAGTTTGCGAAACGACGCGCCGACTTCCTGGAGGAGATTGAAAGAATGGAGGTGCGGCCACGACGCGCGAGGATCCGGGGGCGGTTGGGTCCCACGCCGGACGGAGACGGGGATCTGGGGGGTGGCCCCCCCTGGCTGGGGGAGGGCCCTGAGACAGAGGACGCGGAGGGTAAGGCGAAGATGGGGCGCGTTGGAGAGGACACGGATGCAGCGCCGGTGCAGGATGTAGAGATGTCGGGCGGCCCCGAGGGTGAGGGGGGGCAGGCAGGGCAGGAGCAACCAGAGCAGGAGAAGGGCAGCTTCGAGGCCAAGCACCAGGAGGAGGGGATGGAGGAGGGGGAGGTGGGGGAGGTAGGGGAGAGGGCCCAGCCTGAAGGGCAGGAAGTGAGTAAGCCTGAAGAGACAAAGACACCGGTGGCCAAGGAGGCGAGTAGCGAGAGGCGCAGGGAGAGCGATCGTGGGCAGCGAATCCGCATCGTGCGGCGGGGGCCGGAGCGTGACCGGGGGGGCAGCCCAGACAGGCGGCGCGATGGCTGGGACCGGCGCAGGGGGGCCATGGGATTCGGGGGCAGCCGCAGCCACGAGCAGGGCGGCTCGGGAGCGGGACGGCGGCGGCGCCATAGCTCGGAGCGGGGACGTCGGGAGCGGGAGCCGGTGCGGCGGAGCCCCCGCCCGCGCTCGCCCCGTCACGCGCGCCACTTGGAGCGCGGTGACAAGAACGAGACCAACAGGAAGGTCAGGGCTGGGTCCGACGGGGACAAGAAGGGGGGGCACAGTGGGGAGGGGGGGCACAGGGGGGAGAGGCGGCGCAGGCTCTCGGAGGGCGGGGCTCGTCGCAGGCATAGCGAGGGGCACAGGGGAGCCGAGGCCGGAAAGCGGTTGTCCTCGGAGGGCAGCGCCGAGAAAGGTAAGGAGGCAGAGGCCGCAGGGCAGCAGGGCGACACAACAGGGGAGGGTGTGCAGATGATGGTGCCAGCGGCGGAGACGGAGGGTCAGGAGGAGCCAGGGACACAGGCAGTGGAGTCGTAGGGGGAAGTTAAGCCCCGGGGCCGTCCCTCAACATTGGTAAGTATGGGGGGGGGGGGGGGTTCCGTGGCCTCGCCAGGGCTCGGCAGGGCCCTAAGAGCGATGATCTGCCAGACGCCCATGGTGTGCACTGGGCTTCTCGCGGATGTCAACGACCACGTCCCTGCGAACGGCAGCACTTCTGCACGGCCTTGCGCGTTTCATGCCGGGGACAGAGACTCCTCTTATGATCTCGGTGGGGAATGCGAGGCTTTTCACTTGTTGAACGTGCGGTGTTTCTGTCAAGTAACCGAGTGTACACTTTTAATCAGGACTCTGGTTCCCTTCCGCACTTGGAGCTGTGCTATAAGAGTCGCATCAAGGCTCCTGCACCTGGCCCCATGCGTGTTTTATGCGGTCACTATTCCATGCAGCTCGAGACAATGTTTATAAGTTGGACATTTTGGATAAATAAATTGTTGGGCGTGAATGGAGTGGTCTTGTTATTTTATCGTCTGCGTCTTGCCTGCCCTACACTGGACACTTTTCGTTGGTGCATCTGCGTCCACACACAGACTACGTCAACCCAGGACTTCATGAACCCAAAGACTGCACCTGGAGACTTCGCAATCCCAACGTCTTTGCAAATTCAGATCATTCAGCAGCTCTGCGTATTAAATTTACAATCTCCATCACCACTCTTTGGATTTCATGAGTGAGGCGGTAGTGACATTACTGCAAAAAATATGACTGGAAAATCAAATAATTAAAGATACTGCTGTCAATCAAGTTATTGAGTTGCCAGCCAGGGTGGTCAGTGGATGTGACAAGCAACATCGTGGGGGGTGGGGTGGCGGTATTGGTGGCAGACCCTTTACTCCCAGGATGCGTGTGCACACTGGCCCCCCGAATCTGCAATGCACAGATACTGATGAGACATGATGAAAGTATCACTGCCAGAAGCCACTGCGGTGGGAAATGCCGACCAGAGGTGAGAAAAGATGGTAGAAACTTTTATTTTCACGTTTTGGATGGGGCAAACAGACTTGGCTGTCCTCACGAAAGCACAGAAGCTTCCGGTGATAAAACCCCTTTTCTCCTTTCCCTAATAGATTGTTCCGCTGGGATCGAGCTATGGCTACAGTGGACTCAGCTCCTCTTCACAGCAGCGGTGTTCCTGCCCACGGGGTGGCCCGCTTATTGACGGGGTGCCCGTCCCCACGTCCCCGCGAAACACGTGGCACGGCGCGGACAAACTCGGCATTGATCTCCGCCAAGCGGGGGCTCTGAGGGGGAGGGGTAGAGATCGGTCTTTAATCCCCCGACATCCCCCCACGTGCCCGCATCTGGAATAATTCGTGTTCGAGAGAGCCGTGGGGGGCCCCCGTGGTTAGCTGCTCGAGTCCCCAGAACCGAGGCCGGGTTCAGCGGCAGCGGGAGCGTGATTCGTTCATTTCGATTCGAGAATAACTCCGATCCTATGTGCCAAGATATAAATACATATATGTCTAGGTCTCATACTCTTAGTTCTTTCTTTTTTTATAAACATTTTTTTTTAATTTTAATTAACATTTTTACCTACGTGACTTTACCGAAAGAACTAAGAGTATGAATCATTGCAGTCACGAAAGCTTCAAATCTAGAAATATCTAGGTCTAGCATACCAATGCCATGAAGCGGTACTTTTGAAAGCAAATTCAGCCCGTTTGTTTCTGAGCAGATTTGGGCTTTTTTAACAATGCTGCTGAAGTATAATTCAGCAGAATTATAATTAAGATAATTATCAGTTCTTCGTGGTTATTGGCTTGAAGCAATACCGCAAATAAACTCGTGGTTGTGGAGATTAGGGCTCGGAACAAATTTAAGCAGAACTTCGTGCGGTCTCCACTTCCCATGGTTATATATAAAGCGTTTCCAGTCCACCTGCCTATACAGAGTACCGTGATGACTTTTCGTGCCAATACTGCACAGCCGAATTTGTTGAAACAAGCACACTGGACATGTTTCGACCGTCTTGGGTCTCATCAGCAGCCTGCAGTCGTGTTAAATGATTCGCAAACACGAATCTGCGTTTATTGTGAGAAAAAAAATCGATACGAATAGATGCATCAACTCGTCCAAGTGAGCGCAGTGCCGTGAGCGAGCACCTGTTCAGGCCGAGCGCGCTGTGGCCAGCATCATGCCGGGCCCCCTTTGTCTCTCCAATAATGATGTTTACACACCGAAGCGGGTACACATCCAAGGCTGAGTCGAACTATGGGAGGTACATCACCTAGTTCAGCTATCACCACTGATGCGAGCCGTTTTCTCTAGCGAGGATCGTAGCGCGAGCGTGCTAACTCCTGCGCCACGACTCCAAGGACAAAGATCCCCCATATAGCCTTAACAGACTGTAGGGGCAAGTGCTGTTAGCGAGCACAATCATTCTATACGCACACTCGCGCGCACACACCTTGAAACCATCAAGCGATCTCCAGTCATGCTCGCAACGATTTTTGGCGAGCCATTGAACATAAATGGTCATCGCATCGCACGCTTTCCGATGTGCTTCTGCGGTCGTCTGGAACGCTCTTCCTTGCGATATTAGGAAGCCACTGGAGCTATGCACTTTTAAATCTAGATTTAAAACTAATTTCTTCAGAACTCCTTTTTGCGTTTAGTTCGTTGTCCTTCCCCGCACATCCGATTAGCACGGTTGGATACGTATGGTGCGAAAGAAGTTAAACAAGTTCAAGGCGATCTATGAGAAGCCGAGGACCGGTTCAGATAATCGTCACTGGTGTTAAGTGGGAATCGAACTCTGGTTCTTAGCGCGCTAACCGCTGCGCCACCGCTCCGCACACATACGCACGCACAGCCATACGCGTTCACACACAGCACAGCAAGGTGGCTGGGGCAGCCCCCGTGCCCGGAGGCGCCGCCACGCACCCGCCACATTCTTCTCAGAGGCCGCCCTCCCCTTTACCCCCCCCCCGCCTCCATTCCTTCATCCCCCCCCCCCAAGGCTGCTGTGGCTCGGAGGGAGATCGGAGCTCAGGTCAGTGTCTCTGTGGATCTGCGCCATGTGGAGCTCTCTGCTGTGCGTCGTGCTCCTGGCGGCCGGGGCCGCATCCTTCGACAAACTCTCCAACTCCAAGCGCTGCGCGGACCCCGAGTGCAGCTGTGAGTACACCTGGCGCACCTGGCGGTGGTGGTGGTGGGGGGGGCTATGCCTGGAGGGATTGCCGTGGTGATGCAGCGGAATACGTGCGGTAGCCCGCTGCATCTGGGGCTGTGAGTACACACATACCTGGGCATGCGTGTGCACTTGAGTTGGCGAGTATTCACACCTGGAGATGCGAGTACACGTGGGTAAGGTTAGTACACACACACACACCTGGGGATGTGAGGACTGACTTTTAGATATAGCCATAGTGAGTGCTGTGGTGAGTACTGTGGTTATAGGTATGTGGTTAGAGCTGCGGATGTAAGTACCATGATTATAGGGAGGTGGTTATAGCTGCGGATGTGAGTTCCGGGAGCACGCGGGATTTGTTAGAGCCCCGGTGTCAATCCGCTGGTGGATGAAACACCACCTACGCCGTATCATTCATGGGGGTGATTTGCGTCATACTTCACCACGCTGCTGGACCGTGCGGGTCGGAGACGCGGTGCCACGAGATCGGCTGTAGCGTTAATTGTGTCGTTGTGGTAATAGGTGGGAGTGTCGATTCACGCGGTGGTCGTGAACGTTGTGGATTTCAAGTTGATCAGAGGGAAATAGCTATGGGCGCCCCACGCGGCTTTGAGCAGTGGGGGGAGGCGGCGAGGGTACAGCTGGAGCGTCACGTGACTCGGGCCCCCCTAAGAGGGGGGCACCCCGACGCTTGGGGGTCTCGCTGATATGACCCCCACCACGTGCCTCCCGCAGACGCCATCTCCGTGGGCGAGGTGGTCACCGACCACGAGGCTTCGGACTGTCGCTTTCTGAACCTCAAGGCTCGCCAGGTGGTGTTCGTCTTCTCCAAGCTCAAGCCTGCGCAGCCCGGGGCCCCCGAGTACTGGGCCGGCAGCGTGAGTCCCCCCCTCCCCCCTTCCCCCTCGAGTGGGGGCCCGGATAGATTTCCTGCGACCACGGCGGACGACCGTATTCAGGGGGGTCTGTGGCCAGTGGTGGCGTTAGCCTATCGGGGGTGCCACGGACATGTATTGTTTTGCCACCCACCCACTCTGAATTTACAAAACTCATGGTAAATTGAAAGGTAAGATAAATATAGACACATAGAGATACGTGGTGCCATGAGAGAGGACATGCAGACTGACATATAGACGTGAATTGGCTTGTTCTGGTTGTTCGGAGTAGCATCTGAGAAGATATTTGATATACCCCAATTCCCCCCTTCCCCCTGAACTGCATGGGTCACTAAGCGTTTACTTTGTTTGTTTATGCCTAGCACCACTACTGCCCACACGCGAGTCAATCCCACGCGTGTCGCGTTCAGTAAACCATTCCAGTACCAATAATCAGGGCTTCATTTATCGCTATGGTTGTGACGATGCCACAGCCACAGCGAGAGGTGTAAACAATTGATGTGGTGTGCCGTGTGTGGAAGTATTTTATGGGTCGCCGACCCAGCTGACATAATTCCCCAATACGAAGGGTCGTCCATGGGGGGAGGGGCGTACGGGGCCTGGGGCAAACCACACCGTGTGGGCCCCCAGACGCATTCAAAATAAAACGGAACTATTACATCTGACACACTGATGTCGAATCGCGCCCCCCCCCAAAAGCACGGGGCCCGAGGCGGTCGCCGCGATTCGCCGTACCCTCGGAAGGGCTCTGTCGATATTCATGTCGTTGCACACGTCCGGACTGAAGAACCTCGTCTGCTCTGGTGTTGAGAGTCTCTGTCTCTCTTTAGAATGATATCAATATTCAGGAGACACATCTCTCCATATTCTTTGGTGACGCATGTCCCACGACATACATGCGCATGTTATCAATATCGCACGAGTCTGTTCCTTAAGGGCACCCCCGCTCGTTGTAATACGACAGTGACTTGTCCTATGGATTAGGACAAGTCACTGTCGTATTACAACTTGCTCTCGCCATAGCAATGTGGAATTTCCATTACTGAGAGCTGTAAAGAGGAGACGGACACCACACACTCTCGTTTGAGCGTAAATCCACTTTGACATGTTGACTGCGCCTCGATTGTGAACAATCATCATTCATATTCCATCCACTGCTGGATGAATGCCTCACCAAGCTGTTTCCATCTCTTACGGTCCATTAAACTTTAAAGCAGGGTCGCCGGTACGTTCGCATTGTAACTATTGTGTCGTCTGTGTAAGCGCCACTGAGATGAAGTTTTAGTGTGTTTTTCGGCAAGGTACACGCAAAGAAGTATAAAATCAGGGCTTCATTTCAGCCGGAGCAGTCCTGGCCTGCGCTCCATAAAATGGGAACGTTTCAGAGGAGACGATTTTAACCGTGAAACATTCCCATATCACAGGTTACAAGAGGTATTGTAATGTGGATACTAATGACCAATTAACCGTGTCTTTGAGATCCTGTACCGGGCAGGCGAGTAGGGCCCTCCCCTGCCCTCATCCGTGCGGGGGCCCTGCACCCCCCCTCTCTCTTTCCCGTGGCTGCCCCTCTAGGTGTACAATGACCAGTACGCGGACTACGCGGCGCCCCTCGGCTACTTTCCCAGCAAAGTGATCAACGAGACGCGGGTCTTCCACAAGATCCGTCACGAGTACTCCACCGACGTGCGTCTCCTCCCACACCGCCTACAACGCGCATGCCACGTGCACTTGGACAACCATCAACGCCACTTTGCAGGAGCACCATAACCACTCACGCACGCACGCACGCAGCATCCACTACCACCGCCAACACGACGAGACGGCCCACGATCCAGCGTCTCCTCTATTCGCGAACTGACCAGCGCCAACTCCATCACCACTGCCACCTTCTCCCTCCCTCTTGCAGGAAAACGACTTCGCCTGCGATGAGGCGTGAGCGGGGCCGCGGGAGTGGCCCCCTTCGCGGAGGGCGAGGACTCGAGCTGGATATGAAGCAGCGTTCTCCCGCGTGATCTCCCGCGTGCACACCGCAGTGTTTATACCGACAACACGTGTAGACCGTGCGCATGTAATCCCACGTGTTAGTAGTAGTGGTGACTCAATAAAGACGTCGAGAAATCCATCCTCCGCAATGCGTCCTCGTCTCGGGTTTAGCTCGCAAATGTTGCCACATTAATTCGTGCACGATCATTAATTAACTCTCACCTGGTCACAATAATCAACAATCGCCTATTTACGTTAACCCGTGCAAACTTAATTAACATGCACATGTGCTCGGTTATTTAGCACTCAACTGTGCTCGGTGAATTAACACTCAACCATGTTAGGTTAATGAATTAGTCCCCAACAGCCCGGGTAAAGTAACCCGAGTCGGATAAACCTCAACTGGTCCCCAATTCTAAATCTACTGTTTATATGCACGTCCAGGGATGGGGACTCATGAATGCCGCCGGCGATAGTCGCGATTGTGGACCACACGAGAATGGGGTTACCGGCAGCGCGTAACAACTACGCTACTGGAGGAAGAGGTGGCGATCATCATCATCCTCCTCTGTGCGTATCCCACAGAGGAGGAGCAGCGTGGGTTCAGGTACCACCCTGAGCCATGGTCAATCCACCGCTGTATGATGGCTTTTCTCGCTCCCGACGCCGCTGGCGCATGGGCCATGGCCCCATCCATCTCCTCGGTGCCGTGAGACTGCGATCAGAAGACGTGCGCCGGGGGAATGGAGTCTTGATAATAATAATAGCAAATAATCAAGTGACGCAAACGCAACGATCGTGAATATATTTAAATGCAATTCCTGTACAGTATATAAACTTTGAGCTGGCAGCCAAGAGATGGAAGGCCTCCGTGGGCACCTGAACGGAGGAGACGGAACGATGAAATCAACTCGCGTGCAGGCGCTAAGCGGACCATTAAGTAGAACGTAGGGATGGCGACGGCTTCAGGAGGCATTCATCCAGCAGTGGATTTAACATAGTTGACGATGATGATTTTGCATAACAGTACGGCACACGCAACAACAACAAAATAACTTCAGTACTTGTAGTCTTAACTGCATTCACATTTTTATTACAATCATATAACTAACGCCTTACATTGCATGCTAATACCTTACATGACGTAAAGAAACGCAATGCCAGCAACATACTCTGATTCACACTGCAGTTTCAGCAATACACCATGCAACATCGCCGTAGCACTGAGTCTGACGAGTTAAAAAAAAGTTCATTTATCTTCACCGCACGCTATACACGACACAACTGTAGCAGTCCATTTAAACACGGTACGTTGAATTGCCCCCGAAACGTAACCTAAGACGGCCGTGCGCTCGTGGCGAGCACGCGGCCTCGGCCACGGTGAGGCGGGGGCGGCTCTCGATCAGCGCGAGAAGAGAAACACCGCTGGGGGTGGGGGGGGCTCCTCTATCAGCGTCCGTCTTCAACAAGGCAGAGCTCGGTCCAATTAAAAGCGCTTCGTCCGACATCAGCCTCGTGTCCTCCAGCTGTCCGACGAGGAGGAGGGGAAGCGTCCGTCCACAGCCGTTTGTGCGCCGAGCGGCTCGAGGGACAGACATTGAGCGGACGCGTTTATGTCAACTTTGGTGGATACGGGGCAAGGGGAATTGAGCCAGTGTCACAACCACGCGGAGGAGATTCGTCAATGGAATATAGTGACACTTTAAAACTGATCATATTAACGTACGAAGTAACACGCAACCAAGCTCCACCTTCGTGGAGATCGCTTCTCAGGCCAAAAACTCCTCCTCCAACCACCACCACCAACAACCAAACACAAAACTACGGAGTTGGACGGCGCTTTCTCAGTGCAGCGCCGCACCTCTGGAACAACCTCCCCACTGCAATCCACAAACTCGGCTCCATCACCACCACCACATTCACAACTCAACAACAACACATCTCTTTACATTTGCATATAACGAACTCAAAACCACAACTTGCCTTTACAGTTATATTTTAAACAACTGTAGTGAGTATGTAAATATATATATATTTTCTCATTGTTTATCATTTCCAGTTTTATGTTGAGTATTAAGGTGATGGCGCTGTGAGTGGCAGATTTGTGTCCGAAAGCCACCACGTATGCAAACAAACATAACATTGACTTGACTTGATAGCACTGTTGGCCACATACGGTGCGAAATAAGTTCAACATACGTACGTACATATTCTAGAATCTAACCAAACATGCTCACTGAAGTTATCCCACTACGTTTCGTCGGCTCCTCAAGCGACACGTGCAGCGTGACAAAGTAAGCAGAAGCAGCTCTTGATTTTCGGTTCTCTCAAGGGAGACCCGAAGTCGCACCAAAATCAAGGCTGGCGTACACCAGCGCCTCCGTCTGCTCATCCGCGTCTCCGCTGCTGCCGTCGCCAGCGCTGGGAGTAGCGGACGGACCGCGCTGGTTGCCGGCTCCCTGCTCACCCCACAGCACAGGCACACGAAGCACTCGGATTTACCACCAATACCCGAGGGTTAGGAGCTTGATAATCATTGTTTTTTTACCCTTTAATCTGGCAACAAAACTGACACCTTCTTTAACAAGGAGTCATGTTTGCATAGACCACAATACCTGCAGTCATAGTGCAAACAAAAAACACAACTCTGATAATGTATGCACTGTCCTTGAAGTTGATTGGCCCACACCCGAGACCGCTTTCCTTAGAGCCTAGTCTCACATGGTGTTGGACCAGATGACGCCAAAAGGCGCATATCATATTTTGCTACTGGCAAATGAGGTTCCAATGGTTAGGAGCTTGTTAAAGCCATGGACTGGATTGATGCACTATACCAGCGGATACCAGGCATGACCGGTATGATGGACCCACTGATGCAGAGACTCGGTGGAACTGGGGGGCTGGAGCAGTGCTCACCGTCGGGCCCACGGTGCTGTAGAGGGTGGCCTCCCCGCACGTGGGCCCCGGCGGGGCCCGCTTGCGGTTCACTACGCTGTACAGCGTCCCGGCCTGAGTGTGCTCTGTGGAGAAAATCACCAAGCACGTCAAATGCACAGCCATAGCCTACAGCCTTCAGCCCCAAACCCTGAGGAGCGGCGCTTGTGTGCATGGTGTGTGCGCTGTGGGTGTTGCCTGTGCGGTGTGTGGATTTCGGTGACCGGGAAAACGTGCCCACGGTTGTGCATGAGGCCCCTCACCAGCCTGAGCGGCCATGCCCACCAGGCTGTACAAGCAGTCGGCGGTTGGGGCTGCGGGCCCCGCTGAGCCACCAGGGAGATGTATACGGGGGTGCGGCTGAGAGCAGGGGCCCTGTCACCAGGACACAGAGCGTAAAATATGGACACAAAATTCACATCATCATCTTATTGATCTCTCAGATTGGCACTATGTGGACTATGTGCAAGTCCTTATAATACAACTCTAAACCCATTTTTGCTCTACAGCTTCTCTAATTGTGGTTAAGACGCGATTTGAATCACACACTGTGGTGTAATTGCACATTGTGAAATGCTACATTCTACATCTTCCAGAAAGAAACACTGGTAGGGAGGGAAGACCAGCGTGCTCTCGTCCACGCCAAACGCAGATTCATCATTGAGCTGCCTATGAAGATGAAAACGTTGGCGAGGGACTGCGTGATTGTGGGGCAAGCAGACGGTGGTGCCCACTCACCGGGCCCAGTTCCCTCCGCACATTGCAGTAGAGTGGCTGCTGGGAGGAGGCTCTATCTCCTGCCGATCCGTCCGCCCTGGGCCGCCCCCCCATTGCTCCTCCATCGGGCCCCATGCGGTCTCCGAGTTGGAAGAGAGTGGCCGGTTCCGCCTCGTTCCACTTCATCACGGCGGCCAGCACTGGGGCGGCACGAGGCAGCGCGAGTGACATCAGAGAGGCTCCAGTGCCCCGTGGGCCACTCTCCCCACCCATGCCTCGCGGAGCTACTGCGAGACTAGACACACCGACACTATGGCCAGCGTGCACGTGTTGAGCATTGTTATTGAAGAGTAATCTAATGGATCCTATATCATTAGGGGAAGTCTCTAACGGTCATCACCATGGCAACAAGTGGCTTGGTGCAGAACAGTTCCACAATGTATCCTGGCAGCAACTGTGCGGGACAGAAGACATAGGTCAAAGGTCACGTTTAGCCAGTGTAGCGTATTGAGCACGCGACCCCGCTCACTGGCCTGCGCAAGGGCCTCATGGCCTGAGCCTGATGCACTCCACTTGAAGGCAGGGATCCTGAAGAGGCTTGCTAGCCGCCACTGGGGTAAAGGAGAGGGAGATCTTAACCAATCCCCAGGACCTGCGTCACCCTGCTCGTGTCTGATCCCCAGTGCCTGCGTGTGACGCCTGTATTAGAGAGCGGCCCCCATGGCCCCGCGGCACACTGCATGCCGAGGAGGTTCTCGGTTATCGTTTGCGAAACGGTGCTGGGAGCCGTGTGCTGCACAGCACCTCGTCCTCGCCAGCAGAGCGCAGAGAGCAGCAGCAGCAGGAGCGTGACCCCCACACCAGCGGCCACGTGCATGGCCCAGGATGCTGACACCAGTTCTGACACAAACCACATTTTCCGTGATTATTATTGCTGCTGTCGTTTTGTGTGCAATAGCCTTACAAGGTACGTAAATGAGCGAAAACCTGAGTGAAATTGTGAATGAGTGAAACGTCGAATGAGTGAAAAACTGAATCAGTACCTTGAATGTAAAACACGGCCTTAGTCTCGCCGACGACGTTTGCTGCCGCACAGGTCACATTCTTCTCCTGTGATTTCTTTATGACCACGGAGCTCCAGGTCAGGGTTTCCTTCCCATCCTGGGTCCATTCTGGTACGTCGCTCCCCCAAGCCCACCAAGTGATGGCGGCACTAGGATTGGCCTTCACCTCACAGAAGAGGCACACGTCCCCTTCACCCCCACACGTCTCATCCTGAGACACGTTCACCACCACCGGTGCATCTGTCAAGAGAGGGGGATCCACCAGTCACTCACTCGCTCACTCGCTCATCTCGCACTGATGCAGGACCATGCCGCTGGGTGAGCGTGCCTGCGTGGTCAGGTTCTGCTGCCGTGACTCACACTGCACGTCCAGGTCGAGGTGAGCGGAGGTTCCGGGGCCCTCGCTGTTGGACGCCTCGCAGAGGTAGCGCCCCGAGTCCTCCGCCGTGACGTTCATCAGGATCAAGATACCTCCTGTGGGGTTGTGAGGGAGCTGGCGGCCGCTGGGTGGTACCCTGCTCCAGCTGAACGACGTGAGGCTCGGGTTACCGTGGGCGACGCACGTCATGGTCACGTTGTCACCAGACTCCACCCTCGGGAGACGAGTAGCAGAATGAACCGTCGTGTTCACCGGCGCGTCTGTCAACAAAGTGTGAGATGCGTTCATTGCGACAGAACCCAGACAAGCACCCTGGACTGTCCGCCCAGCAGTGTTCTCCTGTGCTCCCACTGAGGAGGTCTGCATCTCAATTCACCTGGCCCTGTGTGCAGATCGAAGACTATTGTTCAGTTTCCTTCACAAGAAGCAGTTGTGATCACGTGTATTATCTGACCTCAAGTAATTAAGTGACGTCCAGTCACAGGAGGGCATCACGCACAACCAGAAAGCACTGTGCCCCTCGTAATACTATAATCGTAGCACCACACAGTAACACAGTCTCTACACCAATCTAAGAACACAGCCATCAACCACTGCTGGACACTCACACTTTACGTCCAGGATAAAATCCTGGACCGTCGTTGAGGCCACGTCGCCTCCCGAGGCCTCACAGCGCCATCTCTTCCCATCGTCTTCGGGTGATGGGGTGAAGCTGAGCCAGCTAGTCACGATGAACGTCCCGTCTGGAGATGGACCCTGGGAGGTTGAGTTTGTCAACTTGACATCGTCGTCTAGGACCCAGCGGATGGTGACGGAGTCCATACGCGACACGGTGTGCACGATGCAGGCCAGGGTGGCCGGCACGGCGGCGCGCAGCCCCGGCGAGGCAGGTAGGAAGGCTGCAGACAAGGGTTTTGGATTATTGACACGCGTTGACATTGACAGGTAGACTAAAATTTGCGGTGCAGAGTATCACCCACAACACACAGAGGCGGTCGTACACACACACTTGGAACAAGGGTCTCTACACTATCAATTAATTATATGAATAAAGATCATCCCAAATTTTACTGAAATGCCAGCATGTAAAAACATATAATTGCTAAACACACCAACTGCATCTCACATGGCCGCATACACAGTAACCACCCAGCACATCCAGTAACCACACAGCACACACAGTAACCACACAGCACACACAATAACCACACAGCACACACAGTAACCACACAGCACACACAGTAACCACACAGCACACACAATAACCACACAGCACACACAGTAACCACACAGCACACACAGTAACCACACAACACACACAGTAACCACACAGCACACACAAAAACAACGCAGAACAAACAGTATAGGCGATTCTCGCTAAATGAGCAAAATAATTTCTGCGAAAATTGCTTGGTAAGCGAACACTCGTAAAACGATCACCGCTTTCCTATTGACTCCCTCTCATGTGAAAAGCTAAGATACGTGTCAGCCTCAACATTTTCCACTTTTGAACGACTGTTGTCACGTTCACAATGTTAAAAGAAAGCAATAAAACATCAAATGTAACACTTACCACACATGAGGAACCACAGCGCTTACAAGCGCCTGTCCTCAGCGTCTGCAATTAATGAGCACCGCCACCCACTCCGAGCAGTGGCCTCACCCCTGAGTCCTGCACAGGTTCCATGAACCACAGGGAACTTTCAACCCAACTCTAGGGTCAGGCTAATTGGATACACCCTGTTTGTTAGTTGGTGACAGAGTGCATAGGTTGTGGACAGAGTGACTTCAATGCCATGTATCACCACGCTAGGGAGTGATCACTTACATAAAACTTGCAGCTCCGTCCATGAAATTTCGCTGTTTGCTGAGGAGCTCCACGCTTCGCATTCGTACCAGCCCACGTCTTTGACAGCCACAGCTTCGAAGGTCAGGTCGCTTCTTGTCTCAGACAACGTCTCGTACCCGCCATCTGATCTGTACTTCCACCACTTAAAGTTGTCCGCTTGCTGCGATCTCGTGGTTGTGCACTTGAGATTGGCTCGTGTCCCCACGTTCTCCCTGATTCTCTTGCTTCCTTCAGTTTTGGGAGTTAATGACCTGTCAACGACTGAAACAAAAGGTTTATACAACAAGAACCATGATGGTGGTCACACTGAACTGAGAGGGACGGGCCATCAATAATAACCTCTATTTAGCTCGGAAAAACCTCATCGAGTGTCAAGACTTTTACATTGGTCCTTCGCACTGAGATGGTTGGCTAACCCCCTGAATGAGTTTGGCGAGTGAGAAAAAATAAAACCATGCCGACAAAGGTGAAACCCTCGCAGGTCAGTTAGCTCCGCACTAAAGAGGTCTGGTCTGGCTGGGCAGTGGCATCTACAGTGACTGGACGCAGGGCACGGCGCGCGCCTGTGTTCAACCACGTGGTCTGCACCACGGGGAGCTCGGTGGGCGGGGCTGCACCCGGTCACGTGGGAACGGCCCTGGCAGAGTCGCCCTTTTGGGTGCACTTTGTAAATGTGCACTCCTCTGAGTATTGCCTGATGAGAGGGTTCACTTTTGTACCTACACGTCTGATTTGAGGTTAAAGAGTGGAAAGAGAGTTTGTAAAGAACACTTTAGCTATAAAGGCCTTTCATAATCAACGTTTTTGGGTTAGATCGCGATATTTATAAATGTGTCGTAACCCTCCACCACCCGACACGGCCAATCAGCAAAAAAGTGTCACGTTGACAAAAGACAAATAGTTCACTACTTTAGCCCACCGGTGTGTTGAAGAGTGAAACCACGACATTTAACATTTTTGAGTACGACGTTTCGTTGGTAATTGCATCCAGCATCATCGGGCGATTCGCCAGAATGGATTCACCAGAATTCGCCAGAATGGATTCGCCAGAATGGATTCTGGCGAATTGCCTGATGATGCTGGATGCAATTAGCAGCGAAACGTCGTACTCAAAAATTGTAAATGTCGTGGTTTCACGCTTCAACACACCGGTGGGCTAAAGTAGTGAACTATTTGTCTTTTGTCAACGTGACACTTTTTTACTGATTGGCCGTGTCGGGTGGTGGAGGGTTACGACACATTTATAAATAACGCGATCTAACCCAAAAACGTTGATTATGAATAATATTGGTCGCGAAAGCCAACGTGTTAAACTGATAAAGGCCTTTCCTTGACTTATAATCGTCAACTGGAAGTGCCATTGGAATCGCAAGGATGCCTTATTTGGTAGACTGGGTTCCTGGGGAAAACAATGTTTACATCTGCTTTGAAAATACAGGTTTCATCAAAATGCTGACCCAGTATCCTGGAGGTGCAGGAGGAGTACACGCTGTGGAGTTCACTGAACGCGCACTCTCTCATTGGCAGAACAACGTTAATCTGACGCACGTTCTCATATCGCCTCTGTTCGCCTTTAGACACAACACGAGTTTTCAGTTGTTTATCATTTCCAGTGTAATAATGTCCCTTAAGTTGTGAACTGTTGGGAAAAGAGCCATGAAAAGTTCCATACCTTTAACTTTAATTCCTGCTGTGCCACTGAACTTAGTTCCATCGATGTTGGCGCGGAAGAAATACGTCTCCGAGTCTCCCCTCATCGCGTCTCTGATCTCCAGGGAGCAGCTCCCCAAACTCAGACTCCCCACCAACGCGACTCTCCCCTTGTACCAATCTATAAGGCTGGCACCGCTATCTAAGTTGTAGACGATGTTTCCGGTCGTTGTCTCGTCATAGCGATCCTTAATGAGCCAGAAGCCCCGCACGCTGTTGTAAATGCGAAAGCAGAAGGCGCAGGGCAGCAGCGCACGGCCTCCCTCCTGCACCCTCACCTCCGCCGAGGGTCCGTAGCTCACAGCGGCGTCATTGAACCTAGCACCTGTGAGAGACGCACAGACCGTTCACGTGGCGGTGAACATCTCCAGCACCGAGTCAGGACCCAGTGGCCATGGAACGCGGCAACAGCAGCAGCAGCAACGGGTCACGTTCACGAAACAACGCGGGGCACTAAGGGGGCACTTAAGGGATGAAAGGCCATTGAAGTGCCTGACAAATCCCACTCCATACTCATTTCCCCTGAATATTCCAAGAAGATGAACGCGGGTTGCCTCAATATTCGAATAAATTTACGTAAATTATGACGCAGGTAGCAAGGTAGCCCATGTGACCTTAAAATAATTTTATTATCCAGCTGCAGTCGTACATTTTACACGAAGCTGAACTCCTGCTGTCCCAGTGAACTCCCGGGTGTTCGTCTCAAATGTGAAGAAGTAGGTGGCGACATCTGAGACTCGGACGTTGTTGATCTTGAGAGTGCAGATCTTGTTGCTGAGATTGTCGCTGAGGGAGGTTCGACCCATGTAGCTCTTAGCCACCTCTGTTGACGTGGAGCTGTAGGCGAGATTATCTGCTGTGACATCAGTGCCATCTCTCGTCCACCTGACTCGTGCAACGGGTCCTTGTCGCCAGGGCAACCAGAAGTCGCAGGGGAGGTCGACGTCCCTTCCCTCTGTTGCAGTCACCACCAATTCCTGATACTTTACCCCCCAATCGTAGCCTGCAACATCTGAGAGCACAAGATACATGGGACACACGAGACACGAAGTTGCATCACAGTGATCACGCGCACGCAGACGCAGTACACGTGAGACACGAGTAGCGATGAAATGCCTCCGAGCGAGCGAGTGAGGGATGCCCTCGTGAGGTAGCTCCGTGTTGAGAGAAGAGGACTGGGGGCGTAGGGGACGCACAGGACGACTCCTCGTGAACGTGAGGCGGAGGAGTCTACCACGTCACGGTGAGAAGAGCGATGGGGAAGCGATGGAGAGAATGAGGGGGAGATGAGAGACGGGGAGTGTGTGAGCAAAAGAGATGAGTGAGGAGTCACCGTTCAGATGGAGGCTTCCGCCGACAAGACACAGCAGGAGGCTGGTCTGGAGCACGTCCATCCTCCCTGCAACACAAACACGCTCAGCCTTAACAGCCAGACAAGCTGATTACACACTACACACACGCGCTCGCCAGATACATGCACTTTAAATACCTTCCCTGAATGCTGGATGTAAATATTGTATTCGATGTGGCGCAGATCACGTACTTATGGAGGAGATGGTTGTGAAGGATGGTTTATGAGAGGGTGATAATCCTCGATGGCGTTGTCTTGGAGAACTTGCAAGTTCTGGACGAGCTGATGCTGTGTCCCGAAGAGATCGGGACCACTCCTGGGCTCAGTGGAGACACGGGGCTCGGGAGTAACGGCGCGGGGAGCGTGGCTTGAGAAACTTCTGTGAGACTCTTTGCAACTTCCGTTTATCGACTTCCCTTTTCCAGATCGCCCACTCGTGCCACGTGCCCTGTGAGCACTCCGTGTGTACGCATCGTGCTGCGTGTGCTCGTGGTGGAGTTCCTCCTCTCTGCGCGAGGTCCAGTAACTTGCTTGCGATGGGAGAACCCGCAGCCACGAGTGCCTCATTCACCCGCATCTCGTAGATGACCGGCTCACCCGGAGGCCGAGTTCACGCAGCGACCCCCTGAAGCCTGACAAGTTCAACGTAGCCCCTACAAGAGCGACCCTCACAAGAGGTCTCCAAAGCCAGTGTCCCCACTGCGTCACCCCCGGTGGCACTCCCGGCAATGAGGAATCTGTGCATCCAGCAAGAGGTGGAGCCTGCCTCTAGGGTCAGGTCAGGGTTATGTCGGCCTTGAGGGTCAAGGGAGTTTGACCTGCATCCAAAAAGTAACCCATCCTCTTCACAGCTCTAACCCAACACGAGTCAGACTCGGCTGAGGTCACCGCAGCCTCCCATGTGACATTAAGTGGAGCTCTGCGCAGGTGGGGAGTGGAGGGGTCCTCGAGACAGACGAGGAGAGATATCGAGACACGGAGAGAGACCCAGAGGGCAGGAGACACGGAGAGAGACGGCAAACTGTGGGGAAGGCGAAGGAAGGTGGTTCCTGTGCCAACATAAGGTCCGAGTGTTTCAACGCGATGTCAATGAACAGCATCACCACCAGGGTACAGGCGATTAATGCCCTCACTGCTGTTACACAGAGGCATGGCTGTTTATTTTGAAACTAGAAATGTAACGAACGTGTAGAGGGCCATGACCATCAGATGTTTATTAGAACAATTCAATAAAGCGTGCATCCATGTTTGCGCCACCAGTTGCATCGTCTGTAGTTACACAGTAGCGCTTCTCGTAGCTGCTCCTCCCTTACAACGCCGCCCGAAGAAACGCACCTTCTGTGGGGAATATGTAAAACTACGGCACAAACCATGAGACCATGGACGCCACTCACATTTCATAAACTCGTGTTATTTATTTGCAGATTGTCGGACATCCCCATGACGGGAAAGCCCCACCCCCCTTCTCCCACAAATTGGTCCGACTTAAAGGCTTTATTTAACACGTAGGCTTTCGCGACCAATATTGTTCATAATCAACGATTTTTGGGTTTAGATCGCGTTATTTATAAATGTGTCGTAACCCGGGTGGTGGAGGGTTACGACACATTTATAAATAACGCGATCTAAACCCAAAAATCGTTGATTAAAGGCTTTATACTCTTAGTTTGACATCTACATCACTGAAAGTCTCACAAGATCTATCGTGAGATCGGCGCGGGTGCCGCAATGTAGCTACCATCCCCCAGGTGTCGCCACAAGCCTCTTCCCATGAGCCATTCAGTGGACACCAGCCGAGTCCCCCTCTCGAAGGAGAAGACTTGAGACCGCACATTAACTCAGGACTAAGCACATTATTTGTTGAAACTGCGTTGACAGTGGTGCAAAAGCACAAATAACCAAAACATTATAAAATATCTATATATATAATAGATGCATAGTTTCCCTTAAAGAAGCGTTATTCGATGAAGGTGTTGAGTTTACTGCACCAGTTACGGGAACAGAACTCGGAAGTCGCTTGTACGTAGACATAAAACGTTCGCGTGTGCAGAGATCAAGAACAAAGTTTAATTCCTTGACACAACGCAGACAGCACGCATCACTCGAGCTGCTGACAACCACTGGCCCCACGGAGGCCCCACTACGGACCCCCCACTCCACCACGTCCGCGTCAACATGGAGCCCGGGCCGTCTCAGCATGGACACAGGTCTTGCAGAGGATGCTTGGCTCAACAAACATAACCGCGAAGTGGGGCGCGGCCGGAGAACGCAGCGCCATTCCACCCATGGCCCCTTGTACCAGTTCCTCTTTCGCTCCCAGCTCATGGTAGCTACTGTAGAAGCCTCCTTGGGAAAATCCACACCCTCACAACTACGTTGGGTTAGGACGAGGCTCAACCACGCCAAGACTCAAGTCAGTGGAGTCCTGCTCGTCACTCCAGCCCGAGTCCAAAGGAGCAGCTGGAAGCGAGGTCATGTCAAGTACTGTGCCGAGCCACGGCAAATGACGTGCAAATAAAACTAACAGAACTAGTGTCACGGGCTCACAGACAGGACGCACGTGCGCCACTATCGCCAAAGGTTACACACGGATGGGGCAGGGAGAACTTATGATTGCCTTGACCGGGAGGGATTAGTTAAGGGATTCCTGCTCCCCAGCCCAGGGGGGCCATCCTTCCTGTCCTCCCAGCGGCCTACACCTCCAGCTTGGGAACCCCATGGGTTTGCACTCCCTTTAGTTCCACGCCTGCAGACGCAGGAATAGATCATTGTGACTTTTGTTCACCGAATTAAGCGGACAGATATAAAAAAAAGGCATATTTCGACACAAAGTAATTAAAGTAAATCATGGTCCAATTACAAAACTTAGCCATTTTCAGTTTGGCTTGGTACTACGCAATAATTTTTTTTTTAATGCGTAGCAGCCATGGACTTTGCCGATGCGCAGTGACGCCCTCACCAGCCCGCTCTAGGAGTCCATCCTGCAGTACCACACGAGGTCTCTTCACTACTGCGGATTGCTGGCTTCCTGTTCTGCTTACGAGACAGGACCTAGAAGGGGCTGCTCAGCCAAGGCGGAATGCTGACATTCACCAGTCTACTGTATGCAGCCACAGGCTGAGGGACAGCTCGGCCGAAGGAGGGAAGAATGAGTGGCATCAGCATGGTGGAGGCTGGAGTGTGTTCAGGGCCAAGTGGGTCACAATGGCCAAGCCAATCGGGTCACAACGGCCAACCCAATCAGCAGTTTGTAGAGGTAAGCAGTTCAGGAGTGGCCACGAAAAAAAAAAAGGTAATTGGAGCCACGTGCAGGCGGCAGAGGGCAGGATACGAGGGAAAACACCAAATGGCCTGGGCAGCTGGGGCTATGGGAGCCAATGTTTGGATTAGGGACCCATTTGCAACAGTTGGTACGGCTCCCGACTCGTGGCACTATTGCAGCAGGTGCTAACGTCAAGAGCTAGGGGCCCTATAGCAGCTGGTGGCAGGGGTGAGGCATGGGGCCTTATCGCAGCAGGTGGAAGGAGAGCCAGTACATGAGGGCGGGCTGCAGGGCAGCAATGGAAAAGGTGAGGTACATGCGCAATTGGTTTTTGCTGCTCCGCACGATGCTGCTGTCTGCAGACATGTCCGCCAGGATCTTCAGCCGCAGCGTCCGGATCTGACACAACAGTGGTTTGGGGAAAAAAACAGTCATCGTATGCTACATTTGATGTCTAACACATTTTATAAAGTACGATCAATAATGCGGTGATGGAAATTTTATTTAAAACAGAATGCGGGACTGACAGTGAAGAAGAAGCTGGCGCAGGAGCACCATGCGAGCACCATGTAGTAGGCGTTGCCACCGAACAGCAACCCGGCCAGCAAGCTCACGATCATCCTGTAACCACCCAGCCACACAGCAACAAAGATAACGATCCCCAGTGTAGCATACACGGACTGTTGCGGCAAGTCCTGTTCGTGAGCTATTAAAGCCAACGCAGCACATGATGGGATATTTCCTTACGCTGATGTTTACACACGTGTCAATGTATGTATGTTGAACGTCTTTCTCATTAAAGACAGCATTCCGCCAGGTAATATTACTACGTAGGTTTTCGTCGTTTAGTTGCATGGCTGATACCTTTTGGGTCGTATCAAATTGTTTTCGGCATGATGTCTGACATTTTGCTCAAGCGTGAGAAATCGTGCGGTGGGTGTATAAGAAATGGTGTGGGGGGGAGAAAGGGAGTCAGGGTGTAGGGGCAAAAGGGGGGGGTGAGGGGTCCGAACCCGACGTATTTGTATCCGGCGAAGGCGACGATGTCGAAGGTAGTGAGGTCAGTGCGCACGGTGATGAGGTAGAGGCTGAGCAGCACCGCCAGGGTCTCCATGATAAGCCAAACGAGCGCCGAGCTCGCCTGCATGCCCAGCTGCTCCGGCGAGAACCTGTGTGGCCATGGCGTACACCCAGCAATTACAGAGTGGAAGAGGAGGCCAAATACCCATGAGAGGCGCTCTCTACAGCTCTCGAGCTACCCCTCGCAGAAGCCCTTTCGCGCTCAGTGGCGTAAGAAAGTAATTTCAGGGCTGCAATTTAACCTTAACCACTTTTTTTAAGTTGGTCATAGTCTGTCTAGTTGATGATGACCTGTGGATATTTAGTCAATGATTGATCTGTTCCTTTCAGACCAATCATTCTCTTAGGTATAGTTGACTAAAGCACCATTTAGTCCACAATTAGTTATTAAATATTGGTGCGAAGAGCACACTATCCCCCCCCCTTCCATATTATGAGGTCAGCCAAACAGTGAACTTAGTAAATCTTTTAAAAACATACACAGCCAAGCACCATGTTTGGGCTTCCTCAATGCGCTGCAGCCTGTAGACATTCAGGCACGTTAAATTATGTCTCATCATAGTCAGTCACACTTTGGTCTTTGGTGAGAGTTGTCGTAATGCTTGATGATTGACGAAAATAAAACACTTCGTTTACATATAATTAAACAACTGGCTGCAGCTACAGACACAACTCAAGGTGCAGCCAAAGGTAAACTGTACACACAGTCCGTACCGGTTTTGGGTGCCAAGAGCCACTCCGGTGACCAGGAGGTAGGTTATGAACGCCATGGCTAGAGACAGAAACAGGTGAAATTAATTTGACCTTAATGCCCATTATATTTTTACAACACAAGTAAAAATGTTCCCTCTACCTCTGTAAGTGCTGGTGCAAATCCAGTTGTGAAAATTTGATGATGGTGAAGTCGTATGTATTAACATGTGAGAGGTGTGACAGCATATATGTGATCTGTGAAGACATCCAGGGGACGTGATGGTTAAGAGGTGTGCTGACGTGTATCGATGTCCCTGTGCCGCTCACATGGGATGTAGAGGTCGGGCGCATTAAGGTCAACACGCGGGGCCACAGGTGCGTCCTGTTGATACCGCATCTCCCAGTTCTGTGAAACAGATGTTGCCGTAAGTACTTATCCGCTGCCATCGACGCCATCTCTGCCTTCGGCACGGGCATGACTGGTACAGGTGCTGGTGAAACCGAAAAGGCGCAACCGTCGCCCTCACCTGGTGTGTGTAAGGGAACAGCAGGATGCCCAGCTTCTTCCCCACGTACACGGTGTCCACCGCGAAGTAATACTTGAGTTTCTTCACCGAGAAGAACCTGTCAATCTGGAGCGCAAAACAACAGATGCCGTTTCACTTCGACGCGGTTTCCGGAAGGCCGACCGCCTAGCACTGCTCCACCACAAACTTATACATCTTCTCCCCCGTACAACAGAGCCGTACTGGGGCCGTGCCGAGTCAAACCGGCGCAGCTCAGGAGGCACCAATTAGTTTTTCCACTGCAGAAGCGGAGCCGTGCCACTGACGTCACACACCATGAGACGAGATGGATATAGATGATGCAGTGGCACTCTCCCTTGAGTGTACCGACTAGTGTCAGATGCAAAGTAGGAATCATTCACCTAGGCCCTTACCATGCTTGGCTCCAAGGCAGATTCAGATGTCTTGTGAGGAACAGCTTATAATTTGGTTCAGGTTCAGCAGAGAATAGCCAATGGAAACCACCATACTGGAGGACCACACACTTGCTTTGCTCGGACGTGTTCGTGTAAAAGGGGTATTCAACTCAGTGGCCGCATGAAGCTCAATCCGCCTCCCGTGTCCTGCCAGGCGACTCACGTTTTTCTCGACGGCCTCCTTGCCTTGATTGGCAAGCGTGGAGCCGTAGGCCATGGCCATGTTGGTCATGGGGTTTGCCATGGGGTCGTTGAGGAAGCCTGGCACATGGAAGGCAGATCCCGGACTCTCTCCGTAGACCCCTCCTCCTGGGCCCGCTGCCATGCCGCCGCCAGGGGGCCCCACTCCGAAGCTGGTGTCATCAAACAGCTGGTTGGGGTCTCCCTGGTCAGGGCCTTGGGCCCCACCGCGCTGACGCCGCTTTGGAGCTGCAAAGAACCCCTGCTCGTTATTAACTGATGATCAGACACCGCAAGACGCGTCAGAACAAGTATTTGTTTTAAAAAATGTTGCTACAATGTTATCCACACTCTGCTACTGGCATGTATTGATATCGAGTATCCATTGGGATGTCTCACAGAGCATTGCAACGCTTCATGTTAGAACATGGCAGATTTCGCAAAGCTACCTTCGAGATCCCTTCTAGTAAATTCTGGTCCACGCAGAAGAGAGCAGGGGAGATGTTGTAGGTAGTGAACAAACGCGATTCCGCCTTGCATCAGCAATGGCCCCTCCAGGATCAACGTCAGCAGTTAACCACTGCTCAACAAGCTGGATTAATTTATGTCAGTGTCCAAGAAAGTCTCACAAAGCCCAAATAATCCAAATAATACTTGTAATCCGCATGGTCCTGATAGGATGGAAAATAAATGCGAATTCTGCTACATTTGGCAAAAAAACCACAGTGGTCAAGAGGAAACCAGCGCGCAATTTCAGAATCGCCGGCCAAGGTGGGTTCACCAACCACAGCATGCTCCACCAGGCTCAATGGTATGGATTCACCGGACTCGGCCGAATGACCAAGACTGGACCATGCTGACCAAGACTGGTTGTTTGACCGTTTGCTATTTGACCCCGACCACTGCTCTTCACCGGCGGAAACCACCACCGCCCACCGCACCGGACTTCGGAGCACGAAACGCGCGGTTCGAACCCCAGGCAGGGTTCGTCCCTTAAAATCTAACGCATGGCAAGTTAAACAACAACGCGCGAGCAGGGGCAGGAGACAGGCGCCGAGGTGCCAGGGGGCCTAGCCCCCCCCTAAGGATGTGGAACCCCGGTAAGGGGGACCCAGAAGGAGGGGGCAGCTGTTTCAGGGTTCTCTAGGAGATGAAGGCAGGACTCGCGGGGTCCCCCTGGGAGGGAACACTGGGGATGTGGGGAGGGTGACAACCTACGCATTTCTGGAAAGACAGGGCAGACCTCGGGCCTCGAGGAACCCCGCTGGACGAGACCCGGGACCCCGGGGAGCTCTGCTAGGTGGAGGGGTGTTATCGATCCCAGGGGTTCCCTGCTAAGAGGGAACTCCGCTGGGGGAGATCCGGACCCCGAGAATCTCCGGGCACCACTCGGAGGCTTTCAGCCTCTGGGACCGATGGGGAAACCCCCCCAGGACACCGAAGGGCCCCCCCCCCCCCCACTGGGAGGAGCGGTGCCCGACTCACGCTGCCTGTAGCCGGGGAGCGCCATGTCCTCCTCCTTCTCGTCTCGTCGGGCCTCAGGCTCGCACTCAATTCCCCAGTGCGCACCGGCGCCACCACACGGCTGCGCGCTCCAATTGGCCGCCCGGGCCGTAGCACCGCCCACGCGGCGAGGCGCGCAGCCAATCGCGCCGCAGGCTCGTCCGTCCCGGGCTACCAAATACAAAAGCAGGGCTCGGGGAGGTGCGCATGCGCGGTGACGTCTGCCACGTGTTCCTCCCCCGGGGGTGGATGTGGACTCATGCCACTGCTAGTGTTGAGATCGGAGGGGCTCTAATCCACTGCTAGTGTTGAGCACGGAGGCTCTCATCCACTGATAGTGTTGAGCACAGAGGGCTATAATCCACTGCTAGTGGTGAGCACGGAGGGGGCTCTAATCCACTGCTAGTGGTGAGCACGGAGGGGCTCTCATCCACTGATAGTGTTGAGCACAGAGGGCTATAATCCACTGCTAGTGGTGATCACGGAGGGGGCTCTAATCCACTGCTAGTGGTGAGCACGGAGGGGCTCTAATCCACTGCTAGTGGTGAGCACGGAGGGGGCTCTAATCCACTGCTAGTGGTGAGCACGGAGGGGCTCTAATCCACTGCTAGTGGTGAGCACGGAGGGGCTCTAATCCACTGCTAGTGGTGAGCACGGAGGGGCTCTAATCCACTGCTAGTGGTGAGCACGGAGGGGGCTCTAATCCACTGCTAGTGGTGAGCACGGAGGGGGCTCTAATCCACTGATAGTGGTGAGCACGGAGGGGGCTCTAATCCACTGATAGTGGTGAGCACGGAGGGGGCTCTAATCCACTGATAGTGGTGAGCACGGAGGGGCTCTAATCCACTGATAGTGTTGAGCACGGAGGGGGCTCTAATCCACTGATAGTGGTGAGCACGGAGGGGCTCTAATCCACTGATAGTGTTGAGCACGGAGGGGTTCTCTAATCCACTGATAGTGTTGAGCACGGAGGGGCTCTAATCCACTGATAGTGTTGAGCACGGAGGGGCTCTAATCCACTGATAGTGGTGAGCACAGAGGGGCTCTAATCCACTGATAGTGTTGAGCACGGAGGGGCTCTAATCCACTGCTAGTGGTGAGCACGGAGTGGCTCGAATCCACTGATAGTGGTGAGCACGGAGGGGCTCTAATCCACTGCTAGTGGTGAGCACGGAGGGGGCTCTAATCCACTGCTAGTGGTGAGCACGGAGGGGGCTCTAATCCACTGATAGTGGTGAGCACGGAGGGGGCTCTAATCCACTGCTAGTGGTGAGCACGGAGGGGCTCTAATCCACTGATAGTGGTGAGCACGGATGGGGCTCTAATCCACTGATAGTGGTGAGCACGGAGGGGGCTCTAATCCACTGATAGTGGTGAGCACGGAGGGGCTCTAATCCACTGATAGTGTTGAGCACGGAGGGGGCTCTAATCCACTGATAGTGGTGAGCACGGAGGGGCTCTAATCCACTGATAGTGTTGAGCACGGAGGGGTTCTCTAATCCACTGATAGTGTTGAGCACGGAGGGGCTCTAATCCACTGATAGTGTTGAGCACGGAGGGGCTCTAATCCACTGATAGTGGTGAGCACAGAGGGGCTCTAATCCACTGATAGTGTTGAGCACGGAGGCTCTCATCCACTGATAGTGTTGAGCACAGAGGGCTATAATCCACTGCTAGTGGTGAGCACGGAGGGGGCTCTAATCCACTGCTAGTGGTGAGCACGGAGGGGCTCTCATCCACTGATAGTGTTGAGCACAGAGGGCTATAATCCACTGCTAGTGGTGATCACGGAGGGGGCTCTAATCCACTGCTAGTGGTGAGCACGGAGGGGCTCTAATCCACTGCTAGTGGTGAGCACGGAGGGGGCTCTAATCCACTGCTAGTGGTGAGCACGGAGGGGCTCTAATCCACTGCTAGTGGTGAGCACGGAGGGGCTCTAATCCACTGCTAGTGGTGAGCACGGAGGGGCTCTAATCCACTGCTAGTGGTGAGCACGGAGGGGCTCTAATCCACTGATAGTGGTGAGCACGGAGGGGGCTCTAATCCACTGATAGTGGTGAGCACGGAGGGGGCTCTAATCCACTGATAGTGGTGAGCACGGAGGGGGCTCTAATCCACTGATAGTGGTGAGCACGGAGGGGCTCTAATCCACTGATAGTGTTGAGCACGGAGGGGGCTCTAATCCACTGATAGTGGTGAGCACGGAGGGGCTCTAATCCACTGATAGTGTTGAGCACGGAGGGGTTCTCTAATCCACTGATAGTGTTGAGCACGGAGGGGCTCTAATCCACTGATAGTGTTGAGCACGGAGGGGCTCTAATCCACTGATAGTGGTGAGCACAGAGGGGCTCTAATCCACTGATAGTGTTGAGCACGGAGGGGCTCTAATCCACTGCTAGTGGTGAGCACGGAGTGGCTCGAATCCACTGATAGTGGTGAGCACGGAGGGGCTCTAATCCACTGCTAGTGGTGAGCACGGAGGGGGCTCTAATCCACTGCTAGTGGTGAGCACGGAGGGGGCTCTAATCCACTGATAGTGGTGAGCACGGAGGGGGCTCTAATCCACTGCTAGTGGTGAGCACGGAGGGGCTCTAATCCACTGATAGTGGTGAGCACGGATGGGGCTCTAATCCACTGATAGTGGTGAGCACGGAGGGGGCTCTAATCCACTGATAGTGGTGAGCACGGAGGGGCTCTAATCCACTGATAGTGTTGAGCACGGAGGGGGCTCTAATCCACTGATAGTGGTGAGCACGGAGGGGCTCTAATCCACTGATAGTGTTGAGCACGGAGGGGTTCTCTAATCCACTGATAGTGTTGAGCACGGAGGGGCTCTAATCCACTGATAGTGTTGAGCACGGAGGGGCTCTAATCCACTGATAGTGGTGAGCACAGAGGGGCTCTAATCCACTGATAGTGTTGAGCACGGAGGGGCTCTAATCCACTGCTAGTGGTGAGCACGGAGTGGCTCGAATCCACTGATAGTGGTGAGCACGGAGGGGCTCTAATCCACTGCTAGTGTTGAGCACGGAGGGGCTCGAATCCACTGATAGTGGTGAGCACGGAGGGCTCCCGTCCACTTATTTGGTGAGCATGAAGGACTCTATCTACTGCTAGGTGCAGCCCGAGCTTGTGATGGCACTGGCCATGACTAAAGTCATCCTGACGCTGTGCCACTCAAGCTCAGCTCCAGGGGGAGGAGCCCTACCCCCCCCCCCCCCCGCTGGCAGTGCGTGGTGGTGAAACATTAGTGGCGTTGAATAATTAATATGGCAAATTACAGTGAATTATGTAATAATCCTTTAAAACGAATCGGCCATCATTCTAGTGAGTACATTATGAATCAACTAGGTTTCAACATGTGGTTCTTGCGAAGCACTGCTGCTATGAAAAGTAGTGTTGTAGGCTGTGTTTAACCATAACCCTAAATCTCTAACCCTCACCCCAACCCTAAACTCAACTGTAATCGTCATTTTTTCGAGCCCCAGCCCTATCGTTAACCCCATATCTGACCCCAAGTTTATCCCCGTTGCCAACCCCATCACCAACCTATATTTTATCTTTTACCTCAAACGTACCGTTGTAGCCAAACATCAAATAAGATGCGCGTGTCCCGTGGGACCCCAAACCAATAGGCAACAGCGGCAGCAGCGTGTCTCAAACAGCGCAAGCAGAATCCGCTCGGTATGCCGCATGTCAATGCAGCCGGTATTGGTAGGGATGGCAGCTCGCATACGCAGATTTTCACAGCCACTGGAATCCAAATTGTCCTTCGTGGTGGTCTGTGCATTGAGCATTTCTTCTCTCAAGATTTCGCCAATACCCACTACTGTGGGCATCTTCAGGCGTTGGCAGTGGCGGACCTTGCCTGGTACACACCCTAATATCTAGTCTCGTTCATCCCAATGATGACCTAATCCACGTTTAGTCAGGATGAACCAGACTACAGATATGTTTAGACACCAGGTGATAATCTTCACTTCAACTGCTGATGCTGCCCACAGCAGTGCGTGGTGAAAGCTTGAGGGAAGAAATGCCTATCGTGTGGTCTGACATGGAAGACCGCATGCGGACGGAAGGAGACCCCACTCCAGCGTTGTGTGGGTGGAGCTGTCTCCATTCTGGTGACCGGGCCTCTGTACGTCCGGGTGCGTGGTTCACGGAGCACGGGCCACGTCCCCACAGGGACTTTGATGAGGGCCAACAGCGTGTTACAACCTTTGGCCTCCTCTCCAGCACGCCTCAAGTAAGCTCCACGCGATTAAACGTCATAAAATAACAGACACTGGGTTTCCTCTGAGAAGTAGACGACATACTCCAGTTAAATGCAAAATATATTTTTGCTAAGATCAGTTCGTGTGAAGGATAGAGGTGTAAATATTTTTCCTGATCTTGAGTGGGATACTTTTAACAAGGCGATAAAAAAATGTTTCTGTCCAAACGATTATCCAAACATGGTTTACCTCAATAAATAAATGATTTCATAAATATACGATTATAAAATCAGGCTTTAGTATCTTCAGAGAAATGGTGACAGATATGAGTGAACACGATTATCGTGAAAAAGCATCTGATGACCGATCCAAATGAAGAATCTGTGGGATTTAATCTCGCTCAAAAAAGAATGGTTTACTTAAAACGGTCCTGCACACCCCATGGCAGGTCCGTCTATCCATAATTGCCCAGTATGCAATTATTGATGCATCCACCAGACCATCAACCACATTGAAGCATTCGACCAAACATCAACTGCAGCCATTTCCTGGCTGACTAATCTGGACAGAGACGTATAAGTTGCTATCCATCCAGCCATAAACAAATTGAAGATTTGAATACAATTTTTTTTTTAATAAACTCAGCTATAGTCAGGATATAAATCAGAATCGCACACTGTGAAATAACAAGAATGAGGACACAGTGAAACACGCCACCCATTCGCCTGTATCTTTGTAGTGTGGATATAAAAATGACGTGTAAAAATATTACAGCAATATTTTGTTAAAACATTCCATGATGGGTTTTATCAGCAAGGTGTTGTGCCAGCCTAGCTGGCTATGACAGCTTTGCTGTATTCATCGTGCATGATAAGTGCAGCGAGACACCTCTCAACCTGAGATAAAATTCCTAATCAGTAAACAATTACAACAAAAATAATCTCTATTAAAGGGCCCCAGCGGCTGGGAGGGCGGCCCCGGCTGGGCCCGTGGAGTTGCCCCTTGAGGCCCCGCGTCACGAACTCCCCATGTGATTTATGTGGCCCTGGGGGGACACGCATATGGGTCAGATACGTGGAATAATACAGGTAGACAGTACGGACAACTTACACGTCTATAGATTACCCTGATAAAGTCATACAATGTTGTTACACTATTTTCCAAATATTATACATAGCAAACTAATACAAGATCCATAATACCTTTTTGGACTGACTCAAATCTCTGACCTCATCCAAGTGCCATACTTCTTTGGATGTAGATGGCTCTTGATCACTCAGACGTGGCTGAGGCTGATGACTGCTGCCAGATGTCTCGGCTAATTTAAAAATTAGGCTGTTACTGCATTAAACCATGTGAATATCAAGGGAGGTTCATGTGCAGCAAAAATTGCTAGATTTTGGCACTAATCGCATTGTGGTGGAAAAATTAGAAAATCGAATGCATTGAAGTAACTGCATCAGTAGCACATTGTCACCTTGTATTAGTAGCAAGGCAAGAATGAGAGTGCGAGAACATCCAAGGATAACAGCACGATCAAGCCGAGACTAAATCTGCTCTTACCGACTCCCCGGCCAGACAACGTGGGCAGACTTGCGGCATTGATCCCAGGACCGTGGGTTCCGTCTGCAACAACGACAACAACTAGAGACTCCATGAGACGATAGACGAGATATGCAATGTCCCATGGCTTGTGCTCCCTGTAAATAGTAACACTGCGAGGGGCACAGCCTAATTCGGTTGTCGCCCAGATCGATTACCACAGTATAACGGTCCGTGAGTAGGACGAGACGGAAAAAACGGATGTGTGATTTTTTTACTTCTGTAAAATCTCGCAGAAAGAAGCGATGGGGTGGTGTGGTTGCATCAAAGAGATTGTCTGTGGTGACTTTATTTCCTTGAAACTTGAGTGCCTCTCCAGCCATTGTACTGAACTGCCTCTTAAACAGAAGCGGTGGGCATTAGGGGAGCAGAACCCCCATGCCTATTCCATAGCATCGCATGTCCATCGCCCCATGATGCCTGTTTCCCCTGGCACATACCTCCATGCCACCCCCCTCCCCCCCTTACCACCTCTAGTCTGTACCTCCACGGTTCGTGGGCCCCCTCCCAATACCTGCATGGCCTCGGGCCGGCCGGCGGCCCGCGTGTCGGTCTGCGTGAGTTGCCCGGGCCAGCCCTGCGGGAGGGAGGTGGGGAATTGCGTCGAGGTGCAGCCCCGACACAGCCGCTTCTGCACCGCAGGGAAGGGGCCAACAACAACAAGAAGAAGGTCGCGCCGTGTCACCTTGGCTCGGCCAGGGAGGAGAAGCGAGCACGGAGGGGGAGGCGAGGAGGAGAGGTGGAGAGGGTAAGAGGGCAGGGCAGGGGTGAGAGAGTCTCACCGAGTCCGGGCCGTGCTGGGTGTCGCCTCCCTCCTCATGCTGCCTCTTCTGCAGCTGCACCGGCTCCATTGGATCGGCTTTCCCCCGATCCTTCTTCGATCCCAGCCCGACGCATGGGCCCCCGGCCACGGTGAAGCGACGCGGACAGTGACCTCTGACTTACAGAAAAGTGAAGGGAGTTATACCGTGGTGGTCGTCCCCATGGATCTACAATGCTCACTACAGTCCTCGTGTCAATACAGTCCTCATTAGAATCCTTACCACAATCCACGTGTCAATACAGTCTTCATTACAACCCTCACCACAGCCCCCGTGTCAATACAGTCCTCATTACAATCCTCACCACAACCCACATGTCAATACAGTCTTCATTACAACCCTCACCACAGCCCCCGTGTCAATACAGTCCTCACTACAATCCTCACCACAACCCCCGTGTCAATACAGTCCTCATTACAATCCTCACCACAACCCCACGTGTCAATACAGTCCTCATTACCATCCTCACAACCCCCGTGTCAATACAGTCCTCATTACAACCCTCACCACAGCCCCCGTGTCAATACAGTCCTCACTACAATCCTCACCACAACCCACGTGTCAATACAGTCCTCATTACAACCCTCACCACAACCCACATGTCAATACAGTCCTCACTACAATCCTCACAACCCCCGTGTCAATACAGTCCTCATTACAACCCTCACCACAGTTCACGTGTCAATACAGTCTTCATTACAACCCTCACCACAACCGACGTGTCAATACAGTCCTCATTACAACCCTCATCACAACCCCCGTGTCAATACAGTCTTCATAACAACCCTCACCACAACCCACGTGTCAATACAGTCATCATTACAACCCTCACCACAACCCCCGTGTCAATACAGTCTTCATAACAACCCTCACCACAACCCACGTGTCAATACAGTCCTCATTACAACCCTCACCACAACCCCCGTGTCAATACAGTCGTCATTACAACCCTCACCACAGCCCCCGTGTCAATACAGTCGTCATTACAACCCTCACCACAACCCCCGTGTCAATACAGTCCTCATTACAACCCTCACCACAGCCCCCGTGTCAATACAGTCCTCACTACATCCCTCACCACAACCCACGTGTCAATACAGTCCTCACTACAACCCTCACCACAACCCCCGTGTCAATACAGTCCTCACTACAATCCTCACCACAACCCCCGTGTCAATACAGTCCTCACTACAACCCTCACTACAACCCTCACCACAGCCCCCGTGTCAATACAGTCCTCACTACAATCCTCACGACAACCCCACGTGTCAATACAGTCCTCACTACAATCCTCACCACAACCCCCGTGTCAATACAGTCCTCATTACAACCCTCACCACAACCCAAGTGTCAATACAGTCGTCATTAGAATCCTCACTACAGCCCCCGTGTCAATACAGTCCTCATTACAACCCTCACCACAACCCCCCGTGTCAATACAGTCGCCACCGTTCGCCACCGTCTTCACACTCCCCGCCACTGCTGCAGTCGTCACTGCAGTTCCCTCGTCAACCAGCCCTCACTCTTCAAGCTCCGGTGTCACTTAGTCCTTACTCAACCCACAGTTCCCCCGGTCCTCACCGCCCCCGTCCTCACCAGCCCCGCAGCACTGCGGCCCCCTCCACGTGGTTGCTGCTACGGACCCCGGAAACCACGGCGAGCTCTGGGATTCTTGGGTTTTCTGCCTCTCGCGTGGGGCTCGTGGGACCCGCAGTTGAGGAGACGCGTCCAGCCCCTTGACGTTTTATATATAACCAGCGAGGCAGTCTATATACAGACATTCATGTTTTTTTGTAAGTAAATGCATAAGGCATTATACCTGACGGTGCAGCGTATGCTGTCACTGACGAGGCTCTGGTGGCTCAAGAGACACCATGCCAACAATGTTGGGCCATGCATGTCACGTACAGCCCGTTAACACTGCTTAGCGAAGCCCCCCCCCAATCACCAACGTTGCGGCGGGGATAGAGCATGTTTGACCATACACTTTGCCACGATTGTCAGCTCGAATTGGTGAAACGGCGTGTCTGAAGATCGGTTTGGATATCACTCACCGATGTTGGCCGTGGCCGGGTATCTAACTCATGCGGCAGGGTTTAGAGCACTGCGCGTTCACCACTACGCCAACGCTTCACCTTGGGAGCTCGCATATGAACACCGCTCCTTGTAGAGTATTCTCAGCTCCTGTTTCTAACGAGTCTCCCCCATAGCCTCAACCTCTCTAGCTATACACATTTATTGTCGGCAGAGGGCAGTGCAACAACTATGGTACGTATGGTATTCTGCTCTCACGCCTTCACCAACACGCAGCTGACCAGCGTTGCAGAGAGCACGGTACGAACAACTCACCCTCAAGACCCGCACGGTATGGGGAGGCCCTCATCAGCAGTAGGTTGACTAACGGGCTCCACACGTGCATGATGATGAGCAGAAAACACGTGAATTTTAACTTATGTTGGCGCGGACACAATTTGATTGGTAGACACGGAATGGTGGGTGATGGGGGCGCACTTAAAACTGCCCAGTCCTCAGAACTATCGATGTCCCAATACGACCAGCAACTAAGAATAGTCCGCAATGCAACCGCAGTCACCAACCTCAACCCACGGACAGCAGTACAGTAGATCACTGTCCACTTCAATAATTTGCTGGCAGCATTTCAGATATTTATCAGGCTACTCCTGAAGCCATCCAATGGCTCACTCACCAACTTTAATGAGCAGCATATAAACATTGCTGATCAACTCGCCGCTAAACAAAATTCGAAGACCGCCCATGGGCAAGGTACACAGTGTCCAAACATCCCAGAGGTGGGGGGGGGGGGAGAATGACGCACACACATTGACCGAAATACGGGTCACACTCAAAGCCAGGTCAGTCGAATAGTGCTCAGCTATGGGGAACGTTTAATCATGGATAGATGAAAGCATGTCAACAAATTACAATACTGTACTGTATTCAGTGTATTGTGATCTACAGAATGTAACAAAATAAGGAACTGGAAGGCACAATGCTTAAGATAACAATGACTTTTCAATATACACGACTCATCCTTTACAGCACTACGTATGATTTCACAGTGGCATACAAGCATATTTTATAACATGCACTAAAGTACTTTTTGACGTCTCGCAAGTAACACAAACATGGGAGAGTGCTCAGCTTAGTGTAAAACTTAACTTTTACTTCTAAAGATTGTTTTATTTTCAATCAATTACAAGGTTTTTTTTAGCTTTAGATTTTTAACAATTGTGTTTAAAAAGTGAATAAGAGTTAAGTGCCTTCTTTTACAAGGAGCTGTGGGAAGAGGCGGCGAGTCGCTTGCCGATGTAGATCCTGCAGGAGACACGAGATGACGTTTTAAAAAGCGACAAACATACGTGCACATTCACATGCACACCACCTGCTCATCTGCAGAGTTTTGGAAAGCACTTTCGATTGCAAGCCACACCAAGTCTGGTTGCATTTAGAGCCATCTGGGGTGTGGTTTGTTTGAGAGTTATATGCGTTTTGCAGCAGTTTTCTATCTTCGATTACAATCTGCCAAAACCGGGCATGCCTTTGACCAAATCACAATGCTGCAGGCAGCTGTTGGTGAAGCATGCGTTTGGCAAACATGGCTGATGAATCCATGTGTGACACCCAGTGCTTAATATCAGTCGGGTCTGTCTGGGGTAGCAACCGGAAAATATTTCTGCACCGCACAGGCAAAATTCAGTAGACCTCTCCCCTATGGCTGTGGCTACTGGCCAAGTGCCACCTACTCCAATCTACCAGCAACCCAGAGAATATTCAGTGATAAATTAATCCCTGGTGATCCATGCATCAGTGCACGTGTGGAACGTGCGTGTGTGCGTGTAGATTGCGCGTGCACACCCGAGGCCGAGGGTGAGGAGGTGGGAGAGGAGGAGGGATGGCACGATGACACATAGCACCTCCGACGAGAAGAGGCCACCGCTATTCACGGCGCTGCTTTTCCGCACGCTTGTCCGTGCTGCACGATGCGAGGCATGCAGCTTCAGCTCTCTGAGAGGCGCACGGATACACGAAGACCCCTCTTAGCGTTCAACAGACTGTTGGGGAAAGTTCTGTTTGCGAGTAACTATGAAGGCCGGCACGGACCACACGAGTGGATGGGTGGCCAGCACCACACTCGGTCACCTTTGTCTCTCCAGTGCTGAGGTTTACACACAACACCAGGTACTCATGTATGGCTGAGTTGACCTAGGGGAGGCCCAGAAGCAGTTCAAATATTCAGCACATACAGACACACCAACACACACAAGTGTACAGACACCAACACATGCACACACGACACACAGGTACGCACGACACAGACCCAAGTAAATCCTGACACACCAGCAGGCTGTGTAGCAGCTGCCAAAAGCCCATCCCCACACCTCCCTGCATCGCCTGATTTGATTCGAAATGAAAAAGGAAATCTGCCTCAATAAAACAAACATGTGGGATGAGTTGCTTATAGGCACCACAGCCTCCAGGTATTCAGCACCAAGTCCCTGTTTGCTCAGCAGTTGCCGCCTGTCATGCATTGCCAAGTGGGCAAGTTGGCATGGCCACTAATGCACGTGGCTATGAAATGCTTATGCAAGCGCATGGTTCGGGGGCTGTGTTTGCAAATACAGTTTTTGCCCAACAGTAGAAAAACTGTGGTGAGTAATTTCCAAGTGCTGTCATTATATATATCAGGCACACACCCACACATGTATTTGTGCATATGAAGTGACGTGCCACAGCAATCATCAACATTAGACACGAACACAACATAAACAGCGCCAGCTGGCAGTGGCATGGGTCGGTGATGGACTCACTTAGGTGGGGAGTTTTCAGGGCGGCTGGACCATTCCGAACTCCTCTTGCTTCCCGCCTCACTGTCGCCACTCTCCTCATCCGACTGCACACGAACAATCAAACACACAAAAATGCACATATGCATTTGCAGCCATGCAAACGCTGGAGCGAAACCAACATTACAAGCAATGGGTCACCATGACAGGTCATCTCCTATTGAACGGACTGAACTTGCGTGCCTTCCAATTTAAAGCCGCAGATATTAGCCCAAGGTAACCTGTACTACCTGTCGCTCAGACACAGTGTGAATCTACCCGAGACAGTGTGACAGCAAAGAGATCTTAAGTAGAGAGCGGTGGCCCTGGGGCTGTACCTGGCGACTCGCTCCGTCAGACTGGGGGGGCGTCCCTAGAGCCTCCCCGCTCTCCAAGCCACAGCTGAAGACTCCGCCGCCACCTTCGCCTAGGAATGTCTCCTCCGCATTGCTGCTCTCTGGGCCACAGCTGAAGAACACCGGGCTCTGGGGCTTCTGGGGGCTAAAGACGTGCGAAAAGCAAACAAAAAGAGGTAGCGACAGCAAGCGCTAAAAACCCACAGAGGAAACACGACCGCAGTTCACATGGGACAGTTATAACCACTCATATGCTGCACCAGATAATTTACGGTCCTCAGACACACAACACAGCTCTGCGGCACCCGGTGTGTTAAGCTTACATGGACAGTCCCACTGGACAGTCCGCACTGCCAGAGACCTCCTGGCTGACGGTGACCACTTGGCAGGCATCAGCATCGTGCTGCCAAACCAATGATAGAGACGCCCCCGTGGAGCTGCATGCCACAGCCGCCCCACTACCATGGACCACTTCCACGACCACATTCTCGGGGCATGATGCAATGCGCAGAGAAATCTAAAGTTTTGCATGGGCACCGGATAGAAAAACTGCATGCGTGGCACAGCGGTATCCATTGTGTACCAATAGTCAATGCGAGAGTGACGCCAAGTGCTACCAGGCCGCTTTAGGGCGAATGTACAGCTGCACAGCGTGTGTATGTTGAGTAGTGAGTGCGTGTTAATAGAAAGTCGTGGATGTGGGTGGAGAGATGAAGTCTCCACCTGTGGCTGTGGGAGCGGCTCTGGGGACTGTTGCGCTCCGACTCGTGCTGCGCATCCAGCAGGATCTGCTCCATGACGTCTTCATCGTGAATGGAGGCAGACGATGGCACGTGCTCCAGGCCTCCTCCTCCTGTCCACGTCACTCCCATTAGGGCCCTCGGAGCTGCAAGCCCCGGTGTTAATGCAAAAGCCATAACGTCCTGTGCACTGAACCACAAACCAGCATCCCTTCACCCAAACACACCTGTCCTACTTACAAAGGGCAAAGGCTCTGCATGGGTGCTTATAAGATTACGCCCACGAAGTCGCTGACAGGGTTGCCAATTTAGAGATTTTGTTGCTAGGTTTTATCGACTTTTGGGACTTGCTTAGCAACACAATTGTGTCAAGGCAACAAATGTAGCGCCTTTGTAGGACAAGGACAGTATGCAGCTTAAGGAGCGATTCCAGGTGTATATTAAAGATTCTGAACCCGATTACTTACTTTTAATACTTCGATAATCGTCTCGTGACATGCTTGACAACTTTATGTCAATGTAGCGACATCTAGCGACTTTGTGAGGTTCATTTGCAGGCTATTCCCTTGGAGTTATCGCCACTGTGGCTGCCACGCCTGCAGGAAGTGTGGGGGACCAATGCTTCTGCGTTGCCCCGCTGAACTCAGCTGCCCCGTGCTTTGGCCAAATTTCCCCTAAATATCCATATTTATTAGGGGCTACATAACAAAATCTAATTGTAACTGACATCAGTAGTGTTTTGAGAACAGCAATGTATCAACTCCCGTTTCCCCTGGTCACTTGTTCCAACCAAAGTCTCCCTTTAAAAAAAACTTCTGCTTTCGCTGCGTTATCACCTGGTTCGAAATCAGACCGCGCTATGATCTCAAGGACCTGTGTTCGAATCCCACCCGAGGCCAACATCCGTGTCGAATGTCTGAAGCGCTCTTGGACCACCCCTCAACATTCTGTACCTGCCCACGTGTTGCAGCAGCAGTCAAACGGAGGATCGTAAAAACGCTACAAACCCTGACCACGAACTCTACCTCCCGACAAACACTTGCGTAGTTCAGTGCCGATAGCAGGCAGCCCCAATAATAAAGCCCAGGGGGAGAGCTCTCGGCTCACGGGGGATCCTGAAGGCGGATATCCCCCGGGGGCACATCGCCCATGTCCACGCACCCCTCGCGGCAGCTCCAGGCGGCTCCATCCAGCCCGGGTGGATGGGGACTGCGACCCAGATAAAATGAGCTCGCACTCCTCGTGGTCTGCAACTCCTCCTGTCTCTCTCTCTCTCTGTCTCCCTCGTTACGTAAACTCTCTCTCGTTTTCCAGACGACCGCACAAATCGCCGCGGGCGAGAAGCCGCGTTTCGAGCCATCCACCCAGTGCAAGGGGATGTCACGTCAGGCACAATTAGCGCGGATTTGCGCTGACGTCAACCGCGGCAGTTTCTACAGAAATATCGCTGGAATTTATTGCAATTAGCGACCAACAACAACAACGTCGGGATATTATAGTAACATCAACGATAACAACCACGGCACCACCGACAATAACAACAGCAGTAGCAACCAGAGGCAGCAGAGATCAGCTGTACGAGCAAGTGAGAGCGACGAAGGCCAGACCAGACCGCCCGCTCTTTCCCAAGGGGCTCAAATCATTGCAACACAAAACAACAACAGCGGCGGCAACATTTGCGACCGTCTTCCCCCATCGTCGCGGGGCGTTTTGAGCCGACAGCGCGGACAAGAGCTCCCTGAGCCCAGGGGCCAGGCTCCAAGCCACGTCCCTGCCCCGTCCCGCGACTCTCTTCCCCACTGCCGCGCGGCGCTACGGGGCTACCCAAAGGGCCTTCACCTTCCTCCTCGTCGTCGTTGCTGCCACCACCGCCACCACCATGGCCCGGGGGTTGTTGCTCCGGGGAAGACATCGCGCTCCCCGGGACCGACGGACCCGTAGGCCCGGGAGTCGCGAGATCTGGGGACCGGGGACGGGGGGCAGCGCGGGGTAGATGGTCCCGGGGAGCAGCGCGGGGTGCACGGGGCCCGGGGTCCCGGAGGCCGAGCGGGGCCCGGCCGCTGTACGCGTCCCCGCGTGGCCTCACCCCGCCTCGAATTCTCCACAGCGGATGGGGCAAGACCACGCCTCCTCATCCAGCTGTGGGCCAATTGGAACCGCGTGTTGTCGTGCGTGCGCCGACTTAGACCAATCATCACGCTGCGACGGAGGCTGCTGCGCCCAAGCGAGGTGGAAAATGTAATGGCTGCGCAACCAATCGGAATGCGGGTTTACAGCTCAATCGTCCAATCAGAGCGCGGCTGTTGCGAGGCGCGGCCCCGCCCCTCGCTTGCACGTCGAACCAATGGGCGAGCGACGTTTAGCCCGCGTCGGGTCGCGTGATGCCGACCAATCGGAGCGCACTGCATTGGGAGGCAGCGGCGCGGTGACGTCATCACGTCGCTCGTAACCGCCGGCCCACGTGGTCGCTGCGTGCACGCGTTCCACCCCGCGCGGTGGTCAATCGCCGCTAATACGTCGTGAAAATAATTTTATTTTTATTCCATTCTACGTGACTTTACCGAAAGAACCAAGAAGATGAATACAGAGGTTGTTTTTTTGGGGTGAGATCGCGTAAATAAATAAATGTGTCGTTAAACCCGCCACCACCCGACACAGCCAATTAGACAGGTTTATCACGTAAACAACGTGGTCAATTCGTCACGAGTACAGTAACACCGGTTGTGTGTTGGAGAGCAAATCCACAACATTTACAATCATCGCCTCCATCGCACCAAGTCGTGCCACAAAGTCCAGCTTCAGATTGTTTCTGTTAGCCGAGGGACCCCCCACCCCTTGATTTCAGCTGCCCCCTGTGCAGCACAAAGGTGACGCATCACCTGCCTGCAAGCGGACACGTGTTTGCTCAATATAAAATGTAACTGGCATTGAGTCAAACATCCCCATTGCTCAATTACCTGCAGATGACTCGATTGTGCTTTTTGTTTTAGGGGCCGTCCATAAATGACGTCACGCCATTTTGGACGATTTTTGACTCCCCTCGTCACACGGCGTCACAAAAAGTCAGACCCCCCCCCTCAAATATGACGTCACAAAGCTCTGCCCCCCCCCCCCCCGCCAAAACCATATTTCCATTTTGAAAATAAAACACGTTTCAAATCGCTTTAAACTATTGTCATTGTAGTGCGTATTTATTTAATGTGGCGCTGCACTCTGATGTAGTAGTAGTGTTGTTATAACAATTCTATATTTATTTAAAGTTGCGCATTTTGATGTGACGTCACATTTCTCAACACCCCCCCTCTCGTCACACATCGTCACAAATGTCTGACCCCCCCCCCCTAGGTGCGTGACGTCATTTATGGACGGCCCCTTAACCAGGTAAGGCCACAAATGATAGCTTAACGCATGTTTCTAAATGTGGAGGTAAAAACATAATTGATGAAAAGTGACACCTCGCATTTGCTCATATTACCAATGGTAATGACATAGGCTATAGGGAATGATTACATCACTTTAGAGGCTGCAAAGTTGGGCTAAAGATATATACGAGTAAAACAAGTCACGTACAAGTTTGAGAGAGGGAAAAAAATCTTTATTGGAGGCGAAAAACTGAAAAACACACCACGTGATATCAACAGTTATTAAAGGCAGCCAGATATTAAACTGATGCAATTAACGAGCCGAGAGCATGTTGGAACACTTTCGCAAAAAAATTGATAATGAAAAGCAGCATACCGATGTGCCGACTAAAATAACGACGTATTTTACACTATGTAACACAATTTTTAGTTCCGGGGTATTAAGTGTTATTTTTAATTGCTTATGCCTAAAAAGTATAGAAGATGGCTGTTTATTCCCCACAAAATTTGTTTTTGTGACCAGGACTTTACTTAAACGAAAAACACAAATGCGCACGTTTACTCATTGAAAATAGGTAAATTTTTCAATATGACTGTCCTGGTCACAAAAACAAAGTTTGTGGGGAATAAACAGCCATTTTCTGTACTTTTCAGGCATAAACAATTGGGAAATAACACTTACTACTCAGGAACAATTGTAGTGTAATCAGTGTACAGGATGATACACGCTATATGACATGTGGCCCGGCAACTTAAAGTGAATGTTCGTGTCACTCAGCAGAGTGTGTGTTGCTCACCATCAGCACTTACCCAAAATACTTAAAGTTGTACGTGTCTTTGTTATCGTGAACTGTTCGCAGTATGGTGAGAGTAGCTCGTAAGTAGTTAGTGACGTTCGTAGTGTTATTAATTCTGGTAGTGTGAGTGGTGAGGAGTTTGGTGAGTTGTTGTTGAGAGTGATGAGCAGTTTTTATTTTGATTTAAATTTTTCGTGACTGCAGGGATTCATATTCTTCGTTCTTTCGGTAAAGTCACGTAGAAGGGAAACAATAAAATAATACAAATAGAAAACAATAAAATGCTCACGACGTTTCGACTACGTGACTTTACCGAAAGAACCAAGGATATGATGAGTAGTTGTTGAGTGTGGTGAGTAGTTGTTGTTGAGTGTGGTGAGTTGTTGTTGTTGAGTGTGGTGAGTAGTTGTTGAGTGTGGTGAGTAGTTGTTGAGGAGTGTGGTGAGTAGTTGTTGAGGAGTGTGGTGAGTAGTTGTTGTTGAGTGTGGTGAATAGTTGTTGAGGAGTGTGGTGAGTAGTTGTTGTTGAGTGTGGTGAGTAGTTGTTGAGTGTGGTGAGTAGTTGTTGAGGAGTGTGGTGAGTAGTTGTTGTTGAGTGTGGTGAGTAGTTGTTGAGTGTGGTGAGTAGTTGTTGAGGAGTGTGGTGAGTAGTTGTTGTTGAGTGTGGTGAGTAGTTGTTGTTGAGTGTGGTGAGTAGTTGTTGAGTGTGGTGAGTAGTTGTTGAGTGTGGTGAGTAGTTGTTGAGTGTGGTGAGTAGTTGTTGTTGAGTGTGGTGAGTAGTTGATGAGTGTGGTGAGTAGTTGTTGAGGAGTGTGGTGAGTAGTTGTTGTTGAGTGTGGTGAGTAGTTGTTGAGGAGTGTGGTGAGTAGTTGTTGAGGAGTGTGGTGAGTAGTTGTTGAGAGTGGTGAGTAGTTGTTGAGGAGTGTGGTGAGTAGTTGTTGAGTGTGGTGAGTAGTTGTTGAGTGTGGTGAGTAGTTGTTGAGTGTGGTGAGTAGTTGTTGAGGAGTGTGGTGAGTAGTAGTTGATGAGTGTGGTGAGTAGTTGTTGAGTGTGGTGAGTAGTTGTTGAGTGTGGTGAGTAGTTGTTGAGTGTGGTGAGTAGTTGTTGAGTGTGGTGAGTAGTTGTTGAGTGTGGTGAGTAGTTGTTGAGGAGTGTGGTGAGTAGTAGTTGATGAGTGTGGTGAGTAGTTGTTGAGTGTGGTGAGTAGTTGTTGAGTGTGGTGAGTAGTTGTTGAGTGTGGTGAGTAGTTGTTGAGTGTGGTGAGTAGTTGTTGAGTGTGGTGAGTAGTTGTTGAGTGTGGTGAGTAGTAGTTGTTGAGGAGTGGTGAGTAGTTGTTGAGGAGTGTGGTGAGTAGTTGTTGAGTGTGGTGAGTAGTTGTTGAGGAGTGTGGTGAGTAGTAGTTGATGAGAGTGGTGAGTAGTTGTTGAGTGTGGTGAGTAGTTGTTAAGTGTGGTGAGTAGTTGTTGAGTGTGGTGAGTAGTTGTTGAGGAGTGTGGTGAGTAGTAGTTGATGAGAGTGGTGAGTAGTTGTTGAGTGTGGTGAGTAGTTGTTAAGTGTGGTGAGTAGTTGTTGAGTGTGGTGAGTAGTTGTTGATAGTGGTGAGTAGTTGTTGAGGAGTGTGGTGAGTAGTTGTTGAGGTGGTGAGTAGTTGTTGAGTGTGGTGAGTAGTAGTTGTTGAGGAGTGGTGAGTAGTTGTTGAGGAGTGTGGTGAGTAGTTGTTGAGGAGTGTGGTGAGTAGTTGTTGAGAGTGGTGAGTAGTTGTTGAGTGTGGTGAGTAGTTGTTGAGTGTGGTGAGTAGTTGTTGAGTGTGGTGAGTAGTAGTTGAGTGTGGTGAGTAGTTGTTGAGTGTGGAGAGTAGTAGTTGAGTGTGGTGAGTAGTTGTTGAGGAGTGTGGTGAGTAGTTGTTGAGGAGTGTGGTGAGTAGTTGTTGAGTGTGGTGAGTAGTTGTTGAGTGTGGTGAGTAGTTGTTGAGTGTGGTGAGTAGTTGTTGAGGAGTGTGGTGAGTAGTAGTTGATGAGTGTGGTGAGTAGTTGTTGAGTGTGGTGAGTAGTTGTTGAGTGTGGTGAGTAGTTGTTGAGGAGTGTGGTGAGTAGTAGTTGATGAGAGTGGTGAGTAGTTGTTGAGTGTGGTGAGTAGTTGTTGAGTGTGGTGAGTAGTTGTTGTTGAGTGTGGTGAGTAGTTGTTGAGGAGTGTGGTGAGTAGTTGTTGAGTGTGGTGAGTAGTTGTTGAGAGTGGTGAGTAGTTGTTGAGGAGTGTGGTGAGTAGTTGTTGAGGAGTGTGGTGAGTAGTTGTTGTTGAGTGTGGTGAGTAGTTGTTGAGGAGTGTGGTGAGTAGTTGTTGAGTGTGGTGAGTAGTTGTTGAGGAGTGTGGTGAGTAGTTGTTGAGGAGTGTGGTGAGTAGTTGTTGAGTGTGGTGAGTAGTTGTTGAGGAGTGTGGTGAGTAGTTGTTGAGGAGTGTGGTGAGTAGTTGTTGTTGAGTGTGGTGAGTAGTTGTTGAGGAGTGTGGTGAGTAGTTGTTGAGTGTGGTGAGTAGTTGTTGAGGAGTGTGGTGAGTAGTTGTTGTTGAGTGTGGTGAGTAGTTGTTGAGGAGTGTGGTGAGTAGTTGTTGAGTGTGGTGAGTAGTTGTTGAGGAGTGTGGTGAGTAGTTGTTGAGGAGTGTGGTGAGTAGTTGTTGAGTGTGGTGAGTAGTTGTTGAGGAGTGTGGTGAGTAGTTGTTGAGAGTGGTGAGTAGTTGTTGAGGAGTGTGGTGAGTAGTTGTTGAGGAGTGTGGTGAGTAGTTGTTGAGTGTGGTGAGTAGTTGTTGAGTGTGGTGAGTAGTTGTTGAGTGTGGTGAGTAGTTGTTGAGGAGTGTGGTGAGTAGTAGTTGATGAGAGTAGTGAGTAGTTGTTGAGTGTGGTGAGTAGTTGTTGAGTGTGGTGAGTAGTTGTTGAGTGTGGTGAGTAGTTGTTGAGTGTGGTGAGTAGTTGTTGATAGTGGTGAGTAGTTGTTGAGGAGTGTGGTGAGTAGTTGTTGAGGTGGTGAGTAGTTGTTGAGTGTGGTGAGTAGTTGTTGAGTGTGGTGAGTAGTTGTTGAGGAGTGTGGTGAGTAGTTGTTGAGTGTGGTGAGTAGTTGTTGAGGAGTGTGGTGAGTAGTTGTTGAGTGTGGTGAGTAGTTGTTGAGAGTGGTGAGTAGTTGTTGAGTGTGGTGAGTAGTTGTTGAGTGTGGTGAGTAGTTGTTGAGGAGTGTGGTGAGTAGTTGTTGAGGAGTGTGGTGAGTAGTTGTTGAGTGTGGTGAGTAGTTGTTGAGGTGGTGAGTAGTAGTTGTTGTTGAGAGTGGTGAGTGATCAGTAATTGTCGCTTTTAGTTTTGCAATCCCACTGCTGCCTTGGGGGCGCCTGAGTCGCGTCTTCGCAGTGCGCATGCGCGCGGGACGTGGCGGGGCCTGGGCAGAAGCTGAGCGGAGTGGGGACCGGGAACGAAGCCGAGAAGCCCCGGGACGGAGACCAGGACACGACCCGGAGACCAGCACACGGAGACCAGCACACGACTCGGAGACCAGAACACGGAGACCACAACACGACATAGAGACCACAACACGGAGACCAGCACACGACCCGGAGACGAGAACACGACCCGGAGACCAGCACACGACTCGGAGACCACAACACGGAGACCAGAACACGACCCGGAGACCACACCACGGAGACCAGAACACGACACAGAGACCAGAACACGACCCGGAGACCACAACACGGAGACCAGAACACGACACAGAGACCAGCACACGACCCGGAGACCAGAACACGGAGACCACAACACGACACAGAGACCAGCACACGACCCGGGACAGAGCAGAGACCAAACCAGGGCCTGTGATTAGAACCAGACCCGAACTCGGGCTGTAGCCTCTCGGGGGACAGTCCCTCGAGCGGAACCAGAAACTACGAACCGGAGGCCGACAACGCGGACCCAGAGCCCGAAGCCGGAGGCGACCGGACCCCGAGACCCGGACCCCGAGACCCGGACCCCGACCGAGGACCAGGAGCCAAAGGGAACGAGGAGGGGGAGCCCAGGTGAGCAGGAGACGGCAGAGACCGAACTGGGGTCCGGTAGTCGGTCCCCGAGATCACTGCCACGACAGACGCGGGGAGAGAGAAGTACTCGGATATCAGGAAGCGGGGACCGGCAAGGGGTAAAACGGATTGAGGGGCGGATGAGCGGTGCTTTGTGATCAGGCGATGGGATAGGGGATCCGGGAGAGGGGATCGAGGACCTGTGAGACGGTCGAGGGGCTCAGGATAATATAGAGGGGACTTGGATGAGGTATCGGGGGGCCCGGGAGAAGAGATCTGTGTCCCGGGGTCGTGGGTTCCGGATGCTTTGTTCCACGTTGGGGCTCGGGGTGGAACGGTTCACAACTCGTGCCACTGCCACTGCCACACTCCTCACTAAACACGGTGATGAGCTACTGACAAGCGTGTTCTCACTGCCTTAAGACTAAACATCAAATATACACATTCAAACGCTACACATTAAACTCCTAACGGCACCGTCAGCCCATCGGTACAAGGCGCGATATTTCAGATGAAAAATTAAGATAATTAACAGCTAAATTCCGACGCGTTACTTTTCTTGTCTACAAAAGCAAGTACAATTCACAATATATCTGCGTCTATAAAGCTTAACACGTCTACGCTTATACATCCAACCACCAGAAGTGATTTTCTCCCTGCTCAAGCCAATATGGGCACCAACTCAATTGTGTTGGCGACCGAGGGGTGTTTGTGGAAATTTCACAAACCCTACTCCACAGAAAAGCCACATGTTGTTTTCATGCATCAAAATAAAATACAAAACCATGACACATAAAACCACAAGCCCAGTCACACAAAAACATGACTCATCACAGACCATGCTTATCATTAGCTCTGGTCCAACCAATGTGATCACCAAACAAACAGTCGTTTACAGGCGGTGGCACCTCGGTGGTTTTTGCGTGGTAAACTTTGCCAGAAGGTATCCCCACATACATTGAGAATGCTAATGTACGTTTCAGGTGACGTTTCAGGACTTTTCATTGCCCTCGACGGAGCTGAGCCACCGCCAACAACGTCCCTGCACCAGCAACGCCATGACGTGTCGTGACAGAACGCAGGAGTTCATGGCTACCTGCAAGTCCATGCAAACGAGACAGGTACAGACCATCAGCCCCCAAGCCCTCACCCCTAACTCTAAACACTAACCCAGCCTCCTGCACTCACGTGACAACTTACTCAACTCGAAGAATCGGTGAAGCATCTTTATTTAACCGGGTTCTGAGAGAACTCGGGTCAACCCTAGTCCAGTTGAGTTTGCACAAGTCGGCTGTCCATGGAAATCAGGTGATAGTGTGTACATTGGGGGCTTTGGATCACTCATGATCAGCCATGTGTGTGAGGTGGATAGACCACAGAGCACAAGTGTCGTTAGTGGGCACCTATTTTAGGTTGGCACAACATGCTCGCTGTGGGTAGAGCCGTGACTGCTCACTTGATACTCTTTGGCTCTCTTGTGTTGATCTTCACAAATTACGCCAGGTATTTATTTAAGGCCGAGTTGACCTATACGATTAAAAGCGAGATCTCTGTGAGGTGGCTGGGTTTTCCACGGTTTTATCAAAAACACAAAACGTAACGCTCGTGTGAGACTGACTGGGCAGGCAAATGCAGTGGGTTTGTTTGGCCGTGAGATTATTGACCATTATTGATTGGTTGATTTTTATTGCAGAACGGCATCCAGGTGAACAGGCCGCTGGCCAATGCTGTGCGGCAGAGAAGCGAGTTCACCCTAATGGCCAAGTGAGTGCCCCAGCCCAGCACCCTGCGTTTCATATGCTCATGCCGCTCGGTGTTACAGGAGTTTGGCACGGTTAAAACTCTCTCCGGGTTAAAACTCATGTTTGAAACGAGCTTCTATATCCTCTGCGTGTGCTGCGTGTGCAGGAGGATAGGCAAAGACCTGAGCAGTACATTTGCCAAACTGGAGAAGCTGACTCTGCGTAAGTAATTGTTGTCTAAATGTGTAGTGCCCTTCATCACAGCTCGTTGAGTGCTCCACGCTAGGCTACACACGTGTGCGCACATAATGATACAAGTCACTGTGCGTCGCATTAATTAACGTCCATTACAACTCTTGCTCTTTTTCCGCAGTCGCGAAGAGGAGGTCCCTGTTTGATGACAAAGCAGTGGAGATTGAGGAGCTGACGTACATCATCAAGCAGGTGAGAGGCCAGTTCGGTGTTCGCTCGCTGTGCGGTCAGTGCACGGGGCCTGGGACACACGGCCTGCACTCCGCGACAGGGGCTCTCCACCCACGAGGAGCAGAGCAGAGCTTGCTGCGGGGAGGCCTGGGAGATAATATCCACCCACCCCATGTGGTCCCCGTGGTGCTTCTATGTGGTTCCTGTGTTTTCGAGTCAAAGAGTGCGATGATGAGTGGAGCATCAGGTGAGCTTAGTGGGTAATGGAAGTTGGGCAGGAGCAAGCCTGACTGCAGTCAACTGACCTAGATGGGGCAATTTTCACCTTTGTGTGCACAGCAGCATTTCCTGAGCCTTTTGTTATTCTCTGCGCGTTTTAGTTGAGTAAACAAAGGGCCATTGTTAGCCGCACAGTGATTCTGACTGCATTTCCTGTTTGTTTTTCATTGCTCACGGTTGTGTTGGCCTGTGCCCCCTCAGGACATAAACAGCCTGAACAAGCAGATCGCACAGCTACAGGAGTTTGTGCGCGCCAAGGGGACGCAGAATGGACGACATATGCAAACGCACTCCAGCACCGTTGTGGTGTCATTGCAGGTACTAACCCATACTCACGTTCCCTCAGAGGGATTGGCACATGCAGTCCCACTCGCCCGCCTGGTCCCCTTGCCTTGCAGGAGGCCTGTCGTATTATTATAGCTTTAAACCCGAGCTGGTAAAAACCATTGTCTATATTCGCAGATGTAGACATCAAGTCATAGACGTCATTGACTTGATAAAATAAGTGGACTTGTGTGGGACATGTGGTTAGGAGAAAGCTGATGGCTCGTGGTTGACAGTACCGATGGGGTGGTAACCAAAAGAGAGAACACATCCAAGAGCGTGTGCTGTTGCTCGATTGATTGTTTTATCACGTGACCGTGAGAGATGGCGATGGCTTGAGAAGGCCTTCATCCATCAGTGAATAGATCATGACCAATGATGAGTTGATCTTTCTTCCATTCACAGTCCAGGCTGGCGTCAATGTCAAATGAGTTCAAGAACGTGCTGGAAGTCAGGACAGAGGTGAGTGCGTTGTTGCACTCATTGTGATGCTTGAACTCCGAACCTGTTTCACCGTAAAACATTCCACCTGGTGACGCGGTGCCGCTGGTCCTCCTCCCACAGAACCTCAAGCAGCAGCGGAGTCGACGGGAGCAGTTCTCTCAAACCACCATCTCCACGCTGCCCCCGCCCATCGCTAATGGCCATGGTGAGACACTGCTCAAATACGTGCCTCCTGGGTCACCGAGTAGACCGGGGCCAGGCAGGCAGAATGTGGGTGAACATGTTCTGATTAGGACTTGCTATGTGGGCTTTGTCATTGGAGCGTTTACGATTGGCGTGATCGGTTGTTTTGTCCTGCTAAATGTCTATCTCTACTTGGACAACTTGCATGACGTCTCTAAACGTCCTTGCCATCGTATTCCACGGAAGGGTAGTGTTTTAATGGTGAAAACCGGACACCCTGCATCACTGCGAACATTGTTTTGACTCGGATCGGTTTACTTGTTACCGTGTGCTTATTAACAAAATCCAATAATAATTTGGGAAAGAAAATCTGAGCCCTTGAGGCTGCGTAGAGTGCAGCGATGCCGGCGTTGGTTGTGATCTCTGCTGCTGCGGTGCTGCGGTGCGCTCGTGGCAGCGGGGTCGGTGCTGATGCAGGACGGCGCGCGCAGTGCAGCTGGGGGGGGCGATGTGGCCATCAACATGGACGCGCGGCAACAGCAGCAGCTGCAGCTGGTGGATGAGCAGGTATTTACTTGACTATTTGACACCCCTCTTTTTCAGAAGCAACCTGGCCACAAATGATAGTTCAACAAAGTGGCTTATAATGTGGACATGTTTTGCAAATACTCTAAACGCATGTTTCTAAATGTTGAGGGAAAAATCCACATGACCACTGGGAGAACATGCAAACTCCAAATATACACGCATCAGGGTCGGGATGGGAGTGCACACCTTGCACTGGAGAGCACGGGCAGGCCCCGGGCTAGTGGAGCGATGAGAATGCTGATCCTTGCAGTGGGATATATAATTGCATTGTGGGGCACTTGACACGTGCATTGTGTTTAGCGTTTTTTTTTTGCGTGTAGGACTCCTACATTCAGAGCCGCGCGGATGCCATGCAGAACATCGAGTCGACTATTGTGGAGCTGGGCACCATCTTCCAACAGCTGGCACACATGGTTAAAGAGCAGGAGGAGCAGATACAGAGGTGCCGCCCTCTCCACTAACATTTCTGACTCATCGTTACAATTTGCTAGCCAATGCATTGGGAGTGATGCGGGGTCACATGGCCTCGTGTGTACATGTATCTGCTCGTTTGTGTGAGTGTGAATTTCAGTAAGTGTGCTCTTGTGCCCTGTATGTGTGCGCGTACTTGTGTTTGGGTGTGTACGTGCATGTGGGTGCATGCGTGTGTTCATGTTACCGTGTTAATGTATGTTGAACGTCTTTCGCACCGTACGTAGCCTACCGTGATTATTGGAGGTGTGGGTGTATAGTAGCACAGTGGTTGGCACACTGCTACAAACCCCTACTGTCTGAATGTGAATTCCAGCCACAGCTAACATCAGTGGAAGCGTTATATGAACTCTTGCTGGGTCTCGTCGGTGTCAGTAGTCGGAATGACTAGAAAAGAGAATGATGTATACATCCTCTTTGCGTATGTGTCTGTGCACAGGATTGACTCCAACGTGGAGGACACACAGCTGAATGTTGAGGCCGCTCACTCGGAGATTCTCAAGTATTTCCAGTCCGTCACCTCCAACCGCTGGCTCATGGTCAAGGTCTTCTTCATCCTCATCGTTTTCTTCATTATCTTCGTTGTCTTTCTGGCATAGGATGGGTCCCGGGAGGCACCCACCGGCTTCTTCTGGTTCCTTACGGCCTCACCGATCCCCCCAGCATTCGCGTTGCCACGCCATCTCCTCCTCTCCCCTGCGCCATGTTTTGTGCCCTTGGGTTTGTGGGAGTGAGCGACTGTCAAACATCTCTCCCTGTTGGAATGTAAACAAAGCCACAGCCCGATGGGGGGAAGAGGCCACCCAACACCCCCCCACGTGGATGGTCTCTGTAGCTTCTGGGCCGTGTTGGCTTCTCTCCTGTGGGTGGAGTTATTATTCCAGGTGGTTCCACAGCCAAGGATGCCTCGTTGAGCGATGAGCGAAGTATTCAGGTGTTGGGGAAGCGTTGACGAGAAGAGTGGCCGTGCGGTGGCGCTCGGTGAAAGCACTTTGTACTCACGCCTGGATGAGTGTGTACGGTTCTGAGCAGAGCTCGGGTCACGCGTGCTCGCATAAGGGAAGTCATTAGGGTAGGATTTTTAGGGTTCTCAACACGTCTCGTGTAAGCTGAGCTCATTAGGACAGGCATCTTAGTTTTCTTAGGGTTCAGAGCAAAGGTGGTGGTTACCTCTCCGCTCCTTGGGTCCCATGAAGCCGTAAACCCAGGGGGAGGCCTGGCAACAGTTTTTCTTAGTCCCGACTTGTAAAAAGGAGTAAATAAATGAACGTTGTGTATGTGAGCGCAGAAATATACGTCCTTTAGGTGTGTGTGTGTGTTTGGAGACCACGCTGGCTTTACGGGAGCAGCTGTAGCATTAGGCCTGGCCCAAGGGGGTGGTCACCACTATCCCCTGAATGATCATGAGTCCTGTGTCCAGCTCCGACACAAGTCACTCTATGTTCATCTGCATCTCTCAGTGTACATTTCCGTCAGGAGGGTGAGCACCCTTGTCATTACAGTGCGAGGCTGGGTTACAGATAAAATGGGCTGGGTTTAGGGCTGTTACTCTGAAGACTGCATAAATACCTTACGTGGAAATGTATTGTTATATTTATCTGGGATAAAAACTCAGAAAATGTCACGCAAGATGATTTATGCAGCTGACCAGCAGCCATCTCACTGCGGCCGCACAGATCTTGTGCTGGTTTGGCCTGTCCGGCCGGGTCGGACCGTGCTACACACGCTCTGCTCCGTTGTAAATAGCGATCGGTAAAAGCGCACTGTGCCCGGCGTGGGAGTGAAGCGAGCGTTGGCTCTGCAGACCTGCAGGGTGCGTGGTTACGTGCTTGCTCGGAAATCCACACACGCTCGCACGCTCGCACACTTGCACACTCGTACATTCACACACGCTCGCGCATGTACACTAATATTTTCTCAAGTTTCTGTATTAATAAACTCTTTACTGTTCTTGACCCTCCCGGATTTCAGTCGTGTGCTAACCTTGAACGAGCTTGGCAGGTATCCTAATCTCTTGCACTCGTGTGGATATGGGTGGGTTGAGTGCAGATGTTCACCTCTCGATCAGTGAAGCGGGCAGCCTTAGATTTTATCCCAGGGCCTACGAGGCTGAGTCATGGCCGAAATGCACAAAGCCAAGCAGTGGCCGCAAACCATTTAGGTCGAGGCCAGGGCACCACGGTGGCGAGATGTTAACTACCTTGCCTGCTATACAGAAGGTTGTGAGTTCGACCCCAACCCTGACACCTGTATGTTTGGAATTTGCATGTTCTCCCCTTGGTCGTGTGGATTTTTATCCGGGTCTTCCTGGTTTTTCCCTCCACATTTAGAAACATGCGTTTAGAGTATTTGGCTGCCTTAAACTTCCACGTAAGTCTCTTCGTTGAGCTATTATTTGTGATCAGGTCACTTCTGGAAAAGAGCAATATAGGCTCAGTGGGCCTTGCCTGGTAAAATAAAAAGTTTAGTTAAAAAAATTAGTGTCAAGGGCTTGGGGTCCTCTCGGCTGTGGTCAAGGCTGAAACAATTGATTAATTCCATCGAATTAACCTCTCCATTTCAATTTTTGGCAGAGGGGGCGGATCAATTAGTAGTCAATATTTAGAAATGCTATGGAAGTTATGAGAAGTTACGTGTGACCACCCGATGTGATGAATATAGTATAATGAAAAATCGTTGCATGGAGAACAAAAATCCATGAAGAAGGTACACCCCTTCGTCCCATCACCCCATCACCATTGGCTCACCCATCGACAAACTGGCCCGATATATGTCTGAGACCTTACAGCCATTCACTGGTAGGACCACCTCTTCTGTACTTAACTCGGCTCACCTGGCATCGTCAATTAAGGACATCTCACTCTCCCCAGGTGATTTGCTCGTCAGTTTCGATGTTTCTTTGTTCACCAAAGTTCCTGTGCCCGATACCATTGCAATCATTGAAGATTTGGTCCAACCAAATCTTCAATGATGTACAGGCCCTGGTGAGACACTGCCTCACCAATACTTCACCTGGAATGGAACATTCTACAAACAAACTGAAGGCACCCCAATGGGTTCTCCCTTATCTCCGGTCGTAGCCAATGTTTTCATGAAATTTTTTAGACGGACGCCATCCCGGCATCCACTCTACGCTCGTCCTTGTGGAAGAGATACATGGATGACACGTTTGTCATCTGGCCACATGGCCGACCGGCTCTGAACCATTTCCTCAACCACATCAATTCCATACACCCAGCCATCAAATTCACCATGGAGGTAGAAAAGGATGGCAAACTACCTTTAATGTCCTAATCAAAAAGAGACCAGATGGCTCAATGAGCCATTCTGTCCGCAGGAAAGCAACCCATACTGATGCCTACCTAAAACCTGACTCCCACCACCATCCATCCCCGAAGAATTCCCTCATCAAAACTCTATACCATAGAGCTCAATGTATCTCCGACCATGAACACCGAACCAGTGAACTGAAACACGTACACCAAGCTCTCAAGGCGATTGGATACTCTGACTACACAATCCACAAAGCCATCACCCCAACCGTGAGGAAAGAGCCATCTCAGGATCCAATCAAAATCATCACCTTGCCATACGTAGCAGGGATAACCAAAAAGATTTCCAAAATCATGAACAAACACAAGATCCAGGTCCGATTTAACACTACATAAAATTCGTGACCTGATCCCATCTGTGAAGGACAAGATCCCTGACATGCAATATCCCAGCGTCTACAAACTAAGCTGTATCTACAGCAGCAGTTACATTAGGGAAACTAAGCGACATGTCTCGGACCGTGTTCGTGAGCATAAGGCAGATTTGAAACACGGTAGGACCAATACTTCTGCCGTGGATGATCATTATTTTAATGCGTCTGGCTCACACGAAATGTATTTCTCTAAGACGATGGTACTTTGCAAGCCCACTGCTATCAACAAAGATTCGTTCATGAAGCCATCCATATATACAGACACAGACACAATTTGAACCGAGAAGATGGTTACAAACTCAGCAATCATTGGCAAGATGTCATCAACCACTTTGGGTCATGACTTGATTTGCGTTCTCTTGTCAAGGGAGCACAGGTCAAATCATGACTTGATTTGTGTTTTCTTCTTACCTTAACCCAGGGCACGTATGTCCCGCCCACTTCGTTCTGACACCAGGACGTTTTGTTGGTACTCCTCGTTCCATGCTTCCACTGCCAGAGCGCTTGTGCCACGCCAACTTTTTTAAACCTTTAAAAAATGTTCCTTCGGTGACCTCCCCCTCATTTCCTCCTGAAGACGATCAATTGTGTTGTGACTGAAACGGCGTGGTTTTTTATTATTTTTATTTTACCGAAATAACCTAAGAATACGTCGACATTATAGACTGCCAGTACGCTCGCTCAGGTTAAGAACCATTGCTACAGTCTACATTATAGACTGCCAATACGCTCACCAAGCTTAAAAACCAGGCTACAGTCTACATTATAGACTGCCAGTACACTAACCGAGGTTAAGCACCAGGCTACAGTCTACATTATAGACTGCCAGGACACTCACTCAGATTAAGAACCAAGCTACAATATACGTTAGTGATTTTTTAAATTATTTTTTATTATTTAGTCACTTTATTTGTATTATTATTTTTCTATCTCCGTGACTTTACCGAAAGAACCAAAGAATATGAATTCCCACAGTCACGAAAGTGAAGTCAAAACATAATAATAGCGTCTTGCCAAAATCCGCCACTGGGGGGCGTCAGGGCCTCAAGTGTTGAGCACGCGAAAGGAGACGGGAGCTGGTCGCGTGATGCGTAGGTATAAAATTAAAATTAATAAAAGTAAAATATATATTTTTTTATTTTACTTTGACTTTACCGAAAAAACCTAAGAATATGAATCATTGCAGTCACGAAAGCTTCAAATCTAGAATATTTCGGTAAAGTCACGTAGGTACAAAATAAAATCAATCACGACATTTCGGGCGCAACACAAGCGTCCGTCATCAGGTGGGGAAGCACCGAAAGAACCAAAGAGTATGGATTCCTGCGGTCACGAAAGCTTAAAATCAAGATGCACATTGAACCTGTTGCCGGGTCATCACCAGCATCACCAATCACCTCGCTAAAAACATCACCGTGACCACTCGCGTTATCACCACCACCATCATCATCACCATAATCCCATCCCCACCAACATCATCTATATCAGTGGTTCTCAACATAAGTAATTGGTGAATAATAATCACGTATGAATCTGCCAATATAAAATAACTACGATTCGATTTAAATCCATATGGTAACCTAGATCGATATTAAAGACATTTCTATGTGATTCCCAAGAGGAACCAGCTAGCGAGAACAAATTAGGTTACGCATGCAGAGCGTCGGTTGAATTTGTTTTATTCGCTTGCAGTTACTAGCTAGTTAGGATACATTTCGATTTAAAGCTTTCGTGACTGCAGGGATTCATCTTCTTGGTTCTTTCGGTAAAGTCACGTGAGGACGGCTGCTTGCGTTGTGGCCGAAACGTCGTGAGAATTATTTTATTATGTTTTATTATTATTTTATTATTTCACTTCTAGTTAGGATACCTCCCAAAATGGTCAATTTGGTTAAAACATTGATGTTCATTATTCATACATTTATTTCTCAGAACCGTTTTGTTGACATAAAATTTTACAAGGGGTAGAGTCGCCAACAAAGGTTGAGAACCACTGATCAATTCCATTACGAAGCGTACAATCATCTCGTCACCATTACCACCGCCATCAGCACGTGGCGACTGCGCATGAACGTTCACGGCTGCCTAGCAACCGTTGCATGGGACCGGCGAGGATTGACCTCAGCCCCCTCCCCCTTCTCCACATACACACACCGTGTGTGTACACCTATCGCACCCCATGTATACATCCTGTGTGTGCAGTTATCGCGCACGATACAACCGTCGGCTCTTTTCTATCCACTGCTGGATGAGGACTCCACCATGTCATGCCAATCGCTCACGGTCCCATGATGCCACGCTCCGTCTCACCTCTGCACATCAACTGATCTCTAGATTTGAAGTTTTCGTGACTGCAAGGATCCATACTCTTTGGTTCTTTCGGTAAAATTACGTAGTTGAAAAATAAAAATTATAAAATGAAAATAACTAAATTAAATCACGACGTTTCGGAGGCAACACAAGCTTCCGTCATCAGGTGGAACAGCCGCAGCAAAATTACTGTAGTGAATAGAGAGACTCGATTAGCTATGACTTCTTGTCCCATGGTCTATTAAAATCTCTAACAGATGAGTGGAATTCCTCCCCGTAAAGGTGGTTAATTCTAGATTTGAAGAATGAATTGAGTTACTTTCATTTATTTATTTTTCATCTACGTGACTTTACCGAAAGAACCAAAGAGTATCAACTGATCTCGTTGCTCCATCTCCTTGGGGGTTATCCTCATTTCGTCACCAGTCTCGACCATCAACCTCCATCTCCATCAGTCGCGACTTGTCCTGCTCAAGCCCACATACTTTTTTAAAACAGTTACTGTTTCTGATTTGCGTGTGCTTTCTATTCCACGTGTTACTCGTTCCATCTCTCACAGTATTGCTAACGTACACCTCTCGCTCCACGCTCGTGCAGTCTTCGTTGGGTATTCCATTTCCTTTGTCAGCGCTCTCGGTCCAGGTCAATGTCACTCACAAAAGGCGATATGACGCGCTGCCTGGAACCGCCTTCTCTGGCAAATACATTCCGTCCTCAAATCGTGGGACCAAGCCTCAATAATTCTAGTCTTCGATAGGAGCGTGTTTGTTTGAATAATCACCGACCGATTGACCTATTATCACGTGAAGATCATAGGGAACCGAGTGGTGGTCCAATATTGAGGAGCAAGTTGGAGTGAGAATGATTTTTCTGTTGCACAAATACAAATTCTCGTGAAGACAAATGAATATCGCACGCACACTTGTGCCTGGCTTTTACAAACTATGAAATATAATTTTATTCAGCAGAACCTTACGCAGCTATGCAAACGTTCACAAACCAACGCTAAAATAATAATAATACACAGGTCTCATCGACACCATCTCTAGAGGGCCCCGTGTGGAGACGGAGCCCTCGCATTAAGTCTGCTGACAAAGCAGAGCACGCTTGTAATGGTATGGACATTTGTACTACACCACAACAAGTGGGACCCCCACAGCGGTTAGGAACGCGTCTCCGAGAACCACGCACACTGCCGCACTCCAATTCCCTTCACGAACGCATTCCAAATGGAGTTGAGATGGTATGTTGATTTGCTCTTTCCGTCCGCGACGAGAGGAGGCAGTGGGAGAGGCAACTATCATTCTTGTGAGCATGATCCAATATGACAGCGGGGTTAGAATAGAAGTATTATGAACTCGGGCCGATTGAAACCCCGGCCACATCGATCAAAGAGCCGAGAAAACCTTGGAGACAAGAAAACGACATGTACTCTACAGCAAAAATGACGCTTTGCAAATACCGTCTGCAAACGTGTTTTGTTCTCACCGCTGCTCCTCGTCTTCCATACTGCTAATTAAATACAAACGCGTGTCGGGAAGCCTTGCAGAATCCATGCATGTGCGTGATTAGTCTTCCTTGTTCAATGCGAATACGGAACCGTGTTTGCACTCGAGCACAGGTGAATGCGATTGCGAATTCAACAGGAGAGATATGAGATACATCGATGTACGGTAGTCCACAAAGAATATTTCTGGCCAACAGAAGACACGTAAACTATCACCTTACCCAAAATCATAATAAGGGGTTTACTGTCGCTGAGATCTCGACATTTTGGCCGACTGGCCTTGTTCAGTGACAGTACACAACTTATTTTAATTAACCTGCTGCAAAATCACTAACGGAGCGATCCTAACACAGGGATTGAAAACGTTCGCGACCATAATGTTTGTAAATTACTGCACTGGCGAGGACGCCGTACATGGGAGTGCGACGGATTGACCCCATTCGTCCTTACAATCAGAATGACGCTGCTGCTAAAAAACAAACCAAGGCGCTATTATCACAGCAAACGACGCCACGAGTGGCGCGCAACTCGTGCGCGGCAAATGTTGATTGGAACCGAGTACTTGAATCATTATGTTTCTTAACGGGAACCAGTGACGCAGCGTGCATCAGCCGCACCGAACCTCACAAAAATAATATTCAGGGCCTACCTTGGCTCCTTCCACCCTCAGCCAGTATATATGCAAGGACTGTTTTCTTGGAATTTCTCTTACTTGATACAGCTATCGTGCTGTGACGGTTCCACCTGAAGACGGAAGCTTGTTTTGCCTCCGAAACGTCGTGGTTTTAATTTAACTTTTATTATTTTTATTTTTTATTTTTTACCTACGTGACTTTACCGAAAAAACCCAAGAATATGAATCCTTGCAGTCACAAAAGCTTCAAATCTAGAATCAGTGACGCAGCCACAAGTGGCGCCGGTTGCGTCCCGGTGTCGCTAATGACCAATTAGCGATCACCGCGTGCGGGGCTCACAGCGGCAGCGGTGATAGCGAAGCTACGACATCGGCACACCGCGGTCTACGCTTGCGAATGACGTCGCCGCGTCTTTAACGTCCGCGTTAAAGACGCTGCGCGAGATTTCGGGGGCTCCTGGTGCGGGATTCGAACCTCTCCGTGGTCCCCGTGATTTCCGGCTCAGGGTGTGGGTGGTAGGGAAGGAGTGGAGGGGGCAGTGAAGAGAGAGGGAGAGAGAGGTGTTGGGGGAGGCTGTGAGTATCGCGGGACCCCGGCTGCTGTCTCAGCAAATCCATAAGCATCATCAATTTCCAACAACAACATTTCATCGGCATCTTAGAACGGCGGCACGTGCACCCATGACTACATTAACACAATATAACGATCCTCCCCGTCCCTCCCAGTTGATCACACGCACAAGGACAATCACACAATCACACAGCAGGAACACGCACTTCAAAGAGCCTGAAACAGTTTCGGGCGCGCATCATGCACGCGCTCGAGCTGCCAAGACATTCACAGTCAGCCGAGGTCCAGGGGTCGGCAATCAAAATAACAAGAGACCTTTTTTTTTAGAATTCGGTAAAAACTCAACATTTCAAGAGCCACGATGAATGTGAAAACGAGAGGATCTATTAAGAGTGAAGTGCACTGTACTCTAAACCCATCCGGGCGTATGTGCTTGCTAATTCCTGCCACCCGTCCACAGATGCCAATCCCATACCTACTATACTCACCCAGGAATGTCCTTAACGCTCGTGACGTCACTCTACATCGACCATCCCACCCTCATTAATATTCATGAGCAGGTAAAGTTCTCCAAATGGACACTCCCCCCACCCGTCATTCCGTCACTCAATATGGAGAACCCCCCCCCTCATTAATAATCATGAGCAGGTAACGTCACACCACATCGAACAGCCCCCCTCATGAATAATGATGAGCGGGTGACGTCACTCCGCATGGAGAACCCCCCCCCCTTATTAATAATCATGAGCAGGTGATGTCACTCCACATCGAACAGCCCCCTTCATTAGGGGCCGTCCATAAATGGCGTCACGCGATTTTGGACGATTTTTGACCCCCCCCTCGTCACACGGCGTCACAAAAAGTAAGACCCCCCCCCCTCAAATATGACGTCACAAAGCTCTGCCCCCCCCCAAATAAAACGTGCTTCAAATCGCTTTAAACTATTGCAATTGTAGTGCGTTTTTAATGTGCCGCTGCACTCTGATGTTGTAGGAGAAAACATTTATAAATATATATATTTAATTAATTAGAACGTGTTGTCTATATTTATTTAAAGTTGCGCATTTTGATGTGACGTCACATTTCTCACCCCCCCCCCCCCTCGTCACACATCGTCACAAATGTCTGACCACCCCCCCCCTCCCTAGGTGCGTGACATCATTTATGGACGGTCCCTTAATAATCATGAACAGGTAGCGTCCTCCAAATGGACACCCCCCCTCCATTTATAATAATTAGCGGGTGACGTCACTCCACATGGGTGGGGCGAGGAGCCTCCCCCCCCTCCTCAGCGTCAACTTACAACCCTCACTACAAAGGCAGAACCCTCACGTCACGCGATCTCAGTCACGCTGTTGTTGAGACATCGAAGTAAAAATTACGTCATAATGAACAAGGGATTCATCACGAAAGCTTTAAATCGGAACAAAGAATTATAACCTTAAAATGAAATAGGTCTGTGTCACCGCGCCCTTACAAATTGAACACGAATTAATGCAATGAATATATCAACGTCGTGGTCTGCTTTTCGCTTGCAAGTTTCAGATTTACTGCAATACACCCGTCCTTGGACGGGCAAAAGGCGAGTTCTTAAGATTGCCACACGGTGCCAACCCGAACATATGGACGCAATAATACGCAAGAGAAAGAGCCCCAGTTTCGGCAAGTGCTGTTAGCGAGCAGCACATATAAAGGCCAAGACGGCGCACGAAGGGGTGGGTGGCCACCACCACCACCCCCGGCCGCCTTTGTCTCCCTAGTGACGATGTTTACACACCGCACCAGATACTCATTTGAGGCTGAGTCGACCTAGGGGAGGCCCAGGACCGGTTCAGATAATCGCCACCGGTGTTGGCCGTGAGCGGGATTCGAACTGGTTTTGCCGGGTTCGCAGCGCTCCAACCGCTGCGCCACCGCGCCCCATGCCCACACTCGTACACACAAAGTGACACACCAAAAGACAACACAGACACACACACACGGAGCCAACCTCAGCTGTGCGCCGCACCGCGCTGCAGCTCGGGCATGCTGAACGCGCGCTTAGGGGGCGGCTCGTGCAACGGGTCCCCTCCGCGCTCCGCAGCGCAGGGGACGCGCGCCGTGCCCCCGCCGCGTTCCACGTCTTCCGAGATGGAGCGGATGATGGAGTCAGCGGTGGCGGCGTCGCTCGGGTGGATGCGGGCCGGAGACCGGGGCAGCAGCAGCGCGGAGGCCCAGGCGAGGGGGCGGCCACGCCGTGAGGGCCCCCACTGTTTGGATAGACGGCGCAGGGCCTCCTCGCTGCGGGCCCGGTCCACGACCTCGCGCACCACGTTGCGGAAGAGCCCCACCACCTCGGCCGGCTCGGCCTCGAACTCGCACACGGTCTGGCGGAACCTGCAGCGGTATAGAGTTGAACAATACAACCTCGAAAACGGCAACAATGAAAACAATAAAACCACCAAGAACACAACAGCAACAGGACACAGCAACAATAAACAGCAGCAACAGCACACAACAAAGCAATATACAGCAGCATAAACAGTAACACAACAAAACACGATACGCAGCTACAAACAAGTACTGTACTTTGTACAATTATGCACGCGCATTGCTTGAAGCCGGTTAACACGAATGCGAAAACAGCATGATGTTGTTTCATGTGACGCAATCGAAGAATGAGTGCGTGACACGTGTGCTGAGCGTGGGTGGGAGGTGGCGTGTGTTTGATCATGGGGTCGAGCATGGAATTTAAATCGCTGTTATTTATATCCATTCCTGACACATCTAATGTGCATGAATCATAATTTATCCATCCATATTTCACGGCCTCATTCTATAGCTTTATAATGCCGTTCAGTAGTAGGTGACCGGTTTGTTTGACGGCCAGAGAAGTGCAGTGAGTTGACGTCAGCCCAGTGACCAATGATAGCGAAAAAAGCAAAGCATGAAATTAACATTACATTACTGTTTTTACTTAATTTGGTTACATTCCTGCTCTGAGAATAAAAAAAAACAGATCGGACCGACTGGGGAGCAATGGACATTGAAGGGATCTCAGAAGTATTTTTCGATTTAAAGCATTCAGACTCTGCCTTCTCGACAGACCTGTTCTCCACCTGAAGACGGCTGCTTGCGTTGTGGCCGAAACGTCGTGAGAATTATTTTATTATGTTGTATTTTTATTATTTTATTATTTTCCTTCTACGTGACTTTACCCGAAGAACCAAGAAGATGAATCTCAGAAGTGGTTTTGTGCTGGGACAGTTCCGAATGGACTCTGCCAATAATCCCGAGAGCGTAATGGGAATCAGACCGCGAAGAAGACAAAGTAGATATACTGTGTGTGTGTATATATACTGTGCATATATCCCCTTCCAGGATCAGTGCTTCACTAAGCGCTTAACAATACAATCATAATCTACAGTTACATTACGTCCACAACGGTTTAGAGATTACAGAGTTAAATAAAACAGAACTCGCTGCCGGCAGCTGTAGTGTTGATACAGTCAGGCCTGACTGCTGATGAGAGCCAGACGGCCGAAACCGGTCAAGAGTTGTGTTCGATTGCTTGAACAATTGCTGATGAATGATATTGGTCTGAAGAGTCAATCGGTGAGTGTATGTTTATTGATATGTGGAGACACAGAAGCAAGTTATATTTACGCATGCTTTTACGCAATCTTGCCGAGTGCGATAATGATTTCAAAACGCCCATTGTTGGGGGGTGGGCTTACAACGACAACGGCCACATTCGTTTCTTTTGAGTTGGGTGTCTGCAGAAGATTTTGTATACGCAGCAGACATCTCCCTGTGTTGCCAAATCAATTTGTCTTCCGGCCTGCGCTGATCTTTCTGTTGCGACGAGTTCCCTCTTCGATTGCACATTTTAATCACCAAGTACGCCTCGATATTACTGTGTCCTATGAGCAGAGTGACATCAGGGAGACAGGCGCTCGGTCAGATAAGAGCATGGTTTCATTTGCTACTGCACGTATCAGGGTCGCGGAATAGACTGCATGTGGCACGTGATGACTAGCCCACAGTCTTCTTGGTTATTTCGGTAAAGTCACGTAGAAGGGAAATAATACAATAATAAAAATAAAACATAATAAAATAATTCTCACGACGTTTCGGCCACAACGCAAGCAGCCGTCCTCAGGTGAAGAACAGGTCTGTCGGAAAGACAGCGTCTGAAAAGCTTTACATCGAAATTTAGCCCGCAGTCATTGCGAGATATATACTACTAGATATGGTGTGCCGGTTGCGGAAATATTATCCAGGTCGTTGACCCGGACAGACCTGGCTGAAATTCATCCATGGGTAGGAGGCAGCGAACCTACGCAGAGCCTCTTCGGGGAAAAAAAATCATGAATTGAGGAACTTGAGCTCAATTTGCACAGGGGGTGTGAATCGGCGCAGCGAGAGCTTTGACTGCGGCAACGCGATCAGAATGATCCGATTTAGTCAGAACCCTGGCATTGACGTCACGCGCGTAGTTGTTGGCTCCTATTCGTGGTCAAACCAGATTAAGGAAACCGACAACAACGAAATTGGTTCTAATTCAAATCGGTTTACAGCCTAATCCGAGGTACAGCGGGCGTGGGTCGGGGACCCACGGGGCCTCGTCACGATGGAGCTTGGCAACCCAGACCGGGGCCCCGGTGCTGGGCCCTTCCTGTGGAGGCAGAAGCTGCTTCCAGGCCATCGTGGGCACGAAACAATTATTTTTTTATAACGAGGATTCCAGATTGCAGTCACGGCGTGAGATGGGGCAGAGGGGGGAGGGCGTTGTGGTTTTTGGTTTGCGGGAGCCCCATTGTGGTTTTGGTTTGCGGATCCGTTGGGGATGGACCCACTATCTCGCGGGAGGGAGGGGTTGACCCTCCCCCCCCCCTACTTGGCAATGGACCATGGTTCTCCATGCAGGGTCTGCGCGTCGAACCATGAACGGGACGAGAGACCTAGAGACCAGGAGGTGGAGACGAGGCTAATGAAAAAGGGTTCGCCATGTGCTTACACATGGAGCTCAGCGGGACCTGCGTGATAGTAATCCAGCCGTAAGGCTCCTCCATTGACTTCCTGTGCACCCCATTGGTAAAAGTTAAAGGTGCAGCCTTAGAATGTCTTGTCGTAAAGATCCACTCTAGATGGTAATTGGCATATCTTCCACGTTGGCCAGACGTCTTGGAATGTATGTTGAACTTATTTAGCACCGTACGTAGCCAACCGTGTGAATCGAAAGTGCGGGGGAAGGGCAACAAATTGAACACAAAACGCAGTTCTAAAGAAATTAGTTTTCAATCTAGATTTGAAAGTTCATAGCTCCAATTGCTTCCAAATATCGCAAGGAAGGGCGTTCCACACAGTCGCAAAGGCGCATCTGACAGCGCGCGATGCAGTGACCGTCTTTGTTCTATGGGTGGCCAAAAGACGCTGCTGCGAGGATGACCGGAGTTGGCGTAGTGGTTTATGTTCTTTGACGGGATCAGCTGGGTGGGAGTGCCCAGGGGTGACCCCGCACACACGCGACTTGCCGCTCGACTCTGGTGAACCCATTTACACTGATGGGAGGAGGGCAGAGGCGAGGGGATTTTAAAAAAAAGTGCACATTGTGTGCAGTCCAGTGATCCCCTGTGAAACCCCAGTGACCCGTGACCCCCTCCACGCGCGGAGGCCATGTGTTGTCCTGCCGTGGATCCGACTGCCAGTTTGACCTCTGACTTCGCCGATATCTTAATTAGGCGTCACTGTTCAGAGCAGGTGCAGTAATTAATTAGGCGTAGGTTTGAGCGCGAGGAAAAACCCTAAATTGGCCTAAAATGTCGTGGCTGAGAAGATTGTGCCGGGCTAAGAGCTCATGGGCAAATCCTCGCCGCGTTGGGGGGGTTGGTGATGAGCGGTGACGGGATGCGCGGTGTGTGTGGATGTATGGGGCAGGGTGTGGGGTGCGGGGTGTGTGTGGATGTATGGGCAGGGTGTGGGGTGCGGGGTGTGTGTGGATGTATGGGCAGGGTGTGGGGTGCGGGGTGTGTGTGGATGTATGGGCAGGGTGTGGGGTGCGGGGTGTGTGTGGATGTATGGGCAGGGTGCGGGGTGTGTGTGGATGTATGGGCAGGGTGTGGGAGTGCGGGGTGTATGTGAATGTATGGGCAGGGTGTGGGGTGCGAGGTGTGTGTGGATGTATGGGCAGGGTGTGGGGTGCGGGGTGTGTGTGGATGTATGGGCAGGGTGTGGGGTGCGGGTGTGTGTGGATGTATGGGCAGGGGGTGGGGAGGCGGGGTGTGTGGATGTATGGGCAGGGTGTGGGGTGCGGGGTGTGTGTGGATGTATGGGCAGGGGGTGGGGTGCGGGATGTGTGTGGATGTATGGGCAGGGTGTGGGATGCGGGGTGTGTGTGGATGTATGGGCAGGGTGTGGGATGCGGGGTGTGTGTGGATGTATGGGCAGGGTGTGGGATGCGGGGTGTGTGTGGATGTATGGGCAGGGTGTGGGGTGCGGGGTGTGTGTGGATGTATGGGCAGGGGGTGGGGTGCGGGGTGTGTGTGGATGTATGGGCAGGGTGTGGGGTGCGAGGTGTGTGTGGATGTATGGGCAGGGTGTGGGGTTCGGGGTGTGTGTGGATGTATGGGCAGGGTGTGGGGTGCGGGGTGTGTGTGGATGTATGGGCAGGGTGTGGGGTTCGGGGTGTGTGTGGATGTATGGGCAGGGTGTGGGGTACGGGGTGTGTGTGGATGTATGGGCAGGGTGTGGGGTGCGGGGTGTGTGTGGATGTATGGGCAGGGTGTGGGATGCGGGGTGTGGGGTGCGGGGTGTGTGTGGATGTATGGGCAGGGTGTGGGGGAGGTGTGGAGATCACTGCTGCACTAATTACGCTAAATAGTACCGGGAGTGATGGCGCACGCGTGTGATCCAGCGCCGTAGTGGAACGGGTTAGCGGATCGCGAAAACAATTGTCAACCTCCCTCGCTGGGGTTGGAAGTCGCCAGGTGATCGCAGTACAGCAAGTGGGTTCGTAAACGTCTCTGTATAGCGGGACCTTTTCGTATTATCTCCTTATATTCGCAGCGATGTTTCTCTGGGATCTCCGGATTTCTCAACCCTGAAGAAAATATTTTAAAAAGGGATTTTCCAAACATCGTAATGTAGTTGGACCATTTTGAGCCAGACCCCAGACATGTAAGCGAGGATTATCTGCATGAATGGCATCGTCATCATCATTACCATTAAAATATTTAGCTTCTGCCTCGGATTTGGCTCCGTCTCGCTTCAGTTGTGATGAGTTCGCCGCAATAGGTGGTTGATGAATGGCGTGCGATCTCCACCCTCTCTCCTTGCCTTGTCCAAACGCGCCCCGTGGCGCCGACCTCTCTGGTGTTAGTTCGATACCCATCCCCCACCCGCCTTCCGCGACTCGTCAATGTCTGTGCTTGGCGACTAATCGTGATTGGCTCGCTTATCGAGGTCAGGTCACGTCCTCTCGGCAATCAAATTCCCTACTTGGAGAATACCTCCCCGCGATACTGTTGGTTGTCGAGTTATTAGACGAATACTACTTCGTCCATGTAATAACTGGACGGTAACATCTCTTGAAACCGGACTAATTGGTTTGGGGGGCCTTTCCAATGGGATGGGTCCAGAAAGTAATTAAATATTTGGAACAAACACTGCATTGTAATTGCTGTACTATCACGACCGCGTTCTGACCGCCACCACACGCACCTGTATTTCCTATCCTCACACACACAGACGACAACCTTCCCCTCACACATACAGAGACTCTAATCCTCCCCTCAGAGACAAAGATGTCCCGTGTAGCCTTAACAGACTGTTGGGGAAAGTGCTGTTAGCGCACACCTCCTGAAAGCCATCACGGTACGCGAGAAGGTGGCTGGCTAGCATCACGCCCGACCGCCTTTGTCTGCCCAGAGGGGATGATTACACCCCACAGCAGGTACTCATTTGAGGCTGAGTCGGCCTAGGGGAGGCCCAGGACCGGTTCAGTCAATTGTAACCCCTCACACGCACGCACACGCACGTACCCTAACCCCTACCTCCTCTCACCTGAGGATGGTTGGGCCGCAGTCCGCGGGCCGCACCTGTGCGCACAGCGCCTCCAGGGCCATGCGCTCCGCGGGGGGCAGCTCCATGTTTGGGGGCCGCGGGGGGCTGGCGAGCCAGCTGTAGTCCACTCCGGAGCGCAGGCGTCGGAACTCGGCTTCCCGCGCCCGCGTCGTGCGCTCAGCGTCCCGCACGGCCCCGCTCAGCTCCAGCATGAGCAGCTCGGCCACGGCCTCACCGTGGTCCCGCTGGGCGGAACGCCACGAGGAGCCCCCCGCGGCCTCGCCGCCTCCCGTCAAGGGTCTCAGCCACCCCCACATGACCCCGTGGGGACCCCGCGGGGCCACGAGGGGGCCCGAGGGGGCTACTGACGGTCGCGTCTGGTGAACAATTGTAGGTGGACGTGTGGGGACGCGGGCACTGGAATTAGAGATTGTGTTTCGAATCACGTTTGCTGAGCACAGGCACAAAGGTCCAAAAAACGCCAAGCGGTCGAAAATAAACGGCGATATTGCAGGTGTAATAGATACAACTCGATCCGTTTCTTGAATTGAGAAAGGTGATACCAAAAAAAATCAACAACTTTGGGAATGAGACGATGGGAGGGATTGATCCTCCGCGAAAGCGATATAGGTCCTGGCTGGACCTGGAAGGCAGGGGGGGAGCATGGGGCTTGGGAGCGGGAGGACGTGAGGGTCGCGGGGAGCGAAGAGGGGGTGGGGGGGTCCTGCAGATAGTAAAATGGGGACGGCGGCTGGGAGGGGGGGGAGGGGTTCTGTGGTGGGATTTGTGACACTGATTGTGACCCCCTTGTGCTCAGAGCGTTCCACGCCCACGGCACGAATCTCCTTGCGCGTGCCAGACGCATCAGTACAAGGTGTTTACGCGGCAAAAATAAATTGCTTAAGTGGTAGGACATATATACAGTATTGCTTATTTATCGTGTTGTTTATATCCTCCACAACGACGCGAAGGATGAGTTATGTTACGTAGTGCTGTACTGTATAACATTTTCCGTCGAACTAAGACCCAGATCTTAAAGAGAGGGCCGTTGTCTATAACATTTGGCAGTTCAGAATTATTGCAGGCGAGCCTGACTGCTGATGAGGCACTGAATGTGCAAAGCCGGTCCAGAGTTGTGCTTGTGTTGCTGAAATTATGCACTCCCAGAAAGGTGTGTGGCTGATGGGATATATATGCGCAGGGTCATATATATAGTCCGCTTGTTTGTGTTGTTATGTATATTCTCCATAACGACACGAATGATCAGCTTGTGTTTATATGCACGGTCACAAACGTGTGGGGAGCGGTAGTGTAGCAGTTAGCGCGCTGCGCCACGAACCCGGCCACCCGAGTTAAATTCCCGCTCACGGCCAACACCAGTGACGATTACCCGTAGGTTGACTCAGCCTCAAATTAGTACCTCGTGCGGTGTGTAAACATCGCCACTGGAGAGACTCGGGTGGTGCTGGTCACCCACCCATCTCTGCGTGTGTCGTCCCGACTTTCACAGCTGCTCGATACCAGCACTTTCCCCAACAATCTGTTAAGGCTACACCGGGATCTTTGTCTTTGGCCATGAAAGTGGGACACTAAGTGGGGGGTGGCCTTGCCAGCCTGACTCGTGCGCATGAGTGAGCGGGGCTCTGCCCGGGGGGGGGGGGGGGGTGCTGAAGAGCATGAGGGGGGGGGGGGCAGCGGGGTCTGTGTAGCCTCAGCGGGGTCTGTGTAGCAGCAGCGGGGTCTGTGTATCCTCAGCGGGGTCTGTGTACCCACAGCGGGGTCTGTGTAGCTGCAGCGGGGTATGTGTAGCCTCAACGGGGTCTGTGTAGCAGCAGCGGGGTCTGTGTATCCTCAGCGGGGTCTGTGTACCCACAGCGGGGTCTGTGTAGCCTCAGCGGGGTCTGTGTAGCCTCAGCGGGGTCTGTGTAGCAGCAGCGGGGTCTGTGTAGCCTCAGCGGGGTCTGTGTAGCCTCAGCGGGGTCTGTGTAGCCTCAGCGGGGTCTGTGTACCCACAGCGGGGTCTGTGTAGCTGCAGCGGGGTCTGTGTACCCGCAGCGGGGTCTGTGTACCCACAGCGGGGTCTGTGTAGCTGCAGCGGGGTCTGTGTACCCACAGCGGGGTCTGTGTAGCCTCAGCGGGGTCTGTGTAGTAGCAGCGGGGTCTGTGTATCCTCAGCGGGGTCTGTGTACCCACAGCGGGGTCTGTGTAGCTGCAGCGGGGTCTGTGTACCCACAGCGGGGTCTGTGTAGCCTCAGCGGGGTCTGTGTACCCACAGCGGGGTCTGTGTACCCACAGCGGGGTCTGTGTAGCCTCAGCGGGGTCTGTGTAGCAGCAGCGGGGTCTGTGTATCCTCAGCGGGGTCTGTGTACCCACAGCGGGGTCTGTGTAGCTGCAGCGGGGTCTGTGTACCCACAGCGGGGTCTGTGTAGCAGCAGCGGGGTCGGTGTAGCTGCAGCGGGGTCTGTGTATCCTCAGCGGGGTCTGTGTACCCACAGCGGGGTCTGTGTAGCTGCAGCGGGGTCTGTGTAGCAGCAGCGGGGTCTGTGTAGCCTCAGCGGGGTCTGTGTACCCACAGCGGGGTCTGTGTAGCTGCAGCGGGGTCTGTGTAGCAGCAGCGGGGTCTGTGTACCCACAGCGGGGTCTGTGTACCCACAGCGGGGTCTGTGTAGCTGCAGCGGGGTCTGTGTAGCAGCAGCGGGGTCTGTGTACCCACAGCGGGGTCTGTGTACCCACAGCGGGGTCTGTGTAGCTGCAGCGGGGTCTGTGTAGCAGCAGCGGGGTCTGTGTACCCACAGCGGGGTCTGTGTACCCACAGCGGGGTCTGTGTACCCACAGCGGGGTCTGTGTAGCTGCAGCGGGGTCTGTGTACCCACAGCGGGGTCTGTGTAGCAGCAGCGGGGCACGACAGGGCAGGCGGTCGCCTAGTAACGGGGATGTGCGTGTTGCACGCGAGGGGATGCGTCCTGTGCGCGTGGCCGTGCGTGAGACTGTTTCTGTCACTGATTAAGTGGGGGACGGTGGCGTAGTGGTCAGAACGAACCTGGCGAGCCGAATTTTGACTCCCGCTCACGGCCAACACCAGTGACGAGTATCTAAACCGGTCCTCGGTCTCCCCTAGGTCGACTCGGCCTCAAATGAGTACCTGGTGCGATGTGTAAACATCGCCACTCGGGAGGCAAATGTGGTCGGGCGTGGTGCTCGACACCCACCCACTCGTGTGCCGTGCCGGCCTTCATCGGTGCTCGCTAACAGCACTTGCCCCTACAGTCTGTTAAATTGTCTTCTGTGCGCGTCTCTATGCCAGTGTGAATATAAATCTATGCACCCGTAACCCACATTAGTAACATCACTGCACATTCGCTACTGTGTGAAGCCGCGTTGGTGACGCATGCCAAGCGCAGCGGCGAGGCGGTGCGGATACCTTCGCTGAGCCCTCTGCTCTGTCCGCCACCTCGCTCCTCTCCTCCTCCTCCTCCGCCTTCTTACTCCGTGGATGGCCCAGGGCCCCGGATCCCTGCAGGCTCTCGCAGCGGGGACTCTCGCTCCAAGCGGCCTCTCTTCCCCCCGCCCCCGCCCAACTACCGGCCCTCCTCCGGACAGGCAGACGGACGGGCAGACGGACAGGCAGACGGCGGAGACGATGCGGTCGAGTCAGCGGACAGCGGCGGTGAATCGTCTCCGCGCTCCCGATGAATTAATCCCGCGCACGCGCGCAACGCGTGGCTGATGTTCCCAGCAAGCACAGAGCGCGTGCGCTCTCGAGCATTACGTGCGCTCACGCGCATATAAGAACGACAAGCAGTCGACTTTCGCCACCAAGTGGCGGTGATGGTATCACGGTGTTTGTGCCGGGCTAGGTGCTCCTCGAGGCCACGTGAAGTGTCGACGGTTCGCTGATAGGAGGTCCCGGTACAGACCCAGGTGTCGTGGGTTGATTGACTGAGATGACTGGCAGATGCACCAAATGTTTATGCGTTTTACAAAAAACCCACATCAGGTGCGGTTATTTGGGCGCCGTTGCCGTGGCAAGCAGTAGGTCACATTGAGCTCTCTCGCTACCTGAATTTCCTCGCAAATGGAGGCGACACGCTGTAATCTTAGAGGCATATTCAGGGGAAAGGCGCAGTGGAGGGAGTGGGGTTGTGTTGGACGCTTCAATGGCGCGACACCCCCCCAAGTGCCCCGCGTTCTTTCGTGAACGCGACTCCGTTGTGGGTCGCTGCTGCTGCTGCGGGGTCCTGCAGGGCCAAGCACGGTGCCGGGAGATGTTCACCGCCACGTGAACGATCTGCGCGCCTCTCACAGCTGCCGGTGGGTTGACTGACGCCGTTTGGTTTGAGCCACGACTTCCCCGGCGGTGTGTGGATAAAACAACATTGTACCCGCGTTTGTTCTCTGCCATCCTCCCCTTGTAAAGGCGCGCCCTTGCCATGCGACTTGCCTGCTTCGTGCCACCGCGCGATCATTCGCGGCTGTCCACGGCATTTGGAAAAGAGCCTCTTGAGCTCAAAGGGCCGCACGCCATTGTCTCAAATCAACGGTCCTGGTCCAACAAATGCCTCTTCCCCCCCCGACACCGTTGCTCACACACAGCACGGTCTCTAGCTACACGAGTTGCAAGTGCTGCGTGAGAGAGTGTGTTTGCTCGTGCGTTGCAATAGTTTGAGGTGAGCGGCGGAGAGCATGACCTCTTGAGTTGTGTCGATGCTGTATGTTTGTGTGCTCAAGCACTGGAAAAGCAGCAGCATCACAACTTTGCTCGCTTCGTGAATAGGGCTGCGAACCCAACCCCGGCACACGTGTATTATGGATTGGGGGGGTGAGATCGCGTGGGACGATTCTGATCGCGACGAGGTGGGTCCATCACCACCCGGAGCCCCGCCAGCTCAGGTTTCTGAATGGGAAGACCCCCTGCTTGGGGTCAGGGCGTGGGGCCCACAGCGAGGGTCCCGGCCCCTCCACCAGAGGGCGGGGAGGAACGAGAGAGGCCGCATCGAAGGGGTCGAGAGCACACCAGCCGCGCGGTGCCGTTGCGCAAGCGGGAGAGATTCCAAGAGGACGCGTCCAGCCGATGGCAGCCTGCACGCCACCTCGACCACTGGAGCTGCCGATAATCTCGAGCATGGAGCCTTCGACCGCCGAGGATGGCCTCCGTGAGAAGGTGCGATGGATGATGGAGCAGTGTGCGCGGCCTCGGTTGTAGCTCGGGGTCTCTCGGGACGCGGAGAGATGCAGCGTTCAACACAGAGACAGACGACACGGGGACGTGAAGTGCATAGGCAACGGGAGAGGCAGCACACAGACACGCGGAGACAGAGACATGCAACACTCAGAGACACGGAGTGGGACGCAGGCGGACAGACACCGAAGAGACAGCGGCAGTGGCGGTCGTTGTGCGTTATGCAATCGCTCACAGCACAACACTCACACAACACAACACTAGCACAACACTCACACAACACTCACACAACACAACACTAACAACACTCACACAGCACAACACTCACACAACACTCACACATCACAACACTCACACAACACTCACACAACACAACACTCACAACACTCACACATCACAACACTCACACAACACTCACACAACACAACACTCACAACACTCTCACATCACAACACAGACAACACTCACACAACACAACACTCACACAACACTCACACAACACTCACAAAACACAACACTCACAACGCTCACACAGCACAACACTCACACAGCACAATACTAACACAGCACAACACTCACACATCACAACACTCACACAACACTCACACATCACAACACTCACACAGCACAAAACTCACACAGGATCCACACTCTCCCAGCATTCACCGCTGAATTGGTTCTGTGTGGATGTTGGCCACTGGACGAGAGGCGTCACTGTACTAATCCGCGACAGTAATCCACGCCGCGTGTTTACAAGAGATAAGTACCGAGCCAGCTGAAACACTGACCCCTCACCTCACTGACCCCTCACCTCCCTGACCCCTCACCTCCCTGACCCCTCACCTTCCTGACCCCTCACCTCCCTGACCCCTCACCTCCCTGCCTCTTCACCTCCCTGACCCATCTCCCTGCCTCTTCACCTCCCTGACCCCTCACCTCCCTGACCCCTCACCTCCCTGACCCCTCACCTTCCTGACCCCTCACCTCCCTGACCCCTCACCTCCCTGCCTCTTCACCTCCCTGACCCATCTCCCTGCCTCTTCACCTCCCTGACCCCTCACCTCCCTGACCCCTCACCTCCCTGACCCCTCACCTCCCTGACCCCTCACCTCCCTGCCTCTTCACCTCCCTGACCCCTCATCTCCCTGCCTCTTCACCTCCCTGACCCCTCACCTCCCTGACCCCTCACCTCCCTGACCGCCCACATCCCTGACCCCTCACCTCCCTGACTCCTCACCTCCCTAACCTCGCACCTTCCTGACCCCTCACCTCTCTGACCCCTCACCTTCCTGACCCCTCACCTCCCTGACCCCTCACCTCCCTGACCCCTCACCTCCCTAACCCCGCACCATCCTGACCCCTCATATCCCTAACCCCACGCCTCCAAAGGACCTTCTGAAAATTCCCACACGCAGAGCTCGTGACCCTGGTGCATAGCAGTCCTATATGGACCGCACTGTCCCCTTGCCATCCCATCAGCCCTAACCTTGCCCCTAGATGCCCTCCTCCTGGCAGTGTTTCGATCGACCACATCACGTCGGCCCTTTCGATTGATCCTGGGAGGGACTGAACGGGGCTCGAAAGCAGCATTCCTCTGCTAGTTAAACTTTGCAGTCGCGAAGCTGGAGAGATCACCGTGTAATATCACACTTGATTTGAAGCTGTTGATTAGACAGTGTTTGTGTGTGCCCTATTGGACTGGAGTGTCGGTGTGTACATGAACTGCCCTGTGTAGATGTGCCGCGTGTCGTGTGTGCTGGTATGTGGCCGGGTGGGTCAGAGCGCTGAGCACGCACTGTTGAGAAACCCTTGCTTGGTATCTTGTTTACAGCCTGGTGACTGCCCAAAAACAACCCGTCACATGCAATTTGTTTCTGCACTTCATTTGGATAAATTATAGCTCTGAGAATCTAAAATATCCTTTTGACTATCATGCGACGAACATTACTTTCAGTGGCGGGAGGGGAGGATGGCGGTGGAACAGAATTCGCTTGAATATATCTCAGAGGTAACTCTGCGATATCCACTTCTGTGGGCCATTCTCCAACATGAAGGGTTTGCCTGGGAAATGTCAGAGTGGATTTTTTTTCTCTTATTTCACGAAACCGGTCGCAAAATCGGGATCGATTTTGTCATTAATCTAGACAACGGCCTACAGCAGACAGCATGGTTATTACACTCGCATCATTAATCAGGGCGGCCGATGGAATTTAATAATAGGGCTATGCTGTGCTATGACCCCGGCGATGGGAGTTCAATTCCCGCTCACGGCCACCACCAGTGACGATTATCTGAACTGGTCCTGGGCCTCCCCTAGATCGACTCAGCCTTAAATGAGTACCTGGTGTGGTGTGTAAAAATCGCCACTAGAGAGACAAAGGCGGCCGGGCACGGTGCTGGCCACCCACCCCCTCGTGTGCCTTGGCGGCCTTCGTTGGTGCTCGCTAACAGCATTTGCCCCAAAAGTCTGTTAATGCTATACGGAGGATCTGTCTGAAATGTGTGTGTGCGAGAGAGCAGCTGGTGCAGGATGGCTACGCGGTGGTGGAGGGCTTCTTGAGTGCCGCGGAGTGCGAGGCGCTGCGCGTGCGTGCCGCCCAGCTCGTCGCCTCGGCACAGGTGCCCCCGGAGTGCCGCGTGGAGTTCACCACGGAGGAAGATGAGCAGGTGCACGCGCAGGTGGGTTCCGTCTGACGCCGCATGGACACACGGACAAAGATTACCTGTTTTTATTCTTAGGTTTTTTCGGTAAAGTCACGTAGGTAAAAAATTTAAATTAATAAAAGTAAAATAAAAATAAAATAAAAATCACGACGTTTCGGAGGCAACACAAGCCTCCGTTTTCAGGTGGAACCGTCACACCACGCTTGCTGTATCAAGTAGCCTTTGACAGACTGTTGGGGCAAGTGCTGTTAGCGAGTTGCATCGATGAAAGCCGACATGGGGCACGAGGAGGTGGGTGGCCAGCACCTGTCTCCCCAGTGCTGATGTTTAATACACACTATAGCAGGTACTCATTTTAGGCTGAGTCGACCTTGAGGAGGCCCAGGACCAGTTCATATATTCATCACCGATGTTGACCGTAAGCGGGAATCGAACTCGATTCTCTGGGTTCGTAGCGCAGTGCACTGCTAACCACTGTGCCACCGCTCCCCACACAAACATGCACACTCGTGTCCACACTTATATAAACATGTACACTTGCCCAGCATACCAACACATGCACTTATGCGCGCGCACAGGCACGCAAGGCACACACACATGTTCTTACAGAAACGTATGCACACCTCGTGGGTGCAGTCCCTCTCTTTGAAATATTGTGATTTTGTGATTATCTTTCAACAGGAAAACGCCGATTATTTCATGACCAGTGGAGACAAGATACGCTACTTCTTTGAGAAGGGCGTCTTCAGCCGGGACGGTGAGGGTGGATTCCATGGGTTTCCCCATTTGTCTTCATCATCGGTCACCGATTGTCACCGATTTGCCGTCCCTCGTGAGGGCCGCTCTCCACTATTGCCTCCTATATAGAGTCCACTACAATCGCAGCCGCCAGATTGTAAGGGCAGTTTCTATACTCGGGCCCTACGTCATACGGAAAGGAACTCTCCGAAAAAAACCCTCTCGGCATGGGGCCCCCGGCGAACGGCTTGCAGCCAGCGAGCCTCCGGTGTCTGAGCCTGCCGTGTGTGCGCGAACGCCCACCACGTGGGAGTGCGAGTGAAGGAGAAGGGTGGTTGGTGTGAGGGGTCACTCCGCGGGCCACTCTGGCCAAGAAAATGGTGGGGGGTTGCAGGGCGGAGCGGCTCCAGCGGGGGCTGTCGGGGGCAGGGAAGACGCCTCCTGCTCACGGTCTGGCTCAACTTTGTTCCACCTCTGCCTGTGGCCACATTTGCCTCTCTCGCCATGATGAACGCACTCGCGGTTTCTGCGCAGCGTCTCGAGATATGGTCGCACGCAGACGCGGTTGCATACATCTGCTTTGTATTGCAGATGCATTAGTCGCATTGTGTCGTTGTCGTGAGAGGCGGAGATGACTCGAGGCATTGGGCATGGGTTTGCTTCTTTCCAGGCGACTTCCTGGTGTCCAAGGAGCTCGCCATCAACAAGATCGGCCACGGTGGGGCGCGCGGCCGGCCACGACGCTACCACTTCCCTCGATCGCGACTGCACCCTTCACTGCCCTCATCCCAGCACTGCAGTTCGCGTGTGCCCGAGTTATTGCACCACCACCACCACCACCCTGCCACTAACACTGCTCCCACTTAGAATAATTACCACCAAATCACGCGGTGTAATATACACACCTCCGATTATCTCAGTTGGCTACGTACGGTGTGAAAGACGTTCAACATACATACATACATGGTGATCATCGCCCGCTCCTGCAAAAACTTGGCACGACCATGCCGAAAAAACGGTCATGAGACTCGGCGAGGCTATCCGAGGTAAACAAGCGTAAATATAGTCAAATAAGCCATCCTGCCACCAGCATTACCACCACCAGCATCATCAGCAGTCTTGTCACCCCAGGACTACCACTACAGCTACTGCCACCACCAACAATGATTACCGGCATCATTAACCACCACCACTGCTTCTACGACCGCCGGCACTACCGCCACCACCTCCACTACGATTCGCGGCACCCTCGTTCCAGGAAGAGTGTAGTGTTGTGGAGGTTACAGAGACTTTCTCTCCACCCCGCTGTGTGCAGCCTTACACGCCCTGGACCCGGTGTTCAGAGATGTCACGTTCAGCACGAAGGTGGAGGTGAGCGCTGTTCTCTCGCTAAACGTGACCAGGTCTGGATTTCTCACCGAATATTTTCACTGGTAGACCGGAGCAGGCACCGATTACTTGTCAGAATCATAGCGAGCGGTATACTGGATGTGTTGTGCCGGGAGTGGATATATTTTCCGGGTCATTGACCAAGACACACCTGGCTGAAATCAAGGCCTGGATCTATCATCACCGCCATCATCATCAGCATCGCTTTGTGTGGTTGCTGTTTGAGACTTTTATTTCATGCTTCCCGAATAATTTTTGTGATTTAAATGTTTTAAATTGTGTGCACTCTGGCACCTGTTTTTGTTGTACGGTTAACTAATTTGTCCTCAGCTCCTCTTTAAAAAAACCCCATCGGATTATAAATAAAGACAATCTCGAATCATCATCACTGTCATCAAACACGCACAGGCTTGTTTTTGTTTGCTGCGAGAATTCTGGCTTTGTCACCTGCCATGACCGCATCCATTCCTGCAGGAAGTGGCACGGAAGGCCGGCCTGCAGGAGCCTGTGGTCGTGCAGAGCATGTACATCTTCAAAGTGAGCAGCACACCAGGGACACAGCAGCACACTGACACATCAGCACACCAGGAACACAACATATATATAAACATAAAACCCCACGATTAAATATATATTGGAAAACGCCTCAGTAAATGCGGTCTGATGTGCCCAGATGTGTTGGAGCAGTGGTTGCAATAGCTTGCTGCATAAATCCACATTGTATCGCATTGCTTAGTGTGCACATCCGTCTTGTGTCCTTGCAGCAACCGGGGATTGGAGGAGAAGGTGAGATCACTGGTGACACCCACCGCGACTGCTCGGCACTTTGCACCCCCAAACAGTGGCAACTTTTGTCCAGCGCTCCGAAGTGTTTTTGAGTTGTAACGGCAGTTCCCGAAAATTATTCCAGCACACGTGTAATGGAATTTCAGACTCACTGAGCTATATAGCTCTTTTTCTGAAGCTACCTGGCCACAAATGATAGCTCAATGAAGTAGCTTATAATGTGTAAATGTATAGCATCCAAATACTCTACACGGATGTTTGTCAATGTGGAGTGAAAACCAGAGGACTCCCGAGAAAAATCCACATGACCACGGGGAGAACATGCAAAACTCCAAATATACTGGGATCAGGGTTGGAATCGCCGCCACGACCTCCTGTATACCAGTCAACATCTCGCCACCGCGGCGCGAAATGGCTCACGGTGCAATCCAAGCACCGTGTAAAAATTTCTCCGGCATAATCGCAGAGCCCTGCGCAGTGGTGTCCCGCTTCGCTGTCCGGCACCCCTTGGTGATCGCGGCCCTTGGGGGCTCAACCACTCCTGCTCATGCTGCCTCGCCCAAGTTCTCCTCTGTTCCGCACTTCTTCGTCTGCGATCCGTCTCCGCTCCTTCTTGGCCCGACTGCAGCCACTGCCGTGCGGGGTATCGGGGAGCGGCGCCAGCCGAGCGGCCTGAACACCGCCCGGACGTTGTTGTTGGTCGCGCCGCCTGGGGTGATAGTAGCCACGGGTCGCTGTGTGCCGGCGTTAGTTAACGCGTGCGTTTAAAGCGTTCTGTTGACATGTTCTGTCAGCATGGACAGCTGGTAAATGGTGGTTGATGGTGGTAATGGTGATAAAAAATAGTGATGGTGGCGACGAATTGTGATTTTAACAAACTATCCCAATTCTAATTGCGCTATTGCTGCTTGTGGTTGTGTTAGTGGTAGTGCTGCGTGCATTGCACGTTGTGAGTGGAGCCAGAGATTCATTTATCGGTGAATGTTTTCCTGGTCGCTAGTAGCCAGAGCCATCGCGCGAGGAATACTGGATGTGGCCTGCCGGGTGCAATTGAGCCCTGAGTGGACTGGTGTGCCGCAGTGACGCCGCACCAGGACGCGTCGTTCCTGCACACGGAGCCACTGGGCCGCGTGCTCGGGTTCTGGGTGGCGCTGGAGGACGCGGATCTGGACAACGGCTGCCTCTGGTTCCTGCCCGGGTCTCACCGGCGTGAGTACCATCACCCACCTCCCTCATTTACATAGGCGCGTGTGTGTATTTGTATGTGGAGCGGAGAACCGAGTTCGATTCCCGCTCGCGGCTCACACCATCGACGATGATCTGAACCGGTCTTCGGCCTCCTCTAGGTTGACTCACCCATAAATGTGTACCTGGTGTGATTGTGTTAACATTGCTATCAAGGTAGACAAAGGCGGCCGAGCGTGGTGCTGGCCACCCACCTCGTGTGCGGTGACGGCCTTCATAAGTGCTCGCTTACAGGACTTGCCCCAAATGTCTGTCGAGTCTATACGGGGTATCTTTGCTTCGTGTGTGTTGGTGCAGAGGGGGTGTCGCGGCGGCTGGTTCGCCGGCCCGATGGAGAGTTCCCCCGCACGGGGTTCGAGGGCTCGGAGCCTCCCTACCCTGACGAGGGGTTCGTGGCAGTGCCCGTGAAACAGGGTAACCACGTGTCTGTGTGTGTACACGTATGTGCTTGTTCTACATGGGTGTGCGCATATACGGATGTGTATACATACGTGCGTGCGCACACTATGTGCGTGTACACGTACATGTGTGTGCGTGTGTACATGTGCGTACGTGTGCGGCCTGCAGGGGGTCTGGTTCTCATCCACGGTGAAGTCGTCCACCGCAGCTCGGCCAATCGGTCTCCTCGCTCGCGCCACGCCTATACCTTCCACCTCATGGAGGAGGCGCGCGGCTCGCAGTGGAGCCCACGCAACTGGTGCGACGCCTCCTACAGGCCACGAGCCTCCTGCGTCTCACACACCGCTCCTCTCCATCACACGTGCCACTCACACCTCACCATCCAAGTCGCACACACCACTCGCACGCCCATACCTCGCCTCCCTACAACACACACGCACGCACACCACTTACATCTCACACAGCCTTACTCACAGCCCTCTCTCTCACACGGGGTGCGCTGTGTTTAGGCTACAGCCCACGAGCGCGCTTCCCTTCCCTCGCCTCTACTGAGCCCGCGCTGCTGGCGGGCGCTTGCAAGATCGCGTCTGCCGCTGCCCCGACGTCACCGGCCGCGACGTCTCGTCGACGAGCCCAGGACACTCTCTCTCTCTTTCTCTCTCTCATCAATAAACCGAGCTGGAACATCAAAGAGGCTGTGCGTTGAACGTCTGTGGCAGCCCGACTTGCGTGTAGGGGATCCGTGTCATGGGGATGCCGTTGGGCCGAGTCAGGCGACTCGAAGGCCGCTCTACACGTTGCTTTTTCCTCCCCCTTGGCACAGACGACTGAGAAATAGACAAATCGATAAAACTGGATCCGGTTTCGCCCCAATATCACACACAACGCTAACACACACGGGAAAAGACATTTATTATGAAATGATAAACTTACATACCTGACTTTTTGAAAAGGGAATGCCACATTTTGAAAATGTCCCTAGAATCTTGCTGACTTACGCCTACTGGACATTTGTGAAAAAACGCTTCTGAGCTCATCAGATTCCTCCAGGATAAATATTCTGACTTCCGGGCAGAGTGTGGAGGTCGGTGGACGGGGGCCTTGTCGAGAGATCGTTGGTGTCCTCTAGTAGCCAAACTTTTCGTTGAGATGAGTCCGCCCATCGCCGGTCTGGCCTGAAATGGTATCCAGCAGCAGCACGCATGGAAAATTAGACCAAAGAAACAAGCTGCACGGGGTTACATGTGGCACGGAGCGTGCCCCGCACCACCGCAAACCACACCTGTCGCACGCATCAAGGGCATCCACGCACCGGTAAACTTACCTGTTTCTCCACACACCTGTAAACTTGCAGAGCTATACGCCCCTAACACCTGCAAGCTCACTAATCTATACACACCCAAACCTGACAGCTCTCCTACCTACAAGCACCCACACCTCTGCCATTCACGTACCTGTGGGAGGGACCCACACGTGGTAGTCGGGGTCGTTTTGGGGGTAGGCGGTCCCTGCGTCGGTGCCCTGGCGATGGGAAAGGGGGTTAGGTGTTGGCGTTAAAGAGTCCGGATTTGAAACACCTCTCACCACACTGCGCAACCACAACTCAACACTTGCAACACTCGGCTCCCCCCACTTGATACATCACCACACTCGCCACCTCCCTGACACGTCCAGAGTAAACACCAGCATACGAATGCTGCAGAAATTCAAACACTTGCCTTCTTATGGCCGTACGACTTCCTCCTCTTTGTTGGTGCCTTCTCAGAGGTGGCGGCAGGTTCATCCGATGGTGTTGTGGAGCCGGGGGGCTCATCCGCCGGCTTGGACAAGCCGAGGGGGCCATGCATCCGCTTGGAGGTGCTGGAGTGCGCGTCTGTTAGCGTGGAGGAGCTGCAGGGCTCATAAGTTTGCTTAGAGTGGCTTGGGGTCATATCAGTTGGCTTGGCAGGGCTGGGGGGTCCGTCCGTTGCTGTAGAGGAGCTGGGGGGCCCATCGCACTGTGTGCTTGAGGGGTGATCTGTGGTTGAGAGGGAGGGCGACCGGGTCACCAGAAACAGCAGCACAAGAAATTGAGCAGAATCCACAACCTCGCAGAAAGCAAAGCGTTTCGCTAATTGGGCACAGCACAGCCCCAACTCTACCCTGCACGGTGGGGGCCCTCACTGTGAGCCGGTCTCCCTTGGGTCCCCGCCTCCTTCCTCTTGTCTCCACCGGGTGCGAGACGTGCCCCCGCCCCCCCTGGCCTCTCCTCCTCCTCCTCCTCGTCTTCCTCCTCCTCCTCATCCTCCTCCTCCTCGGGCGCGGCGGACTTGGTGTTGAACAAGCTGCTGGGCAGCGCCGGGCGCTTCACAGGGAGGCCCTGGTGAGAGGAAGTCCCCGATGTTGAGAAGCCAAACACACGGCTGCATGGTGCAGAATCAGGGATTGTGGGCACAAGCGGTGCGACGGACGGTTGGCCAGCCACTCACCCCGATAGCGCCCGTCTTGAGCCTCAGTCGGCTGCCTCCTCGCATAGCGCCTGTGAGTGGCAGCATCTTCTTGGGCTTGTCCCCAGCTGCTCCCGTGCTGGCCACCCCCTGCCTGTGGAATGAAAGATGATATCAAATGAAGTTAAATCGTGAGTACGTTGGTATTCGCGTCAATCTTGCAGCAGACCGTTTGACAGTCTGCAGTAGTTTCACAGTAGACAGAAATGTTGGGATTTACCCTGACCTTGTAAACTCAACCCTAATACACCGACACCGATGCCCGCATTAACACCATCCCCATCGCTAACGAGCACGCTCACCTCGAACGGTAACCACAATCCGAACGGTAAAATATTTCTATGCACTCTTGGCTCGGGCTCTTATGCTGCCGCTTCACGTTCTCCCACCGTCGCCGTGAGCACCGCCAGCACCAACACGCGAGGACTCACGGGGGCAGCAGCGGAGGCAGCGCCGCGGGCCGCGCCACGGACGCCAGTCGCCGCAGCCTCTGCTGCTCCTTGCGCAGCTCAAAGGCGCGCACACGCATCCGCTTCCGCTGGGCGCTGTCGAGGGTGGCGCCCGCACGCACCTCGCTCATGTAGGCGTCCAGCGAGTCCTCGGTCTGCGCCTCGCGCGCCGCCGCCGCTGCGCAGTCGGGCGTGGATATGGAGCAGGGCACGAGCAGCACACGGCATGAGTGATGATGCATGTGCTCGTGCAGGTGGGTGGAGGTTCGTACAAGTGTGCGTGGGTGTGTACGGGTGTATAGAGGTGAAAGCGGATGTGTACAGGTTATTACGAGTGTGTACGGTTGAGCATGCGCAGGTGTGAATGGGTGTGTATAGGTGAGTGCACCAGCGCTGAATATCACACAGCAGGCAAGGTGTGACAATATCGGTGATCCGTCCTCCCGTGCCCCCACCCACCCCACCTCACTGACCTTCAGCGGCAACCTTGAGCTGCCCGTCCACATCCTCCAGCTCTCGCTCCACCTCACCCAGCTTGGCCACCTGTAGCGCACATCGTCCCGCAACAGCGAAGGGAATAAACCCATTGGGTAAGGAATTGCTCGCGCCGCCGGGGGTGTAGGTGCTCGACGGTCGGGGCGGCGGTACTTATCGCGTTCGTGCGTGCGCTCTCACCAGGGAGTCATAGGTCTCGGCACGATCCTTCACCCTGCCGGCCTTGCGCATGCGCTCTCTGCGCTTGTACTCCACCACGCCGGTGCGGTCCAGGAAGGAGTCATCGTCGCTGTCGTAATAATCCGCCTCCTCCCAGTCCTTGGACTTCCGCTTGCGGCTCACTGCGGCATGGCAGCATCAAGCGCACATCTCAGGCTTGCGTCTCGCGCATCGCTGCATCTCACCTGTTATAACTCGCTCGTCAAAAGATGTCACTCGCTTCTTACAAGACACCTCTGAAATGTCACCTTATTACATATTGGACATCATCTAACCCATCACATCCCACCTATTAAAAGCCGCGATCCACATCCGTGCCCATCACCTCCTATCCACCATATCAAATCACGCTCATCACATCTCACCCATTACAGCCAAATTCCCCAAATTCAGACCGCGTTTGTACGTGCAAGCCCGCGTGTGTACGTGTGTGCACATATGCGTACGTGCGTACCGGCCTCCTGGCGCAGCATGCCGCGGGCGTCCAACATTCGGCACGCCTCCAGCGCGCACTGGACCACCGCATCCTTCTTCTTCCCTGTGGTCACGACCTCAGCCATCACCTCGTGGCCGCTTGCGTCCTCCACAGGGAGGCTGGGGCAGAGCGGCACGACACCGCGTCACCGTGCGCCCTACACCGCAGTTGTCGCTAACCACTCGCCCTCTCTTGCTCTCTAGATCTCAATTCCTCTCTTTTGTTATTTTTTCACTCTCACTCGTTCGTTCTTTCACTCTCTCGCTCTCTGGATGAACGGGGGAGGAAACTGCTAAGGTGGGGAAGCGATCGTGGTGCTTACCTGACGCGGCACAGCCAGCTCCCGTGGGCTTGCTGGTCGAACTCGTACTCCAGCTCCAAACCTGACACACGTGCGGTGCACGAACAGCTCCTGAGTTATGGCTGGGGGTTATGAGTTTCTATCAAGATTAACCATTCAGGTTGGGGCTCATGTTAGGGGTTGGGTTACATGTTGGGATAGGGTTAATGTTATGGCTTGAGCGATGGCTAAGGTTATGGTTGGAATTCATGTTATAGCTAAAGGTTTAAGGGTGGGGATCGGGTCAAGAGCACAACCCACACCTTCACGGTCAAAGAATCCCTTCAAGGCCTTTTTGGGGTCCTTCACGTAGAAAGCCTCCTTCTCCTCTAGGAATCCAGCAGCAAACGGATTCTCCTCATCCTCCTCTTCCTTCTCCTCTTCCTCCTCGTCCGCGTCATCCATGTCTGGAGGTAGATAGGGGGGGCGGGTATCAGGATAATTACGTGAGAGAAAGATAATTATGATTGCGATCCTAAAGCCCCAACGTTATTCCCCGAGCTGTTACTATATCGGTCGCTCGGCTCTCCCCAAACAGACGCACGCACACTGGGCTTCATTTCTCATAGCAATCTCCGGGTCTCTGGTAGACTGGAGTACGTGGCACACAACTGGTAGTAGCCACAGCCATATCGAGACGTATGATAGATGTGGTGCGTCTGGCATGGAAAAAAATTTCCGCATTGCCGAGCCGGAAAAACCCAGTTGAAATTAAGTTCTGGACTTAACTAATTATCATCGTCGCTTTAACTTTGTGTTGGTTTGTTTACATTTAGCACGGTTGGCTACGTACGGTGCGAAAGGTCAGCATACATACATTTGGATCACGTGTAAAATGCTTATTTTAATTATATATATATATTTAAAAGCTGTGCACGCACCCATGCCCCAGGTGCAGCCAGCATATTCCTCGCTGCTGCTGGCTTTGGCTGCAGCGGCCTTGCCTCCGCGTGCCCTCTTCGCGTGGCCTTTGCTCTCTTTGTCCTCGTCTTGATCATCCTCGTCGTCCTCGTCCCCGAGCATGCGCCGCTCAAGTTCCACACGCTGGCGCCGATTCAGCTCCTGCAGCTCCGTGGGCGTCTCATCCGCCTCCGCCTCCTCGTCGTCGCTGGGGCCCTGGGCAGAAGGCGACAGGGTCACCCTTCGCGTCACCCGAGCCGCGGTGCCAGGGACTTCACGGGAGAAAGTAACGCAATCACAATGACAATGCCCTTAAATTTCGATTTAAAGCTTTCGTGACTGCAGGGATTCATATTCTTGGTTCTTTCGTAAAGTCACGTAGAAGGGAAATAATAAAATAATAAATATAAAACAATAAAATTCTCACGACGTTTGGTTTGCAACACACCTGATGATGATTGCTTGTGTTGCAATCGAAACGTCGTGAGAATTTTATTGTTTAATTATTATTTTATTATTTCCCTTCTACGTGACTTTACCGAAAGAACCAAGAATATGACAATGCCCCTTTTTGTATCCAGCAAAGCTGGACTCTCCAGACTCTGTTTAGCAGAGTTCTGCAGGTCACCATGGTGGAGGCAGGGGGGGGGGGGCAAGGAATATGCGGGGGGAGGCATGGTGGGGGGGGGGGGGAGCGCGCTTGTGGGGGATGCGCGGCGGGACCGTTCGGCGGGGGGGACTAGGGAAGGCGGGGGGGCAAGGGAAGAGGGGGGGGCTAGGGAAGAGGGGGGCTAGGGGAGGAGGACTAGGGAAGGCGGGGGGGCTAGGGAAGAGGGGGGGGCTAGGGAAGAGGGGGGCTAGGGGAGGGGGCCTAGGGAAAGGGGGGGCTAGGGAAGAGGAGGGGCTATGGAAGGGGGGGGGCTAGGCAAGGAGGGGGGGCAACTCCATCCTACCTGCAGCACCAACAGGCGCGTGCTGCCCCCAAACCGCAGCACGTGTCCCACGCGCACGCGGTGGAAGTGGCGCGGCTCCACGCGCGCCTTGTTGACGAACGAGCCATGGCTGCTGCCCAGGTCGTACAGGTAGAGGCCGCGCTGCTCGGGCAGCCCGTGCGCGCGGTGCTGCAGCACGGCGTGGCGGCGCGACACGGAGGGGTGCTCCAGCCGCACGGAACACGACTCCAGCCGTCCCACCACGAAGTAGCTGGCGCCCGTCAGCGGCACCGAGCCCACCACGGTGCCGCCCTTGAGCACCTCCAGGCCGAATGGCACGGCCGCCTCGTCCGCCTCGCCCGCCTCGCCGCCCCAAGCTGGCTCCGTGTACTCCAGCGGGGGCTCCGCGGGATGTTGCTGCCGCTGGGAACCGATATCGGGCCCGCGGGCCGGGCCCCGGCAACTGGGGCCGCTCACTTGCTCCGCCTCCCCGGCGTCGCCCCGCGCCGCTGCGTCTCCGGGACCCTGGGGCCCAGCGTGGACCGCTTCCCCGGGCGGCTTCTTGGCTCTGCGCGGGAGCGGCCCCGACAGCGCAACCGCGGGGAGCAGCGGCTTCTTGAACCCGCCGCTCTCGGCCTCAGGGGCAGCAGGGGCCTCAGGGGCCGCAGGGGCAGCAGGGACAGCAGGGGCCTCAGGGGCAGCAGGGGCCTCAGGGGCAGCAGGGGCCTTAGGGGCCTCTGGGGCAGCAGAGGCGCCCGGGGACTCCGAGTCAGGACGCGCGCCTTCTCCCACTGGGCCTCCACCAGCATCCCTGTCTCCCTCGGAGTCCTTTCCCGATGCCCTCTCTCCTCCCTCGGGGTTCCCATTGGGATCTGCGCCTCCCTGGGGGCCATTCTCGGGTCCCCCCTCTCTTCCCTCGGGGTCCTCTCGATGTCCCCGCGCCTCCGGAGTCTCCGGCGCGGCCATGCCCGCCGCGGTCGCCATCCGTGCGGCCGCGCTACGCGGAGGTGCGAGGGTGGCCGCCGGGACGCCACCTTGCTAAGGGAGGCGCCGCCGTCGTTCCGATGGGGGGGAAGGGGTTGGCGCGTGACGTTACAGGAGGCGGACACGTGGTCTGGGATTGATACTTCCCTTAGTAAAATGGATACCGGCGACGTTCGGCGGGGACGGCGCCGTGGTGCTGGTGCTGTTCGTGGTGGGGGTGTTCGTGGACTGCGTGCGGCCAGAGGCAAGCAGCAGAATTTGGTTCTGGACTGCGCCAAGAGACGCGCAGTCGACGAGAGGACGGAAGAGCGGCCAACAGGGAGCAATCCAAGATCCCATACCCTTCAACCCCTTATCAGTGCCCTACCTTATTACAGACAAATTCAGACCTTATTGGTCACCCCGTGCCCTTATAAATCCCAACGTTCTTCGTACAAAGTCCCATCGCAAGTGAGAAACACACTGACATTTATTTTTTCCCGTATTGAAATGGCTGTACGCCGTACGGACCTGAAAACTCAATTTCCCTGTAGAATACGGGCAACCCGTATGGGTTGACAGGTATGAGAACCGAGCAAACTGGGGGTGAAGGCCACTACCCAACTCAACACGAGCACAGCCCCAGCCAAAGCCATTGTTACCATCCAACCTCCAGTGCGCCCCGGTGCCTTCTCCGTTGTTGTAGAGTTACCACGGTTCGTTTCCGGCAGCTGGCCCGATTATTGCTGTTGCTGCAACGGCCACGATACAGGGGACATTAAAGACCCCCTACGTCATTAGTGCGAGGGTTGGCCAATTGTGCCCGAGTCCAAAGTTGCCAAATTCGAAAATTACACAGCAGGTTACGGAATGACCTCTGGGCACTCTTGCAAATTCCTGGTTTGAAGTTTTCCCTGGTTGAATAAAATAAACTCGCCTTCGCCCCTAATCAACTCGCCAACCAACGATTTGTGTTAGCCCCCCTTACATAACCATAATCCTGCCTCTTTCACCCGGCTTTTCGCTGTGGTTCCAGCACCATTAAGACGTTCAAACCACGTGTGCATTTCACATCTTGGCAAAGGTTAACATCACGAACCACGAGGAAGCAGGCTTCACGTGCTCTTCAGAGCAAGTTTATTGTCATCAAAATGCGATTGGAACTCAGCGGTCTGCCATCACGGGTAACGTAAAACAAAATAAACTGCAGCAACTGTGTTAAACGAATCTCAACCCGCGCAAGGAACTCGTATTTACAAAGCACTTAAAAGCAGTGGATGTGAATGACTGCGTGGGTTTAATCACATCGGTTTAAACGTCACGGCAGGTTGAACAAAATCTCAATTTCCCTTCATGAGCCATGATCAGTCCACTTCTGGATGAGGCCTACCAAAGCCATCACCCTCCTCTCAAGGTCCTACAATGTAACAATCCATTCTAGCACCTGAACACAAGATCGCTCCACGTCCACAGGGGACGTCCTCAGAGGCGTGTTCCCTCCCTTGGCCAGTAACATACGTTATGTCAACTAAAGGGACATTTCTCTTAGCCGGCACCGATTCAGAAAGCAAACGGAAGGGAATATCCTTCAAAACGTTTATACAACACGCCATGTGCTCTGGATGCAAATTGCCAAATCTGGTCACGTGTTCACGATGTCGGCGCGACCCTAGTTCCACACTCAGCGTACTGTCCTGTTGGTAATGTACTTCGTGCCACTGGCTGCCCACGTGTATAGGTGAAGCCAGGCAATATTGACTGCGCATGTACACAGCTTTAAAATCTCCGACCAACCTGGAACAGGACCACCTTAACCACGCGATGTGCCAAGAGCACAGGTGCAAGAATTCCAATCTCAACTTCCACAAGGGTGGGCAGGATTGGAAACACTTTGTAACATGGATTCCCTCGTCCATGTCTACAGCTTCCACCCAAATGGACGGTGGTGAGGCTTCCATCCAGTTGGTCACTGCACGGCCCAACCATCCTAAACTCCGTTTTAGATTAGGCGGGAATGATAATGGCAGTAGCGGCTGTGGTCGTGGCGCCGCAGTGGGGAAGATGATCCAAGTGGCGTGGAGGAAGACTTCTGTGTCCGCGTTAGCAGGAGTTTCTGGAGCAGCCACCAACAAGAGAAATGTGGGGTGTGGACTATGGAAGGCACAACCGCACACGATGCTTATCAGGGAGCAGACATGGGCGGTGGGGGGCGGGAGAGCTAATGAGTGGAGTAGCACCTGTAGCACGGGAGGCCGTGCCAGCCCCTCACATGATGAACACCTTTTCTATCTGTGAGAAGTTGAACACCTCCTTGGTTCGGGGGCATGCCACCTTGTCGCCCTCACGGATGGACACGAGCGACTGTGGGGAGGATGACAAATGACATTGGTCATGACAGCAGCAATACCAGATTCCCAGAATGGCTATTACCGCATAGCCAATGACACATTGTATTGTCTGATTTTAAAGCACAGTGTAAAGTTAATTATTTGCCAGTAGGCAATATGGATTAAAAAAAGCCCACGCCTTTTTGAAAGCTCATATTTCCATCCCAGTCCCTCACCCATAGCAGGTGCTGCCCAAACCCAGTAATTGCCCTGAAGACAGAGAAAGTCTAGATCACACGGCACCCATGCGTTCTCTTATTCCCACGTTATCGCTGCACACACACGAGGCACTGAATCGCAGCAGCAGTGCCTCAGCAGCCGAGCTATGTTGTAACGACCCCACTGCTGCCCCGCCCACACGCACGTTGTAGCTGTAGATGTAGCCGTTGGGCAGCATCATGGGGGGGTTGTTCTCGTTCATGACTTGGCCGGACACACGGCACACGAGGCGCGAGTTGGCGCAGTGCGCCATGGGCAGCGGCGTCGCCAATTTGTTGAGCGAGCGGCAGCACACAGGGCACTCGGCATTGCGGGCTGAGCCATCCTCTTTGTAGCACTGCCTGTGGCGCCGTCAAGGAGCATCCCAGCAAAAGCAGCTCATGGCTTCAGTTTGGGGAGATTAAATACTCCAAACTCAAGCGATAGCAAGTTCAGGGCAATATACTAAATGTGATGCAATAGCAGTGCCTTAATTATCGCCGCTTTTCTCCGCATACAGAACGAACAGCTTCTCCGGATAACTAGTCTGGTGGGAGCACAGCACAAGCGAGGAGCTACTTTCCTCCGAAAACGAATTTCAAGAGCCATCATTTTGTCCCATCACAAGCCCACCCAGTCACAGACATCGAGGAGTTGGCAGGAGAGGCAGGGTGGTGGGTATGCACAGGCCGACGTGCGTCCATATAGAGGAGCGCCTGTTAAACGTGGGCAAGTGCAAGAGCCAAGGATACGGAGTCTTGATGGCTGAGAGGCCACACTGCAGGGTCACCGTGAACACCGAGTCATTGCTGAGCTGGTGCAGGCGGTAGTTGTCGTAGCGGAACTGTTGGATCAGGATCTTCCAGCGCGACGGATCCAGCAGCTCCTGTAGGAGCCAAACGCAAACGGTTCAGAGCACGAGGTGTGACTGCCGATTCGCACCACCGGCTGACAAGACTGTGTACACTGGGTATGCCATGTTATGTGTGCGTGCAATCTGCGAAGGCTGTATGTGTGCAAGCACTGAGTAGACTGCCGTATTAACGGTTGGCAGTATGGAAGCACAGGTGGTGCGCGTCTGCCAGTCATGTCTGACAGTCTCCCCATAACACCTTGGTCTATCTTGTGACCTCTTGCCAGTGAGCCTTCCATACTTCATGTCGCCTCGGGGTGCACCGAGCCTAATAAGTGCTGTGAAGTCACCGCCACTTAGTGGCGAATGATTGTTGTTGTTGTTCTGCTTGTGAGCTGCTTATTTAGCTCGCCTTGTACGGGGAGAGGTGCGTGTCCACGGGGAAGGCGAGCATCCCCATCACCAGCTTCACCTCTTCCAGCTGCGACCCCTCCGCTGTGCTGAAGTGCTTTCTCGCGTGGCTACACGCGCGACACAAACACCGACATGTTAACCACATACGGCAACACATCTACACACAAGCCAGGCACGACGTCACGTTGGACACAAGAGGAGCCCCACAATAAAATAAAAGCCCACGAGTGTATGTTGCAGTAGATTGAGCTATTGTTAGTGCATGGACTACTTTGTCTGTGCACGACTGTATATGTAAACTAATATATGTAAACGAATGTGTGTGTGTACGCACTCCTATGTGGTAACTACTGTGTGCATGTGCACACTACTATGTATGTACTTGAGTGCAAATGTGCACACTCCTGTGTATGTGTGTACGACTGTGTGCCCATATGCTGTTGGTAGTCCACGTACCGGACCGCTTCCAGCCTCCGGTTGTGCCGGATGAGCTCGATGAACTCCTGAATTCGCAGGCTGAACTCCAGGCAGCTCTGGCTCCCCGGGGGGGCCGGTGCGCATCGACCGTGTCCCGACACCAACACATGGGGAACACCGCAGTGCAGGCGAGGCATGAAACTAGCAGCTGCCACAGAGATCCTCATCCACGCCTTCATCACATCCCAAATTGACTACTGCAACTCTCTCCTCTTATTTATACCCCATATCCTTAATTTCCAAATTCCAGAGATCCAAAATGCTGTTCCCAGACGTTCAACCCACACCTGTAAATAAGACCTCACATCACCCCAATACTTCAATTTCTCCACTGGCTCTCAATACAATTTCGGATAAATTTTAAGATCGCATTCATTCATCGCATTCAATGTAATCCATTGACTCGCCCTTACCCGCCTATCTCTTAATTTAATTATAAACCCCTCCACGGACTATTTTCTCCAGCAAGCAAGGCTTTATTAAAACATCCCATATTAACCTTTGCACAATGGGAGGTTGCTCATTCTTCTCTGCCCATTGGGAGGTCGCTCATTCTTCCCTGCTATTCACGGTGTCAACTCCCTGCCCCTGTTCATTTCAGACTCAGGACCTTACTTTTTTTCTCTGCCTATGACCGAATGCCATTCGGTTTTTATATATATACACACACACACTTATAGTATTGTACAGCCTTGTACATAACTATTCTTAGGTTTTTTCGGTAAAGTCACGTAGGTAAAACATTAAAATTAATAAAAGTAAAATAAAATAAAAATCACGACGTTTCGGAGGCAACACAAGATTCCGTCTTCAGGTGGAACCGTCCCAGCCACGACAGCTGTATCAAGTAAATGAGAGATTGCAAGAGCTACCACTCCGTATATATAATGGTTGGAGAGGGGGAAGGGCCAAGTACGGCACACTCTTTATTAATATGGTAAGGTGAGGCTTAAGAGGCTGAGCCTTTGTTATGGAGAGGTACGGTTTGTGACTAAGCCTGGCCTACATAACAATAGTGTGAAAAATGAAACAAACTAAACATGGTAAAACAAGCCTGGCTGTCTATCAATAACCTGTAATAGTTGTCTGTCAAATACCATGGTCCAAATAAGTGTAGTTAAATCTTTTTTGCATGGTTTACCATGTTTAGTTTGTTTCTTTTTTCACACTATTGTTATGTAGGCCAGGCTTAGTCACAAACCGTACCTCTCCATAACAAAGGCTCAGCCTCTTAAGCCTCACCTTACCATATTAATAAAAAGTGTGCCGTACTTGGCCCTTCCCCCTCTCCAACCATTATATATACGGAGTGGTAGCTCTTGCAATCTCTCATTTACTTGATACAGCTGTCGTGGCTGTGATGGTTCCACCTGAAGACGGAAGCTTGTGTTGCCTCCGAAACGTCGTGATTTTTATTTTATTTTACTTTTATTAATTTTAATGTTTTACCTACGTGACTTTACCGAAAAAACCTAAGAATATGAATCATTGTAGTCACGAAAGCTTCAAATCTAGAATTGTACATAACTGTGCATCACTGCGTGCACGGAGCAGCCGTTACCTTCATCTTGCGGAGGCGGGACTTGTTGTCATGGCACCAGACCAGGCAGGTGGCCGTCTCCTTCTTCTCTAGCGACTCCTCCACGTCCTTGGCCGTCACAAACATCTCGATGTTCACCAGATCCTGTCGCATGGCACACGCCATCAGATATCTCGCAAACTCCATTTTTATAAAAAATATAATAAATAGGGGCGAATATGGCAAAGCGAAGGTGGGTAAACAGAGAGAAACGGTGGTCCTTGGAGGGTTGGTGTGCCATGGAGTCTGATGAGGCACGGGGGGGGGGGAGTGAAGCACAGTGGGGCATGGAGGATAATTTTGAGCACAAAGAGAGGTAGTCGGTACAGCCAAGTGAGAGTGGTGCATGGACCAATCAGGCTAAAGCAGAGGTCAACGTTGGAGGGCTTGGTCCATAGGAGGCAGCAGTGGGTGTGTGATGGAAGGTCGGTGGTCGATTTGATTGATGGGAGGGAATAGCAGCCACGAGGGGCTAGTCTGAGGTGTGTGATGAACGGGAGTCATCAGCGGTGGGTGATGGGAGGGAGTAGTTGGTGGTGATCCGTGGGACAGTAGGTAGTCGGGAATTGCAGGGGCCCCGATCTCACCTCGATGCCGCTTTGCCGTGCCAGGTGGATTGCCGTCATGTAGTAGCCGCAGCGCAGCAGGTGGTCGACCATCATGCGCTCCATGCGCTGGCGCTTCCACAGACTCACGGCCGCCCAGTGCTCACCCGCGTGCTCCTTCAGGTGCGCCACGCGGCGCTTGCACAGCCCTGCGCTCTCCTCCTCGGCTTGCACAGACTCGGCCGCCTGCCCCGGCCACGCAGCCCGTGTCACCGGGGAGGAGAGAAAGAGGGGTCACAGGGAGATAAAAAGGGAGCAGGATCCCCGGGGATTAGTAGGTTTAGCAGAGATCCGTGTCGAGAAATATGTCGGGTACCTGCAACCACACTGACTTCAGTCGTAAGGGCACCAAGCTCTCACCCTACGCTACTCAAAATTAACCACGCCTGTAAAAGTTGCAAATTGGTGGCAGGGTTTCGATTTAAAGCTTTCGTGACTGCAGGGATTGATCTTCTTGGTTCTTTCGGTAAAGTCACGTAGAAGGGAGATAATAAAATAATAAAAATAATACAATTCTCACGACGTTTCGGTCACAACGCAGACGCTGTCTTTCCGACAGACCTGTTCTTCACCTGAGGACGGCTGCTTGCGTTGTGGCCGAAACGTCGTGAGAATTGTATTATTTTATTATGTTTTATTTTTATTATTTTATTATCTCCCTTCTACGTGACTTTACCGAAAGAACCAAGAAGATGGTGGCAGGGTTGTTGGATCACGCAGATAATTGAGCAAACGTGTGAGACGCCTGTCTTCAAGTAAACGTGGCGGTGGTGCCACCAGGGTGCAGTGCAGCAAAGTAGGCTGGGGGCTGCACCTTGCGCTTGAGCGCCGTGAGTTTGTCCACAACGCCATCAAGCAGCGACACCACGGAGCCGACGGACGAGCACCCGCCCAGCGCCCGCTCCAGTTCGGCCACGGCTGCCACGGCGTGACTCGCCTCCCGGTCCACGTGCTTTTGAGCCGCGCGGAATCGCTTGTTCAGAGTCTCGTAGGGAACCTGCGGGCACAGAGAGAGACCGCCGGACTTGGTCACGCATTTCACAGCTCACCCCTCCCAGCTGTTGAACACATCCACTCACGATGACCCAGACATCCTTCGTCACAAAGAGCTCAGTCATGGGTACCCAGATCCTCTATCACTCATATCACCTACTGGTCATATTCCTTGGGGGTTGTGCTGATTAAACAGGGTCAACCCAGACCCCTCGACTGGACAGGGTGTGGAGAATACAGGCAGCAGCTGGTGGATCCGTCCACCGACGGCGACTTCGCGAGGGCTCTGTGGGACCCAATGGACGGAATCTCCTTGCTCCTGACCCGGGTCCGCGCGCGGAGGTACCAATGACACGAGACCCCGACGACTCTACCGGTCACGCGGATCCGTGGCGCAGGGAGAGTCGATATGGACCAGACAGCCAAGGAGAGAAAGGGAAATCCGCGGACATTGCGGATAGGTTAGTCTCGGGGTGGGACGGGGAAGACAGGGCCACGGCCGCGAAAGGTCCACCAGACAACAAAGGACAGGGCCCGCGTGAGAACCCAGGGCCCATGGAAGAACTGGGGTTGAGGGCAATCTCTGCGGGTTGAGACGTAGGGCCCCCACGCCTCTCTGCCTAGAAGCGCAGTCCCACGGCCTCATCGTTTGGCGAGGCCGCGTGTCCTGCGCGCGGGGAGGGGGATGAGGAGTGACTGGGCGGAGCGGCACCTTGAGCGTCGGGTACTCCTGAACCTTGAGGGCCATCCACAGCTGCGAGCCCGACTCGCGAACCGCCATTTCACCGCCGCCTCCTCCTCCACTTCCAACGCCTCCCGCTGCTGCTGCTGCGGGGGCTGCTGGGGCTGCTGTCAACACGGCGCGAGGCATGGCGGGCGTGTGGGACACGGGCGGGGGGGGGCCGGAAGAGGTCACGAGGGGCGGGGGGTAGAGCGCCGGAAAGGGCGGGGGAAGAGGCGGGGCCCGATCACTAAGGGGGCGGAGATGTTTTTTTGACGTAGGTAAAAAATAAAAATAAATAAAAGTAAAATAAAAATAAAATGAAAATCACGACGTTTCGGAACCGTCACAGCACGATAGCTGTATCAAGTGGATCCGTCCACCGAAACGTCGTGATTTTTATTTTATTTTTATTTCTATTATTTTTATTATTTATTTTCATTTTTACCTACGTGCCTTTACCGAAAAAACCTAAGAGTATGAATCCTTGCAGTCACGAAAGCTTCAAATCTAGAATGTTTTTTTTAGTTTCGCGACTCGAGGGAGGCGGGGTCTCAGTGAGGGGCGTGGTCTCGGTGAGGGGCGTGGTCTCAGTGAGGGCGGGGTCTCAGTGAGGGCGGGGTCTCGGTGAGGAACGTGGTCTCAGTGAGGGGCGTGGTCTCAGCGAGGGGCGTGGTCTCAGTGAGGGGCGTGGTCTCTGTGAGGGGCGGGGTCTCAGTGAGGGGCGTGGTTTCAGCGAGGGGCGTGGTCTCGGTGAGGGGCGTGGTCTCGGTGAGGGGCGGGGTCTCAAGAAGGGCGTGGTCTCGGTGAGGGGCGTGGTCTCAGTGAGGGGCGTGGTCTCACCGAGGGGCGTGGTCTCACTGAGGGGCGTGGTCTCAGCGAGGGGCGTGGTCTCAGTGAGGGGCGTGGTCTCAGTGAGGGGCGGGGTCTCGGTGAGGGGCGTGGTCTCTGTGAGGGGCGGGGTCTCAGTGAGGGGCGTGGTCTCAGTGAGGGGCGGGGCCGAGAGACAGGGCTCAGACGTGTAAGTGGGCGTTGTTTTGTGTTGCGACGTACGCAGTACCAGCAGTTCAGGATGACAACGCTCGCTCACCCAGGAGATCCTCACTGAGTGAATTAAGACTGTTTTTAAGTTTTCACAGTAGGTGGCAATGTTGCTACAGTATATATATGATCGCCATTGAGAACTTTGCGGTGAATTATTTTCGAAATGGACACGTTTGTACCACGACGACGTCACGCAAAGGCCAACTCTTGTGAATGAGGTCACGGGATCTTTAACGTCCACTGCACTAGGAGCATGAGGGCAGCATATAGGAGGTTCATGATTGGCACTTGATAGCCCTGAGGTAGAGATGGAAGCATAACTCATGACAGAGATGGGAGAGTTGTATACGTGGAGGAATCGCATGCAGATCTCTGCAGAAGCAAGTATTTGTGCAGAGTTTACGTCAGGAATCAAACCGTGTCTCAAATGAAGAGGAAGTTCCAGATGTTGAAGCGGGACCAGTTGTCGGAACAGAATTAAATGATTTATTTACCAAAGGGGCCGTCCATAAAAGACGTCACGCGATTTTCAATGTGGCACTGCACTCTGATGTTGTAGAAGAAAACACATTCCTGCGGAGGGAGCTGGTAGGAATGTTGGGTTGCTCGGTCAATGGCCAGGGTCAACGGCGGCGTGGTGTATTCTGCAAATATGGCCGACTGTGAGGGCGGGCACAAGCCGGCGTGAGTAGGTTAAACGTTGAGTTTTATAAGGTCACCACGGGGTGACCAGCCCCTCCCCACCCAGCCCTACCCCTCCCACCCCCCACCCAGCCCCACCTTCCCCACCCAGCCCCTCCACACCCCACCCTCCCCACCCATCCCCACCTTCCCCACCCTCCCCTCCCCACCCAGCCCCTCCCTCCCCACCCAGCCCCACCCTCCCATTTTTGGATTCACGACGGACGGACGGACACAATAATCCCCTGTGGGCTGGTGGAACCAGGAGGTTCCTATCAGTAACATTTATTAAAAAGTATATTTAATTAAGTAGAACGTGCTGTCTATAGTTATTTAAAGTTGCGCATTTTGATGTAACGTCACATTTCTCACCCCCCCCCCCCCCATTGTCACATCGTCACAAATGTCTGACCCCCCCCCCCAGTTGCGTGACGTCATTTAGGGACGGCCCCAAACGCGTGCAGAGGAATGAAACACCTCGACCTCTGAGGAGCATGAAAAAGGGATTTTATTCAGTGGAGAACAAAATCTTAATGCAATTTCATAGATATAATCAATATCAGTCATACAAATAGAGCACCTACGTTGAGATTACACACAAGGATATTCACGGCGAATTTACCAGAGACGTACAGCACACGGACACCACAGCGATGTCCCACGCCGCAACCATCCCCTCACAGTCCTGTGACAAAGACAAAGCTCCCCCGTATAGCCTGTCACAGACTGTTGGGACAAGTGCTATAGTGAGCACCTCTTAATGTCGGCACGGCACACGAGGGAGTGGCATGGCTAACAACTGCGTTCGACCGCCTTTGCTTCTTCAATGATGATGTTTACACACCGCACCAGGTACTCATTTTAAGGCTGAGTCGACCTAGAGGCGGTCCAAATCCGGTTCATTTGGTCGTGAGCGGGAATCGATCGAACTCGGGTCGCCGTGCAGTGCGCTAACCGCTGCTTCACCGCTCCCCATCGCATTAATCCATACAGGACCTGCACTCCAACTGCGTTCATCACTCCATCTCTGCTTGGAAGGTCCTATTGAGCACGTTCCCTCCTCTGGCTGTCACTCAGCTGTTGTTGTTGTTGTCACGCTTGCCTAAACCCGCTGGCATTTCTTTAGCCTCTCACCTGATTCAAAAAAAAATGTTATCCTTCATCTTCGGTAAACCCCCGGAGGGTGAGGGGTCTCGGGGTGGGAGGGGGCTTCACGGGGAGGGAAGGTTAGGTGCTTTTTTTTTCTTTCAAAAGACACTTATAGCTCAGATTTCAGGGTCGTGAATTCGAAACTTCTCGCTTCCACTCCCGTCCACTTCGCCCGGTTTTTCGGCTTTGGACTTCGACGCCTCGGAACGCAAACTCTCAAGAGTTACAAACAATAGGGCCGATGTATTTACTTACCTAACCAAGCTGCTTTACCTGCTCATCTACGCTTCTACCCGCCCGCCTGCCTCCGTGCTGGCATGCCCACCTACCTATCTTTCGGCTTACTACCTGCTCACCTGTTTGCTCACCTATCCCAGTGACTGGTTATAATCAATTCCAGACTCTGTCTTCTCGACAGACCTGTTATCCACCTGAGGACGGCTGCTTGCGTTGTGGCCGAAACGTCGTGAGGATTATTTTATTATGTTTTATTTTTATTATTTTATTATTTCCATTCTACCACGCACAGAGACAGGCGAGTATAGTCAAGCATGGGGATGTGTGGGCTACGCTCAGGTTGTCGTGCTCGCGTACATCCCATTGTTGTCAATCTACAGTTGGATGAGGGTCTCCCCACGCCCTGTGGGTCATGAAGGATATATGAACATACTTCACCAATCTGGTCATTGCGGGTTGGTGAAGGAGGGGGACAGTGTAGAATAACAATGGATTATGTTGCCTTCTGCCGCCCGCAATGTCGACTGCATCATTCTTTTCTGCACGGTGGTCACCCATCCAAGCAGTATCCAGGCTCAATTTATGTACGTTAAACTTCTTTCGCACCATACGTAGCTAATTGTAGGTGCGGGGGGGAAGGACACCAAACTAAACACAAAATGTAGTTCTAAAGAAATTAGTTTTCAATTTGCTTATACTTGCGAAATCTGCCGAGATCGGCCGCATAAGGTCATATACTGGCTGCATTGACAAACGATTAATCATCGCGAACGCCTCGCAACGCGCGGAGTGCTTTATTTAACCAGGCGAGTAGTCATTGGGTCTTGCGCAAGGACTACCTGCCGGTCTGAAATCGCGTGGAATCAGTTTCTCGCATTCACCATTATCATCATCGTCATCACCGGCCACGGTCAACCCACTGCTAGATGGAGGCCTCCCGTAGCCGCTGCTACCTCTCTCGATCCCTTGCGATGTAACAAACCGCCCAGAAACGTCACACGAGCTGCGATCGCTCCTTCTCCTCGGTTGATGTCCTCTTGTGTGTCTTGCCTGCTACCCAGTCACTCGTCTTGACAATCGGTCAGCATCCCGCCACGCTACGTGTCCTGTTCAATCCCACTCATTGTATCGCAATTAACTTGCGAACGTTCTCTAATCCTTGTATTGCTCTTTCTGACTGACTTCTTTTCTGGTTGACTTCAATGCCTGACATGTTGGCCTCTGCACAGACAGACAATAGGCAGAACTTACAGCCTGTGCGAAAATTAAATAACGTCTTTTCAATGTCTTGAATGTTCGTCCTATCCTACAGCAGACGGTAATTCCCAGCTGCAATCACCTGGCACATGTTAGGGGGTTTCCAACAGTGACTCCGGGGCGGATCGAGGATCCCAGGTTCACGCCACTCCCCCTCCGCTTTAATTCAATTAGCGAGGCAGCTGCGCACGGATGATCGAGCCCTCGCAGCTGATCTCGCGTCTCCACGGCGACCGAATCAAGCGCATACACTTCGCGTGACTGCTGTCCGTATCGGGCTGCAACTCACGCAAGCAATGACGCAGGTATCCAGGAGCCCGTCCCCCCCACCACCCACCTCGCACCCCGCCCCCCGTAACCTCCTCCCTTACCTGGCGACGTGCCGCCAGATGCCCTCCTCTCGTGTTCGCACACGCGTGCGTGCTCTGATGTAACCGCCAGCCATGTAAGTCCGCCTCGATTTGCATTGCGAAAAGCCACGATTTCACCACGCGTGGCGCCGCGTGGCAGTTGAGGCCATTTGAATAAAAGAAGATTGGTGGACCCGGCACGGTGGGGCAATGGGGGTTTGGAGACCGGGAAGAGGGGAATATTTCTCGCTGGTCCGAGGGATTGGGGATAATTCACGTAGCAGTAGAGGGATGCACGTGTTGGGAGCAAATCCCCACACCGAGATCTCGCCAGCCGACTCAGTGTCGGTATTCCCCGCGGTGAGTAAACCCGGGGGGGGGGGGGGGTTAATGGATCACGAATACATTTGTTAAACTATCCAGCCTAAAGTCAAGGTGACGAAGATATTATAATGCAGTAAGTTGTTTCGTGAGCCCGTCTGTGAGGACCCCTTGTATGCGTTGGTGGGGTTTCTCCGATTCTCTCTCCAACACGAAACGAAACATTTGCAGGAACTTACCAAACTTCCTAATGTAGCAGGACCCTGCGGAAAAAGTTTTTAGACGCAGGGGGCTTTTTGTGGATAGTCAAATAGATGCTCTGCTGAAATGGGCATTGAGGTGATGCTTATTTTTGTACAGTATATGTAATGAACTTCTTTCGCACCGTACCTGCTCCACCGTTCTAATCTCAGCCAGTGAGCCAGTGACGGAAATTCCCAATTTCTATGGCAGGGGGGTGTCTATACATTAGACATTTGCTGTGGACTTCTCCATGAAGTGGAACTCTTTTTAAAAGTGGAACTCATTCGGAGGGTTAATGGGCTGAGTTAACCTCAAACAGGATTTCCGCTCAAGTATCCGTTCTGCAATTGGTTAATGCACTGGATTTGCGTTCCAGAGCTCTCTGTTTCAATCTCCCGGCGTGGCAGTTGAAACAATGGGAACGTTAATTAATTCCCCACGCCCCTGTCCACCCAGCAATGTAAGTGTGTGCACCACAGTCACAGTCATTCGGCAGGTCTCTCGCGTCGGGTGGGGTAAAGTGTGGGTACCCCCACGTCTTCCAAGACGTCTGACCAGCGTGAAAAAGTAGGCCAAATACTCTAGAGAGGTGGGGAGGATAACTGTAGCTCCTTCTAATGGAGGCGCTTCTTCCACCAGAAGTGGCGTGCGCGAGCAATTTCAGGGCTGTATCTTTAACTTTTTTTTATTTAAAAACATATTATGGTTAAAAACATATATAGGTTAAATAGTAATATAAAACTCCATGATATGGGGAAACTCAACTGCATGTCCTGAAAAAGACCAGTGTAAAGCCTTTTCATCAACGCTGGAACAAAGTGTATTCGCATTTTTTTTTATTCCATTGGTTACATATTGCGCTGTCAAAACTCAAATCATACCGTGTTCTGGTAGAGTCGCTACCAGTAAACAAATAACATTCTACAGGCGTCATTCACCCGTCACGTGTCCCCCGCAGCAGCGTGTTCGGGCCACTGCCACGTCTGGATTCGTAGGCAAACCCAGCGATTCATTTCAGCCGGGGTTTGTCCGGGTCGGCGACCAGAAAAATATTCCGCACCCAGCACACCACATCAAGTATGATCGCTACGGCTGTTGGAAACAAGTCCCGTGCCTCCTATCAGAACACAGCGACCCGGGAAGTAATCGGCGATGAATAACGCCCTGGGTGCTTCTATGGGTTTCACGAATAACAGGTTAAGTATAAATAACAACAGAGTGTTTGTTTCTATCACTGAGAAGATGGAGGCGGTTCTCCCGATTGGCTCTCATTTGGAACTATTTAGCTCCTACAACAGAGCGATGTGCATTGAGAAGAATGCTTTTAATCGATGTGTATGTTATCCGCTATATGCCATATGGATCAAAAATATTGACATATAAAATGGAACAAAAACGCAACAGGATCGCTGAGAGATGCGTGCTTCTGATTGCATTGAGAAGCAGGAATATGTGAAGTAGACAACACACGCAACTTTCAACATCGCGTTTTTTTGACTTAAGAACAGTCCGCGTGGGTGGGACACGTCGCCAAAAGGAATCATGGCCGGGCCGGTGGTCAAAACCACAGACGGAGTGGCAGCTAAATGAGACAATGCGCCCACGAGGAAGCACACCGCTGGTCTCCTTATTGCAGCAACTCAATGAGTTGTTGCTTCGCAAGAGTGAGGAGGATGGCGACGGCTTGGGGAGGCCTCCGTCCAGCTGTGGATAGACCACGGCTCATGGTGGACAGGACAAGTGCGGTTGTGATGGTGTTGTTGATGGTGTGGGTGGAGGCTCATGAATGAAAGATACTCATTTTAGAGGGGCATTCTCCTCTGTCCAAAAGCTGGTGGGGGGGGGGGGGGCAGCCGTTTCGCTTGGCCCCCATGTTCAATCGATGACTGGATAATATTTTAAAATAAATCCCCAATAAAGCCCCCGATAGCCCATAGAGGGGTGGACGGACCCCTTCTCCAAGTTTCCCTCACTTGTCTCGCCTGGCTGCGACATCATCAACCCTGCACGCTCCCCCTATCGGCCTATCCCATCCGATTTTGGAAGCTAAAGGGCTTCAGCCTGGTTAGTCGTTGGAAGGGGAGGGGGGGGATGTAGGAGCAAGTATTATCTGCACCAACATGCAAATGGGGAACAGCTTGGAGTAGGAACTGTGAATTGTAAACGTTGGGGAAGAGTCGGCCCTTACAGGTATTGCGCGTTTACATGCAAATAACTGCGGAGCGCTGAGCGGAGCAGTCCGCCCAGCCCCCTCCCTCCTCCCCCCCTTTCACCCCGCAGCTCTGGAAATCCCCACCGAGGAGGGCTGGTGGGGGGTTGGGGTGAGAGACCCTGAGAACGCCGTGTTCCCGGTTGCTCTGAGAGCCACGCCCGGCTTGGAAACTCCGCACGCGACCCGTTGTATAAAACCCCCGACACTCCCCCAGCAGACCTCACAGAGTTCAGAACTCTCAAACACCACGGAGTTTCAGGCATCTCAGACCTCAGCTCGGTGCACAATGTCCACCTCGACAATGACCTCGGCGTGGCTGTTTGGCCGCGACCCCGCGTGCCAGTGGGGCGCGTCGCACCTCGGCGGAGATGTCAAGACCTCCTTCGGGGAGATGGAGCAAGTGGACTCGGGGATCTGCTCGCTGAGCGACGAGGACATGGCGAGGATGAGGAACCTGAGTCTGCACTGCGGGGAGGTGGAGAGATGCGAATACGGGGAGATGAGTTTGCCCGAAGACACAGACGAGGACGGAGACAAGTGAGGACGCGCACGCGGACACACGGACAACGCACGCGGACACGTCGCACACTGACAGCATTCACGGAGACAGGGTGGTGGGGTGGGGGGCACAGAGGGCACGGAGTGGGTGCACAGGAGACAGAGCAACATTGCCCCGTGGCTTACATGTGGAACTAGTGATTATTCGCGAGCGACTGTTAATGTCAGACGAGGCACATGAGGGGACGGTTTGGCCAACCACGTGAGCATCCGATTTACGCGGTTGGCTACGTGCGGTGCGAAAGAAGTTCAAACATGCATACAGTACTCACGCCCGGTTGCCTTTGCTGAGTTGATCTAGGGCAGGTTCAGAGTTATAACCATTCACACACGTTCAACAACACTACACAGCAATGCTGCCGAGCACTGTTTTGTAACACATCAAATACCGTACACACCCGTACACATACGTTCAGAAGACACACACACACTATGCATTCAGAAGACACTGCTGTGGATGCCGAGGTTGCTATACCCTGGGCTCGCTAGGAGAACGCAGTGCAGAACATAGGTCGCGGGACTCGACCTGTTCCGTCTGTATGTGGGTAGGGTGTTGATTTTGATTTTAAAAAATCTCGATAGATTGGGAAACCAAGCGACGTTTTGAGCCTGGACATTGCTTTCATGGGCACCCACAATTCATACAAACGTGTTACCGGCTGCGAACGGGGCTACGTGGGACGCGTCAGCGGGCAGGGCAAGTCCGTTGTACTGTGCTTCGATGCTCCCACATCGATACTCCCCCGACTTTTGCCAACACGCACTGACCAGCGCAGTGAAGTTTGGCCAAACAACCCCCCGAACGACCGACGCACGTAAAGGGTCACAGACGATTTGTACAACAAAAAAATTCCCACCCGTGACAAATTCTGGAATGAATCCTTCTTCGTCGTGTCGAGACGTGACCGCGTCACGGCGGATTTACCCAGCCTGAGCTGTTCCACTCGCAAGTCAAGCGACCGATCATATCGGCGTGTATTACAACATCGTCACCACTATCGTCATCGTCAGCTATGGTCAACCTACTTCTGGATGAAGGCCTCTCCCCCTCCCCGCCCCAAGCCCGGGATGACGCAAGCGAGTGGAATTACCGGACTGGGGCAATTACCCCGGCGGTCGGGCAAATAACGCTGGTGGAAACCACTTCGAGCTATGAATAGAAAAGCCGTAGTTAGCACAAGCGACCTTTGTCAGTCGATGTCGTTTTATGAGACCTGCCCACATCCAATGGGCAGGTTCCATACAACACCTGGTAAAGTAGGTCTGTGTCATACCAACTTTACCAGGTGCCATAACCCTCTTCCTCCAGGCGTCACCAAGAGCCGCCTTCGCAGTTTACTGACAGTAATTGCATACTGTATGCTGAAGCACGGCATTGACCCCAGAGTGACTGTGTGTTCCCACAGCCTCCTGCACCTCGCCATCATCCACGAAGCCAGACACGTGGCTCACGAACTGCTCAGGAGAGACCTGCAGCGCCGCCTCCTCAACGCCACCAACCACCTCATGCAGGTGAGCCTCCCGGGGCCTCTCCACCCTCTCACCAACAACCACTCGGTGGCTATGAGCCGACGATACAAAGATGCCCCGTATAGCCCTTAGCAGACTGTTGGGGAAAGTGCTGTTAGCGAGCACCTATGAAGGCCGGCAAGGCATATGCCAGGGTAGGTAGTCAGCACCACGCCCGGCCGCCTTTGTCTCCAGTGGCAATTTTACAAACCACACCAGGTACTCATTTGAGACTGAGTCGACCTCGAGGAGGCCAAGGACCGGTTCAGATAATCGTCACTGGTGTTGGCCGTGAGTGGAAATCGAACCTGGGTCGCCGGGTTCGTAGTGCAGTGTGCTAATGCACTACTGCTTCCTATGAGCCCACACTTACGTGGGATGTGGGTTCGATAGGCGTAGGACACCTGTGATCTAGCACTTTAAAAGTACAAGGTGAAGACATATGTGAAACTATAAAACCTCGCTGGCCTGCGAGGTGCCCAGCAGCTGGTAGTAGAGCTCGGTGGGTTTTCTCCGGTATTTTCCTGCAAGAAGCCAAACACTGCTTCGTTAAAACAACCCAGTGCATCAGGGCCATCCTGAAACTCGGCTAGGTTTTCCTGAATACATTTAGGCCATTATTATTATACACAGCATCGTAACCTAACCCTCCCTACCCCCTTCCCTATTCCTTCTCCTGCAGACTCCACTGCACCTGGCCATCGTCACGAACCAGGAGGAGCTGGCAGCGGCCCTGGCGACGGCCGGTGCGGATATCGAGGCGCAGGACCTGGCGGGGAACTCTCCGCTGCACCTGGCGTGCACCCTGGGCGCCCACGGATGCCTGCGGGTGGTCACGTCGGCACAGAATCCACGGGTCCTCACCCGTGCCCTCTGCACCCCCAACTATGAAGGTGTGGTGCCCACACTTACAGCGGGTTATGTTTGAAGGGGGTCCGGGGCTTCTGTATTCAGTCCTGTGGGCGAATGGAGTCGGCGCGGGGGTGATTTACGAATTGTAAACCTGAGTCAAAGTTCAGCCAAAACTATTTTAGTTTGCCACATATAATACTTAGAAGGGTTGAGCCTGAATGGGTGACCACCAGGGCTGGCCAGGCATTGTAGGGGTGAGGCAGCGAGGTGTCTCCTTCTCATACACAAAAATTGATTTATCTGGCTTCTTCGGTTTCCGCTTCATAAATGGAATTTAGCAAACAGCTGAGTAGGGCTTTCCCAGGTAAGAAACCGGCATTAATCAATGCTTGCCGTCTTGTCTCATCACAGGGCTCACGTGTCTCCACACCGCCGTGTTGAGGAGAGACAAAGAAATGGTTGAATACCTGCTGAGAATCGGCGCCAACGCAAACGACGAGGTGAGCTACTAATCTGCACGAACCTCCTTTCCCATTTTTCCTGTACACACGAGCAAGCGCACCAACAGCAGAGGCCCACTGGGTTTCCAGTCTTCGTTCCTGACCCCCGCCCCGACTCCGTTGCCCACAGGATCCCAGGAGCGGCCGCACGGTGTTACATGCTGCCGTGGAGATGCAAGACGAGGGGATCTGCGAGACCCTGGTGTGGCACAAAGCCAACCCGAACGCGGCCGCCTGGGACGGGTGCACTCCGCTCCACGTGGCTGCCGGCCTGGGCCACGGGAAACTGGCCGCGCTTCTCTCTCGCCTCGGGGCCAACCAGAAGGCCCGCAACCTGGAGGGGGAAACGCCGCTCGACCTGGCGCGCCACAACCCTTCGGTGAGGCCCTGCGCTGCCACGGCCCCCATGGGTCGTCACTAACGTCCGTTCCATGAGCATGGTTGCCTCGAATGTGCGCAACTGAAATGGGTATCACAACCGATTCGATAAAAATATTTAAAAGTGAAAATGTGTGTTAACGGCTCATTAAATTTGGATGCACAAAAACGGTTAATTTTACTCCAAGCACTGGTGTTAGTGCACACATGGCAACTAGCTGGGCGCTCATGCACATCCTACCTGAAATTGTTACTTTTACTATTTTACACCCAGCTCAGACACATGCATGCCTCACCTCTAACACCCTAACCACACTCCCAGATATCAGCTCCACGCCAACACATAGCAGCCGTCACCTGTTTGCATCAGGTGCACAAATGTTTTCAGAAGGATAACTGCCGAAAGGTCGGCTGAAGCATTGTGGTTTTAGAGAAAATTCCTTGGATAAAAATATGGGGGTACTGCTGCCTGTCATGTCACCCTATGTTGACATGTTAGCATCGAGACGCTATAGGAATTCAAACGGTATCGTGCTATTAGCACCTCACACTCATCTCCGCTGCAATGCTTTCTCCTCCCAGGTGCTGACGATGCTGCAATTTGATGACATTCGGATCGATGGGGAGCTGCTCCACTGACGGGAGCCAAATTACCAACCCATGCCAGCCCCCCTCCTGAACACTCGAGCCCTGCGCTCAATGGGCTGTATTCGGCAGCGTCAACACTGCCGAAACAGGACAGTGACTTCATGGTGCTACCGACATAACGCTCACGAACTGTGATCAGAAATAAATATACACTACAACACAATGCCTGTATATGTAAAGTTGATATTTTTTATACTATTGTGTGTGTTCATGACTGCAATGCAATTCGAATGTATTGTAACATATTGTATATATATATTTTTTGATGTTATAAATAAACATATATTTTTAACAATTCAATTTCAAAGTCATAAGTTGGAAAGTGCAAGCTAGTCCCACACAAAGGTCAAAGCCCATCAGGCAAGAACCTGCCTTCATTTACAGCCCACGCAGGCTATCACAAAAAAAACCCCAGGTAGGGTAGAGCGTACAAACAGCTGTGTCACGCATGCACCCACAGCTGGGAATTTCCAGAGGGGAAATACGATATGCAAATTGACTCAACTTGAGGCGCCAAGGGGAACACAGGAACAAGGAAACGACTGCTGCAGTGTCGAAACCACTTTATTGTCAAGTGACACGCACCGTACACCACTATCAATGGATACCTGACTTGCCCACCACCGGCCCGCGCCTTTTGGGACAATCGACAACCGGCGAAGGAGGGCGACAGTCCCTGTAAGAGACCTGCATGGAATTTCCCGGATGCCCTGTTGACATGAAGCTCAATGGCGCAGATCACAAAGGATGCCTGCGTGGGCCTAAACAATCGTTTTTCTTTTGTAAATTCCCAACAGTACGGTAATTATTGTAAAAAAAAACCAGCGCTGACGGTAAAACTAATCTTTCTCCGCAATGGCGACAAGATGAGTATCGATCTCCACCTCCGAGAGGACCCTGAAAAAACAAAATCCATGTGAGCATAGACAGATGGCGTAGACGGGACTCTAGGATGTCAGAATATCAGAATCATATTAATTTACACATGAGGAATCCGATGAGCTATAAAGTTTTTTGTTCAAAGATATCCATTAAAATGTCCCACAACTGTCCCCATAAACTATAGCCACAGCGTACACTCGCTATCCTGGGCTAATGCAGGGGTGGGGTGCCTCGGTATATTTGTTTCTTAACAAAACCCCGCTATTTCCACCAAGACCAATTTAACATATTTCCAGTTTGCAATATACTTTGTATGGGCTTTTTAATATTGTAAACATTTTAAAAAAGTACAAGCAGAAAAAACCCCCAGCAAAAATCACAAACCAATAGTGGAATGCGCAATCCAATGCTACAGTAGTAAACTGGGACTGCCTGGCACGCATGACGTTATTTTGGATGAGAAGCCTGTGGAGCGGGGGACGGGGGCAGCAGTGGTTGAGTGTGGGCAGCAGCTCAAGGTTTGGGCCGCTCATATAAATTTCCCGTGCGGCCACCGACGTGGGCTGCGGTTCCCTGTGCTCGCCGCTGGACGTAGGAAGGGCTGTGAGTTGATTTAAAAAAATGTGTCACGGATTCCAATATCGATTACAAGTCAAGGATTTTATGTTCTGTTAAATGTGTTGCCTCCAAGTCTACGTCTGCAACTCAGTTGCACTCACGACAATATTAATGAATCCAACCGATTGCTGTGCATGAACGTTTAAACTGCACATTGCTTTAAAATGTGATTTTCCATCGGGCAACCCATCACATACAAAATGTATACGAATAACCGTACAGCCCTTTGCCAGTGCAATATTGGATGAAGACTTCACCACATCATGCCAGTTATCGGGCTCACAGTTGTTAAACCGGTAATCTACTTAATGCATACTATTGTTGATGATGCTAAAAACTGAGATTAACTCCCCTAATCGCGATCCAGGGATGCGGAGGAGGGCATAGCTGTATGCGTAGCACTATAGGTCTGGGATTTTTCATCATCATCCTGTTTACTCATTTTACACTTGAACCTTATTTTATAAAAGCTTGGCACCCGCAACTGCTTGCGTGCAGTTTTCTCGGTATCAGGGTTAATAAACATCCCTATGCATTAACAATGGCATAAAGTAATTGCCAATGAATTAAGGGTATTTTTTGTCGCCAAAAAAAGTCAACATTAACTGGTGTTATAGGCAAGCACCATTCATAAAATGTCATGGAAATGTTCAGTAGAGTATAGCTACATTATTCTAGAACATGAACCATTGTTACATTTTTTCATATCCTTTTTTTGGTATTTGACACTGGTAACGGATGTGGACTTCCTGCGAGGTCAGCTTTTCCCCGGGCGACGCTCAGCCTCACCTGAACTTGGGATTGTCCACCGTGACGATGCCCACCTCGATCTCGGAGGGCTTAAAGTCGGCCGACACAATGGTGGAGAGGCATGTGATCGCCGTCTGTGAACAACACGACACCACACGTGGTCACCAGTGGTACGGTCCGTAACCGGGCCGATCAATGCCCGGAAGCTCGGTGGCACGAGGAGCTTCCTCTGTATGGGCCAGCTGCCGGCAATTGTAAGTGGCATACATAACAGAGTCATGACGAAGCACAAGGGCCTGGTTGATGCAGATCTCTGACATTACATATCTAATCACTTTGCTCACAAACTTGTCAATGGCACACATGCCTCACAAGTGAATCATGACTAGGCAAGCAATGTGGAATCTGAGTCATGTTAACTTAAACCAAGACTTGGATGAGGAGTGTCGGTTATAATGTTGGGCACGAAGGCAAAGCAGCACTTGGAAAGCACCTCCACAGTCTGCTCGAAACTCCACTCCGGCTTCTTCTTGAGCTTCTTCTCCAGGAAGCTGTTAGCCTCTGTTTGTTTCACACCCGCACTCGTCGCTTTGTAGCCACAGAAGTACCCGGCCGGGTCGCACTTGTAAAGCTGGGGGCCCAGTTCCTCGTCAATGCCAATCAGCATCATGCCTAGCAGGACGATCATCGGGGCCAGGTGGAATCGGGGCACACAGGGCGGGAGGGAAACGGCAGTGCCGACAGATGTCACCAGCGAAGTGAAGGAATCATCACTGCGAATTATTTAATTACAGCATGCGCTTAGGACACAGGGAAGATGTGCTAAAAAATAAACATCAATTGAAAAAGTATTACATGACAAAGTACATCTAAATTATTGGAGTCTTTACAGAAGTTATAAAAGCAGTGATTTATGTTATTCAGGCAAATGCAAAGAGATGATAGGAGGCTGCTCCCAAAACTGGATAAACCGAATGGATCCAGAACTATAACTGAAAAAAACTCATGCTTGGTGTGAAACAGAGGCGTAGTATCACCCAAAGTATATAAAGTGAACATTGTTGCTCGGTTTTGTCAAGAAATGTTACTTGTGTAATCCAGTTGCAGTGTTTGGTGATTTCACAGTGTTGCAATAAAACAGGTGGAGAGTTGTGACTGGCCTCAGATTTCTTAATTGCCAGTCCTCTTGACCGACCTCATCGGTTAAACATTTCAAATAAATGTATTAACTTAACAGAGATTAACAAAACAGCGCTGTCAGTTATCATTGTCCACTTCACTGGGCTTGTCATAGTTTCAGTAGGTACCGTTTGTATCAGATACATGGAGATAGTGTGTGGGCAGTGCATACTTGGCAGCCCTACCAGTTTCAGCAATAGGCACTTATTTTAACCCATTTTACCACAAAGTTCATCATGCTACTTGATAACATTCGTGAAAATCAGTTCAACACAGTATCAATGAGATGAAAAGGTCAGTCTGGTTGACAGACTCCTCAACATGGGGAGAGGAATCCATGATCGAAGTCCAGGGGTACAACAGTAACTATGATAGTAACAACATCAGCGTGATGAGGTGACCGACGGAGTGAATCAGTGTGGATGGGGGTAGGGGACTTACAGCAGCCCAACGGCCTCATCTCAGCGTTCTGCGTGTACACCTGCGAGATGTCCGCCATGCGCTTGCACAACATGTCCACGGGGATTTCGTAACCGTACTTGTACTTCCAGTTGGCCGCCTCATACCGTGCACGCTGCACCTGTGAGCGCCCGTCCGCTGGCACCACCAAGAGGGGAAAAAACAGAGTACATCAACGAGAACCACTGAGAACTTGTTAAGCAGGGTGTGGTGGCAACTGCCTACAATCTAGCATGCTATGGTGGATGAGCTGATCCGTAGCACTTTTGAAACTCTCAAACCTCCTGGGCTTGCTTTGTGGCCAGTAATTCGCATGCAAATCAGGATCATACCTCGTGACATGTTTCTGTTCAGTCCAGTTAGTGATCGGCTCGTGTGAGTTTATGACATGTACTCCAGTTCTCTGACGTATAAAGCACGAGCTGCCAAACAGGGTAAGTGAAGGTGTGCGTGGATACCCGTCATGCCGGTCATCATGCAGCCAATCCCGTTTGTGATTTTGTAGAGCTGCGTCACCGTGCTGGAATCGAGCAGCTTGTCCTGAGAAATGAAAATAAAACCACATGACTTAGTCTCACCAGGATTACATCCCCCACTGAACTTACATACCCAACGCGATTCACGAGCGGGAAATGTAACTTAATGCGCTACAGCCACTGGCAGTTCCACTTTTGACAGGTGTAAAAATGATCCTCTGTGTATCAGTTGTTAAAATTTCAGCAGTAAAAGCAAGGTGAATAAAAAGTCCCACATCAATGCCACTCCACCCATGCCCAGATTTTAACACCCAGACCCTGAGTGGGTGGAGGGGGGGGTGAGTGGGACGCACGGGCACTTTCTTCTGTGTGACCATCACTGCGCAGTCCTTGCCCCGCAGCCCCACCGACGTGAGGCCACCCTGGTTGATGGCCTTGAAAGCATACTCTGCGAAAACAGCAATCATGCATGGCATCAGTCCACATGACCTTACTAATCCCAATATCATGCCCATCATATTATGGGTATTGCACGTTAACAATCCAGTGTTTCTTGACTTTGTCGATTAAGCCATCACTGCTGCCTTTCTCTGTTGAATCGATGTCTTCTTTCATCTACACTTTCTGGATTCATCTTAATGAAATCTAAATTACGGAATGTGATGTACTGAATAAAATCTACTCTGACAGTAATTAATTACAAACTTCTAACTAATGAATTACAATTCTAAATCACCTTCATAATAGTGTTATAAGAGCTGTTTGAGTTACCTTTCTATCAGGAAGAAAGTAAAATAGATGTTTCCTACAAAAATAGGTTTTTCCAAACTTTACATTTTTCCTCACCTGTGAGAGTGAATAAAAAATATAAACACGTGCTTCTCGACTTATGTTTGTTACAAATCTGCAATTGTTATAGGAATAATTTAATTACTATAAGTATCGACTTAATGGATTCTGTATTGATGTGAAAAAATTTTACTATTTATAAACCGAAAATGTGAGCAGGTCGCTTTTACCAAAATAAGTTTGCACTCAGTTACAATAACTTACTGGATTCTGAATTGATGTGAATTTAAAAAAAGTTACTATTTATTATTGATCGGAAGGGGAGAGGTCTATGTTCACAAATTTCCACTATAAGTGCGAGCAAAGGTCATCAAATTGATTCTGCTTCTTTATTTCAATTTCTATTTGATGTCCCAATTTTTTTTATTGTCAAACACAAATGAAAGGAATAGATTAATTAATTATTATTTTGTGATGGTGTGCAAAACGAAAAGATGAAATACAAAAACAGGGGCGCACTTGGCTTTTATTAAAAGTGGCACTGGTATATTTTTTGGAAAAAAAATATTATTATTGTAACAAACTAATAAATAATTACAAACTAATTAGTTAGTTACAATTTGAATTGTCTATCATGAAAAAAAAATAACATTGCTTGAAAATCCAAGTAGCCTACCCAGCGTTACACACAGCGTATATATTGTCAGGCATTAGGCACAGATCACCAAAACTATATGTATACACTGACAGGGATCTCTGAGCACACAAAGTATAAAATAACATGTTGGTTCATCATTCTATGGGCTTCCTGTCTGTACAATGCCCTTTTGTCAATCTACTGCAAGATGGGTAACTCCCCCACGTGGTTTTCGTAAAAAAATTAAGACTGTGAGAAATACACCGAGTGGTGAAGTGGTGGTGCAATGGTTAGTACACCGCTCTACCAACCCAGCAAGACCTGATTTCGATTCCCAGCTATGGCGAACAACCTTGATGAGTGAAATATGAGCGTGACATGTGAAACAGTCCTCGGCATCCCCTGCACTCACTGACCAGCGTGGTCAAGTGAGGACAAACCATCACTAAAGGAAATACACTGGGGAGGAATTGTCAATCTACTGTTGGCTTTCATCCAAGTGGACTGACAAAGGAGAGCTTTACTTTAGCATTAAGTGTACAACTACGATGCAATTGAGAGAAGGGACACGCTGTTTATTGACAGATCATAATCAAATACTAGCCAAATACTAACACTAACTAGCTCATCAGCCCCTCTATTCCTAAGTCTACACTTGAACCCTGCACCAACACCTAACCCACAGTTTTCAGGCGCTGCCAGCAACCCTGTCATGTTTTGCTCTTTCTTTAGTGTTCACAGCGCCACCTACAGCACATCACACGGGTCAAAATGTCCATGCAGTTCCTAAAATCGGACAGCAGACGACCAGACTGGAACAGAAAACATGAAAAGCCAAGCTCTTCTGCTAGTCTACTTTGATCTGAGGATATCAGGCGAATTTTTGACGATTTGGTCATAGGCCATCACAGAGTCGCTTTTATTGGTCACGTAGAAAAGTTACAATTAAACGTTGTCACCGCATGTGATTCCAGTTAATGCTCTTGCACATCACAATCAACGGGCTCCACACCGACAAGAGCGGGACCTGTCAGACCAGCGGCTGGTTACATTTAACAAACTAGCCAATTGTATTTCCCTCAACTTATACAATATTCGAGTGAAAAGTGGAAGCCTTCAGAACATTACTACGTAACAATGGATGTATCTGCACTGCCCTCTGCTGTCCAACACGAAGCACATAAATCGAATGTGCACGGTCACCCAACCAAGCACTGTCCAGTCTAAATCCCGCGAAACTTTAAAGATCGGGCGTTACGTTAATACCAGGAGCGGATTGAGCGACCACCTCCTGTAAACGCCGGCATTGACGGGGTGCTGGCTGCTGGGTCAGCCAAAGGCCGCTCAAGGCCCCCCCGTGACTCGGCTGAATTTGCAGGGCCCGGCCTGGGCTCTCCACCGCCCCCCACCGCGCCCGCCTCAATACAAATCCGCGGGCCACACGCGCCCATACAACTACTCACACCGCGGGTAATTCTACTGAAAGCATCGTCATTTCCTCTTAATTCCCTTCACTACTCTACACTCGAATAGTCTAAGTGTTTACACGCGGGGTGAATGAAGCAGTTTACAACCGAGCCTATCCCGTTAGGCCGCAACCGGTGTGACCGTTCCCGCTGTCCAGCGAAACTCGGCTCGGGATCTCCTCGCTCCCCGTCCGGCCTGCGTTGAGGGGGGGAGGAGGACACGCACCGACTTGGTAGAGGCGGCCCTCGGGCGAGAAGATGGTGATGTGGCGGTCAAAGCCCGCGCTCGACCCGCGGGACATCGCGGACTCTCGCTTCGGCCTGGAAGGAGAGCAGTGTTCTTGGCCCTCGCGCGATTGGCCCCTGCCCAACCACGTGCCCCGCTGAGTGGGCCAATCGCAAGCGCGCGTTTTTGATACGTGACCGCGGCCATATTGAGTAGGGAGGTGGATGGTTACTTCCCTTGGCAATATGGCCGCCAAGCTGCCATCCTCAATGTTAAATGTGGAGTCCAAGTCAATTTTGGGAACTGTTCTGACGTTTGGCCTCTTTTCCTGGGACGCAACATTTTACGAACACTGTATAGAAAAATCTCCATTCACAAAAAGCGTTGTTATCAACATGTCTGATTTTTTGTAATTTTGAAAATATTTCCAAAAAATTGAATTCCGTGCCATCGGCTAGCTTCATGTTCCCAGGAAAAAAAAGTATTTGTCAAAACGTTTTGTTATTTGCGCTTGTGCACCACTGCCAACGCAGTATCACAAATTAACCTGTCCCAAGACGCCGTGTCCATTTGGGACTCCCATAGTGAACTGTGCACCTCCTTGTATGCCGAGAATGACCTGCTGAAGCAGATACGATCACTGTTAGAGATCCCTTGAGATCCATTGAGATCACTTTTACTGTCCACACACGTGGGGCGCAGATTCCCCACATGCTCTGCTACAGGGGACGCGTGTGTTGCACGGCATAGAGACAAAAGTTATTTTTAATATTCTATAATATTCAGTTAACCTGAGACCCGGTTTAGTCACGGGTTGCTGAAACCCAAATGCGAAACCAGGATCTCACCGGCGCAGGCTTAAGTGTTGTCCACTCATCCCACTGGCCACCTCCAAACACGTCCGATTCTTAAACCCATACCTTAGTCATGTTAACTGCAACCGAGCCATTGAGCTGTATGGCCTTTCCTGATATGGATAAGAGTATTAACATAAAAATAACTTCAGTAACTCAGGGCTAGGGTTGAGAAGTTTAGATCCCTACAGCTTTTGTTAGCCGAGGTCTTGGGAACCTGGTTTAGCCATCTGCCGCCAGACTGACAACAGCATCGCGCACTCACTTCTCAATTCACTGTAAACTTTATTCATGGTTGTTCGCTGCCGCACTCTCACAGAGCCACACACTTGTGCTCGGAGGCGATTGCTCACAAGAAAACAATAATGCTCATGACATCGACCCACCTGAGGTAAAAAAAAAACATAACAAGGATCACGCTAACCATTGGGCTTTTTAACGAGCGGCTTAAGTGCACCTCAACCCAACACAATCACCACTTCAAGCACCGGAGAGTTCTGAACATCACGGCCACCCAGCCGCTGGTGCTTGTGTTGCGTGTAAACAGCGTGGTCGAACATTTTAACCAACACGTTCAGCTTAATGATGCAGGCCGCAAAAAAAAGCCATTCAGGCTTCACACACTTTTGTAACTTAAAACTACTGTCGCAAAGTACATGCTGTTCCAAAACACAAAGACAGAAACATAATTATCTAGAATCTACAATCATCATCACAACTGACATCAACAAAAATACATCGGTGGAAGAGTATGTTTTGATTCAAACACTTAGTTCCAGTCCAGTTCTCCCATTTATATTTTCTTTCGACCAAAATTACTCATGCAAATATTAACATCCACAGTACACAAACATTTACTTCAATCTCAGCGCAGAGTTATGAAAACGCCTGTATCGGTTAACTCCACAGTTATTTGATCAAGTTTCGGTTTGATCTTAGAATTGATTTTTTTCTCATTTGTTTCGTTTTATTGTCTCGTCACATCTCATTTGTATAATTGTTTCTGCTGCCTTCACCAAAACGTTCCCTCGTTAAAGTGTCGTGATAAGTGCCACAACTATTACATTTCAATACATTGTAGATCATCATTTTACATGTGCCAGGTTTGATGTGTGTATTGCCGAGCATAAAAATGTATTTTACAAACCTCATGCTGCACCACGCAGGATGGGTCTGTGAATCCAGTCCAGTTCTACAACAGTCTTTACACAGCTTTGTTATATCCAAAGAGCTTACTATGCATGATCGGTGCGCATTGGTGCACAATAACAAATGTCTGATCCAGCCGCCTCAATCTGTGGATACCTCAAATACCCTGCACATTCCCCTATCTTGGATGGAATCAATAAACGCAGTAAACTCGCTCATGGTCCAGATGCCTCAACTGCACTACGTCAAGAGATGAAACATGGCCACGGGAAAACAGGGGAAGAACTACCAACCCTCAAACTTCGGACAGTAGAAGTCGAGCACAATTATTCAATTCATTGGACCCTTATTACATGAAATGGGAGCTGCCCCCCACCCCCCGAGGCCTAACCATCTAACTTCCAAATCATTCTCATGCACCTGAGGTGTGATGTGTGCCAAAGTAAGCAAGGGATTTCGTGAGGCTTCAGCTACCAAATCTGAACGTCGGCAGCAGTGGATGGATGTGTGGTGACGGAATACTGTACGGTGGAACGACAGTCAAGAAAGCCTGAGTCTCACTCAAGCATTCGAGCTGCCTTGTTCACAAAAAAATACTCATGATCACCTGGCTCGTCACAGCTTCCAGATGCTTGTGACATGTTCTATGATAGGTTTATAACTGTAATTACACCAGCACTCTCACAAGTGTGAGACAGGCCCGCCAAAACAACACAAAGTGAAATTTTTAAATTAAATCAAACAGAAGTGATGAGTCTGGTTAATTGCCATGCTTGCTTGGGTGCTTCTGAGTTGCACTTAAATACATGCAAATTGGTACACCTTATTCAGCTTCAGGTAACGGGACTGCGATTAAAAAGTCTAAGCAGCCACTGCTCAGAAATGTACAATTGTTGGAATGCAATGCTTAAATTCTGATGATGGCCAGGCAACTCGCTGTGGCAAGATTGGCTTCACCAGAACGTCCAAGGTGGCTGCATCAGCTGGTAAGTGTGCATGGACGTGACGTTCACGGGGATGTTGATGAGTGCCGAGGTCAGTCCGTTCTGTAGCAGAGACCTCCGGATCATGTACCTGTGTGGGCAGGCAAGGACACGAAGCGTCGGAAACATGGCCGCTCGCTTCTTTCATATCATACGATATTCCACGACTACAATGGGAATTTAAATACTAACTGACATTGTTTATCATGATCATCCTAATGGACTAATGGCACCTGATGATCATAAACATTTAGTGTATTTAGAAAAATATTGCATGTAGACATTTAAAAAAAATTGCTTTTGATGAATTCAACCTGAATGCGCCTGATTTTGTAAGACCTCAGAAGCTAAGCGGCGTGGTCTGGTTAGTACTTGGATATGAGAGACCGCCAGGGAATACAAGATGTTGTAGACTTGGGTGGTCAGGAGATGACAGAACAGCAATGAATGCTTGAATCCGTGCAGAGCATTTAGCGTTACCCCCTTGTATGCTCCAGGTACTGTGGGTATCTCAAAACATGCCAACTCAACTGTAAAACTGGCCAAGCATTGCTACATAGGAGCTGCCTATACAGCACTTTGGACTCGGAAGGTATTTCCTGGGTAAATAACTCAAATTATTCATCATTGTTTTAAATGGTGACGTCAGGGCCAGTGGCGGAGCATATTTGGCAAGGGCCCTTGTGCAAGCAAGTTTACCTTGGTGGTCTCGTCACAGAGCATAAACCACAACGCCAACTCCGGTCATCCTCGCAGCAGCGTCTTTTGGCCAACCATAGAACAAAGATGGTCACTGCATCGCGTGCTTTCAGATGTGCTTCTGTGGCCGTCTGGAACGCTCTTCCTTCCAATATTAGGAAGTCACTAGAGCTATGCACTTTTAAATCTATATTGAAAACGAATTTCCTTATAACTTATTTTTGTGTTTAGTTTGTTGTCCTTCCCCCGCACCTCCGTACGGTGCGAAATAAGTTCAATATACAATTAAATGGGGCCTCCTATCACCTTCCTCCCTTTTCGTAATCCAGTGCCCAGGCCCTGGTGCAGTTGCACCACCTGCACCCTTGATATCTGCACCACTAGCCTAGCCCCAAAGCCTCATCGATGTGTGGTGCTTTACCCACCCGTCCTTGCCGAGCAGGAAGAGCGCCGGGATCGAGGCATGACGCTCAGTGCCGTCCTGAATCATGTCCACAAACGAGGTGATGTCATCGTAGGCATTGTCAGCGATGATGATGGCTCGCGCGCCGTATCGCTCGACGGTGCGCGTCTTCGACAGGAAAGAGCAGTCCCTGCAGGTGTGGCACAACAGGGACAGTTGCTCTGGCGTTGCCATATGCCTTCGAGAGTGACGAATTCTAATCTACACCATCAAGGTTAGCCTGATCATTCATGACGCCGAATTCTAATCTAGATTCTTATGCTGTGAAACAGCCGAGTGAATCATGAGTGTTACACATTCTGATAACTGTTGAGTGTTGCAGGAAAGCACATCTTGCTACAAACCCATTCCAGCCATGCCTAACAATCAGTGGGGGTGAGCAATATCTGAAACCAGTCTTGGGAAATCCCCCTCATTCATCTCCGACCAGCTTGGTGAATCATACAACAAGCCCCATAACACGGCGTGGCAGGAGGCATTCATCCAGCAGTGGATCGACAAAGGACCGTGCAGATGACCCATTGTGCAGGGGCGCAGCGACGGACGGGGAATGCGAAAGTCACCCTCGCTCGACGAGCGCGATCTGACCCCGCAGCAGCTCCCCGTTAGCGAGGTCGCTGCACGCGTCCGGGGGCTCGCTGGGCACCAGGTTGATGCTGTCGAAGCGAGAGTTCTGCAGTTTGTGGGGGGCAGGGGGATGCAGAGGGGGTGGGGTCACAACATCAGTGCCTGATGACTGCATTATGGCATGTGCGTGAGCACAGCAGCAGCAACAAAACAAGTGGCAAAATCATCAAAATAGCAGAGAACGATTAACAATGTCCTTAATGAACATTGCACAACTATCTAACGAGCAGTGTTCTGCTTAAACTCAACGCATTTGTCAATGACACTGCTCTAAAATGAAAAAGACTGCAATAGGCGACGATAGGGGGCAATGATAACGCAGTCTCACAAAACGTGTCCTGTGTTAGGCTTGTATTGATAGCATGGTGACATGCATGGTTACATTGGCGACAGAACCAGGTACTCACAAAAACACCGCCGAAGTCCTTGGCTGGCCGCACCTGGAACAGGTATCGGATCTCACCTGGGCTCAGCACCTGGAAGTACAGGTGCTCCCCGACCGTGTGCCCTGGGAAAGGGCAGAAAGCACGTGCTCAGCTGGGGCCCAGCTCGGTCGCTCGAGAGATGCCGAGGCCCCAGTTAGACCGACAACAGACAGGGGGATACTAATTCGGTTCCACAAAGACAGAGGGGCCTCAAATCAGATACAGCGTTTAGGGGAGGTAAGACCGCCCAACTCGATCCCTCAAGAGAAATGGGCTAAGTCTCCCAAGGGAAGGGGCCCCGAACTCAGCACCTGAAATAAATTATGGCCTCGAGATGAGGTCCCCTCAAACGGGACTGACCCCCCCAACCCAATTATATTTAAAAATGTGGATGATTCATCATTATCATCAGACGTAATTAATCTACTGCTGGATGAATGCCTCCCCAATCAAGGTGTGTACATTCATACAGCATCAAACATGGACCGCGTTAAGAAACGGAGCCTCCAACATAGACCCATCAGCGATGCATGCACCCTGCGCGATCGCCGAAGGGAAGATTCGACCCCCATCAAGACCCCATCTTGACCGCTGAAGAGGGCCCCCTTCTACGGCCGTCGTGACCGTCAATTGACGCCATCTGGGTGAATCCCCTGGCGACCGGCCCGGGGCCGCGAGTCGAGCCGTTCCACTCTTACTCTTACCGAGGCCTCGCCTGTGCTGCACGCAGAAGAGGAGGAGAGTGAGGAGAGGGAGGCCGAGACGCGACGGGGCCCGATTATTCCGACTCATGGCTCCTTCAGGGCAATTCCGCCTCCTGTCGGTAGAAATCAGCTGTGCGTGACGTCACGAGTGCGTAATACGGTCCCGCCCACAACCTCCGAAGCCCCCCCCTCCCAAAGCTCCCCCCCCTCCCAAAGCCCCCCCCCTCCCAAAGCTCCCCCCTCCCAAAGCCCCCACCCTCCCAAAGCCCCCCCCCTCCCGAAGCCCCCCCTCCCGAAGCCCTCCCTCCCAAAGCCCTCCCTCCCAAAGCCCTCCCTCCCAAAGCCCCCCCCTCCCAAAGCCCCCCCCTCCTAAAGCCCCCCCCCCTCCCAAAGCCCTCCCTCCCGAAGCCCTCCCCCCCTCCCAAAGCCCCCCCCTCCCAAAGCCCCCTCTCCCAAAGCCCCCCCCCCTCCCAAAGCCCCCCCTCCCAAAGCCCCCCTCCCAAAGTCCTCCCTCCCAAAGCCCTCACCCCCTCCGAAAGCCCCTCCCCCCCCATTCCACAACGTTGGTTGCCCGCAGTGTTTATGGTTTCGTGCGCGATCTTCTTTCTCTCCATCCCGTCACCTGCACGGTGCGTGTGGCGCGTGTCTGGTCACAAAGGCAATTTTCTACGCGGAGGAGTTTCTCGTAATTTTTTCCAATTAGTTTATAGGATTTCACAGCAAGAGCAAAGGTTTGTGAACACATTCCCAATTTGGGCAGCTTCAGATGGCAGTGCGTGTCATGAGTCTGGGTGATGTGGTTGCGAATATTGAGGGGCCGTCCATAAATGACGTCACGCACCTAGGGGGGGAGGGGGGTCAGACATTTGTGACGATGTGTGACGAGGGGGGGGGGGAGAAAAGTGACGTCACATCAAAATGCGCAACTTTAAATAAATATAGACAACACGTTTTAATTATTTAAATAAACTAACAAAAACAATTTCTCCTATAACATCAGAGTGCAGCGGGTACATTAAATACGCACTACAATGACAATACAGTAGTTTAAAGCGATTTGATGCATGTTTTATTTTTTGGGGGGGGGGGCAGAGCTTTGTGACGTCATATTTGAGCGGGGGGGGGGTCTGACTTTTTGTGACGCCGTGTGACGATGGGGGGGGGGGTCAAAAATCGTCCAAAATCGCGTGACGTCATTTATGAACGGCCCCCAAGAGGACAATCACGGCTTAAATAGAGCGATGATGAGATCAGTTCGTGGGCAGCGGCATTGGGCCGTGAGGGATGGGGAGGCCTTCATCCAGCAGTGGGTAGACAATTACTGATCACGACGGTGACGTTAAAGACACCAACAGTTTGACAGAGTTGGCAACGGGGGTGGGAGGATCCACGTGGCAGCCACAGACCCCATGGGCCAATCAGAGGCGGCGTAGCGGCTACACCCCCCCCCCCCCACTGTGCGGGGACTCGGCCGCTCTTTGTCTAAGTACTCAGCGCTCGTGATACCGACTACCGCTACGCACTCCCAGAGCACTTGTGTGCCCGCGCTCTCTCATAGCATCATACCGCAGCACACGCCGGGCAGCGTCTGGTGTGCGCGGCGTTATAGCAGTGAAGCCTACAGCCGCTTCCAAAGGACGACCACTGCGGAGTGCTGTGACGTCCACGTTGTGCGCAGACGCACCGTAACGCGTTTGAGCGCAGTGTCTTAAGAACTTTAACACGTTGCCTTGCTTGGCAGAGTAGTGTTGTTGTTTTGTTTCTAAGCTTCTCGCTGAGTCAACATCATCGCTGTGGTCAATGTTTGACATCTCGGCTTAAGCGCGGCCACTCACGAGCAGCCAGCCGGGGGCGCGTGGGGGCTCTCTGCTGCACACTCCACATTCCTCGGCCCAGCGCCAAGCATCGTTCGCAGTCACGGGGTTTGAAATCATCTTGGAGTAAAGTTAGTTGGACGTTTAAATATCCAGTGCTTTAGACTACAGGAAATATCGGCGTAAAAATCCCGGGGTGTTAAGTCTCTTAAGGTTAAAGTCCAGCCTGAGCAGTCGATTTATCGCTTAGCGGCAGCGACCGCAGTGCCAATGTCTTGGAGGGACCTCGCCATGCAGGCCTCCTGGGTCGTGGGCCAGGCTGGCCGGGCCCATGGGGCCCGTGCGGTCCATGGAGCGGCGGCTGTGCGTGGGGCCCACGGGAGGGCGCATGGAGGGAGTACCCTCGATCTCAGCGGCGTCTTCCCCCCGATCACAGCCGCCTTCGACTCCCAGGCGAAGCTGGACCTCGGCCGCCTCGGCGAGAATCTGGACAAGTGGCTGCAGAAGCCCTTCCGAGGTGCGCCATCTGGGTTCAACCTGAGGGTCGGGTGGGGTCGGGTCGTTTGGCTCGTTCCAGCGGTAACACGGGCGACAGATTGGGTGGGCTCGCCACGGTGGGGTACAATGTGGGTGTAAGAACGTGCGGTCCTTCTCACCCCGGCCTGTGGTGTGGAAAATGTCGGTTATTTAGTCTGGGTGATTTGCCCTTCTTGAAATGCCATTTGGGGCCATCCATTTAGTACGTACGCATGGAGGGGGGAGGGGGGTTAACCCAAATGCGTACGCTTGCGTATGGGGGGTCTACTGACAATGTACGTACGTATAGGAAACGGGGGGGGGGGGGTGAAGCCTCGATAATGATGCATCTGGACTATCTGCGCGTCAGGCGTACGTACGCAGGTGGGGGGGGGGGGTGTAAAAAGTACGCGTGCGTACAGGGAGGGGTGGAGGGGTCACGTTTTGACATATTTTTGCGTACTTACTAAATAGATGGCCCCTTACGGGTACTTCTGACGATTCCAAAAAATCGATTGATTTGTCTTATTAATGTGGGGAATATAGTGCCCCTAGTGGCTGCATGGCTTTCGTGAAGCAATCGCAACTGCAGTGGACGTGCCTCATCGTCCTTTTGTCAGTACCGTGCTGAAGATTTCGACACGCGGTCACGAGTGCACTTCCCTGCACACAAACCTGCCCGCTCATCTACACACTTCGCATGTACGCTCACCAGTCCTCTCACCTGCTCGTTCACCTGCCCGCTCACCTGCCCGCAGGGTTGGTGGTTCACGGCTCTAACGGTGAGCCGGTGTTGCTGCGTCACGAGGAGCGGACGCGCGTGCTCGCCGCGGTGCGCGCGCGCGTACCCAGGGACCGCCTCATCCTCGCGGGCTCCGGATGCGAGGGTAACTGAGATCCCACCCCCTTCCCGGAGTGGTTTTTAACCTCACCCCACCGGGTAAACCAGGGACCCCTCAATCCTAAAGTGGCCCTCCTCCTGGGGACCTCACACAAGCGGAGTTCTGTACCACAGTTGCGGTCACTCATACTGTAGAGACCCCAGCAAAAATTAACTGAAATAGCAGGCCTCCCGTTTTGTTTTGTTATGCTTGTTTACACAGGAAACCTCCAATGAATCCCAAGACTCATTTTCAGGAGGGTACTGCCAAGTGTTTTTGTTGTAGGGGGCGATGTTTGCAATGTAGATTCCAATCGAATAATTTTCAGTGTCATTTTTTTTTATTTGACAAATTTGGACCATGACGCCGCACACGATACTCTTGCGATTGACTCCCCGAGATATTTAACGTCCACTCTGAAGCAGACGGTGCACATATTCAGGGGTAATACACCCAGCGCAAAATTAACCAGGGCGGCCGCTCTACTTTAACCGTGATACTCTGCAACAAGCGGAAAATGCGCCACCCTCGAGGCCATTCCGGGAGAGACTTAAGGACCCTCGTGCACGAACTCCACACGAGCAGCAGAGCTCCCTGCTACCCAGCGCCGCCACACGAGGGCGCTCGTGTAACACTGTGGTTCTACGTGGCGAGGGAACATGACCATACTCTTTGGTTCTTTCGGTAAAGTCACGTAGGTATAAAAGAAAATATTATTTAATTTTAATAGAATTTTATTTTATATAAAAATATTATTTAAAAATATCATTTTATAAAAACATTATTTAAAAATATGATTTTATATAAAATATTATTTTATATAAAATAATATTTATTTTACCTACGTGACTTTACCGAAAGAACCAAAGAGTATGGATTCCTGCAATCACGAAAGCTTCAAATCAACATGACCATGGCTGCGCATGACTGACTACCCGTGCGTGACTGCGGGTCAATGTACGTGGCCATGACTGCCTATTCAAAACTTTCCGTGCGTGAAAGTCCATGACCGTATGTGATTGTGTATGACTGCCGATGCATGACTGTGGCTGCCTGTGCATGGCCGCGTGTAAATATGTGACTGTATGTGACTATGCGTGTCTTTGCCTTTGTGACGATGCGTGGGGAACGGTAGCGCAGTGGTTAGGATGCTGCCCTTCAGTGACGAATATATGAATCGGTCCTGGGCTTCCCCTAGGTCGACTCAGCCACAAATGAGTACCTGGTGTAGCATGTAAAAATCGCCACTGGGGAGACAAAATCGGCCGGGCATGGTGCTGGCCATCTCGTGTGCCGTGTCGGCCTTCAGAGGTGCTCCCTAACAGCACTTGCACCAAAAGTCTGTTGGGATCTTTGTCTTTGTGACGGTGCATGACTGCCCACGGCTGCTAGGCACGTACGAGACGCTGGAGCTGACCCGCCGCATGGCGGACGCGGGCGCAGATGCGGTGCTCGTGGTCACTCCCTGCTTCTACCGCGGACGCATGACAGGCCCCGCGCTCGTCCACCACTACACCCAGGTGCGGCCCGCGGGGCGACGAGGGGGACAAGGGGGGACCCGGGGGGCGGTGGCGGCTCCTCGTGACTCAACGTTGAGGAGCCGACAAAACTCCATCCTGGGATTTACTTGTCTCGTGGAAGACAAGCTGTTGGATTAGTTGAGAAAGAGGAATATGCTGGCAGTGGCTTCATCATAAGCACTTTGTCACAAAGCGAAGTACAGACTGAAATATAGCACCACAGACTCGCACAGAGAACTATAGTCTTGCAAAAAGAACCACAGACTCGCAGACAACCATAGCCTTGCACAAAGAACCATAGACTTGCACAAAGAACCATAGACTCGCAGAGATCCATCGATTTACACAGACTCTTAGACTTGCATATAGACCCAATAAATACGATATCACGTAACGTAAGTGACAGATCTCATTTTCCCCGCAGTCACAATTAGGCAACGCCTTAACCTGGAACTCGCGGGTAAGGTAGCCACAACTGCCATGGCGATGATTTACCGCACACACTGCTGATGGTGGACGCAGGTGGCTGACGGCTCCCCAGTGCCCGTGGTGCTCTACAGCGTCCCGGGAAACACGGGCCTTGACCTGCCCCTCGACAGCATCGTGGCACTGTCGCAGCACCCCAACGTCATCGGTGTCAAGGACAGCGGCGGAGACGTGAGTGCCGGGGGACGCCAGGGGACGCCGGGAGGTACCAGGGGGTACCGGGGGGACACCGGGAGACACCGGTGGAACAACGGGGAGACACTGGAGGATACTGGGGAGACAATGGAGGGACAACAAGAGACACCAGGATACAGGGGGGGCACTGGGATGCTACCTGGGGAGGGACATCCCTCTCTTGGCAGACAATGGACCTCCTGTGGGGAATAGGGATGAGTTTTTAATTTTATTTCCCTGTGCCTTTGGGTTCACGATGGTGACGTCACTCGACGCCACGTGGCACCATCGAGGCAGAATGGGAAGTGATTCGAAATTTCATATTGAGCCGCGATTTCCGACTTATCCAAACTAATCCGACGATCGCCACACTGTGGAAGTTGAAGGTGCTCCGCTTGCTAATGGTTCCCGGTGGTTGGTGGTTCGGTGATGGATGTACGCTAACGAGTTATTCGCCGATGCTCTGATGAGTTGATTTGGCCACGCCATACGTAGTTCGGGCAAAACCCTGTTCGGTATCGGAGAGCGTGACGGTGACGAGTCCCCACCACCAAACCCCTGAGCGTGGCTGGCGATGACAAGATGAGTGACGCAGACGAATTTAGCATCGCTATCAGAAACTTCACCAAACACTTATATGTGGAGTACGTTATATATAAAGCATCTCCCGACATCGCTGATCAAACTGTCCTGATGATGTTTGGTGTGGGGGGGAAGATTGTTGTGTTAATTCTGTTGTCCTTCCCTCGCACCTCCGATTATCACGGTTGAGTATATACAGTGCAAAATAATTTCAACATACATACATTACCTAAATTGTCCGCCTCTGTCCACCCAGCAGGGTAAATGGGTACAGCACAGCGAGTCGATTGGCAGGTTCCATATGATGGGGTAAAATGTGGGTATTCCCACGTCTTCTGAGACGTCTGACCAGCATGATCGAGTAAGCCAAAATTCCCTCAAAGGACTCTGTAGAACTTCCTTCAGTACTGGCCCTTCCACCAACAGGGGCTTGAGCAAGCAATAGCAGGGCTGTACATTTATTATTATATTAACGCTGTTCTCCAGGTCACCAAGATGGCGCAGATTGTGCACCTGACGCGTGGGCAAGACTTCCAGGTGCTGGCCGGGTCTGCGAGCTTTCTCTACCCGGCCATCGCCAGCGGTACAACCTCACCAGCAGAGGGCTTCACCATCACGTGGCCTCAACATCACGGGGCCTCACCATCACGGGGCCTCACCATCATGGGGCCTGACCAGCATGGGGCTTCAACATCACAGGGCCTCACTATCACAGAGACTCACCTGCATGGGGCATTTAGCACTTACCAATGCCACAGTGGCTGGTGGGGCAGGTCGTGCCTTGACGGTTGGGCAAGCCTTCCAGGTGATGGCCCGGTCCGCGAGCTTCCTCTAGCCAGCCATCGCCAGCGGTACAGCCTGACCAGCACTGGGCATCACCACCACAGGGGTTCAGCCTGACCAGCACGGGGCCTCAACATCACAGGGTTTCAGCCTGACCAGCACGGGGCCTCAACATCACAGGGTTTCAGCCTGACCAGCACCGGGCCTCACCATCACAGGGTTTCAGCCTCACCAGCACGGGGCCTCACCATCACAGGGTTCCAGGTCTCACCAGCACCAGGCCTCACCATCACAGGGTTTCAGCCTCACCAGCACCGGGCCTCACCATCACAGGGGTTCAGGCCTCACCAGCACCGGGCCTCAACATCACAGGGTTTCAGCCTCACCAGCACGAGGCCTCACCATCACAGGGTTTCAGCCTCACCAGCACGAGGCCTCATCATCACAGGGTTTCAGCCTGACCAGCACGGGGCCTCACCATCACAGGGTTCCAGGCCTCACCAGCACAGGGCCTCACCATCACAGGGTTTCAGCCTCACCAGCACCGGGCCTCACCATCACAGGGGTTCAGGCCTCACCAGCACCGGGCCTCAACATCACAGGGTTTCAGCCTCACCAGCACGAGGCCTCACCATCACAGGGTTTCAGCCTCACCAGCACGAGGCCTCACCATCACAGGGTTTCAGCCTGACCAGCACGGGGCCTCACCACCACAGGGTTTCAGCCTGACCAGCACGGGGCCTCACCATCACAGGGTTCCAGGCCTCACCAGCACGGGGCCTCACCATCACAGGGTTTCAGCCTGACCAGCACGGGGCCTCACCACCACAGGGTTTCAGCCTGACCAGCACGGGGCCTCACCATCACAGGGTTCCAGGCCTCACCAGCACGGGGCCTCACCATCACAGGGTTTCAGCCTGACCAGCACGGGGCCTCACCACCACAGGGTTTCAGCCTGACCAGCACGGGGCCTCACCATCACAGGGTTCCAGGCCTCACCAGGACGAGGCCTCACCACCACAGGATTTCAGCCTGACCAGCACGGGGCCTCACCATCACAGGGTTCCAGGCCTCATCAGCACGGGGCCTCACCATCACAGGGTTTCAGCCTGACCAGCACCGGGCCTCACCATCACAGGGTAGCCAGGCCTCACCAGCACCGGGCCTCAACATCACAGGGTTCCAGGCCTCACCAGCACCGGGCCTCACCATCACAGGGTTCCAGCCTGACCAGCACCAGGCCTCACCATCACAGGGTTCCAGCCTGACCAGCACGGGGCCTCACCATCACAGGTTTCCAGGCCTCACCAGCACCGGGCCTCAACATCACGGGGCCTCACCAGCATGGGGCGTCACCAGCATGGGGAATTTAGCACTTACCAATGCCACAGTAGTTGTTGGCATTCGATAATTAAATAATGCAACAGCATTACTAAAATAATCCGTTCAGATTTGCAGAAATATGCAAAACGCATGTGAACTTTTTTTTATCATGCAGCCACAGAACGCACAATATCCTCTAAGTTCTAAAACACTGCGTTAAGTTTCGATTTAAAGCTTTCGTGACTGCAGGGATTCATCTTCTTGGTTCTTTCGGTAAAGTCACGTAGAAGGGAAGTAATACAATAATAATAAATAAAATAAAATAATAAAAATAAAACATAATAAAATAATGCGTTAAGATTTTATATATTTGTCGTCCTATCCTGTTTGAACAAAGAGAAGCCGGTAAAGTTTGTGCACGTGCCCTGAACCTGTGCAAGTTGGCAGTAGTCGTGGTGGGCGTGGTGAGCTCTGGGTATGTGTGGTGTAGCCTGGGTGTGTCTGGTATGCCCTGGGTGTGCCGGACCCGGGTGTCTAGTCATGGGTGGGCGAGCATTCTAAACCAAGGCCGTAGCTATGGAGTGAACATTGGGGGGGACCAAATCTTCCAGGGGGTCGGGGGGTCCCCCACCAGAAATAAAATCTCAATTTGAAAACTCATTTTCTGCCATTTGCTGCCTAAAATATAAAAAAATGCACTAACCCATATGATGGACTTTTCATTTATTTTCTACAATAATGTCTAATAGTGTATTATATTACATTACTCTGTTTTTTCTTTTTTACCTTTTCTTGTTTCATTGTATATAATGGCAGAGATTAGGGATTTATAAAGTACAACCATAACCACAATCATATACACAGAAATCTATTTTATAGCAATATATTGGGGGGGTATATTTTGCGCAGATTTTTTTTTTTAATAATTATGGCCTTGTTCCAGCAATCTAACCCCTCTGCGTGTGCCGCCGACAGGGGCGGTGGGCGGGGTGTGCGCGCTGGCGAACGTGCTGGGCGCCGAGGTGTGCGAGCTGGCGCGCCTCTCCAGGGAGGGACGACACGAGGAGGCGCGGGAGCTGCAGCTGCGTCTCATTCGGCCCAACGCCGCGGTGAGGCCGCGCGAGTCCTGGGTGTCGTGGAGATAACGACGTCTTCTTTTTGAACTTGGGTCACTGGGTCTTCTGCTCCTGCTCTCGTTGCCTCGACGTGTCGCTGCTGCCTCCAAGAGTTCTGTTCTGCGCCTCTTCTTCCCTGATCTGTCTCCACTCCCACGTGCTCCTCTCCGAAGAACTTTCTTCGGCTGATCCGCACTCTGGCCACGTCGGTTTAACGACACACCGAGGTGTGCTGTGCACAAACGGCGGGAAGGCGCGACTCCCACGACGTCTTGCATTCATGTCATCTAACCACCACACTGCATGTACAACGCTCTTAGCCTTGCCTAAGTCACCAGCTCGATAGAGCTGAACGTATGGGGCTGTTTCGTTGTTTGGGCCAACCGGCTCAAAAAGAGTTGAAAAAGTGCCCATCCCCACAGGCAGCAGTGCCAACAACACGCGGTAAAACTCGGAAACTCATCGGACTCAAACTGTTGCATATGATGAGACGCATGTCCCACGGGCGTAAGAGTTGATTTGCATGACTGAGTCGGCGCGGCATTGTCTCCCCTGCCGCCCACACAGGTGACCAAGCGCTTTGGTGTGGCCGGCCTGAAGCGCTCTTTGGAGTGGTTTGGCTTCTACGGGGGCCCCTGTCGCTCGCCGCTCCAGCCGCTGGAGCCGCACGAGGAGGCAGCCCTGAGGGCTGACTTTGAGGCTGACGGGTGGCTGTAGCTCCTGGCCCCCAAGGCAGCTCGGAGGGCTTAAGTTGGATCCTTGTTTGGCCTGGCTCTTAATCGCGATGACGGCTAAAGCTGACTTTGTAAACCAACTAAGTTATTGAACTCGGATGGAGTCTCAGCGGTAGGGCTCGTGCCTCCTCTGTCTGAAGTTTGACCACGGTTTAAGCAGTCTTTCTCAATTCCATACCTTACAGCAGTACCGTGGCGCCCCAAGCAATGGAATTGAGAAAGACTGCTTTAAAGCATGGCATGTCTGTGATTATAAACCAATCGGGTTGCATGCGGTGCCAAGTGACATAAATTTGAATATGAATAAAAAATATTGGTTTTCAAGAGAGACAGACCCCACGGGGGTTACAGGGACTGGGATGGAGGCGAATAAGAACCGGGACGACAATCCGACGGGGTCTCCGCTGCCGTAACCACCAGCACCGCGATATGTAGCCACTGCCACGTTCTCTTTTGCAACATTTACCTGCCGATATTATCGTCTTTATGATGACAATGCAGTATTCAAGCCAATGCGTGAATCATAAAATGTTAAGCTCACGAGAGAATATATACTTAAAGTTGATCAAGAATCGTCTTGCAGTAATGACTCAGTTAAACATCGGTAATTTGTAACGGCCCTGTAATTGCTGGCTCACGCAACTGCTGGCCGAGGGACTCCGCGACAGGGACCCACCGTTCCACAACGGCCAGGCATCTTGGAAGAGGAGGCAGTACTCACACGCGACTTGCCGATGAACCGTGGCGAAAGAATTTATCCTGCTGGACAGAAGCAAGCACGCACAGGTGCAACACCACAACAGAAAAAGTAATTCACTGGGGTTCTTTTTTATTCACGAGCATCACAGAAGCAGCAATAAGTTATATATATAACATCGTGAATGCGAACCCCAAGTCCCCTGGCTCCTTCATAACGATCACTATGCTATGCCCGAGGAGTCCCATTGTTCAGGCTTTGGGAAAGACTTGCATTTCAATGTTCAGGACAAACCACGGAACGGACGAACGGACATTAAAAGCTGAATGCGGAGCCAAGCTTTGACGGAGCTCAGAGCTTGGTCAACTGGAACTGCTCGGCCTAAGCACAAACACAACTACACTCATCACAGCTATGCACTTCATTACCACAGCACAAGCACGACCACGCGGCCACCGCGAGAATGCGACCTCGAGCACGCGACCACACGGCGACCACACGGCGACCACACGGCGACCACACGGCGACCACAGGGCGACCACCGCGACGTTTAGTCAGCATTTTAGTCTCGTCGACGACCTGTAGCATTTTGGTCAAGTTTTAGTTATGTGGCTTTCATTTGGTCCACATTTTTCATTTTAAATCCACAGACTAATTATACTGGTTGCCATCGACTAGCCCAAGACTATAAGGTCCATTGTTGACTTCATCAACACTGGTTGCAGGTGGCCCTATGCTACTACACAGCGAGTGCAATGTTTTATAAATACTGTACATACACCTTGGCCCCATGGTGCCAATTCACGGGTTTAAATTCACAGCAGGGCCGGGCGCCCAAAGATCCCCGTGTGACTGAAAAGTTGCGACTCCCGGCTGCGCGTGTCACGTGACCCATAGGACGATGTGCATTCACCCGGCACCGCATCCTTATTATATCACGGCATGCCAACTTGAGCGATAACGAACTCCAATTAAATAATTCATAAATACGGCCAAGTTGGCCTGAATGTACAATCTGATTGATCCACTGCTCATTGGGCCCCATCTGCACAATGCGCCACACAAACGCACGCCTCTTATCAGCAGGAACGGATGGGAGGGGCTGACTCTGTGGTTTTTCTATCGTGCGGTGATTTCACTGCCACTTAGTAGCGGATGGCGGCTGCTGCTGTTGTTGTTGTATAGGGAGAGTTGCTGAGTAAGGATGGGCGAGGGTGGAATGGGCCCATAACACTGGGTAGGGACAGGATTTGTTCTGGTCGGATTCAGTCGTTTAGTACACGTAGACAGTACAGGGACTGCACAGGTGCAGAGCGTGTGAGCAGTGCGAGCCAGCGGTGTGAGCCAGCGGTGTGAGCAAGCGAACGGTGGGAGCAAGTGGTGCGAGCCAGTGGTGCGAGAGCGGTGTGTGCCAGCGGTGTGAGCGAGTGGTGGGAGCCAAGGGGCCGTCCATAAATGACGTCACGCGATTTTGGACGATTTTTGACCCCCCCCCTTGTCACACGACGTCACAAAAAGTCAGACCCCCCTCAAATGACATCACAAAGCTCTGCCCCCCCCCCAATAATATAAAACATGCTTTAAATCGCTTTAAACTATTGTCATTGTAGTGCGTATTTAATGTGGCACTGCACTCCGATGTAGGAGAAAACATTTATGTAAGTCTATTTAATTAAGTAGAACGTGTTGTCTATATTTAAAGTTGCGCATTTTTATGTCACGTCACATTTCTCAACCCCACCCCCTCGTCACACATTGTCACAAATGTCCGACACTCCCCCCCCCCCCCACAAGTGCGTGACGTCCTTTATGGACGGCCCCCAAGGCTATCAGTCTGGGTTTCTCCCAAGCAAAGGGAGGAGAGAGTGCGTTCTTCGTTGTGGTCAGTGGTCCGTAGCCAGTGATTAGTGGTGTGTGGGAGCGTCCAGCTTCATAACGGAGTGGATAGTTGTGGTTCAGTGGGGGATGGTGAGTGTCGATGTCCAGGCTTATATTGTGCGAGGAAGTGAGGGTGAGTATTAAGTTTTTGGTGTGTGTAGATGTACAGTACATTATTAGGGGGTGCGGGAGTCATTACAAGCCAAATGCTGGAGTGTATGTGTAGGGGTGAGTGGGAGGTGGTGAGGGTGAGTGTCCAGGCAGGCTGGAGGGCGTAGGCTGCGTGGTTCCAATGTCGCGCTCAGCTGAAGAAGTACGCCTGCTCGAACGACGACTCCTCGCTGGTGTACACGGCGGCGTGGTGGTAGATGAGGGCGGCATTCTCTTCCGCCTCGTTCGCGAACGCGTGCAAGTTCTTGCGAGCTGAGGGACGCGCGTGTGCACACACGCACACATTTGGTCACGCGCATCACAACGTTGGCATGACGATGAACGATTAAAGTAGTTTAGACTTGGAATGTGTGCAGTGTTCGCTCGCGCCCAAAGAGACAGCACGGCTCGGAGGCGCCAGGAGGAGGAACCGCAGACGAGCGGGAGAAGCAGCAACAGCAGCCACGCGGTGTGGAGCCGGTGCTACCAACGGTTGGCGCTACCAACAGTAGTACAAGTTAAAATGTTTTCAACCAATTAATATGTGGGAGAAAACAGGAGGACCCTGAGAATACCCACGCATATGAGGGGGGGACCATCACTATCTCCGTACAGATGGAAACAGATGTAGAGTAATCCCATTTCTGTACCACCTTCTTCCGGTAAGCTAGGGTATGGCGACTTCGACGCCAATGCGGAGCTTCATGGTATTTGCGTGATCCACCAACCCTTGCCCCCACAGTGGTGGATTACAGCCGTGTGTAGCCACCTCTGGCCGGCAAATCACTCGGCTCCTCCTCCTCCGCACTAGGCGCAGCGGTGCTACCTTCCGTCACGAAGAAGTCGGCGAGGTGGAACGCCACATGCACGGCGGAGCGCGAGTGTGGGAAGGACTTTCCTCGCTTCCACTCAAACTGGTTCTTCTCCGGGTGCCACTGCACCCCGTAGAACGGGTATTCGTACGCTGCCACAGGCGCACAAAGACAAAGACCCCCCGCATATAGTATTAACAAACCTTTAGGACAAGTGCTGTTAGCGAGTGCATATGAAGGACGGCACGGTACACGAGGAGGTGGGGTGGCCAGTACAACGCCCGGCCACCTTAGTCTCCGCGGTGGTGATGTTTACATACAGTACCAGGTACTCATTTGAGCTAGAGTTGATTGAAGGAAGCCCCAGGACCGGTTCAGATAATTGTCGCTGGTGTTGGCCATGGGTGAGACTTGAACTTGGGTCGCCAGGTTCGTAGTGCAGTGCTTCAACCACTACACTACCGCTCCCCACACACGCCCGCTCTCGTTGTCTGCATGTCTGCGTAGGTGTTCGCGGTCGTGCTCGTTAGCTCTGACACGTGGGTCTGGTTGATACCGTGCGAAAAAGGCTCTCACAGCGTGAGCAGTAATGTGGAACCAAGCAACAAGCAGTGCAACCAGACAACGCACCCTCTTGCCATCTCATTCAGTCTAAGAAAACGAGGAAGGTAAACTGTGCATATGCTTGGATTCTGTAATGCTTTCCAAAATGCATCTGTCCTTGGAGGTATTTGAGTTGTGATAACTAGAGCCCCACCAGCATGAATAAATCAATTCTCTCGAGGCAGTTTATATATTTCAATACTATTTCATGAACATATATCAATATGTAATTACGCATACCAATTATTTACCAAATACAATATTCTCCCACTGTGGATGTAGAAGCACGCTGGCTCAGTTCATCCGGGGAGATGCCAAAGGCAGTAAAACAAAGGGAGATATTTGGAGGAACCTTCACCGACTCTAATCGGTCTACTTATCATAGCATCACAAAGTCTTATTTTTACCGAAAATGCTAATGCAGTTGAAATGTGTCCTCTGGTGCTTGCCATGCATTGAGCCGTCGCGCTCGTAGCAGTGAGCGCGACGGACGCCAGCCCACACTCACCCTCCATGGTGGAGATGAACTGCAGGCCTTTCTCGTCCACGTTGGTTGACAGAACCCAGTAGAAGTTCCGCAACTTCTCATTCGCAGTGAAGTTCTGTAAAACACGATCCACGCAAGTTCACCGTAGTCAGGTCGTTGCGTTGACTTTGTTGCCGACTTGGGCCTTCCTGCTAACAGACTGAGATACAGCTCTGTGGCCTAGTGGCCTCCGCATCTAAGCATCCACCCTCTGGACCTCTGGATGGCAACTACTGGCCAACAGCCCTTCATATTTTGACTTGTTTATTTTGGTACACCGGTGTCAGAGGTAACGCAATACCGGTTTGACGTGCGGAGCGGATAGAGCAAGGCGCTATTCCATCTCCCTGTTCCTACCCTTCTCGTCAACCTCTGTCTGCCAACCTTCTCCGAGCAGCAATCCTTCCCCATCCCGTAATGCACAACTTCATATTACTGCAGTGTCCCGATCGTGGCACCAACCTTGACCGAGAGGCTCTTGTAGTGCACGTTCGCCGAGATGGGTTCCTCAGCCATCGCCCGCACGACCTCCGGCATAATGTTCCGGAACATGCGGCTCTCTTCAGAGCCTGCTCCCACAACGCGATAACACACAACACACACCGTCACCGAAACGCGGGAGGAACACGGACATCCGGCATGTGGCACGAGTGACGATAGCAGTCCTTGCGCCACTGTTCCAAAAAACACTTTTCAGTGCCACCCGGGGTGGCCAACATTAACTGTGAGTTTTGGAGCATTTATCTATCGATCACAAATATCTATGATAGCAAGGTCATCGTAAAAGCTTGCTCATGAAAGGTCACGAAAGGAGAGAACCGTGGTGCATTTGATAGAGAATATTATCTCAGAAGAAAAATGTGACGCGAAACATCTTCGGAATATCTAGTGTCTTGTAAACTGTATAGACGCCAAGCGGCCCACAGTGGATACTGGCAACATGCATCACCCCATGTGGTACCAGCATACCCTTGGCTCGGTGCCTACCCAGCACCTTCCCACTGCTGTCCGGCATGGATGCTAACAAAGACTTTGCTGTCAGTAGGAGTCGCGCATTTTGTATGCAGAATTCTATTCCATGTCTTCAGTTCCCCACATATAAATAAAAAATGATTTTAGTCCAGCAGCCTACTGGCTTTCCAGACTAATATTGTCAAATCAGCATTTAAACATGTGTAGGGACAGTGCGGAAAGAGAGAGACGGTGCGTGGGTGAAGATAATGAGGGGATAGGGACAGTGCGTGGCCAGGTGGTCACGAGGGATAATTACAACAGGGAACCATGGGGGGGGATGATCAGGATTCGGGAAAGAAAGCGTGGCCAGAGGCAGGGGGAGGCCACGCTGGGGGGAATATAAGGCGGAGGCTGAGAGAGCTCGAGGCTGCCCTGGGATCAGGATGGACTTTCGACGTGCCGTCGCTGTCTCCATGCGGTCGTTGCTTGGGTGCTGTTCTAGCTCAAGTATCTGTTGTTATCCTAGCTCAAGTATCTATTGTTATTCTAGCGCAAGTACTGTATGCTCGTCATAGCTAAGTACTGTAGGATATGAGAGTACGTTATCTGCACGACGTGCCCTAATAAATAAAGAAGACAGAAGTTCATTCTAGATTTGAAGATGTGACTGCAAGGATCCATACTCTTTGGTTCTTTCGGTAAAGTCACGGAGGTGAAAAAAAATAAGAATACAATTTTTATTATTATTTCTATTTTTTTTCACCTACGTGACTTTACCAAAAGAACCAAAGAGTAAAGACAGAAGTTGTCCGGGAGTCATTACACATGCAAAGTCTGGACTGCTTTCAACCTTCTACGTCTGTTAAGAGATGCTGCTTGATCACATGATGTTATTGGCAAGAGCGCTCGCACACAGAAGCTGCGGACCCCTGTTCAGTGCGGTCACTGCAGTTACTCGTGCCCACACAAACGCCTGCCCTCATACCACATGCAGCGTGGGCCCACCTGGGGTGAACTTAAGTGGCAGGGCGACGTAGCGCGTGCTCTTGGTGTCGGTGAGCACGTTGATGCCGCTGGTGAGCACGGTGAGCTGCTCGAAGCCCAGGCACGTGCCCCACACCGGGAAGTAGTCCCCGCGGTCGTTGGCCTGGTTTCATGAAAACACCAACAAGGGGCTCTGATATCAAATGGAAAAAACTGGACTTAATGTTAGAGATGTCTGACTGAGCGGTAGAGATGTCCGACTCTTTAAGGCGATGTTGCCACTCAACAGGACACATTCACATCTCGAGTCATTGTCTTGCTCCAATGTTGGTGAAGGAGACATTGGCACACTTTAATAAAAAATCTGACTTAAAAAAAGAACATTCGTGGCATTGGACCTAAGGGCTACGAAGAGAGAAGTGTTTATATGCCAATTAAGATATCTTTTCTTGTTAAATGCATTCAAATCTGCCAGAATTTCCAGGGCACAACCCTGTAACGTAGCGATTGCTTAACTGCAATCACTTCTGCCAGCTCTCTAATTTGATAGTGTGCCACACCAACATTCAATACTCATGGAGAGTTTCTGAATGAGTAAACCTGCACAATAAACGACAGGTCAAGAAATTTGGTGGGGTTCTCTTGTCACTGGTTTTCGGCGACTGGTATTCTTCCAAAAATGTTGTGGTTTAGAGTGAGTCCTGAACGTAGTGGAGGGGATGGGTGGGGCGACGTCCAATACTGCTGATGCGTGCGGCACAAATGCCGATGGCTTTATTTAGAAAGGTCGTTCGGACGTCCGCACTGTGCTGTGTTATGCGAGCACGGGCGGACGCGTGAAAACAGGAACGTGATAACGAGCGATGCCAACGTGCTGCTGCTGTTGTTGTTGTGCAAGAGCAGTGGGTCACAACTCCCCATCTTGTCAATGAGCCACTCGCAAGCGCGGACAATTGACAACTGCTGCATTACGTACGCGTGCTTTCGCGATGTCATGGTTCATTATTAGTTTCTGTTTCAGCGACCGTGTGGAGGTGCAATGCCAATCTTTAACCAAAACCCTCCACCACCGTGACAGCCGAGATCTTGGCGACGCCTAATGACACTGGACGTAAGTAATCTCCAGTGCAACGTCGAATATAAATTGCCACAATTTAGCTCGCCTTTCAACATTCCTCTGGTTTTGCTGATGAACCAAATCGATTTGCAAATTTCCCCACGACGTGATAACTGTATTTGTTGGCTCTGTCGGGTGCAGGCAGGTTGCAGTTAAATACTGACGCCATACCTACATGGCTCAACCAAACAGAAACCAAGTAAAAAAGGTGTCAGTTTTGTTGCCAGATAGAAGGGTAAAAAAACAATGATCATATTTTTTACTGGCAAATGAGGTTCCAATGGAGAAACCAAGTACTGTAGCTGATGTTGTGCATCACAGCCAGGAATGAAACCCAGGTGAGCGGGCATTGGGGTGAACCACTCAGCTACACATATGTGCACAACAATAAAAACAAATCCCCTAATAGCCATAAAAAAACCCCCCAATGTAGCCTATGGGCACCTATTAAGGCCAGTACTGGCGCACGTGGCAATAGGGCGGCTAGCATCACACCCAGCTGTCTGTGTCTACAGTGCCGATGTTTACGCACCACCGCTACGCAAGCACGAGCACACATGCATTGATACTCACACAGACACGCCGATACTCACAGATACACCAATACACACGCACACCGATACGTACTCACACATACACGTGTACACGAGGCATGTTAATCACCTCCTCAATTTGTAACTATACCATCTAATCTGCAGTCGTCTCGTCTGTAATGTCCGTCTCATGCGCAACATTAGCCTTCACGTAACTTTCGCACATTATTCACAAAATACTGGTAGTCCCCGAGTTACGATGGTCCGACTTACGATATTTCGATCTTACGATGGCGATAGCGATATGACAAAATTCGTTCAAGTATGCAGACGACGGACAGAATCTTGGTGAGTACAGCACAATATATGTTACGATATGTTCAATGCATGTATGATATGTAGCTTTAGCGATTTCATTTTAAGGTTACCACGATACAATACGTTAAATGCATGTTAAAAGTTTTTGATAGCAGATATGATTGTTTCCTGAAAAAAACTTTCTATTAAATTGCAGTTCATATAGGTAGGCTAAGAATTTACCTTGGTTTTTTTACTTTACATTTTACTGTGCAATACAGTATTGTAATTAATAAATACATACAGTATATGGTTTATACAGTACGGTACTGTAAATTACTCTGTTTTGCTAAATTATCACCATTCTATAAGACTCCTGGGTAGGCTAGGCCATCTTCGACTCACGATATTTTCGACTTACGATGGGGTCGTCGTTACGCATCTCCATCGTAAGTAGAGGACTACCTGTATCGTAAAGAAAATGCTTCTCCTGTGCACAATTCAACGCACGTATCGTGCTGGTATATTAAATTGAGTTCGATGCATTGGTTACACGCCCGGCAGACATGCACGACGCCGACGATAGACTCCCGGCACCTTGATGGCGAGCTTGTAGAGGATGCGGGCTGCGTGGGCATAGCCCGATGTCTGCAGGTCCGCGCCACCTCCCGGCAACAGCAGCCTGCGCCAAATCCCCCACGCACATCATCACTCAGTCACGGCTAAACTCTAGGGTAGCCGGCGAGCAAAGGGCAGCCAGGCCAGCAGGAAGGACGGACGGCCAGCCAAAGCGCCAGCATGAGCGCTCATGGATCGCTCATGAAACTCGGGAGCACTGACGCTCCCCCCCCTCTGCCCCCCCGCAGGGCATCTGGCACCAACGGCGCCACGTTGCCCTGCTATGGCATCATGGCACGAGAATGTTCCCTTGTGTGTCCGAGTGGTCGACATGTCATGACATGTTCGTGACGACGTTGGCAAAAAATGATGCAAGGTTTAATATTTTGATTTGGAATTTGTAAGCTGTCGGGATTTTGACAAAAATAATCAGCAGTTGATAAGTTACTGAGCACAGACCCAAAGTCCCAAATTGCCAAGTCAGCAACAAATTAATCTTATGGCGGGACCCCGAAGTCCCATAAGCCCCCGCCTCTCACATAAACTGCGTTGCGACGTAATTTCATGTCTGTTGAAGGTGAACGATACGGCAATCTATTCCTCTCGACGAGCTCTACACGATGCGCTAATCAAAGTTTCAAAGTTTTGTTTCGTCTGTGCATTCGTCCTCACTGCGCTTGGACGACATGACAACAGAATGATCCGCGCCAGGTGGGTCGCGGCATTTATGTGCGCGGTGGGACGGAGTCGCCAAAAAAAATGAATTAATTACGATTTTGATTTCCCTTTATTCGGGACCCGGGGTCCCGCCATAAGGTTCAAATAACAAAAGAAGAGAGTTAACACGTTTTTCGAAATGAGCACAGTGAAAAGAACTTGGGGAAATGCGCCTCTGAACGAATCATTTTCATCGCGAGCATTAAACCAACGTAACAAGCGTGCCGTACTCACCCATTGATGGAATAAAATACTTTCTCATACTCGGCGTTGGTGAGATTCACCCTGAGGAAATAAACACAGAGCGGAGATCACTTGACAGTGCCTCTACCACGCAAAGCGCGAGTGGCTTTGAGAGCCACCCCCTCAAAAAGCAAAGAGATTTTTGTTCAACCACTCCAGTTCCCTCTCTCGCTCACACACCACGTAACACAAAGATGATTTATCCAAACATCCTCACACCGGACACTGCCGCACTTGAGTCTCGAGACTTGGCGAGACCAACTATGGTTGTATGACTAACTAATTGGTTCAATGACTCCGACACGGACTGGCCGGTGCGTGTTAGCACCCCACGCTGGCATGGCCAACTTCAAGCTGCGCCCGTCTCTGGTTCTATGACCGCTACATCCTATCCACTGCTCCGAGTTCGATTCCAGCTGCAGACGATCTTCTAACATTATCGAGACACTTTTACTCGGATGCCCTCTTTAGCCCTCGTTCCACCGATGCGCACGAGAAGACAATCATCTCGTTTGGGACGATGACTGTGATATCGCCTCTCTCTCTGTTCCTCGTTTCTCATCGACTGCAGTCATCACGGTGGTTTTGGAAGACGTGGCTGGTGACCTAGTAGTGACCTCGTGCAATGTCGCCCTCTCACCTGATGGGAGCCACCCTGGCTCCGGCAGCCTCCAGGTACTTGATGTACGATGCGGCAATATAGGTGCTGCCGTGACGGGCCAGGTTGCCGTGCGTTTGCTGGGCCAAGACACCTACACGGTCACACACGGACACACACGAGCGCGCGACACCCACTTTACACAGAGAACTATTTAAGCATTCAGACAGGAGAGCCAAGTGTTGTTGGCAGGCTTCTACTGAATGTGGAGTCGACCGAGGTAAGGCCAAGAACCGGTTTGGCCATCACCACCGCTGTTGGCCTGGGTTGGCAATCGAACTCCGATTGCCAGAATCGGTGCACATTGCGTTGACCACTGCACCCCATTGGGTCATGTTGACCCATACGTTGACCCCTAAACTTAAACCATGATGCCAAGACGGTTACCGGGTCACTGACAGAACTCGGTGTTCCGGAGGCCTATCAAAGCCAAGCCTCGAATGGTCAGATCTCCTGAGCAAGCAACTGAGAATCGTTCACGCGATGTCAAGGACGGTCTCTCGACCCCCCCACCGCCGTCACACAGAAGGCCCTCTGGGGGTCGGGTGGCGCCCCCAGTGAGATTCTCCCGGGGCACCGGCGTGGAGGGGGGGTCCTTACCGACGACGGGCCTCTCGTTGGGAGCGAAGACGCGCTTGAGGCGGGTGCCCCTGGCCACCATCCTCTCGGCGAAGCAGGACTTGTAGAGCAGCGCGCAGAGCCACGCCGCGCACACGGCGAGCAGCAGCAGGCAGTACATGCGGCGCGCCGGCCGCGTCCACGCGAGCACGGAGCGCCGCAGACTCGTCATGCCGGGCCCGCCGCCACCACTACCGCCACCACCACCACCGCCGCCGCTTCCTGCTCCTGCTCTCCCCTCCTCCTCCTCGCCGCCACCCTCCTCCTGCCCAGCAGCGCCTCTAGCAGAAAGGGCCGTGGCTCCTCGGCGCGGGGCCCATCGAGGGCCCCCAGGGGGTCGCAGGGGCGGCCGGGAGGAGACGCGGACGGGCCCCGGGGATGAGTGAACGCGCGCACGGCCGTGGTCAGAGCAGGACCCGGCGGGGGGGTCGGTGGGGAAGAGGGAGACCGAGGAGATGAACGGGGAGATGAGCCGGCGGAGGGGGTTGCAGCTGGCTGCGGGGTTGGATTTCCCGCAGTGGATGAGTCAGGGGGCGCCCTGGTGGCGTTGCCAGGTCTAGAGGTAAAACCCCTTCACGTTGGGCGTTCGATTTAAAGGCGCCTCTCCGTATTTGTTGCCACGTTTGCTTTCTAACGCGGTGGGGAAAACGACCGCAACTGTTTGACAATCACAAACGTGGCAAATGCTATGCACTAGACCAGGTACTGTACATGGAAGTTGGTTAGGGGATGGAAGCACGGCAAATTATTATTGTATCCATCTGTGCAAACCTTTGAGCGGTATGCCCTCATGCGTGGTTGGTGCTCTCCAATCTCCTCTCGCATGCAAATCTCAGTATCGCTTGGCCAAATCCCAACGTGACAATTACCTTCTGAAAAAATACTTGAAAACCTGGCGAGGCGTTGAGAGCACGGACCTTATTTTCACAGTATTGCAAACGCAACTCAGAACGGTTCAAAATAGAATTAAGCTCAAATCAGAATATTTATACTGGAGGAATCCGAAGGGCTTTAAAGCTCTTATTCAGACGTGCAGTAAAGGAGGCCAAAGTGCCAACATGTATTAAACACTGCGCAGAAAGGACCAAAATTAACTTCAAAATACACCCTCAGGTTCTGAAACGCTCCAAAAACTGATTCTAGATTTGAAGCTTTCGTGACTGCAAGGATTCATACTCTTAGGTTTTTTCGGTAAAGGCACGTAGGTAAAAATAAAAATAAATAATAAAAATAATAGAAATAATAATAGAAATAAAATAATAAATCACGACGTTTCGGAGGCAACACAAGTCTCCGTCATCAGTTGGGACCGTAAATTTAGCTGTGACGATCCCACCTGATGACGGAGACTTGTGTTGCCTCCGAAAACGTCGTGATTTATTATTTTATTTCTATTATTATTTCTATTATTTTTATTATTTATTTTAATTTTTACCTACGTGATTTTACCGAAAAAAACCTAAGAGTATGGCTCCAAAAACTGCTTCATGTTCACCGAAAGCCACACCTCAGACAGATTTAGCGGCGTGCCCTTTGTAGTTCAACCAAACACTACGTGCAAATTGAGGGAAGTAAAATAACGTTCACTCAATCCCATCGTGCAGACTAAATTGCCACCCCGAGTGCAGTGGCGTTCGGTGCAGAGCTGGCAGGCCTCTTTCCCGGCGGCTTCGGCACACGCCAAGCACAGAGTCAAGATTCTCCGTGGAAGTTTGACTTCAACAGCTGTCCGGCCATCCATCTAATCTATAAATATAAAATCGCAAATCTGTCTGTCTGTCTGTGTGTGTGTCTGTCTGTCTGTGTGTCGCCGGACCATACGCAGTTTCATTGGACGAAATGTGAGGGATTTGCGAGACACGATTGGTCCGTTTGGTTTTCCACGGCGGTTGCCCCTGGCAACGGGTAGCTACACATTCGCTGCGGGGTGGACGCCATTTTTAATTCTCGTTAAAAATATGCGCACGCATTAACACGCGACTCTGAGGTAAATTCATCAAAGTTTCACGTCCTCTTCACTCCCCCCCCCCACCCCAATGTGTGCAATTACTATTATAGGGTCGGTAGATAATAAAATTATAGCGATTAGACAGTATTATTGTAGCGCGGGGGGGGGGGGGGGGGTAACGGCCCCAGTACCCAGCCTCAGCCGGGTGGGCAATTTAGGCGAGGCCGGAGGCTCTGCACGGTACTAGGCCTCGACACCCCACCACACTATAGGCCGTACATATTACTGCACAGCGGCCGAGGAGATCGTGGCTGGGGGGGGGGGGGGCAGGGGTAGCAGCCCATCTGTGTATATATGTAAGGTTATTAAGAAATATATTTTTCACCCGGGCAACGCCGGGTACTTCTGCTAGTCTATATATATAAAATCGCAAATCTGTCTGTCTGTGTGTGTGTCTGTCTGTCTGTGTCGCCGGACCATACGCAGTTTCATTGGACGACCGGCGCGGACCACGGCGGTTGCTCCTGGCAACGGGTAGCGACGCATTCGCTGCGGGGTGGACGCCATTTTTAATTCCCGTTAAAAATATGCGCACGCATTAATACGCGACTCTGATGTAAATTCATCAAAGTTTCACGTCCTCTTCACTCCCCCCCCACCCCAATGTGTGCAATTACTATTATAGGGTCGGTAGATAATAAAATTATAGCGATTAGACAGTATTATTGTAGCGCGGGGAGGGGGGGGGGGGTAACGGCCCCAGTACCCAGCCTCAGCCGGATGGGCAATCTAGGCGAGGCCGGAGGCTCTGCACGGTACTAGGCCTCGACACCCCACCCGTGTCAAGCGACGACTTTGTGGTATAAACTCGATATACCCAGCGTTGCCCGGGGGGGAAATACATTTAAAATCTTCTGAAAACTTTCAAACATTACATAACAATGAAATCTGTGTATATATGTAAGGTTATTAAGAAATATATTTTTCACCCGGGCAACGCCAGGTACTTCTGCTAGTAGGTATGTAAAAATATGTCAAAACTTGACCCCCAACCTCCCTGTATGCACGCGTACTTTTTACACCCCACCCCCCGACCCGAATCCTATACAACGGCCGATATTTAATCCACGCAGAAACGACCAATGATTAATAATATTAACGTGTTTAAGCAAACAGATAGTCCACCGTCGGACTAACGAATTTGAAGGCCAATGTAGACAAATTATTATCGAGGCTTCACCCCCCCCCCCCCGTTTCCGATGCGTACGTACATTTTCAGTAGACCCCCCCATACGCAAGCGTACGCATTTGGGTCAACCCCCTCCCCTCCATGCGTACGTACTAAATGGATGGCCCCTAAACATGAAACGAGCGCCATGTCCACAGACCGCCGACATCCCTCACGCCAAGCCCAGCCATGCAAGGGGTGCAGAGGCCACCAGTTCCTGCTTGGAAAAAGCTTTTACCTAGCAGTGGATAGAGCATATCCAAAGGGTTAGTAACCTACATGGAGTAGGTTACCTCATCTGTGCAGTGTACCACCATTCCTCGTCTCGAGTAGACGTCCACCCACACGTGTTAACACGAGAGCCAGCAGCAACAGCGGATGTGTTTTTTTTTAAAGCTGCCAATGCAACGACCTGGCACTCAGGTTTAACCACGAAACAGGACACAGCATCAAGCCAATGTCATCTTTATTAGAGCAGTTGTGGCAAAGGGAGGAGTAGGGGTGCGCACAGTCACACCGATTCAACTCGCGGCTGAAGCGGCTTCAAAAAGGGGTTCCAGGAGGGTTCCAGGAGGGTTCCTCCGCGTGCGAGTTCACGGGTGAGCCACTTACGTTCGTGGCCGACGCGGTGCCCGTGTATGCACAATAGGGGAAGGGATCTGGGCTCGTCGTGGAGACGCTGGGGAGAGCTCTGGACACTCGCGATCGGATGTTCGTCATGCAACCTCGCTCCCACCACGAGCTCGTGGAGAGCAGTAGCTCCGACAGCAGCCAACCGGAGGCGTTCCGATTGTTCCGAATGTTCGCCGGCTCCGCGGCCGTTTCACCTCGGTCTGTTTATTCCCGGCTTTACATAGACGGGGCGCGTTGGTGGGATCCGCGGATGGAACGCACCTTGCAAAAAGCGAAGATTATTACCAGTTGATGTAAACTTATTTAGGCGTTGCATGGCACAAGCTAAATTAATGAAGACCATTTTGTTTAAACAGGCAAAGGCCCACGGAGCTATATAGCTCTTTCAGAACAGATGTGCCTACAAATTAAAGTGCAACCAAGTGGCTTGTTACGTAGACATTTATTAGCAGTCACATATGCCAAAACGCATGTGACTGAACGAAGGAAACTCACCGAAGGATACGGAGAAAAATCAACGGGAACATGGGGAGAAGATGCATACTCCAAGATACAAGCGTCAGTGTTGGGATCGAACTCATGATCGCCTGTATACTAGGCGAGGTAATTAACATTTCGCCAGTGGAGCGACAACTTAGGCTCCCAGCGCCATCAGCACCGCGCCCACCAGCATGAGACTCGCCGATGACTGCATCTTTTCGTAGTGTTGCTAGCGATGAGGCTGGAAAAAGCGAATCTGTGTCCCTCACACCTCCTCGCCACATCTCTGCTTTATACCCAGCGAGGTGCGGGCTTTTGGGGGGGTGATGATTGGAGCCACGTGCCCAATAAACTCGCGGCCAATGAGCGCGAGGAGTGAATGGCGCATTGGGGCGCGCGACCATCCCGGTGCGTGCGTCGTGGTGCTTAATGGCGCGACCAACGAGTCGAGCGCCTCAATGAGTGGCGCGGCAGGCACTTGCTCAGGTGGGGCTCATTCACTCGGCAACGCTGATGGATCAGAAACCATCCCCACCTACACCACCCCCCTACCCATGCCCACCTCCACCAACCACCCATTTCCACCTCCGCCCCACCTCCCCCACCCCCTCCAGAGAGGAAGCGGCGAAGTGACTTCTCGATGGGAATCTCGCATTGGTGGGTGGGGGGGACGGCGTGTGTTGGTGTCGTCATAATCATCATCGGATATTGATCAATCCACTGCTGGTGGAACGTCTCCCAGCCTCGTCGCCTCTCACGATGCATGCAGCTCGCGCCTTACACGGGAGCTGATCTCATTGGACCCTCTGTTTGCTTCTATATCTCAACAGCGTTACGGAGATCGCGTGACGTGAGGGTTCTGCCTTTGTAGTGAGGGTTGTAAGTTGACGCTGAGGAGGGGGGAGGAAGCGCCTCGGCCCCCCATGTGGAGTGACGTCAGCCGCTTATTATTATGAATGGCGGGGGGTGTCCATTTGGAGGACGTTACCTTATAATAATTATTAATGAGGGGGCTGTTCGATGTGGAGTGACGTGACCTGCTCATGATTATTAGTGAGGGTGGGGTGCTCCATGTGGAGTGACGTCACCTGCTCATGATTATTAATGAGGAGGGGGTCCATGAGGAGGACGTAACCTGTTCATGATTATTAATGAGAGGGGCTGGTCGATGTGGAGTGACGTCATGCGCGTTAAGGACAGACATTCCTTGGTGATTTTACTAGGTATAGTTTTTTTTGGGATAGATCGCATAAATATGTCGTTAATCCCGCCACCACCAGACACAGACAACCAGTAAGGGTTGTCACGTAAACAGAACATGCAAATTCGTCACGAGTACAGCACACCGGTGTGTTGGAGAGCCAAGCCACAACAAAGGATTGAATTTCGCAGTCACCCCTAAACACATCCCAGTTGATGACATCATTGCCCAGGTTGACATAGCCCTCAAAGGTTTGGGATACATCATTACAGACGTGGCAAGATCGGAAATCGCTACAATCCTAAAAAACTCTAAGTCACCTATGATAAACATCAGTATTGATGAGCGCTTTGAGCTTTCTTAATAAAAAAAAGAGATGATATCGTCATCCTCTCAGCCGACAAGGGCAATGCCACAGTCATCATGGACAAAACCACATAAAATAACAAAATTCAGGCCCTACTTAATGATGGTAGTTATACTAAAATTAAAAGAGATCCCACGAACAGCCTCGCTACGAAAACCAACAACATCATCACCGATTCGACATTTTTAATCGAACCAACCAAGCGGGTTTCCTTAAAACCCTCTGATGCTCGACCACCCAGATTGTATGGCTTACCAAAGATCCATAAACAGGGTACACCCCTTCGTCCTATCATCTCCGCCATTGACTTACCCACCTACAAACTGGCCCGATTTCTGTCTGAGACCTTACAACCATTTACTGGTAAGACCACTTCAGCTGTACTTATCGTTAATTAAGGACATCTCACTATCTCCAGGTGTTTTGCTCGTAGGTAAAGTCACGTAAAATAAAAATAATGAAATGCATAAATAATAAAATAATACATGCAAATAAAAAAATTACCACGACGTTTCGACCACTTTTATTGCGATCGAAACGTCGTGTTTATTCTATTTATTCTACGTGACTTTACCAAAAGAACCAAAGTTCCTGTGCCTGACACCATTGCAGTCATTGAAGATTTGGTCAAACAAGTGTAGTACGAGCATAAATGGGGTTGTTGCTGGACTCTGGCCCAATCACACGGCCCAGGGTATTGGGGGGCGGAGCCTGGTCTGCAGGGCAGTATGGGAAGGCCGGATCTGACAATCCGGAAGGGGAGGAGTCAGGGTCAGGTGGGAAAGAAGATATAAGTGGAAGCCCGGAAGAGATCGTGGTCAGTTGTTGGAGTGAAGAAGCGGGACCACGTTGGGTGGCCGCCGCGCCATCAGCCACTTGGCTGAAGGGGCTTCGGCACACCGTCGGCCAGCGGTGTGCGGAGCAGGGAGGAGTGGAGCGACTGACGGGAGAGCGTGTGCGAGGCGCACGCGAGGAGGAGCTGACGGAAGAGCGTGCACGGCACGTGAGAGGAGCGTGCGCAGCACGCGAGAGGAGACGCTGGTCGGAGCTAACGGAGGAGCATGCGTGGCACGCGAGAGGAGCGTGCGCGGCACGTGATAGGAGACGCTGGTCCCTTGTCAGGACCAGCGGGGTGTGAGGAAGAGTGGAGGAGCTGATTAGGAAGCGCGTGCGGGGCGCGCGCGAGACGACGCTGGTCCGTGGAGGAGACTAGCGGGGAACGGAGAAAGAACTTGAATTAAAGACCAACGGAGACCAGCAGTGCCTGACGGAGTCTTTTATTACACTGGAGTCAGAAGTGGACTTTTTCAAGGCAAAATAACTTCGAGGAAGATGGCCGAGAACTTGAAAAAGCGTAACCCACTTGTTACATCTTCTGACGACGAAGAGACAGCCACCGGCACACGTCCTCCAGCGACCACGTGGCAGGACGCCGCCATCTTGAACATCGCGGTGGAGAGGCGGCCGTGCGCTGGCATTTCGGAGGCGCCACGTGGTGTGCATCCTGCTGCTAAGCAGCTGTTTTGCGGGAAGGAGCCGCAAGGAGAGGACGCCGACGCTGCTTCACCACCTTCAACGAGAGAGGCCGTAGCCACGGGGGAAGCCCCCGTTGCTGCTGCTGCCTGGGCGGGAGCACCCCCGTCCTGGCTCGTGTGCGAGACACCAGAGCAGTCAAGGGAGGACGCCGCGCTCACCGTCCGAGTTCTTCGAGGCGTCTCAAGTCACCACCCTGCTGTCCTCTGCTCGCTGCAGCCCCGGGCGAGTCGTGACGATATGCACACGGCCCTAGCACACACCTCACCCATCTTGCGTGTGCCGGGGTGCGATTGGTTGTTATGGCTTGAGATTGCGGAGCGCAGTTCGGGCTGTGTGTGTGTGTTGAGGATGGACGCGCTGTCTGCTTGTGGTTGCTCTGTGTTAAATAGTGTTTATGCGTTGCGGCATGGGGATGTTATCTCGATGGCGAAGTTAATTTTTAATTCGGTTGCATCGAGTCGCCATTAACATCCCGTGGGTTGCCGTGTGCGACGTGTTTATTTTTATGATTTGTTTTTGCTGCAAGGTACGACAGGGTTAACGGTGCGTTGTCTGCCTGCAGTTCTGCTTGCGATTGCGCATAATGTGGGACCTGTGTGGAACTTTGCTGCTTGTAATCGCGATATCCTGACTGCACGTACTGTATAGACTGTCTTTCTGTACGGATACGGAGTGCGGTGCATTGTTCTGACCATTGGGTTCGGGATTGTTATTAGTTGTGCGTACCTGTTCGGAAATTTGTCAATTCGTTGAGGGACCCTACATTTTGGTTGTATGGGTGTTCGTGCACACGAGATTGCATGTGTGTTCATAGGAAATTGCGAGTGTTGAGGGATGAGGGCGTTGTTGGTGGCTCTGCCGTAAAGGGTGATGGGGCCGTAAATTGCCGCCAAGTGGCGTCGCTCTTTCCGTTGATTGCGTGCGACCAGGGGTTGCATTGCGAGTTGGTGTGTATGAGCAATGTGTCTTGGTCAACTATGGGTTAAAAATTTCCCCGATACGACTGCTGTGAGCAGCGGCGATGCGTTGTATCGTTGGGGGTTGTTTAAACGTGACAGGGGATGTGTGTTGTGACCCCCAGCAAGGGGCAGCTGGGGTGCACGCACGAGAAAAACTGCCGAATTGGTCGCACGTTGGGCCGCCATTTTGGCTAGCGTGGGAAATCGCGGGGATGCGCTCGGCGCATGGGGCCGCCATTTTGAGCATGCGAGGGCGTGCGTACCGCCGCCATTTTGAGCACAGGAAACCTCCGTGGGGGCACTTCGCGTGTGCCGCCGCCATTATAAGGATACACGTCGAGCCGTGGGGATGCGGTTATGGATCTCATCCCTTGACTCTTGTGTGCGTGCATTGCGTGTTGTGCGCAATGCTGGCGTGTTGGCGCCCATCGGGGTAACAGCACATAGTGGCCCGTGTCTGACTAAGGGGGAGGAGTACGTGAGATGTCTGTGCTGGTCCTCAAGGGAGGACTGCTGATGGGCAAGAGCAGGAAAATTTTTGTTGTCACGTGTAAATAATATTTTTTTGTTAAAATGTAGATACTGGGGCATCCATCGCGTCGATTTTTGTGTATTTATTGGGTTTCTCCTTACGCCGGGCGGATTACGTTCATCTCCACTACCCTGGGGCCGGGTGGCTTTCGTGTACGACATGCGGATGTGCGTTCGTGGTGCTATGCCTCAGGGGGTTGGGTTCTCCTTCTCGTCACAGATCTTCGGTGCCTGCCACACTGGGTGTCACCGGTTGTGCTAACCGGATGTGGACTTGAAGGGGGAGTGGAGCGCCTGTTCGTCACTCCTACTCTACCAGTTGTTCTCTGAAGTTAGACTTGAGCCAGGCGGATGGACCAGCAACACAGACACGCTCTAAGACACCGCATTCCTGATTTATGCGAGTCTGCCGTTCTTGTGTGTCGGTTACCGTTGTTGTGCATTGCCTTCCATTCCTTAATTCTTTCTTGCTTGTTGCACCGAGGACGGGCCGGTGTTCCGTACTGGATCCTAATCCCTTCCCTTTCGTTAATTGTGTTGTCATTGTACTCTCCGTTGTGTCTGGTGATTCCTGATTGTGATGCTGTCGCTCGCATTATTTTATTCTATTGCAGCCGGGACGGCTGGATTTTTCATCAGGGGGGGGGGTCATGTATTGCGAGCGTAAATGGGGTTGTTGCTGGGCTCTGGCCCAATCACACGGCCCGGGGTATTGGGGGGTGGAGCCTGGTCTGCAGGGCAGTATGGGAAGGCCGGATCTGACGATCCGGAAGAAGAGGAGTCAGGGTCACGTGGGAAAGAAGATATAAGTGGGAGCCCGGAAGAGATCGGGGTCAGTTGTTGGAGTGAAGAAGCGGGACCACGTTGGGTGGCCGCCGCGCCATCAGCCACGTGGCTGATGGGGCTTCGGCACACTGTCGGCCAGCGGTGTGCGGAGCGGGGAGGAGTGGAACGACTGACGCGTGCGGGGCGCGTGCGAGGAGGAGCTGACGGAAGAGCGTGCGCGGCATGCGAGAGGAGCGTGCGCGGCACACGAGAGGAGACAATGGTCGGAGCTAACGGAGGAGCGTGCGCGGCACGCGAGAGGAGACGCTGGTCCCTTGTCAGGACCAGCGGGGTGTGAGAAAGAGTGGAGGTGCTGAGGAGGAGGTGCGTGCGGGGCGCGCGCGAGACGACGCTGGTCCGCGGAGGAGACCAGTGGGGTACGGAGAAAGAACTTGAGACCAGCAGTGCCTGACGGAGTCTTTTATTACACAAGGACTGAATGCTGATGTACCATTCATGGTGGGACACTGCCTCACCACACTTACTTCACCTGGAATGGAACTTTCTCCAAACAAGTTGAAGGTACCCCAATGGGTTCTCCCTGATCTCCAGTTGTAGCTAATATTTTCATGGAAAACTATGAGCCAGATGCCATCCAGGCATCCACACCAGGCTCTCAAGATGAATGGATATTCAGACTACACAATCGGTAAAGCTATCACCCCAACCGTTGGGAAATAACCATCTGAGGACCCAATCAAAACCATCAACTTGCCATACATAGTAGGGGTCACTAAAAATATTTCCAAAATCATGAGCAAACACAAGATCCAGGTTCGATTTAACACAGTACATAAAATTCGTGATCTGATCCCATCTGTGAAGGGTGTGATCCCATGCAATACCCCAGCATCTACAAACTAAGTTGTGTCTGTGGCAGGAGTTACATTGGGGAAACTAAGCGACATGTCTCGGACTGTGTTCGTGAACATAAGGCAGATCTGAAACACGGTCGGACCAATACCTCAGCTGTGGCTGATCATTGTTTTAATGCGGTGAGCTCACACAAAATTGATTTCACCTTGATAAAGGTACTTTGCAAGCCCACTGGCTATCAACAAAGATTTGTAAGCGAGGTTTTGTCGCTCAGCTCTGGGCCAATCAGACGGCCCAGCATATTGGGAGTGGGGCCCAGTAATGTGGGCATATGGGAAGGTCCATCGACCACCTCCGGTCCAGAAGATCAGGGGCGGAGCGTAAGGGCGGAACCGGGGGGGGCGCTAAGTGAACGGCGTAATCTGGAAGGTTCGGAAAGGGCGTGGTGGAAGTTGGAGACAGGATGACGTGTGAGGGGAATATAAGGGGGATCCGTAAGAGGCTCGGGGCAGTTGGCGTAGTCACGGAGTGGGACCACATTGGGTCGTGGGAGGTCTTCTGCACCATCAGCCATGTGGCTGGAGACGACTCCAAGCAATCCGTCAGCCAACGGTGTGCGGGAGCAGGGAGGAGGGCGATTGACGGGAAGGGCGCGCGGGGCGCGCAAGAGGAACAGCCGGTCCACTATCGGGACCAGCAGAGTGTGAGCGGCATAACAAGGAATAAAAGAGGGACGGAGACCAAGCTGTGTGTTGTCAGCATCATTTATTACACATATATATTGACACAGACACAATTTCAACCGAGAATATGGGTACAAACTGATCAATCATTGAAAGAACGTTACCAACCAGTTTAAGTCGTAATTGGCTTTGATGTTCCCATCCCACCAATTTCCGATGTTAGTTGTTCGTTACGCCCATTTCAAACTTGCGCGTTCACAGGATTCAGACCAACACAGCCACTTCGCGCGCCAACTACCACTCGGTTGCGTGCTTTACGATTTCTATTAACATGCTAATCTCTCATAAACATGCTAATTGTCACATGGCAGCCCTTTGTTTGGTGTAAAACCAACCACCGTCAGGTTGGCTGCCTTAACATTGACATTGGTTGCTGACATTTGGGCTATGCCCATTTCAAACCGTTATACTGTCAATAGTTTGCCTTTCGAAGACGACCGCTTGTGTTGCATATGCTGACGGTCGCCGAACGGTGGGATAGACTTCGTCGATTCAGCCTCTAAGCCAATCGGGTGACAGGGAGTATCTGGGCTAGAGTTCAAGGGCAGAGCCGGAGGGTGCTTGTGGGGTACCATCTAGAAGATTCGTAAGGGGGCGTGGCTAGTAGTGGGGCTTGGTGACGCGGGAGGGGGTGATAAGGGGAAGCCGGAAGGGACTCTGGGTCAGTGTGGGAAGTCTGGAAGCGGGACCACGTCTCGCGCCTCCGGGACGCCATCGGCCACATGGCGGTCCGGAGACGGTCTCCCTGCGCGCCGTCTGCCAGCGGTGCGTGGGAGCGGGAGCGGGAGAGTGAGCGAGTGCGGAGGATACCAACTCACGCCGCGCAACGCGTAGCGATGGAGATAGTGTGGAATAACGCGGAGCTGTCTAGCGGCGATAAATAAATAAATAAGCAAATAAATAAATAAATACGACAGTCTATTGTCGTCGAAGTTTTTATTACACCTATCTACGTGACTTTACCGAAAGTGTTCTGCCTCACGGCAGGTGTCTTGCCTCACGGCAGATGTGGGGCGTATGTACACAGGAATTTCCTGTTTTTGATGCTAAGTTTGGTCACGTGACCAGGAAGTTGCGATTTAAGATTCCCGCTCAACCACGCGGGCGTCGGCCATTACACACATAATTCAAGATGGCGGCACACATCGCGTCCCAGTGAAGCCAGCCGCAATTGTCCATTGTGGGAATTTAAGAAGCATTGTCTGTAAGTTCGTTTATGTTCTTATAATATTGGCAATGCTGTTATGTTAGAATGACCGGTATAGTGATGTAAATGCCTTTATAATGCTGTTAAAATGTTACGATAACTACGAGGCCTAGTTAACGAAGCCTGCAACTTTCCTTACTGTGAATGTTACTTGTAATTTCATAAGTCGAGTCAAACTTGTACCCAAGAAACTTTATTGCGATCTGGAGAGCAAGGATGACAAAATGTCTCATTCATAGTGCAGGGGCTGCTCGATGTGGAGTGACGTCACGAGCGTTCAGACATTCCTGGGTGATTATAGTAGGTAGAATAGGTTTTTGAGTTAGATCGCGTAGATGTTGTTAAGCCCGCAACCACCCAACAGACTAGTATGGGTTGTCACGTATACAGAACATGCCAATTCGTTGCTAGTACAGCACACCGGTGTGTTGGAGAGCCAAGCCGCAACATTTACAATCAAAGTACGACGTTTTGCCAGTAATTAGAAATAGCTTCATCAGGCGATAGCCCGATTTGTGGAGAAGTCCACCTGTTTTGGTCCTGAACGGCATAGACGTGGTGACCACTTGGCTATCCATCACACCGGTGTGCTGTACTAGTGACGAAATCGCAGGTTGTATTTAGACAACCCTTAAAAGTTGGCCGTGTCGGGTTTAACGACAGGTCTATATTTACGAGATCCAAACGAAAACCTCTTATAGTCATCGCTTCCGTACCGCAGCGTGAAAAACCTCGACACGACCGCTACTCAGCACGATGGCACTCACTCCCTGCGCGAGGCAGACTCATTACATCTCGCAGAGGATCGCGCCTTTAAAGCAATTTTTTACGTGGCAAGTGCGAGTTTTTGCGTTGAGTCAATACCAATTTGTTTAACATTTCAACGAAGCTGGTTAGTAAGTAGAGGATCGCCTGTAGAGGGGGCCTCTATACATTGCTAGGAGTCATGAATAGCTCCAGGTGTCTATACGGGGGGTAAGTTTGCGACGAATTTCAGTCGGCTCTTGCTGGGGTTCATTAGTCACGTTGCGCAATGGACGTCCCCCACACGTGGAGGCTCTGCACCGACTGATGCAGCCAGCCGTGCTCGCGCTCAGGCCGTTACACGCGCAGTGTCTGGTCAAGAGCCACAGCGGTATCGCCAATTGCCTCCCCCCACAAGTCAAACGGGAAGATTCCACCCATGCTCCTAGAACACGTGCGTCAATCGTCCACCTTCGCATGAGCAACGTCCATGAACCCCATGGTGTGAAGGCCACCAAGCTCCTCGAACCCAAGGATACTGTGGCATCATGAGACAAAGGACCTCATTGAAAAAGCCTCCAATCCCTCAGTGGATAAAACAGCTCATGGCTTGGCAACCGCTTTGCGGTTCACAAAATAACCTTTCACGTTGGAGGGCGGGGGTGGTGCAACTCACGCAAGTTAAACCACGAACCAGGACGCAGCATCAAGTCAAGATCATCTTTATTGAGCAATTGGGACAAAGGAGCGGGATTAGGGATGCCCAGAGCGTCAGAATTAACGACCGGCTAAAGCGGCTCCAAAAGGGATATTTGGCCCCACGTGCGACCCGGAGAAGGAGCCTCCAACAGCCGCCGGCGTCAGAAAAGCTGCAATGGCGTTACTTGGGCTCCTCCGTGGCCGGCTCCAGCGTCTTGGGCTCCTCCGTGGCCGGCTCCAGCGTCTTGGGCTCCTCCGTGGCCGGCTCCAGCGTCTTGGGCTCCTCCGTGGCCGGCTCCAGCGTCTTGGGCTCCTCCGTGGCCGGCTCCAGCGTCTTGGGCTCCTCCGTGGCCGGCTCCAGCGTCTTGGGCTCCTCCGTGGCCGGCTCCAGCGTCTTGGGCTCCTCCGTGGCCGGCTCCAGCGTCTTGGGCTCCTCCGTGGCCGGCTCCAGCGTCTTGGGCTCCTCCGTGGCCGGCTCCAGCGTCTTGGGCTCCTCCGTGGCCGGCTCCAGCGTCTTGGGCTCCTCCGTGGCCGGCTCCAGCGTCTTGGGCTCCTCCGTGGCCGGCTCCAGCGTCTTGGGCTCCTCCGTGGCCGGCTCCAGCGTCTTGGGCTCCTCCGTGGCCGGCTCCAGCGTCTTGGGCTCCTCCGTGGCCGGCTCCAGCGTCTTGGGCTCCTCCGTGGCCGGCTCCAGCGTCTTGGGCTCCTCCGTGGCCGGCTCCAGCGTCTTGGGCTCCTCCGTGGCCGGCTCCAGCGTCTTGGGCTCCTCCGTGGCCGGCTCCAGCGTCTTGGGCTCCTCCGTGGTCGGCGCCGCGGATGTCGCAGTTTCGTCTCCAGTTAGCAAGTCGGCCGCTTCGCTTTGAACGTGGTGCCGGACCTGGCATAGCGTCAGGGGACAGGACGCGGGTCATCAGGAGTCAAGACGCAGCTTCCCACAACACTGCCATTCCCTACTAATTTAGCTGCACTCACCCGTGGCATGTCAGATGCACATTTCGGCCAGTCCTGGCAGAGAGATTCGCTTACACTCATAACAAGATTGTAGTTTTTAACAGACCAAGGCGACCGGCAGATGCACCACAGAATTCCACCGAACTTTCCGAATCGTTTGTCACACGATGCGTTACTCACAGCCAGGTTCAGTTCAGAGATCTCCCCGGACTGGGCCGCCTGCCGCCACGCTCCTGGGTCACCACGAATCGTCGCGGCGTCCACGCAGCCCCTCGTGGTCCCTGGGATCGGGGTGGGAATGGGCGATGGTAAATCAAAGCCCATGGATTCGCGAACTAGTACAATCGCATTCGTTGTTGGTAGGAGAAATGGCACAAAAATGCACGCAAGTAGCCACTGTAGAACAATGGTAATGGAGTCGGCATCGGGGACGGTTGGTGGTGAACAATAAAAGGGGAGGAAGTAAAATAACCAAATTGGGTCTCTAAAACCATCGTAGCTTCGAGCCCCCTTCGATCCAAATCGATCCCTGGGTGCCTGGCAGCAGCGCGAGTACTCACAGCCTCCCAGCGCCATCAGCACCGCGCCCACCAGCATGAGACTCGCCGATGACTGCATCTTTTCGTAGTGTTGCTAGCGATGAGGCTGGAAAAAGCGAATCTGTGTCCCTCACACCTCCTCGCCACATCTCTGCTTTATACCCAGCGAGGTGCGGGCTTTTGGGGGGGTGATGATTGGAGCCACGTGCCCAATAAACTCGCGGCCAATGAGCGCGAGGAGTGAATGGCGCATTGGGGCGCGCGACCATCCCGGTGCGTGCGTCGTGGTGCTTAATGGCGCGACCAACGAGTCGAGCGCCTCAATGAGTGGCGCGGCAGGCACTTGCTCAGGTGGGGCTCATTCACTCGGCAACGCTGATGGATCAGAAACCATCCCCACCTACACCACCCCCCTACCCATGCCCACCTCCACCAACCATCCATCTCCACCTCCGCCCCACCTCCCCCACCCCCTCCAGAGAGGAAGCGGCGAAGTGACTTCTCGATGGGAATCTCGCATTGGTGGGTGGGGGGGACGGCGTGTGTTGGTGTCGTCATAATCATCATCGGATATTGATCAATCCACTGCTGGTGGAACGTCTCCCAGCCTCGTCGCCTCTCACGATGCATGCAGCTCGCGCCTTACACGGGAGCTGATCTCATTGGACCCTCTGTTTGCTTCTATATCTCAACAGCGTTACGGAGATCGCGTGACGTGAGGGTTCTGCCTTTGTAGTGAGGGTTGTAAGTTGACGCTGAGGAGGGGGGAGGAAGCGCCTCGGCCCCCCATGTGGAGTGACGTCAGCCGCTTATTATTATGAATGGCGGGGGGTGTCCATTTGGAGGACGTTACCTTATAATAATTATTAATGAGGGGGCTGTTCGATGTGGAGTGACGTGACCTGCTCATGATTATTAGTGAGGGTGGGGTGCTCCATGTGGAGTGACGTCACCTGCTCATGATTATTAATGAGGAGGGGGTCCATGAGGAGGACGTAACCTGTTCATGATTATTAATGAGAGGGGCTGGTCGATGTGGAGTGACGTCATGCGCGTTAAGGACAGACATTCCTTGGTGATTTTACTAGGTATAGTTTTTTTTGGGATAGATCGCATAAATATGTCGTTAATCCCGCCACCACCAGACACAGACAACCAGTAAGGGTTGTCACGTAAACAGAACATGCAAATTCGTCACGAGTACAGCACACCGGTGTGTTGGAGAGCCAAGCCACAACAAAGGATTGAATTTCGCAGTCACCCCTAAACACATCCCAGTTGATGACATCATTGCCCAGGTTGACATAGCCCTCAAAGGTTTGGGATACATCATTACAGACGTGGCAAGATCGGAAATCGCTACAATCCTAAAAAACTCTAAGTCACCTATGATAAACATCAGTATTGATGAGCGCTTTGAGCTTTCTTAATAAAAAAAAGAGATGATATCGTCATCCTCTCAGCCGACAAGGGCAATGCCACAGTCATCATGGACAAAACCACATAAAATAACAAAATTCAGGCCCTACTTAATGATGGTAGTTATACTAAAATTAAAAGAGATCCCACGAACAGCCTCGCTACGAAAACCAACAACATCATCACCGATTCGACATTTTTAATCGAACCAACCAAGCGGGTTTCCTTAAAACCCTCTGATGCTCGACCACCCAGATTGTATGGCTTACCAAAGATCCATAAACAGGGTACACCCCTTCATCCTATCATCTCCGCCATTGACTTACCCACCTACAAACTGGCCCGATTTCTGTCTGAGACCTTACAACCATTTACTGGTAAGACCACTTCAGCTGTACTTATCGTTAATTAAGGACATCTCACTATCTCCAGGTGGTTTGCTCGTAGGTAAAGTCACGTAAAATAAAAATAATGAAATGCATAAATAATAAAATAATACATGCAAATAAAAAAATTACCACGACGTTTCGACCACTTTTATTGCGATCGAAACGTCGTGTTTATTCTATTTATTCTACGTGACTTTACCAAAAGAACCAAAGTTCCTGTGCCTGACACCATTGCAGTCATTGAAGATTTGGTCAAACAAGTGTAGTACGAGCATAAATGGGGTTGTTGCTGGACTCTGGCCCAATCACACGGCCCAGGGTATTGGGGGGCGGAGCCTGGTCTGCAGGGCAGTATGGGAAGGCCGGATCTGACAATCCGGAAGGGGAGGAGTCAGGGTCAGGTGGGAAAGAAGATATAAGTGGAAGCCCGGAAGAGATCGTGGTCAGTTGTTGGAGTGAAGAAGCGGGACCACGTTGGGTGGCCGCCGCGCCATCAGCCACTTGGCTGAAGGGGCTTCGGCACACCGTCGGCCAGCGGTGTGCGGAGCGGGGAGGAGTGGAGCGACTGACGGGAGAGCGCGTGCGGGGCGCGTGCTAGGAGGAGCTGACGGAAGAGCGTGCGCGGCATGCGAGAGGAGCGTGCGCGGCACGCGAGAAGAGACACTGGTCGGAGCTAACGGAGGAGCGTGCGCGGCACGCGAGAGGAGACGCTGGTCCCTTGTCAGGACCAGCGGGGTGTGAGGAAGAGTGGAGGAGCTGAGGAGGAAGCGCGTGCGGGGCGCGCGCGAGACGACGCTGGTCCGCGGAGGAGACCAGTGGGGTACGGAGAAAGAACTTGAGACCAGCAGTGCCTGACGGAGTCTTTTATTACACAAGGACTGAACGCTGATGTACCATTCATGGTGGGACACTGCCTCACCACACTTACTTCACCTGGAATGGAACTTTCTCCAAACAAGTTGAAGGTACCCCAATGGGTTCTCCCTGATCTCCAGTTGTAGCTAATATTTTCATGGAAAACTATGAGCCAGATGCCATCCAGGCATCCACACCAGGCTCTCAAGATGAATGGATATTCAGACTACACAATCCGTAAAGCTATCACCCCAACCGTTGGGAAATAACCATCTGAGGACCCGTTCATAACCATCAAGTTGCCATACATAGTAGGGGTCACTAAAAATATTTCCAAAATCATGAGCAAACACAAGATCCAGGTTCGATTTAACACAGTACATAAAATTCGTGATCTGATCCCATCTGTGAAGGGTGTGATCCCATGCAATACCCCAGCATCTACAAACTAAGTTGTGTCTGTGGCAGGAGTTACATTGGGGAAACTAAGCGACATGTCTCGGACTGTGTTCGTGAACATAAGGCAGATCTGAAACACGGTCGGACCAATACCTCAGCTGTGGCTGATCATTGTTTTAATGCGGTCGGCTCACACAAAATTGATTTCACCTTGATAAAGGTACTTTGCAAGCCCACTGGCTATCAACAAAGATTTGTAAGCGAGGTTTTGTCGCTCAGCTCTGGGCCAATCAGACGGCCCGGCGTATTGGGAGTGGGGCCCAGTAATGTGGGCATATGGGAAGGTCCATCGACCACCTCCGGTCCAGAAGATCAGGGGCGGAGCGTAAGGGCGGAACCGGGGGGGGGCGCTAAGTGAACGGCGTAATCTGGAAGGTTCGGAAAGGGCGTGGTGTAAGTTGGAGACAGGATGACGTGTGAGGGGCAGTTGGCGTAGTCACGGAGTGGGACCACATTGGGTCGTGGGAGGTCTTCTGCACCATCAGCCATGTGGCTGGAGACGACTCCAAGCAATCCGTCAGCCAACGGTGTGCGGGAGCAGGGAGGAGGGCGATTGACGGGAAGGGCGCGCGGGGCGCGCAAGAGGAACAGCCGGTCCACTATCGGGACCAGCAGAGTGTGAGCGGCATAACAAGGAATAAAAGAGGGACGGAGACCAAGCTGTGTGTTGTCAGCATCATTTATTACACATATATATAGACACAGACACAATTTCAACCGAGAATATGGGTACAAACTGATCAATCATTGAAAGAACGTTACCAACCAGTTTAAGTCGTAATTGGCTTTGATGTTCCCATCCCACCAATTTTCGATGTTAGTTGTTCTTTACGCCCATTTCAAACTTGCGCGTTCACAGGATTCAGACCAACACAGCCACTTCGCGCGCCAACTACCCCTCGGTTGCGTGCTTTACGATTTCTATTAACATGCTAATCTCTCATAAACATGCTAATTGTCACATGGCAGCCCTTTGTTTGGTGTAAAACCAACCACCGTCAGGTTGGCTGCCTTAACATTAACATTGGTTGTTGACATTTGGGCTATGCCCATTTCAAACCGTTATACTGTCAATAGTTTGCCTTTCGAAGACGACCGCTTGTGTTGCATATGCTGACGGTCGCCGAACGGTGGGATAGACTTCGTCGATTCAGCCTCTAAGCCAATCGGGTGACAGGGAGTATCTGGGCTAGAGTTCAAGGGCAGAGCCGGAGGGTGCTAGTGGGGTACCATCTAGAAGATTCGTAAGGGGGCGTGGCTAGTAGTGGGGCTTGGTGACGCGGGAGGGGGTGATAAGGGGAAGCCGGAAGGGACTCTGGGTCAGTGTGGGAAGTCTGGAAGCGGGACCACGTCTCGCGCCTCCGGGACGCCATCGGCCACATGGCGGTCCGGAGACGGTCTCCCTGCGCGCCGTCTGCCAGCGGTGCGTGGGAGCGGGAGCGGGAGAGTGAGCGAGTGCGGAGGATACCAACTCACGCCGCGCAACGCGTAGCGATGGAGATAGTGTGGAATAACGCGGAGCTGTCTAGCGGCGATAAATAAATAAATAATTACGACAGTCTATTGTCGTCGAAGTTTTTATTACACCTATCTACGTGACTTTACCGAAAGTGTTCTGCCTCACGGCAGGTGTCTTGCCTCACGGCAGATGTGGGGCGTATGTACACAGGAATTTCCTGTTTTTGATGCCAAGTTTGGTCACGTGACCAGGAAGTTGCGATTTAAGATTCCCGCTCAACCACGCGGGCGTCGGCCATTACACACATAATTCAAGATGGCGGCACACATCGCGTCCCAGTGAAGCCAGCCGCAATTGACCATTGTGGGACTTTAAGAAGCATTGTCTGTAAGTTCGTTTATGTTCTTATAATATTGGCAATGCTGTTATGTTAGAATGACCGGTATAGTGATGTAAATGCCTTTATAATGCTGTTAAAATGTTACGATAACTACGAGGCCTAGTTAACGAAGCCTGCAACTTTCCTTATTGTGAATGTTACTTGTAATTTCATAAGTCGAGTCAAACTTGTACCCAAGAAACTTTATTGCGATCTGGAGAGCAAGGATGACAAAATGTCTCATTCATAGTGCAGGGGCTGCTCGATGTGGAGTGACGTCACGAGCGTTCAGACATTCCTGGGTGATTATAGTAGGTAGAATAGGTTTTTGAGTTAGATCGCGTAGATGTTGTTAAGCCCGCAACCACCCAACAGACTAGTATGGGTTGTCACGTAAACAGAACATGCCAATTCGTTACTAGTACAGCACACCGGTGTGTTGGAGAGCCAAGCCGCAACATTTACAATCAAAGTACGACGTTTTGCCAGTAATTATAAATAGCTTCATCAGGCGATAGCCCGATTTGTGGAGAAGTCCACCTGTTTCGGTCCTGAACGGCATAGACGTGGTGACCACTTGGCTATCCATCACACCGGTGTGCTGTACTAGTGACGAAATCGCAGGTTGTATTTAGACAACCCTTAAAAGTTGGCCGTGTCGGGTTTAACGACAGGTCTATATTTACGAGATCCAAACGAAAACCTCTTATAGTCATCGCTTCCGTACCGCAGCGTGAAAAACCTCGACACGACCGCTACTCAGCACGATGGCACTCACTCCCTGCGCGAGGCAGACTCATTACATCTCGCAGAGGATCGCGCCTTTAAAGCAATTTTTTACGTGGCAAGTGCGAGTTTTTGCGTTGAGTCAATACCAATTTGTTTAACATTTCAACGAAGCTGGTTAGTAAGTAGAGGATCGCCTGTAGAGGGGGCCTCTATACATTGCTAGGAGTCATGAATAGCTCCAGGTGTCTATACGGGGGGTAAGTTTGCGACGAATTTCAGTCGGCTCTTGCTGGGGTTCATTAGTCACGTTGCGCAATGGACGTCCCCCACACGTGGAGGCTCTGCACCGACTGATGCAGCCAGCCGTGCTCGCGCTCAGGCCGTTACACGCGCAGTGTCTGGTCAAGAGCCACAGCGGTATCGCCAATTGCCTCCCCCCACAAGTCAAACGGGAAGATTCCACCCATGCTCCTAGAGCACGTGCGTCAATCGTCCACCTTCGCATGAGCAACGTCCATGAACCCCATGGTGTGAAGGCCACCAAGCTCCTCGAACCCAAGGATACTGTGGCATCACGAGACAAAGGACCTCATTGAAAAAGCCTCCAATCCCTCAGTGGATAAAACAGCTCATGGCTTGGCAACCGCTTTGCGGTTCACAAAATAACCTTTCACGTTGGAGGGCGGGGGTGGTGCAACTCACGCAAGTTAAACCACGAACCGGGACGCAGCATCAAGTCAAGATCATCTTTATTGAGCAATTGGGACAAAGGAGCGGGATTAGGGATGCCCAGAGCGTCAGAATTAACGACCGGCTAAAGCGGCTCCAAAAGGGATATTTGGCCCCACGTGCGACCCGGAGAAGGAGCCTCCAACAGCCGCCGGCGTCAGAAAAGCTGCAATGGCGTTACTTGGGCTCCTCCGTGGCCGGCTCCAGCGTCTTGGGCTCCTCCGTGGCCGGCTCCAGCGTCTTGGGCTCCTCCGTGGCCGGCTCCAGCGTCTTGGGCTCCTCCGTGGCCGGCTCCAGCGTCTTGGGCTCCTCCGTGGCCGGCTCCAGCGTCTTGGGCTCCTCCGTGGCCGGCTCCAGCGTCTTGGGCTCCTCCGTGGCCGGCTCCAGCGTCTTGGGCTCCTCCGTGGCCGGCTCCAGCGTCTTGGGCTCCTCCGTGGCCGGCTCCAGCGTCTTGGGCTCCTCCGTGGCCGGCTCCAGCGTCTTGGGCTCCTCCGTGGCCGGCTCCAGCGTCTTGGGCTCCTCCGTGGCCGGCTCCAGCGTCTTGGGCTCCTCCGTGGCCGGCTCCAGCGTCTTGGGCTCCTCCGTGGCCGGCTCCAGCGTCTTGGGCTCCTCCGTGGCCGGCTCCAGCGTCTTGGGCTCCTCCGTGGCCGGCTCCAGCGTCTTGGGCTCCTCCGTGGCCGGCTCCAGCGTCTTGGGCTCCTCCGTGGTTGGCGCCGCGGATGTCGCAGTTTCGTCTCCAGTTAGCAAGTCGGCAGCTTCGCTTTGAACGTGGTGCCGGACCTGGCATAGCGTCAGGGGACAGGACGCGGGTCATCAGGAGTCAAGACGCAGCTTCCCACAACACTGCCATTCCCTACTAATTTAGCTGCACTCACCCGTGGCATGTCAGATGCACATTTCGGCCAGTCCTGGCAGAGAGATTCGCTTACATTCATAACAAGATTGTAGTTTTTAACAGACCAAGGCGACCGGCAGATGCACCACAGAATTCCACCGAACTTTCCGAATCGTTTGTCACACGATGCGTTACTCACAGCCAGGTTCAGTTCAGAGATCTCCCCGGACTGGGCCGCCTGCCGCCACGCTCCTGGGTCACCACGAATCGTCGCGGCGTCCACGCAGCCCCTCGTGGTCCCTGGGATCGGGGTGGGAATGGGCGATGGTAAATCAAAGCCCATGGATTCGCGAACTAGTACGATCGCATTCGTTGTTGGTAGGAGAAATGGCACAAAAATGCACGCAAGTAGCCACTGTAGAACAATGGTAATGGAGTCGGCATCGGGGACGGTTGGTGGTGAACAATAAAAGGGGAGGAAGTAAAATAACCAAATTGGGTCTCTAAAACCATCGTAGCTTCGAGCCCCCTTCGATCCAAATCGATCCCTGGGTGCCTGGCAGCAGCGCGAGTACTCACAGCCTCCCAGCGCCATCAGCACCGCGCCCACCAGCATGAGACTCGCCGATGACTGCATCTTTTCGTAGTGTTGCTAGCGATGAGGCTGGAAAAAGCGAATCTGTGTCCCTCACACCTCCTCGCCACATCTCTGCTTTATACCCAGCGAGGTGCGGGCTTTTGGGGGGGTGATGATTGGAGCCACGTGCCCAATAAACTCGCGGCCAATGAGCGCGAGGAGTGAATGGCGCATTGGGGCGCGCGACCATCCCGGTGCGTGCGTCGTGGTGCTTAATGGCGCGACCAACGAGTCGAGCGCCTCAATGAGTGGCGCGGCAGGCACTTGCTCAGGTGGGGCTCATTCACTCGGCAACGCTGATGGATCAGAAACCATCCCCACCTACACCACCCCCCTACCCATGCCCACCTCCACCAACCACCCATCTCCACCTCCGCCCCACCTCCCCCACCCCCTCCAGAGAGGAAGCGGCGAAGTGACTTCTCGATGGGAATCTCGCATTGGTGGGTGGGGGGGACGGCGTGTGTTGGTGTCGTCATAATCATCATCGGATATTGATCAATCCACTGCTGGTGGAACGTCTCCCAGCCTCGTCGCCTCTCACGATGCATGCAGCTCGCGCCTTACACGGGAGCTGATCTCATTGGACCCTCTGTTTGCTTCTATATCTCAACAGCGTTACGGAGATCGCGTGACGTGAGGGTTCTGCCTTTGTAGTGAGGGTTGTAAGTTGACGCTGAGGAGGGGGGAGGAAGCGCCTCGGCCCCCCATGTGGAGTGACGTCAGCCGCTTATTATTATGAATGGCGGGGGGTGTCCATTTGGAGGACGTTACCTTATAATAATTATTAATGAGGGGGCTGTTCGATGTGGAGTGACGTGACCTGCTCATGATTATTAGTGAGGGTGGGGTGCTCCATGTGGAGTGACGTCACCTGCTCATGATTATTAATGAGGAGGGGGTCCATGAGGAGGACGTAACCTGTTCATGATTATTAATGAGAGGGGCTGGTCGATGTGGAGTGACGTCATGCGCGTTAAGGACAGACATTCCTTGGTGATTTTACTAGGTATAGTTTTTTTTGGGATAGATCGCATAAATATGTCGTTAATCCCGCCACCACCAGACACAGACAACCAGTAAGGGTTGTCACGTAAACAGAACATGCAAATTCGTCACGAGTACAGCACACCGGTGTGTTGGAGAGCCAAGCCACAACAAAGGATTGAATTTCGCAGTCACCCCTAAACACATCCCAGTTGATGACATCATTGCCCAGGTTGACATAGCCCTCAAAGGTTTGGGATACATCATTACAGACGTGGCAAGATCGGAAATCGCTACAATCCTAAAAAACTCTAAGTCACCTATGATAAACATCAGTATTGATGAGCGCTTTGAGCTTTCTTAATAAAAAAAAGAGATGATATCGCCATCCTCTCAGCCGACAAGGGCAATGCCACAGTCATCATGGACAAAACCACATAAAATAACAAAATTCAGGCCCTACTTAATGATGGTAGTTATACTAAAATTAAAAGAGATCCCACGAACAGCCTCGCTACGAAAACCAACAACATCATCACCGATTCGACATTTTTAATCGAACCAACCAAGCGGGTTTCCTTAAAACCCTCTGATGCTCGACCACCCAGATTGTATGGCTTACCAAAGATCCATAAACAGGGTACACCCCTTCTTCCTATCATCTCCGCCATTGACTTACCCACCTACAAACTGGCCCGATTTCTGTCTGAGACCTTACAACCATTTACTGGTAAGACCACTTCAGCTGTACTTATCGTTAATTAAGGACATCTCACTATCTCCAGGTGGTTTGCTCGTAGGTAAAGTCACGTAAAATAAAAATAATGAAATGCATAAATAATAAAATAATACATGCAAATAAAAAAAATTACCACGACGTTTCGACCACTTTTATTGCGATCGAAACGTCGTGTTTATTCTATTTATTCTACGTGACTTTACCAAAAGAACCAAAGTTCCTGTGCCTGACACCATTGCAGTCATTGAAGATTTGGTCAAACAAGTGTAGTACGAGCATAAATGGGGTTGTTGCTGGACTCTGGCCCAATCACACGGCCCAGGGTATTGGGGGGCGGAGCCTGGTCTGCAGGGCAGTATGGGAAGGCCGGATCTGACAATCCGGAAGGGGAGGAGTCAGGGTCAGGTGGGAAAGAAGATATAAGTGGAAGCCCGGAGGAGATCGTGGTCAGTTGTTGGAGTGAAGAAGCGGGACCACGTTGGGTGGCCGCCGCGCCATCAGCCACTTGGCTGAAGGGGCTTCGGCACACCGTCGGCCAGCGGTGTGCGGAGCAGGGAAAAGTGGAGCGACTGACGGGAGAGCGTGTGCGAGGCGCACGCGAGGAGGAGCTGACGGAAGAGCGTGCACGGCACGCGAGAGGAGCGTGCGCGGCACGCGAGAGGAGACGCTGGTCGGAGCTAACGGAGGAGCATGCGTGGCACGCGAGAGGAGCGTGCGCGGCACGTGATAGGAGACGCTGGTCCCATGTCAGGACCAGCGGGGTGTGAGGAAGAGTGGAGGAGCTGATTAGGAAGCGCGTGCGGGGCGCGCGCGAGACGACGCTGGTCCGTGGAGGAGACTAGCGGGGAACGGAGAAAGAACTTGAATTAAAGACCAACGGAGACCAGCAGTGCCTGACGGAGTCTTTTATTACACTGGAGTCAGAAGTGGACTTTTTCAAGGCAAAATAACTTCGAGGAAGATGGCCGAGAACTTGAAAAAGCGTAACCCACTTGTTACATCTTCTGACGACGAAGAGACAGCCACCGGCACACGTCCTCCAGCGACCACGTGGCAGGACGCCGCCATCTTGAACATCGCGGTGGAGAGGCGGCCGTGCGCTGGCATTTCGGAGGCGCCACGTGGTGTGCATCCTGCTGCTAAGCAGCTGTTTTGCGGGAAGGAGCCGCAAGGAGAGGACGCCGACGCTGCTTCACCACCTTCAACGAGAGAGGCCGTAGCCACGGGGGAAGCCCCCGTTGCTGCTGCTGCCTGGGCGGGAGCACCCCCGTCCTGGCTCGTGTGCGAGACACCAGAGCAGTCAAGGGAGGACGCCGCGCTCACCGTCCGAGTTCTTCGAGGCGTCTCAAGTCACCACCCTGCCGTCCTCTGCTCGCTGCAGCCCCGGGCGAGTCGTGACGATATGCACATGGCCCTAGCACACACCTCACCCATCTTGCGTGTGCGGGGGTGCGATTGGTTGTTATGGCTTGAGATTGCGGAGCGCAGTTCGGGCTGTGTGTGTGTGTTGAGGATGGACGCGCTGTCTGCTTGTGGTTGCTCTGTGTTAAATAGTGTTTATGCGTTGCGGCATGGGGATGTTATCTCGATGGCGAAGTTAATGTTTAATTCGGTTGCATCGAGTCGCCATTAACATCCCGTGGGTTGCCGTGTGCGACGTGTTTATTTTTATGATTTGTTTTTGCTGCAAGGTACGACAGGGTTAACGGTGCGTTGTCTGCCTGCAGTTCTGCTTGCGATTGCGCATAATGTGGGACCTGTGTGGAACTTTGCTGCTTGTAATCGCGATATCCTGACTGCACGTACTGTATAGACTGTCTTTCTGTACGGATACGGAGTGCGGTGCATTGTTCTGACCATTGGGTTCGGGATTGTTATTAGTTGTGCGTACCTGTTCGGAAATTTGTCAATTCGTTGAGGGACCCTACATTTTGGTTGTATGGGTGTTCGTGCACACGAGATTGCATGTGTGTTCATAGGAAATTGCGAGTGTTGAGGGATGAGGGCGTTGTTGGTGGCTCTGCCATAAAGGGTGATGGGGCCGTAAATTGCCGCCAAGTTGCGTCGCTCTTTCCGTTGATTGCGTGCGACCAGGGGTTGCATTGCGAGTTGGTGTGTATGAGCAATGTGTCTTGGTCAACTATGGGTTAAAAATTTCCCCGATACGACTGCTGTGAGCAGCGGCGATGCGTTGTATCGTTGGGGGTTGTTTAAACGTGACAGGGGATGTGTGTTGTGACCCCCAGCAAGGGGCAGCTGGGGTGCACGCACGAGAAAAACTGCCGAATTGGTCGCACGTTGGGCCGCCATTTTGGCTAGCGTGGGAAATCGCGGGGATGCGCTCGGCGCATGGGGCCGCCATTTTGAGCACGCGAGGGCGTGCGTACCGCTGCCATTTTGAGCACAGAAAACCTCCGTGGGGGCACTTCGCGTGTGCCGCCGCCATTATAAGGATACACGTCGAGCCGTGGGGATGCGGTTATGGATCTCATCCCTTGACTCTTGTGTGCGTGCATTGCGTGTTGTGCGCAATGCTGGCGTGTTGGCGCCCATCGGGGTAACAGCACATAGTGGCCCGTGTCTGACTAAGGGGGAGGAGTACGTGAGATGTCTGTGCTGGTCCTCAAGGGAGGACTGCTGATGGGCAAGAGCAGGAAAATTTTTGTTGTCACGTGTAAATAATATTTTTTTGTTAAAATGTAGATACTGGGGCATCCATCGCGTCGATTTTTGTGTATTTATTGGGTTTCTCCTTACGCCGGGCGGATTACATTCATCTCCACTACCCTGGGGCCGGGTGGCTTTCGTGTACGACATGCGGATGTGCGTTCGTGGTGCTATGCCTCAGGGGGTTGGGTTCTCCTTCTCGTCACAGATCTTCGGTGCCTGCCACACTGGGTGTCACCGGTTGTGCTAACCGGATGTGGACATGAAGGGGGAGTGGAGCGCCTGTTCGTCACTCCTACTCTACCAGTTGTTCTCTGAAGTTAGACTTGAGCCAGGCGGATGGACCAGCAACACAGACACGCTCTAAGACACCGAATTCCTGATTTATGCGAGTCTGCCGTTCTTGTGTGTCGGTTACCGTTGTTGTGCATTGCCTTCCATTCCTTAATTCTTTCTTGCTTGTTGCACCGAGGACGGGCCGGTGTTCCGTACCGGATCCTAATCCCTTCCCTTTCGTTAATTGTGTTGTCATTGTACTCTCCGTTGTGTCTGGTGATTCCTGATTGTGATGCTGTCGCTCGAATTATTTTATTCTATTGCAGCCGGGACGGCTGGCTTTTTCATCAGGGGGGGGGGTCATGTATTGCGAGCATAAATGGGGTTGTTGCTGGGCTCTGGCCCAATCACACGGCCCGGGGTATTGGGGGGTGGAGCCTGGTCTGCAGGGCAGTATGGGAAGGCCGGATCTGACGATCCGGAAGGGGAGGAGTCAGGGTCACGTGGGAAAGAAGATATAAGTGGGAGCCCGGAAGAGATCGGGGTCAGTTGTTGGAGTGAAGAAGCGGGACCACGTTGGGTGGCCGCCGCGCCATCAGCCACGTGGCATGATGGGGCTTCGGCACACTGTCGGCCAGCGGTGTGCGGAGCGGGGAGGAGTGGAGCGACTGACGCGTGCGGGGCGCGTGCGAGGAGGAGCTGACGGAAGAGCGTGCGCGGCATGCGAGAGGAGCGTGCGCGGCACACGAGAGGAGACACTGGTCGGAGCTAACGGAGGAGCGTGCGCGGCACGCGAGAGGAGACGCTGGTCCCTTGTCAGGACCAGCGGGGTGTGAGGAAGAGTGGAGGTGCTGAGGAGGAGGTGCGTGCGGGGCGCGCGCGAGACGACGCTGGTCCGCGGAGGAGACCAGTGGGGTACGGAGAAAGAACTTGAGACCAGCAGTGCCTGACGGAGTCTTTTATTACACAAGGACTGAATGCTGATGTACCATTCATGGTGGGACACTGCCTCACCACACTTACTTCACCTGGAATGGAACTTTCTCCAAACAAGTTGAAGGTACCCCAATGGGTTCTCCCTGATCTCCAGTTGTAGCTAATATTTTCATGGAAAACTATGAGCCAGATGCCATCCAGGCATCCACACCAGGCTCTCAAGATGAATGGATATTCAGACTACACAATCGGTAAAGCTATCACCCCAACCGTTGGGAAATAACCATCTGAGGACCCAATCAACTTGCCATACATAGTAGGGGTCACTAAAAATATTTCCAAAATCATGAGCAAACACAAGATCCAGGTTCGATTTAACACAGTACATAAAATTCGTGATCTGATCCCATCTGTGAAGGGTGTGATCCCATGCAATACCCCAGCGACATGTCTCGGACTGTGTTCGTGAACATAAGGCAGATCTGAAACACGGTCGGACCAATACCTCAGCTGTGGCTGATCATTGTTTTAATGCGGTGAGCTCACACAAAATTGATTTCACCTTGATAAAGGTACTTTGCAAGCCCACTGGCTATCAACAAAGATTTGTAAGCGAGGTTTTGTCGCTCAGCTCTGGGCCAATCAGACGGCCCAGCGTATTGGGAGTGGGGCCCAGTAATGTGGGCATATGGGAAGGTCCATCGACCACCTCCGGTCCAGAAGATCAGGGGCGGAGCGTAAGGGCGGAACCGGGGGGGGCGCTAAGTGAACGGCGTAATCTGGAAGGTTCGGAAAGGGCGTGGTGGAAGTTGGAGACAGGATGACGTGTGAGGGGAATATAAGGGGGATCCGTAAGAGGCTCGGGGCAGTTGGCGTAGTCACGGAGTGGGACCACATTGGGTCGTGGGAGGTCTTCTGCACCATCAGCCATGTGGCTGGAGACGACTCCAAGTAATCCGTCAGCCAACGGTGTGCGGGAGCAGGGAGGAGGGCGATTGACGGGAAGGGCGCGCGGGGCGCGCAAGAGGAACAGCCGGTCCACTATCGGGACCAGCAGAGTGTGAGCGGCATAACAAGGAATGAAAGAGGGACGGAGACCAAGCTGTGTGTTGTCAGCATCATTTATTACATATATATATTGACACAGACACAATTTCAACCGAGAATATGGGTACAAACTGATCAATCATTGAAAGACCGTTACCAACCAGTTTAAGTCGTAATTGGCTTTGATGTTCCCATCCCACCAATTTCCGATGTTAGTTGTTCGTTACGCCCATTTCAAACTTGCGCGTTCACAGGATTCAGACCAACACAGCCACTTCGCGCGCCAACTACCCCTCGGTTGCGTGCTTTACGATTTCTATTAACATGCTAATCTCTCATAAACATGCTAATTGTCACATGGCAGCCCTTTGTTTGGTGTAAAACCAACCACCGTCAGGTTGGCTGCCTTAACATTAACATTGGTTGCTGACATTTGGGCTATGCCCATTTCAAACCGTTATACTGTCAATAGTTTGCCTTTCGAAGACGACCGCTTGTGTTGCATATGCTGACGGTCGCCGAACGGTGGGATAGACTTCGTCGATTCAGCCTCTAAGCCAATCGGGTGACAGGGAGTATCTGGGCTAGAGTTCAAGGGCAGAGCCGGAGGGTGCTAGTGGGGTACCATCTAGATTCTAGAAGATTCGTAAGGGGGCGTGGCTAGTAGTGGGGCTTGGTGACGCGGGAGGGGGTGATAAGGGGAAGCCGGAAGGGACTCTGGGTCAGTGTGGGAAGTCTGGAAGCGGGACCACGTCTCGCGCCTCCGGGACGCCATCGGCCACATGGCGGTCCGGAGACGGTCTCCCTGCGCGCCGTCTGCCAGTGGTGCGTGGGAGCGGGAGCGGGAGAGTGAGCGAGTCCGGAGGATACCAACTCACGCCGCGCAACGCGTAGCGATGGAGATAGTGTGGAATAACGCGGAGCTGTCTAGCGGCGATAAATAAATAAATAAGCAAATAAATAAATAAATACGACAGTCTATTGTCGTCGAAGTTTTTATTACACCTATCTACGTGACTTTACCGAAAGTGTTCTGCCTCACGGCAGGTGTCTTGCCTCACGGCAGATGTGGGGCGTATGTACACAGGAATTTCCTGTTTTTGATGCTAAGTTTGGTCACGTGACCAGGAAGTTGCGATTTAAGATTCCCGCTCAACCACGCGGGCGTCGGCCATTACACACATAATTCAAGATGGCGGCACACATCGCGTCCCAGTGAAGCCAGCCGCAATTGTCCATTGTGGGACTTTAAGAAGCATTGTCTGTAAGTTCGTTTATGTTCTGTTATGTTAGAATGACCGGTATAGTGATGTAAATGCCTTTATAATGCTGTTAAAATGTTACGATAACTACGAGGCCTAGTTAACGAAGCCTGCAACTTTCCTTATTGTGAATGTTACTTGTAATTTCATAAGTCGAGTCAAACTTGTACCCAAGAAACTTTATTGCGATCTGGAGAGCAAGGATGACAAAATGTCTCATTCATAGTGCAGGGGCTGCTCGATGTGGAGTGACGTCACGAGCGTTCAGACATTCCTGGGTGATTATAGTAGGTAGAATAGGTTTTTGAGTTAGATCGCGTAGATGTTGTTAAGCCCGCAACCACCCAACAGACTAGTATGGGTTGTCACGTAAACAGAACATGCCAATTCGTTACTAGTACAGCACACCGGTGTGTTGGAGAGCCAAGCCGCAACATTTACAATCAAAGTACGACGTTTTGCCAGTAATTAGAAATAGCTTCATCAGGCGATAGCCCGATTTGTGGAGAAGTCCACCTGTTTCGGTCCTGAACGGCATAGACGTGGTGACCACTTGGCTATCCATCACACCGGTGTGCTGTACTAGTGACGAAATCGCAGGTTGTATTTAGACAACCCTTAAAAGTTGGCCGTGTCGGGTTTAACGACAGGTCTATATTTACGAGATCCCAACGAAAACCTCTTATAGTCATCGCTTCCGTACCGCAGCGTGAAAAACCTCGACACGACCGCTACTCAGCACGATGGCACTCACTCCCTGCGCGAGGCAGACTCATTACATCTCGCAGAGGATCGCGCCTTTAAAGCATTTTTTTACGTGGCAAGTGCGAGTTTTTGCGTTGAGTCAATACCAATTTGTTTAACATTTCAACGAAGCTGGTTAGTAAGTAGAGGATCGCCTGTAGAGGGGGCCTCTATACATTGCTAGGAGTCATGAATAGCTCCAGGTGTCTATACGGGGGGTAAGTTTGCGACGAATTTCAGTCGGCTCTTGCTGGGGTTCATTAGTCACGTTGCGCAATGGACGTCCCCCACACGTGGAGGCTCTGCACCGACTGATGCAGCCAGCCGTGCTCGCGCTCAGGCCGTTACACGCGCAGTGTCTGGTCAAGAGCCACAGCGGTATCGCCAATTGCCTCCCCCCACAAGTCAAACGGGAAGATTCCACCCATGCTCCTAGAGCACGTGCGTCAATCGTCCACCTTCGCATGAGCAACGTCCATGAACCCCATGGTGTGAAGGCCACCAAGCTCCTCGAACCCAAGGATACTGTGGCATCATGAGACAAAGGACCTCATTGAAAACGCCTCCAATCCCTCGGTGGATAAAACAGCTCATGGCTTGGCAACCGCTTTGCGGTTCACAAAATAACCTTTCACGTTGGAGGGCGGGGGTGGTGCAACTCACGCAAGTTAAACCACGAACCGGGACGCAGCATCAAGTCAAGATCATCTTTATTGAGCAATTGGGACAAAGGAGCGGGATTAGGGATGCCCAGAGCGTCAGAATTAACGACCGGCTAAAGCGGCTCCAAAAGGGATATTTGGCCCCACGTGCGACCCGGAGAAGGAGCCTCCAACAGCCGCCGGCGTCAGAAAAGCTGCAATGGCGTTACTTGGGCTCCTCCGTGGCCGGCTCCAGCGTCTTGGGCTCCTCCGTGGCCGGCTCCAGCGTCTTGGGCTCCTCCGTGGCCGGCTCCAGCGTCTTGGGCTCCTCCGTGGCCGGCTCCAGCGTCTTGGGCTCCTCCGTGGCCGGCTCCAGCGTCTTGGGCTCCTCCGTGGCCGGCTCCAGCGTCTTGGGCTCCTCCGTGGCCGGCTCCAGCGTCTTGGGCTCCTCCGTGGCCGGCTCCAGCGTCTTGGGCTCCTCCGTGGCCGGCTCCAGCGTCTTGGGCTCCTCCGTGGCCGGCTCCAGCGTCTTGGGCTCCTCCGTGGCCGGCTCCAGCGTCTTGGGCTCCTCCGTGGCCGGCTCCAGCGTCTTGGGCTCCTCCGTGGCCGGCTCCAGCGTCTTGGGCTCCTCCGTGGCCGGCTCCAGCGTCTTGGGCTCCTCCGTGGTTGGCGCCGCGGATGTCGCAGTTTCGTCTCCAGTTAGCAAGTCGGCCGCTTCGCTTTGAACGTGGTGCCGGACCTGGCATAGCGTCAGGGGACAGGACGCGGGTCATCAGGAGTCAAGACGCAGCTTCCCACAACACTGCCATTCCCTACTAATTTAGCTGCACTCACCCGTGGCATGTCAGATGCACATTTCGGCCAGTCCTGGCAGAGAGATTCGCTTACACTCATAACAAGATTGTAGTTTTTAACAGACCAAGGCGACCGGCAGATGCACCACAGAATTCCACCGAACTTTCCGAATCGTTTGTCACACGATGCGTTACTCACAGCCAGGTTCAGTTCAGAGATCTCCCCGGACTGGGCCGCCTGCCGCCACGCTCCTGGGTCACCACGAATCGTCGCGGCGTCCACGCAGCCCCTCGTGGTCCCTGGGATCGGGGTGGGAATGGGCGATGGTAAATCAAAGCCCATGGATTCGCGAACTAGTACAATCGCATTCGTTGTTGGTAGGAGAAATGGCACAAAAATGCACGCAAGTAGCCACTGTAGAACAATGGTAATGGAGTCGGCATCGGGGACGGTTGGTGGTGAACAATAAAAGGGGAGGAAGTAAAATAACCAAATTGGGTCTCTAAAACCATCGTAGCTTCGAGCCCCCTTCGATCCAAATCGATCCCTGGGTGCCTGGCAGCAGCGCGAGTACTCACAGCCTCCCAGCGCCATCAGCACCGCGCCCACCAGCATGAGACTCGCCGATGACTGCATCTTTTCGTAGTGTTGCTAGCGATGAGGCTGGAAAAAGCGAATCTGTGTCCCTCACACCTCCTCGCCACATCTCTGCTTTATACCCAGCGAGGTGCGGGCTTTTGGGGGGGTGATGATTGGAGCCACGTGCCCAATAAACTCGCGGCCAATGAGCGCGAGGAGTGAATGGCGCATTGGGGGGCGCGACCATCCCGGTGCGTGCGTCGTGGTGCTTAATGGCGCGACCAACGAGTCGAGCGCCTCAATGAGTGGCGCGGCAGGCACTTGCTCAGGTGGGGCTCATTCACTCGGCAACGCTGATGGATCAGAAACCATCCCCACCTACACCACCCCCCTACCCATGCCCACCTCCACCAACCACCCATCTCCACCTCCGCCCCACCTCCCCCACCCCCTCCAGAGAGGAAGCGGCGAAGTGACTTCTCGATGGGAATCTCGCATTGGTGGGTGGGGGGGACGGCGTGTGTTGGTGTCGTCATAATCATCATCGGATATTGATCAATCCACTGCTGGTGGAACGTCTCCCAGCCTCGTCGCCTCTCACGATGCATGCAGCTCGCGCCTTACACGGGAGCTGATCTCATTGGACCCTCTGTTTGCTTCTATATCTCAACAGCGTTACGGAGATCGCGTGACGTGAGGGTTCTGCCTTTGTAGTGAGGGTTGTAAGTTGACGCTGAGGAGGGGGGAGGAAGCGCCTCGGCCCCCCATGTGGAGTGACGTCAGCCGCTTATTATTATGAATGGCGGGGGGTGTCCATTTGGAGGACGTTACCTTATAATAATTATTAATGAGGGGGCTGTTCGATGTGGAGTGACGTGACCTGCTCATGATTATTAGTGAGGGTGGGGTGCTCCATGTGGAGTGACGTCACCTGCTCATGATTATTAATGAGGAGGGGGTCCATGAGGAGGACGTAACCTGTTCATGATTATTAATGAGAGGGGCTGGTCGATGTGGAGTGACGTCATGCGCGTTAAGGACAGACATTCCTTGGTGATTTTACTAGGTATAGTTTTTTTTGGGATAGATCGCATAAATATGTCGTTAATCCCGCCACCACCAGACACAGACAACCAGTAAGGGTTGTCACGTAAACAGAACATGCAAATTCGTCACGAGTACAGCACACCGGTGTGTTGGAGAGCCAAGCCACAACAAAGGATTGAATTTCGCAGTCACCCCTAAACACATCCCAGTTGATGACATCATTGCCCAGGTTGACATAGCCCTCAAAGGTTTGGGATACATCATTACAGACGTGGCAAGATCGGAAATCGCTACAATCCTAAAAAACTCTAAGTCACCTATGATAAACATCAGTATTGATGAGCGCTTTGAGCTTTCTTAATAAAAAAAAGAGATGATATCGTCATCCTCTCAGCCGACAAGGGCAATGCCACAGTCATCATGGACAAAACCACATAAAATAACAAAATTCAGGCCCTACTTAATGATGGTAGTTATACTAAAATTAAAAGAGATCCCACGAACAGCCTCGCTACGAAAACCAACAACATCATCACCGATTCGACATTTTTAATCGAACCAACCAAGCGGGTTTCCTTAAAACCCTCTGATGCTCGACCACCCAGATTGTATGGCTTACCAAAGATCCATAAACAGGGTACACCCCTTCATCCTATCATCTCCGCCATTGACTTACCCACCTACAAACTGGCCCGATTTCTGTCTGAGACCTTACAACCATTTACTGGTAAGACCACTTCAGCTGTACTTATCGTTAATTAAGGACATCTCACTATCTCCAGGTGGTTTGCTCGTAGGTAAAGTCACGTAAAATAAAAATAATGAAATGCATAAATAATAAAATAATACATGCAAATAAAAAAATTACCACGACGTTTCGACCACTTTTATTGCGATCGAAACGTCGTGTTTATTCTATTTATTCTACGTGACTTTACCAAAAGAACCAAAGTTCCTGTGCCTGACACCATTGCAGTCATTGAAGATTTGGTCAAACAAGTGTAGTACGAGCATAAATGGGGTTGTTGCTGGACTCTGGCCCAATCACACGGCCCAGGGTATTGGGGGGCGGAGCCTGGTCTGCAGGGCAGTATGGGAAGGCCGGATCTGACAATCCGGAAGGGGAGGAGTCAGGGTCAGGTGGGAAAGAAGATATAAGTGGAAGCCCGGAAGAGATCGTGGTCAGTTGTTGGAGTGAAGAAGCGGGACCACGTTGGGTGGCCGCCGCGCCATCAGCCACTTGGCTGAAGGGGCTTCGGCACACCGTCGGCCAGCGGTGTGCGGAGCAGGGAGGAGTGGAGCGACTGACGGGAGAGCGTGTGCGAGGCGCACGCGAGGAGGAGCTGACGGAAGAGCGTGCACGGCACGCGAGAGGAGCGTGCGCGGCAGGCGAGAGGAGACGCTGGTCGGAGCTAACGGAGGAGCATGCGTGGCACGCGAGAGGAGCATGCGCGGCACGTGATAGGAGACGCTGGTCCCTTGTCAGGACCAGCGGGGTGTGAGGAAGAGTGGAGGAGCTGAGGAGGAAGCGCGTGCGGGGCGCGCGCGAGACGACGCTGGTCCGTGGAGGAGAATAGCGGGGAACGGAGAAAGAACTTGAATTAAAGACCAACGGAGACCAGCAGTGCCTGACGGAGTCTTTTATTACACTGGAGTCAGAAGTGGACTTTTTCAAGGCAAAATAACTTCGAGGAAGATGGCCGAGAACTTGAAAAAGCGTAACCCACTTGTTACATCTTCTGACGACGAAGAGACAGCCACCGGCACACGTCCTCCAGCGACCACGTGGCAGGACGCCGCCATCTTGAACATCGCGGTGGAGAGGCGGCCGTGCGCTGGCATTTCGGAGGCGCCACGTGGTGTGCATCCTGCTGCTAAGCAGCTGTTTTGCGGGAAGGAGCCGCAAGGAGAGGACGCCGACGCTTCACCACCTTCAACGAGAGAGGCCGTAGCCACGGGGGAAGCCGCCGTTGCTGCTGCTGCCTGGGCGGGAGCACCCCGTCCTGGCTCGTGTGCGAGACACCAGAGCAGTCAAGGGAGGACGCCGCGCTCACCGTCCGAGTTCTTCGAGGCATCTCAAGTCACCACCCTGCCGTCCTCTGCTCGCTGCAGCCCCGAGCGAGTCGTGACGATATGCGCACGGCCCTAGCACACACCTCACCCATCTTGCGTGTGCCGGGGTGTGATTGGTTGTTATGGCTTGAGATTGCGGAGCGCAGTTCGGGCTGTGTGTGTGTGTTGAGGATGGACGCGCTGTCTGCTTGTGGTTGCTCTGTGTCAAATAGTGTTTATGCGTTGCGGCATGGGGATGTTATCTCGATGGCGAAGTTAATTTTTAATTCGGTTGCGTCGAGTCGCCATTAACATCCCGTGGGTTGCCGTGTGCGACGTGTTTATTTTTATGATTTTTTTTTGCTGCAAGGTACGACAGGGTTAACGGTGTGTTGTCTGCCTGCAGTTCTGCTTGCGATTGTGTATAATGTGGGACCTGTGTGGAACTTTGCTGCTTGTAATCGCGATATCCTGACTGCACGTACTGTATAGACTGTCTTTCTGTACGGATACGGAGTGCGGTGCATTGTTCTGACCATTGGGTTCGGGATTGTTATTAGTTGTGCGTACCTGTTCGGAAATTTGTCAATTCGTTGGGGGACCCTACATTTTGGTTGTATGGGTGTTCGTGCACACGAGATTGCATGTGCGTTCATAGGAAATTGCGAGTGTTGAGGGATGAGGGCGTTGTTGGTGGCTCTGCCGTCAAGGGTGATGGGGCCGTAAATTGCCGCCAAGTGGCGTCGCTCTTTCCGTTGATTGCGTGCGACCAGGGGTTGCACTGCGAGTTGGTGTGTATGAGCAATGTGTCTTGGTCAACTATGGGTTAAAAATTTCCCCGATACGACTGCTGTGAGCAGCGGCGATGCGTTGTATCGTTGGGGGTTGTTTAAACGTGACAGGGGATGTGTGTTGTGACCCCCAGCAAGGGACAGCTGGGGTGCACGCACGAGAAAAACTGCCGAATTGGTCGCACGTTGGGCCGCCATTTTGGCTAGCGTGGGAAATCGCGGGGATGCGCTCGGCGCATGGGGCCGCCATTTTGAGCACGCGAGGGCGTGCGTACCGCTGCCATTTTGAGCGCAGGAAACCTCGGTGGGGGCGCTTCGCGTGTGCCGCCGCCATTATAAGGATACACGTCGAGCCGTGGGGATGCGGTTATGGATCTCATCCCTTGACTCTTGTGTGCGTGCATTGCGTGTTGTGCGCAATGCTGGCGTGTTGGCGCCCATCGGGGTAACAGCAGCATAGTGGCCCGTGTCTGACTAAGGGGGAGGAGTACGTGAGATGTCTGTGCTGGCCCTCAAGGGAGGACTGCTGATGGGCAAGATGCAGGAAAATTTTTGTTGTCACGTGTAAATAATATTTTTTTGCTAAAATTTAGATACTGGGGCATCCATCGCGTCGATTTTTGTGTATTTATTGGGTTTCTCCTCACGCCGGGCGGATTACGTTCATCTCCACTACCCTGGGGCCGGGTGGCTTTCGTGTACGACATGCGGATGTACGTTCGTGGTGCTATGCCTCAGGGGGTTGGGTTCTCCTTCTCGTCACAGATCTTCGGTGCCTGCCACGCTGGGTGTCACCGGTTGTGCTAACCGGATGTGGACTTGAAGGGGGAGTGGAGCGCCTGTTCGTCACTCCTACTCTACCAGTTGTTCTCTGAAGTTAGACTTGAGCCAGGCGGATGGACCAGCAACACGGACACGCTCTAAGACACCGCATTCCTGATTTATGCGAGTCTGCCATTCTTGCGTGTCGGTTACCGTTGTTGTGCATTGCCTTCCATTCCTTAATTCTTTCTTGCTTGTTGCACCGAGGACGGGCCGGTGTTCCGTACCGGATCCTAATCCCTTCCCTTTCGTTAATTGTGTTGTCATTGTACTCTCCGTTGTGTCTGGTGATTCCTGATTGTGATGCTGTCGCTCGCATTATTTTATCCTATTGCAGCCGGGACGGCTGGCTTTTTCATCAGGGGTGGGGGTCATGTATTGCGAGCGTAAATGGGGTTGTTGCTGGGCTCTGGCCCAATCACACGGCCCGGGGTATTGGGGTGGAGCCTGGTTTGCAGGGCAGTATGGGAAGGCCGGATCTGACGATCCGGAAGGGGAGGAGTCAGGGTCACGTGGGAAAGAAGATATAAGTGGGAGCCCGGAAGAGATCGGGGTCAGTTGTTGGAGTGAAGAAGCGGGACCACGTTGGGTGGCCGCCGCGCCATCAGCCACGTGGCTGATGGGGCTTCGGCACACTGTCGGCCAGCGGTGTGCGGAGCGGGGAGGAGTGGAGCGACTGACGGGAGAGCGCGTGCGGGGCGCGTGCTAGGAGGAGCTGACGGAAGAGCGTGCGCGGCATGCGAGAGGAGCGTGCGCGGCACGCGAGAAGAGACACTGGTCGGAGCTAACGGAGGAGCGTGCGCGGCACGCGAGAGGAGACGCTGGTCCCTTGTCAGGACCAGCGGGGTGTGAGGAAGAGTGGAGGAGCTGAGGAGGAAGCGCGTGCGGGGCGCGCGCGAGACGACGCTGGTCCGCGGAGGAGACCAGTGGGGTACGGAGAAAGAACTTGAGACCAGCAGTGCCTGACGGAGTCTTTTATTACACAAGGACTGAACGCTGATGTACCATTCATGGTGGGACACTGCCTCACCACACTTACTTCACCTGGAATGGAACTTTCTCCAAACAAGTTGAAGGTACCCCAATGGGTTCTCCCTGATCTCCAGTTGTAGCTAATATTTTCATGGAAAACTATGAGCCAGATGCCATCCAGGCATCCACACCAGGCTCTCAAGATGAATGGATATTCAGACTACACAATCCGTAAAGCTATCACCCCAACCGTTGGGAAATAACCATCTGAGGACCCGTTCATAACCATCAAGTTGCCATACATAGTAGGGGTCACTAAAAATATTTCCAAAATCATGAGCAAACACAAGATCCAGGTTCGATTTAACACAGTACATAAAATTCGTGATCTGATCCCATCTGTGAAGGGTGTGATCCCATGCAATACCCCAGCATCTACAAACTAAGTTGTGTCTGTGGCAGGAGTTACATTGGGGAAACTAAGCGACATGTCTCGGACTGTGTTCGTGAACATAAGGCAGATCTGAAACACGGTCGGACCAATACCTCAGCTGTGGCTGATCATTGTTTTAATGCGGTCGGCTCACACAAAATTGATTTCACCTTGATAAAGGTACTTTGCAAGCCCACTGGCTATCAACAAAGATTTGTAAGCGAGGTTTTGTCGCTCAGCTCTGGGCCAATCAGACGGCCCGGCGTATTGGGAGTGGGGCCCAGTAATGTGGGCATATGGGAAGGTCCATCGACCACCTCCGGTCCAGAAGATCAGGGGCGGAGCGTAAGGGCGGAACCGGGGGGGGGCGCTAAGTGAACGGCGTAATCTGGAAGGTTCGGAAAGGGCGTGGTGTAAGTTGGAGACAGGATGACGTGTGAGGGGCAGTTGGCGTAGTCACGGAGTGGGACCACATTGGGTCGTGGGAGGTCTTCTGCACCATCAGCCATGTGGTTGGAGACGACTCCAAGCAATCCGTCAGCCAACGGTGTGCGGGAGCAGGGAGGAGGGCGATTGACGGGAAGGGCGCGCGGGGCGCGCAAGAGGAACAGCCGGTCCACTATCGGGACCAGCAGAGTGTGAGCGGCATAACAAGGAATAAAAGAGGGACGGAGACCAAGCTGTGTGTTGTCAGCATCATTTATTACACATATATATAGACACAGACACAATTTCAACCGAGAATATGGGTACAAACTGATCAATCATTGAAAGAACGTTACCAACCAGTTTAAGTCGTAATTGGCTTTGATGTTCCCATCCCACCAATTTTCGATGTTAGTTGTTCTTTACGCCCATTTCAAACTTGCGCGTTCACAGGATTCAGACCAACACAGCCACTTCGCGCGCCAACTACCCCTCGGTTGCGTGCTTTACGATTTCTATTAACATGCTAATCTCTCATAAACATGCTAATTGTCACATGGCAGCCCTTTGTTTGGTGTAAAACCAACCACCGTCAGGTTGGCTGCCTTAACATTAACATTGGTTGTTGACATTTGGGCTATGCCCATTTCAAACCGTTATACTGTCAATAGTTTGCCTTTCGAAGACGACCGCTTGTGTTGCATATGCTGACGGTCGCCGAACGGTGGGATAGACTTCGTCGATTCAGCCTCTAAGCCAATCGGGTGACAGGGAGTATCTGGGCTAGAGTTCAAGGGCAGAGCCGGAGGGTGCTAGTGGGGTACCATCTAGAAGATTCGTAAGGGGGCGTGGCTAGTAGTGGGGCTTGGTGACGCGGGAGGGGGTGATAAGGGGAAGCCGGAAGGGACTCTGGGTCAGTGTGGGAAGTCTGGAAGCGGGACCACGTCTCGCGCCTCCGGGACGCCATCGGCCACATGGCGGTCCGGAGACGGTCTCCCTGCGCGCCGTCTGCCAGCGGTGCGTGGGAGCGGGAGCGGGAGAGTGAGCGAGTGCGGAGGATACCAACTCACGCCGCGCAACGCGTAGCGATGGAGATAGTGTGGAATAACGCGGAGCTGTCTAGCGGCGATAAATAAATAAATAAATAAATACGACAGTCTATTGTCGTCGAAGTTTTTATTACACCTATCTACGTGACTTTACCGAAAGTGTTCTGCCTCACGGCAGGTGTCTTGCCTCACGGCAGATGTGGGGCGTATGTACACAGGAATTTCCTGTTTTTGATGCCAAGTTTGGTCACGTGACCAGGAAGTTGCGATTTAAGATTCCCGCTCAACCACGCGGGCGTCGGCCATTACACACATAATTCAAGATGGCGGCACACATCGCGTCCCAGTGAAGCCAGCCGCAATTGACCATTGTGGGACTTTAAGAAGCATTGTCTGTAAGTTCGTTTATGTTCTTATAATATTGGCAATGCTGTTATGTTAGAATGACCGGTATAGTGTTGTAAATGCCTTTATAATGCTGTTAAAATGTTACGATAACTACGAGGCCTAGTTAACGAAGCCTGCAACTTTCCTTATTGTGAATGTTACTTGTAATTTCATAAGTCGAGTCAAACTTGTACCCAAGAAACTTTATTGCGATCTGGAGAGCAAGGATGACAAAATGTCTCATTCATAGTGCAGGGGCTGCTCGATGTGGAGTGACGTCACGAGCGTTCAGACATTCCTGGGTGATTATAGTAGGTAGAATAGGTTTTTGAGTTAGATCGCGTAGATGTTGTTAAGCCCGCAACCACCCAACAGACTAGTATGGGTTGTCACGTAAACAGAACATGCCAATTCGTTACTAGTACAGCACACCGGTGTGTTGGAGAGCCAAGCCGCAACATTTACAATCAAAGTACGACGTTTTGCCAGTAATTATAAATAGCTTCATCAGGCGATAGCCCGATTTGTGGAGAAGTCCACCTGTTTCGGTCCTGAACGGCATAGACGTGGTGACCACTTGGCTATCCATCACACCGGTGTGCTGTACTAGTGACGAAATCGCAGGTTGTATTTAGACAACCCTTAAAAGTTGGCCGTGTCGGGTTTAACGACAGGTCTATATTTACGAGATCCAAACGAAAACCTCTTATAGTCATCGCTTCCGTACCGCAGCGTGAAAAACCTCGACACGACCGCTACTCAGCACGATGGCACTCACTCCCTGCGCGAGGCAGACTCATTACATCTCGCAGAGGATCGCGCCTTTAAAGCAATTTTTTACGTGGCAAGTGCGAGTTTTTGCGTTGAGTCAATACCAATTTGTTTAACATTTCAACGAAGCTGGTTAGTAAGTAGAGGATCGCCTGTAGAGGGGGCCTCTATACATTGCTAGGAGTCATGAATAGCTCCAGGTGTCTATACGGGGGGTAAGTTTGCGACGAATTTCAGTCGGCTCTTGCTGGGGTTCATTAGTCACGTTGCGCAATGGACGTCCCCCACACGTGGAGGCTCTGCACCGACTGATGCAGCCAGCCGTGCTCGCGCTCAGGCCGTTACACGCGCAGTGTCTGGTCAAGAGCCACAGCGGTATCGCCAATTGCCTCCCCCCACAAGTCAAACGGGAAGATTCCACCCATGCTCCTAGAACACGTGCGTCAATCGTCCACCTTCGCATGAGCAACGTCCATGAACCCCATGGTGTGAAGGCCACCAAGCTCCTCGAACCCAAGGATACTGTGGCATCATGAGACAAAGGACCTCATTGAAAAAGCCTCCAATCCCTCAGTGGATAAAACAGCTCATGGCTTGGCAACCGCTTTGCGGTTCACAAAATAACCTTTCACGTTGGAGGGCGGGGGTGGTGCAACTCACGCAAGTTAAACCACGAACCGGGACGCAGCATCAAGTCAAGATCATCTTTATTGAGCAATTGGGACAAAGGAGCGGGATTAGGGATGCCCAGAGCGTCAGAATTAACGACCGGCTAAAGCGGCTCCAAAAGGGATATTTGGCCCCACGTGCGACCCGGAGAAGGAGCCTCCAACAGCCGCCGGCGTCAGAAAAGCTGCAATGGCGTTACTTGGGCTCCTCCGTGGCCGGCTCCAGCGTCTTGGGCTCCTCCGTGGCCGGCTCCAGCGTCTTGGGCTCCTCCGTGGCCGGCTCCAGCGTCTTGGGCTCCTCCGTGGCCGGCTCCAGCGTCTTGGGCTCCTCCGTGGCCGGCTCCAGCGTCTTGGGCTCCTCCGTGGCCGGCTCCAGCGTCTTGGGCTCCTCCGTGGCCGGCTCCAGCGTCTTGGGCTCCTCCGTGGCCGGCTCCAGCGTCTTGGGCTCCTCCGTGGCCGGCTCCAGCGTCTTGGGCTCCTCCGTGGCCGGCTCCAGCGTCTTGGGCTCCTCCGTGGCCGGCTCCAGCGTCTTGGGCTCCTCCGTGGCCGGCTCCAGCGTCTTGGGCTCCTCCGTGGCCGGCTCCAGCGTCTTGGGCTCCTCCGTGGCCGGCTCCAGCGTCTTGGGCTCCTCCGTGGCCGGCTCCAGCGTCTTGGGCTCCTCCGTGGCCGGCTCCAGCGTCTTGGGCTCCTCCGTGGCCGGCTCCAGCGTCTTGGGCTCCTCCGTGGCCGGCTCCAGCGTCTTGGGCTCCTCCGTGGCCGGCTCCAGCGTCTTGGGCTCCTCCGTGGCCGGCTCCAGCGTCTTGGGCTCCTCCGTGGTTGGCGCCGCGGATGTCGCAGTTTCGTCTCCAGTTAGCAAGTCGGCAGCTTCGCTTTGAACGTGGTGCCGGACCTGGTATATCGTCAGGGGACAGGACGCGGGTCATCAGGAGTCAAGACGCAGCTTCCCACAACACTGCCATTCCCTACTAATTTAGCTGCACTCACCCGTGGCATGTCAGATGCACATTTCGGCCAGTCCTGGCAGAGAGATTCGCTTACACTCATAACAAGATTGTAGTTTTTAACAGACCAAGGCGACCGGCAGATGCACCACAGAATTCCACCGAACTTTCCGAATCGTTTGTCACACGATGCGTTACTCACAGCCAGGTTCAGTTCAGAGATCTCCCCGGACTGGGCCGCCTGCCGCCACGCTCCTGGGTCACCACGAATCGTCGCGGCGTCCACGCAGCCCCTCGTGGTCCCTGGGATCGGGGTGGGAATGGGCGATGGTAAATCAAAGCCCATGGATTCGCGAACTAGTACGATCGCATTCGTTGTTGGTAGGAGAAATGGCACAAAAATGCACGCAAGTAGCCACTGTAGAACAATGGTAATGGAGTCGGCATCGGGGACGGTTGGTGGTGAACAATAAAAGGGCAGGAAGTAAAATAACCAAATTGGGTCTCTAAAACCATCGTAGCTTCGAGCCCCCTTCGATCCAAATCGATCCCTGGGTGCCTGGCAGCAGCGCGAGTACTCACAGCCTCCCAGCGCCATCAGCACCGCGCCCACCAGCATGAGACTCGCCGATGACTGCATCTTTTCGTAGTGTTGCTAGCGATGAGGCTGGAAAAAGCGAATCTGTGTCCCTCACACCTCCTCGCCACATCTCTGCTTTATACCCAGCGAGGTGCGGGCTTTTGGGGGGGTGATGATTGGAGCCACGTGCCCAATAAACTCGCGGCCAATGAGCGCGAGGAGTCAATGGCGCATTGGGGCGCGCGACCATCCCGGTGCGTGCGTCGTGGTGCTTAATGGCGCGACCAACGAGTCGAGCGCCTCAATGAGTGGCGCGGCAGGCACTTGCTCAGGTGGGGCTCATTCACTCGGCAACGCTGATGGATCAGAAACCATCCCCACCTACACCACCCCCCTACCCATGCCCACCTCCACCAACCACCCATCTCCACCTCCGCCCCACCTCCCCCACCCCCTCCAGAGAGGAAGCGGCGAAGTGACTTCTCGATGGGAATCTCGCATTGGTGGGTGGGGGGGACGGCGTGTGTTGGTGTCGTCATAATCATCATCGGATATTGATCAATCCACTGCTGGTGGAACGTCTCCCAGCCTCGTCGCCTCTCACGATGCATGCAGCTCGCGCCTTACACGGGAGCTGATCTCATTGGACCCTCTGTTTGCTTCTATATCTCAACAGCGTTACGGAGATCGCGTGACGTGAGGGTTCTGCCTTTGTAGTGAGGGTTGTAAGTTGACGCTGAGGAGGGGGGAGGAAGCGCCTCGGCCCCCCATGTGGAGTGACGTCAGCCGCTTATTATTATGAATGGCGGGGGGTGTCCATTTGGAGGACGTTACCTTATAATAATTATTAATGAGGGGGCTGTTCGATGTGGAGTGACGTGACCTGCTCATGATTATTAGTGAGGGTGGGGTGCTCCATGTGGAGTGACGTCACCTGCTCATGATTATTAATGAGGAGGGGGTCCATGAGGAGGACGTAACCTGTTCATGATTATTAATGAGAGGGGCTGGTCGATGTGGAGTGACGTCATGCGCGTTAAGGACAGACATTCCTTGGTGATTTTACTAGGTATAGTTTTTTTTGGGATAGATCGCATAAATATGTCGTTAATCCCGCCACCACCAGACACAGACAACCAGTAAGGGTTGTCACGTAAACAGAACATGCAAATTCGTCACGAGTACAGCACACCGGTGTGTTGGAGAGCCAAGCCACAACAAAGGATTGAATTTCGCAGTCACCCCTAAACACATCCCAGTTGATGACATCATTGCCCAGGTTGACATAGCCCTCAAAGGTTTGGGATACATCATTACAGACGTGGCAAGATCGGAAATCGCTACAATCCTAAAAAACTCTAAGTCACCTATGATAAACATCAGTATTGATGAGCGCTTTGAGCTTTCTTAATAAAAAAAAGAGATGATATCGTCATCCTCTCAGCCGACAAGGGCAATGCCACAGTCATCATGGACAAAACCACATAAAATAACAAAATTCAGGCCCTACTTAATGATGGTAGTTATACTAAAATTAAAAGAGATCCCACGAACAGCCTCGCTACGAAAACCAACAACATCATCACCGATTCGACATTTTTAATCGAACCAACCAAGCGGGTTTCCTTAAAACCCTCTGATGCTCGACCACCCAGATTGTATGGCTTACCAAAGATCCATAAACAGGGTACACCCCTTCGTCCTATCATCTCCGCCATTGACTTACCCACCTACAAACTGGCCCGATTTCTGTCTGAGACCTTACAACCATTTACTGGTAAGACCACTTCAGCTGTACTTATCGTTAATTAAGGACATCTCACTATCTCCAGGTGGTTTGCTCGTAGGTAAAGTCACGTAAAATAAAAATAATGAAATGCATAAATAATAAAATAATACATGCAAATAAAAAAAATTACCACGACGTTTCGACCACTTTTATTGCGATCGAAACGTCGTGTTTATTCTATTTATTCTACGTGACTTTACCAAAAGAACCAAAGTTCCTGTGCCTGACACCATTGCAGTCATTGAAGATTTGGTCAAACAAGTGTAGTACGAGCATAAATGGGGTTGTTGCTGGACTCTGGCCCAATCACACGGCCCAGGGTATTGGGGGGCGGAGCCTGGTCTGCAGGGCAGTATGGGAAGGCCGGATCTGACAATCCGGAAGGGGAGGAGTCAGGGTCAGGTGGGAAAGAAGATATAAGTGGAAGCCCGGAAGAGATCGTGGTCAGTTGTTGGAGTGAAGAAGCGGGACCACGTTGGGTGGCCGCCGCGCCATCAGCCACTTGGCTGAAGGGGCTTCGGCACACCGTCGGCCAGCGGTGTGCGGAGCAGGGAGGAGTGGAGCGACTGACGGGAGAGCGTGTGCGAGGCGCACGCGAGGAGGAGCTGACGGAAGAGCGTGCACGGCACGCGAGAGGAGCGTGCGCGGCACGCGAGAGGAGACGCTGGTCGGAGCTAACGGAGGAGCATGCGTGGCACGCGAGAGGAGCGTGCGCGGCACGTGATAGGAGACGCTGGTCCCTTGTCAGGACCAGCGGGGTGTGAGGAAGAGTGGAGGAGCTGATTAGGAAGCGCGTGCGGGGCGCGCGCGAGACGACGCTGGTCCGTGGAGGAGACTAGCGGGGAACGGAGAAAGAACTTGAATTAAAGACCAACGGAGACCAGCAGTGCCTGACGGAGTCTTTTATTACACTGGAGTCAGAAGTGGACTTTTTCAAGGCAAAATAACTTCGAGGAAGATGGCCGAGAACTTGAAAAAGCGTAACCCACTTGTTACATCTTCTGACGACGAAGAGACAGCCACCGGCACACGTCCTCCAGCGACCACGTGGCAGGACGCCGCCATCTTGAACATCGCGGTGGAGAGGCGGCCGTGCGCTGGCATTTCGGAGGCGCCACGTGGTGTGCATCCTGCTGCTAAGCAGCTGTTTTGCGGGAAGGAGCCGCAAGGAGAGGACGCCGACGCTGCTTCACCACCTTCAACGAGAGAGGCCGTAGCCACGGGGGAAGCCCCCGTTGCTGCTGCTGCCTGGGCGGGAGCACCCCCGTCCTGGCTCGTGTGCGAGACACCAGAGCAGTCAAGGGAGGACGCCGCGCTCACCGTCCGAGTTCTTCGAGGCGTCTCAAGTCACCACCCTGCCGTCCTCTGCTCGCTGCAGCCCCGGGCGAGTCGTGACGATATGCACACGGCCCTAGCACACACCTCACCCATCTTGCGTGTGCCGGGGTGCGATTGGTTGTTATGGCTTGAGATTGCGGAGCGCAGTTCGGGCTGTGTGTGTGTGTTGAGGATGGACGCGCTGTCTGCTTGTGGTTGCTCTGTGTTAAATAGTGTTTATGCGTTGCGGCATGGGGATGTTATCTCGATGGCGAAGTTAATTTTTAATTCGGTTGCATCGAGTCGCCATTAACATCCCGTGGGTTGCCGTGTGCGACGTGTTTATTTTTATGATTTGTTTTTGCTGCAAGGTACGACAGGGTTAACGGTGCGTTGTCTGCCTGCAGTTCTGCTTGCGATTGCGCATAATGTGGGACCTGTGTGGAACTTTGCTGCTTGTAATCGCGATATCCTGACTGCACGTACTGTATAGACTGTCTTTCTGTACGGATACGGAGTGCGGTGCATTGTTCTGACCATTGGGTTCGGGATTGTTATTAGTTGTGCGTACCTGTTCGGAAATTTGTCAATTCGTTGGGGGACCCTACATTTTGGTTGTATGGGTGTTCGTGCACACGAGATTGCATGTGTGTTCATAGGAAATTGCGAGTGTTGAGGGATGAGGGCGTTGTTGGTGGCTCTGCCATAAAGGGTGATGGGGCCGTAAATTGCCGCCAAGTTGCGTCGCTCTTTCCGTTGATTGCGTGCGACCAGGGGTTGCATTGCGAGTTGGTGTGTATGAGCAATGTGTCTTGGTCAACTATGGGTTAAAAATTTCCCCGATACGACTGCTGTGAGCAGCGGCGATGCGTTGTATCGTTGGGGGTTGTTTAAACGTGACAGGGGATGTGTGTTGTGACCCCCAGCAAGGGGCAGCTGGGGTGCACGCACGAGAAAAACTGCCGAATTGGTCGCACGTTGGGCCGCCATTTTGGCTAGCGTGGGAAATCGCGGGGATGCGCTCGGCGCATGGGGCCGCCATTTTGAGCACGCGAGGGCGTGCGTACCGCCGCCATTTTGAGCACAGAAAACCTCCGTGGGGGCACTTCGCGTGTGCCGCCGCCATTATAAGGATACACGTCGAGCCGTGGGTATGCGGTTATGGATCTCATCCCTTGACTCTTGTGTGCGTGCATTGCGTGTTGTGCGCAATGCTGGCGTGTTGGCGCCCATCGGGGTAACAGCACATAGTGGCCCGTGTCTGACTAAGGGGGAGGAGTACGTGAGATGTCTGTGCTGGTCCTCAAGGGAGGACTGCTGATGGGCAAGAGCAGGAAAATTTTTGTTGTCACGTGTAAATAATATTTTTTTGTTAAAATGTAGATACTGGGGCATCCATCGCGTCGATTTTTGTGTATTTATTGGGTTTCTCCTTACGCCGGGCGGATTACGTTCATCTCCACTACCCTGGGGCCGGGTGGCTTTCGTGTACGACATGCGGATGTGCGTTCGTGGTGCTATGCCTCAGGGGGTTGGGTTCTCCTTCTCGTCACAGATCTTCGGTGCCTGCCACACTGGGTGTCACCGGTTGTGCTAACCGGATGTGGACATGAAGGGGGAGTGGAGCGCCTGTTCGTCACTCCTACTCTACCAGTTGTTCTCTGAAGTTAGACTTGAGCCAGGCGGATGGACCAGCAACACAGACACGCTCTAAGACACCGCATTCCTGATTTATGCGAGTCTGCCGTTCTTGTGTGTCGGTTACCGTTGTTGTGCATTGCCTTCCATTCCTTAATTCTTTCTTGCTTGTTGCACCGAGGACGGGCCGGTGTTCCGTACCGGATCCTAATCCCTTCCCTTTCGTTAATTGTGTTGTCATTGTACTCTCCGTTGTGTCTGGTGATTCCTGATTGTGATGCTGTCACTCGCATTATTTTATTCTATTGCAGCCGGGACGGCTGGCTTTTTCATCAGGGGGGGGGGGTCATGTATTGCGAGCGTAAATGGGGTTGTTGCTGGGCTCTGGCCCAATCACACGGCCCGGGGTATTGGGGGGTGGAGCCTGGTCTGCAGGGCAGTATGGGAAGGCCGGATCTGACGATCCGGAAGGGGAGGAGTCAGGGTCACGTGGGAAAGAAGATATAAGTGGGAGCCCGGAAGAGATCGGGGTCAGTTGTTGGAGTGAAGAAGCGGGACCACGTTGGGTGGCCGCCGCGCCATCAGCCACGTGGCTGATGGGGCTTCGGCACACTGTCGGCCAGCGGTGTGCGGAGCGGGGAGGAGTGGAGCGACTGACGCGTGCGGGGCGCGTGCGAGGAGGAGCTGACGGAAGAGCGTGCGCGGCATGCGAGAGGAGCGTGCGCGGCACACGAGAGGAGACACTGGTCGGAGCTAACGGAGGAGCGTGCGCGGCACGCGAGAGGAGACGCTGGTCCCTTGTCAGGACCAGCGGGGTGTGAGGAAGAGTGGAGGTGCTGAGGAGGAGGTGCGTGCGGGGCGCGCGCGAGACGACGCTGGTCCGCGGAGGAGACCAGTGGGGTACGGAGAAAGAACTTGAGACCAGCAGTGCCTGACGGAGTCTTTTATTACACAAGGACTGAATGCTGATGTACCATTCATGGTGGGACACTGCCTCACCACACTTACTTCACCTGGAATGGAACTTTCTCCAAACAAGTTGAAGGTACCCCAATGGGTTCTCCCTGATCTCCAGTTGTAGCTAATATTTTCATGGAAATCTATGAGCCAGATGCCATCCAGGCATCCACACCAGGCTCTCAAGATGAATGGATATTCAGACTACACAATCGGTAAAGCTATCACCCCAACCGTTGGGAAATAACCATCTGAGGACCCAATCAAAACCATCAACTTGCCATACATAGTAGGGGTCACTAAAAATATTTCCAAAATCATGAGCAAACACAAGATCCAGGTTCGATTTAACACAGTACATAAAATTCGTGATCTGATCCCATCTGTGAAGGGTGTGATCCCATGCAATACCCCAGCGACATGTCTCGGACTGTGTTCGTGAACATAAGGCAGATCTGAAACACGGTCGGACCAATACCTCAGCTGTGGCTGATCATTGTTTTAATGCGGTGAGCTCACACAAAATTGATTTCACCTTGATAAAGGTACTTTGCAAGCCCACTGGCTATCAACAAAGATTTGTAAGCGAGGTTTTGTCGCTCAGCTCTGGGCCAATCAGACGGCCCAGCGTATTGGGAGTGGGGCCCAGTAATGTGGGCATATGGGAAGGTCCATCGACCACCTCCGGTCCAGAAGATCAGGGGCGGAGCGTAAGGGCGGAACCGGGGGGGGGCGCTAAGTGAACGGCGTAATCTGGAAGGTTCGGAAAGGGCGTGGTGGAAGTTGGAGACAGGATGACGTGTGAGGGGAATATAAGGGCGATCCGTAAGAGGCTCGGGGCAGTTGGCGTAGTCACGGAGTGGGACCACATTGGGTCGTGGGAGGTCTTCTGCACCATCAGCCATGTGGCTGGAGACGACTCCAAGTAATCCGTCAGCCAACGGTGTGCGGGAGCAGGGAGGAGGGCGATTGACGGGAAGGGCGCGCGGGGCGCGCAAGAGGAACAGCCGGTCCACTATCGGGACCAGCAGAGTGTGAGCGGCATAACAAGGAATAAAAGAGGGACGGAGACCAAGCTGTGTGTTGTCAGCATCATTTATTACACATATATATTGACACAGACACAATTTCAACCGAGAATATGGGTACAAACTGATCAATCATTGAAAGAACGTTACCAACCAGTTTAAGTCGTAATTGGCTTTGATGTTCCCATCCCACCAATTTCCGATGTTAGTTGTTCGTTACGCCCATTTCAAACTTGCGCGTTCACAGGATTCAGACCAACACAGCCACTTCGCGCGCCAACTACCCCTCGGTTGCGTGCTTTACGATTTCTATTAACATGCTAATCTCTCATAAACATGCTAATTGTCACATGGCAGCCCTTTGTTTGGTGTAAAACCAACCACCGTCAGGTTGGCTGCCTTAACATTAACATTGGTTGCTGACATTTGGGCTATGCCCATTTCAAACCGTTATACTGTCAATAGTTTGCCTTTCGAAGACGACCGCTTGTGTTGCATATGCTGACGGTCGCCGAACGGTGGGATAGACTTCGTCGATTCAGCCTCTAAGCCAATCGGGTGACAGGGAGTATCTGGGCTAGAGTTCAAGGGCAGAGCCGGAGGGTGCTAGTGGGGTACCATCTAGAACAGGGGTCGGCAACCTGCGGCTCCGGAGCCGCATGCGGCTCTTTTGAACCTTGACCGCGGCTCCGGGGCGGATGCTAGCGAGGGGAGGAGGCGCACTGTGACACCTGCTCTGGCGTTGCCGCTGCTGACAGGTCGCCGCTCCGCTCCACACTGCCCGCCCGGTGACAGGCAATAACGTTGCCGTTGCTTTGTCACATGTTTGGAAGAAGTAAAAACCTTCCTGGGCAGCAAAGAGCTCACCTTTGCTGAGCTGGAACAGCCAGAGTGGCTGGAAAAATTACATTTTATGGTAGACATGACAGCACATCTAAACACGCTAAATACAACCCTTCAGGGGAAAGGAGGCACAGCCCTGCACATGCTGGAGGAGGTTTTGGCATTCGAGCGCAAGTTGACAGTGTTTGTCAAAGTTTTACAGAGAGGTACACTGTCTCACTTTCCCTCTTTGAGAGAGTTCAAACAAAGTCATGATACGATAAATTTGGAATATTTCAAGTCTGCAATCACCACAATGCAAAGTTCGTTTGGGAAACGATTCTGTGAGTTCAGAGAGGAAAAAACGACATTATCCTTCCCTGTCACTCCCCTGGCGATCGATCCATCCCTATTGAATATGACTGCATTTGCAGGTGTAAGTCAACCTGATCTTGAGATGGAACTGGCCGATATAGCCGACAAAGATATATGGGTGTCCAAGTTCAAATGCTTGACCGCTACTCTTGAGGATGTTGCCCGTCAGAAGGCCATTCTGGCTCAGAATCATAAATGGAGTGATATTGAAAACCTTCCCAAACAGGACAAACTTGTATTCGAAACATGGAATGCCATCCCCAACACTTATATAAACATGAAAAAGTATGCATTTGGAGTCCTGTCGATCTTCGGCTCCACATATGTATGTGAGCAGGTCTTCTCCAACATGAACTATATTAAAAACAAACATCGATCACGCCTCACAGATGACAGCTTGCAAGCCTGTGTGAAAATGAAGGTGACGTCTTACAGCCCTGATGTGCAGACACTGTGCACTGAGGTTCAGGAGCAAAAATCCCATTAACCAGGTAATTTAGCTATTAATTTGCAAAAATATATTTTACATTGTTAAGTGAAAAAGTCCATTTTTTATTCAGATTGACAGCTGACTGCACGATCCTGTATATAGCAATAAGGTAAGAAACAATATATGCAGTGTTATATTTGTTTTAAATGTTGCAATGGTTTTGCGGCTCCCAGTTTATTTTTTCCTTCGGAAACGGGTCCAAGTGGCTCTTTATGTCTTAAAGGTTGCAGACCCCTGATCTAGAAGATTCGTAAGGGGGCGTGGCTAGTAGTGGGGCTTGGTGACGCGGGAGGGGGTGATAAGGGGAAGCCGGAAGGGACTCTGGGTCAGTGTGGGAAGTCTGGAAGCGGGACCACGTCTCGCGCCTCCGGGACGCCATCGGCCACATGGCGGTCCGGAGACGGTCTCCCTGCGCGCCGTCTGCCAGCGGTGCGTGGGAGCGGGAGCGGGAGAGTGAGCGAGTGCGGAGGATACCAACTCACGCCGCGCAACGCGTAGCGATGGAGATAGTGTGGAATAACGCGGAGCTGTCTAGCGGCGATAAATAAATAAATAAGCAAATAAATAAATAAATACGACAGTCTATTGTCGTCGAAGTTTTTATTACACCTATCTACGTGACTTTACCGAAAGTGTTCTGCCTCACGGCAGGTGTCTTGCCTCACGGCAGATGTGGGGCGTATGTACACAGGAATTTCCTGTTTTTGATGCTAAGTTTGGTCACGTGACCAGGAAGTTGCGATTTAAGATTCCCGCTCAACCACGCGGGCGTCGGCCATTACACACATAATTCAAGATGGCGGCACACATCACGTCCCAGTGAAGCCAGCCGCAATTGTCCATTGTGGGACTTTAAGAAGCATTGTCTGTAAGTTCGTTTATGTTCTTATAATATTGGCAATGCTGTTATGTTAGAATGACCGGTATAGTGATGTAAATGCCTTTATAATGCTGTTAAAATGTTACGATAACTACGAGGCCTAGTTAACGAAGCCTGCAACTTTCCTTATTGTGAATGTTACTTGTAATTTCATAAGTCGAGTCAAACTTGTACCCAAGAAACTTTATTGCGATCTGGAGAGCAAGGATGACAAAATGTCTCATTCATAGTGCAGGGGCTGCTCGATGTGGAGTGACGTCACGAGCGTTCAGACATTCCTGGGTGATTATAGTAGGTAGAATAGGTTTTTGAGTTAGATCGCGTAGATGTTGTTAAGCCCGCAACCACCCAACAGACTAGTATGGGTTGTCACGTAAACAGAACATGCCAATTCGTTACTAGTACAGCACACCGGTGTGTTGGAGAGCCAAGCCGCAACATTTACAATCAAAGTACGACGTTTTGCCAGTAATTAGAAATAGCTTCATCAGGCGATAGCCCGATTTGTGGAGAAGTCCACCTGTTTCGGTCCTGAACGGCATAGACGTGGTGACCACTTGGCTATCCATCACACCGGTGTGCTGTACTAGTGACGAAATCGCAGGTTGTATTTAGACAACCCTTAAAAGTTGGCCGTGTCGGGTTTAACGACAGGTCTATATTTACGAGATCCCAACGAAAACCTCTTAGTCATCGCTTCCGTACCGCAGCGTGAAAAACCTCGACACGACCGCTACTCAGCACGATGGCACTCACTCCCTGCGCGAGGCAGACTCATTACATCTCGCAGAGGATCGCGCCTTTAAAGCAATTTTTTACGTGGCAAGTGCGAGTTTTTGCGTTGAGTCAATACCAATTTGTTTAACATTTCAACGAAGCTGGTTAGTAAGTAGAGGATCGCCTGTAGAGGGGGCCTCTATACATTGCTAGGAGTCATGAATAGCTCCAGGTGTCTATACGGGGGGTAAGTTTGCGACGAATTTCAGTCGGCTCTTGCTGGGGTTCATTAGTCACGTTGCGCAATGGACGTCCCCCACACGTGGAGGCTCTGCACCGACTGATGCAGCCAGCCGTGCTCGCGCTCAGGCCGTTACACGCGCAGTGTCTGGTCAAGAGCCACAGCGGTATCGCCAATTGCCTCCCCCCACAAGTCAAACGGGAAGATTCCACCCATGCTCCTAGAGCACGTGCGTCAATCGTCCACCTTCGCATGAGCAACGTCCATGAACCCCATGGTGTGAAGGCCACCAAGCTCCTCGAACCCAAGGATACTGTGGCATCACGAGACAAAGGACCTCATTGAAAAAGCCTCCAATCCCTCAGTGGATAAAACAGCTCATGGCTTGGCAACCGCTTTGCGGTTCACAAAATAACCTTTCACGTTGGAGGGCGGGGGTGGTGCAACTCACGCAAGTTAAACCACGAACCGGGACGCAGCATCAAGTCAAGATCATCTTTATTGAGCAATTGGGACAAAGGAGCGGGATTAGGGATGCCCAGAGCGTCAGAATTAACGACCGGCTAAAGCGGCTCCAAAACGGATATTTGGCCCCACGTGCGACCCGGAGAAGGAGCCTCCAACAGCCGCCGGCGTCAGAAAAGCTGCAATGGCGTTACTTGGGCTCCTCCGTGGCCGGCTCCAGCGTCTTGGGCTCCTCCGTGGCCGGCTCCAGCGTCTTGGGCTCCTCCGTGGCCGGCTCCAGCGTCTTGGGCTCCTCCGTGGCCGGCTCCAGCGTCTTGGGCTCCTCCGTGGCCGGCTCCAGCGTCTTGGGCTCCTCCGTGGCCGGCTCCAGCGTCTTGGGCTCCTCCGTGGCCGGCTCCAGCGTCTTGGGCTCCTCCGTGGCCGGCTCCAGCGTCTTGGGCTCCTCCGTGGCCGGCTCCAGCGTCTTGGGCTCCTCCGTGGCCGGCTCCAGCGTCTTGGGCTCCTCCGTGGCCGGCTCCAGCGTCTTGGGCTCCTCCGTGGCCGGCTCCAGCGTCTTGGGCTCCTCCGTGGCCGGCTCCAGCGTCTTGGGCTCCTCCGTGGTTGGCGCCGCGGATGTCGCAGTTTCGTCTCCAGTTAGCAAGTCGGCAGCTTCGCTTTGAACGTGGTGCCGGACCTGGTATATCGTCAGGGGACAGGACGCAGGTCATCAGGAGTCAAGACGCAGCTTCCCACAACACTGCCATTCCCTACTAATTTAGCTGCACTCACCCGTGGCATGTCAGATGCACATTTCGGCCAGTCCTGGCAGAGAGATTCGCTTACACTCATAACAAGATTGTAGTTTTTAACAGACCAAGGCGACCGGCAGATGCACCACAGAATTCCACCGAACTTTCCGAATCGTTTGTCACACGATGCGTTACTCACAGCCAGGTTCAGTTCAGAGATCTCCCCGGACTGGGCCGCCTGCCGCCACGCTCCTGGGTCACCACGAATCGTCGCGGCGTCCACGCAGCCCCTCGTGGTCCCTGGGATCGGGGTGGGAATGGGCGATGGTAAATCAAAGCCCATGGATTCGCGAACTAGTACGATCGCATTCGTTGTTGGTAGGAGAAATGGCACAAAAATGCACGCAAGTAGCCACTGTAGAACAATGGTAATGGAGTCGGCATCGGGGACGGTTGGTGGTGAACAATAAAAGGGGAGGAAGTAAAATAACCAAATTGGGTCTCTAAAACCATCGTAGCTTCGAGCCCCCTTCGATCCAAATCGATCCCTGGGTGCCTGGCAGCAGCGCGAGTACTCACAGCCTCCCAGCGCCATCAGCACCGCGCCCACCAGCATGAGACTCGCCGATGACTGCATCTTTTCGTAGTGTTGCTAGCGATGAGGCTGGAAAAAGCGAATCTGTGTCCCTCACACCTCCTCGCCACATCTCTGCTTTATACCCAGCGAGGTGCGGGCTTTTGGGGGGGTGATGATTGGAGCCACGTGCCCAATAAACTCGCGGCCAATGAGCGCGAGGACTGAATGGCGCATTGGGGCGCGCGACCATCCCGGTGCGTGCGTCGTGGTGCTTAATGGCGCGACCAACGAGTCGAGCGCCTCAATGAGTGGCGCGGCAGGCACTTGCTCAGGTGGGGCTCATTCACTCGGCAACGCTGATGGATCAGAAACCATCCCCACCTACACCACCCCCCTACCCATGCCCACCTCCACCAACCACCCATCTCCACCTCCGCCCCACCTCCCCCACCCCCTCCAGAGAGGAAGCGGCGAAGTGACTTCTCGATGGGAATCTCGCATTGGTGGGTGGGGGGGACGGCGTGTGTTGGTGTCGTCATAATCATCATCGGATATTGATCAATCCACTGCTGGTGGAACGTCTCCCAGCCTCGTCGCCTCTCACGATGCATGCAGCTCGCGCCTTACACGGGAGCTGATCTCATTGGACCCTCTGTTTGCTTCTATATCTCAACAGCGTTACGGAGATCGCGTGACGTGAGGGTTCTGCCTTTGTAGTGAGGGTTGTAAGTTGACGCTGAGGAGGGGGGAGGAAGCGCCTCGGCCCCCCATGTGGAGTGACGTCAGCCGCTTATTATTATGAATGGCGGGGGGTGTCCATTTGGAGGACGTTACCTTATAATAATTATTAATGAGGGGGCTGTTCGATGTGGAGTGACGTGACCTGCTCATGATTATTAGTGAGGGTGGGGTGCTCCATGTGGAGTGACGTCACCTGCTCATGATTATTAATGAGGAGGGGGTCCATGAGGAGGACGTAACCTGTTCATGATTATTAATGAGAGGGGCTGGTCGATGTGGAGTGACGTCATGCGCGTTAAGGACAGACATTCCTTGGTGATTTTACTAGGTATAGTTTTTTTTGGGATAGATCGCATAAATATGTCGTTAATCCCGCCACCACCAGACACAGACAACCAGTAAGGGTTGTCACGTAAACAGAACATGCAAATTCGTCACGAGTACAGCACACCGGTGTGTTGGAGAGCCAAGCCACAACAAAGGATTGAATTTCGCAGTCACCCCTAAACACATCCCAGTTGATGACATCATTGCCCAGGTTGACATAGCCCTCAAAGGTTTGGGATACATCATTACAGACGTGGCAAGATCGGAAATCGCTACAATCCTAAAAAACTCTAAGTCACCTATGATAAACATCAGTATTGATGAGCGCTTTGAGCTTTCTTAATAAAAAAAAGAGATGATATCGTCATCCTCTCAGCCGACAAGGGCAATGCCACAGTCATCATGGACAAAACCACATAAAATAACAAAATTCAGGCCCTACTTAATGATGGTAGTTATACTAAAATTAAAAGAGATCCCACGAACAGCCTCGCTACGAAAACCAACAACATCATCACCGATTCGACATTTTTAATCGAACCAACCAAGCGGGTTTCCTTAAAACCCTCTGATGCTCGACCACCCAGATTGTATGGCTTACCAAAGATCCATAAACAGGGTACACCCCTTCATCCTATCATCTCCGCCATTGACTTACCCACCTACAAACTGGCCCGATTTCTGTCTGAGACCTTACAACCATTTACTGGTAAGACCACTTCAGCTGTACTTATCGTTAATTAAGGACATCTCACTATCTCCAGGTGGTTTGCTCGTAGGTAAAGTCACGTAAAATAAAAATAATGAAATGCATAAATAATAAAATAATACATGCAAATAAAAAAATTACCACGACGTTTCGACCACTTTTATTGCGATCGAAACGTCGTGTTTATTCTATTTATTCTACGTGACTTTACCAAAAGAACCAAAGTTCCTGTGCCTGACACCATTGCAGTCATTGAAGATTTGGTCAAACAAGTGTAGTACGAGCATAAATGGGGTTGTTGCTGGACTCTGGCCCAATCACACGGCCCAGGGTATTGGGGGGCGGAGCCTGGTCTGCAGGGCAGTATGGGAAGGCCGGATCTGACAATCCGGAAGGGGAGGAGTCAGGGTCAGGTGGGAAAGAAGATATAAGTGGAAGCCCGGAAGAGATCGTGGTCAGTTGTTGGAGTGAAGAAGCGGGACCACGTTGGGTGGCCGCCGCGCCATCAGCCACTTGGCTGAAGGGGCTTCGGCACACCGTCGGCCAGCGGTGTGCGGAGCAGGGAGGAGTGGAGCGACTGACGGGAGAGCGTGTGCGAGGCGCACGCGAGGAGGAGCTGACGGAAGAGCGTGCACGGCACGCGAGAGGAGCGTGCGCGGCAGGCGAGAGGAGACGCTGGTCGGAGCTAACGGAGGAGCATGCGTGGCACGCGAGAGGAGCATGCGCGGCACGTGATAGGAGACGCTGGTCCCTTGTCAGGACCAGCGGGGTGTGAGGAAGAGTGGAGGAGCTGAGGAGGAAGCGCGTGCGGGGCGCGCGCGAGACGACGCTGGTCCGTGGAGGAGAATAGCGGGGAACGGAGAAAGAACTTGAATTAAAGACCAACGGAGACCAGCAGTGCCTGACGGAGTCTTTTATTACACTGGAGTCAGAAGTGGACTTTTTCAATGCAAAATAACTTCGAGGAAGATGGCCGAGAACTTGAAAAAGCGTAACCCACTTGTTACATCTTCTGACGACGAAGAGACAGCCACCGGCACACGTCCTCCAGCGACCACGTGGCAGGACGCCGCCATCTTGAACATCGCGGTGGAGAGGCGGCCGTGCGCTGGCATTTCGGAGGCGCCACGTGGTGTGCATCCTGCTGCTAAGCAGCTGTTTTGCGGGAAGGAGCCGCAAGGAGAGGACGCCGACGCTTCACCACCTTCAACGAGAGAGGCCGTAGCCACGGGGGAAGCCGCCGTTGCTGCTGCTGCCTGGGCGGGAGCACCCCGTCCTGGCTCGTGTGCGAGACACCAGAGCAGTCAAGGGAGGACGCCGCGCTCACCGTCCGAGTTCTTCGAGGCATCTCAAGTCACCACCCTGCCGTCCTCTGCTCGCTGCAGCCCCGAGCGAGTCGTGACGATATGCGCACGGCCCTAGCACACACCTCACCCATCTTGCGTGTGCCGGGGTGTGATTGGTTGTTATGGCTTGAGATTGCGGAGCGCAGTTCGGGCTGTGTGTGTGTGTTGAGGATGGACGCGCTGTCTGCTTGTGGTTGCTCTGTGTCAAATAGTGTTTATGCGTTGCGGCATGGGGATGTTATCTCGATGGCGAAGTTAATTTTTAATTCGGTTGCGTCGAGTCGCCATTAACATCCCGTGGGTTGCCGTGTGCGACGTGTTTATTTTTATGATTTTTTTTTGCTGCAAGGTACGACAGGGTTAACGGTGTGTTGTCTGCCTGCAGTTCTGCTTGCGATTGTGTATAATGTGGGACCTGTGTGGAACTTTGCTGCTTGTAATCGCGATATCCTGACTGCACGTACTGTATAGACTGTCTTTCTGTACGGATACGGAGTGCGGTGCATTGTTCTGACCATTGGGTTCGGGATTGTTATTAGTTGTGCGTACCTGTTCGGAAATTTGTCAATTCGTTGGGGGACCCTACATTTTGGTTGTATGGGTGTTCGTGCACACGAGATTGCATGTGCGTTCATAGGAAATTGCGAGTGTTGAGGGATGAGGGCGTTGTTGGTGGCTCTGCCGTCAAGGGTGATGGGGCCGTAAATTGCCGCCAAGTGGCGTCGCTCTTTCCGTTGATTGCGTGCGACCAGGGGTTGCACTGCGAGTTGGTGTGTATGAGCAATGTGTCTTGGTCAACTATGGGTTAAAAATTTCCCCGATACGACTGCTGTGAGCAGCGGCGATGCGTTGTATCGTTGGGGGTTGTTTAAACGTGACAGGGGATGTGTGTTGTGACCCCCAGCAAGGGACAGCTGGGGTGCACGCACGAGAAAAACTGCCGAATTGGTCGCACGTTGGGCCGCCATTTTGGCTAGCGTGGGAAATCGCGGGGATGCGCTCGGCGCATGGGGCCGCCATTTTGAGCACGCGAGGGCGTGCGTACCGCTGCCATTTTGAGCGCAGGAAACCTCGGTGGGGGCGCTTCGCGTGTGCCGCCGCCATTATAAGGATACACGTCGAGCCGTGGGGATGCGGTTATGGATCTCATCCCTTGACTCTTGTGTGCGTGCATTGCGTGTTGTGCGCAATGCTGGCGTGTTGGCGCCCATCGGGGTAACAGCAGCATAGTGGCCCGTGTCTGACTAAGGGGGAGGAGTACGTGAGATGTCTGTGCTGGTCCTCAAGGGAGGACTGCTGATGGGCAAGATGCAGGAAAATTTTTGTTGTCACGTGTAAATAATATTTTTTTGCTAAAATTTAGATACTGGGGCATCCATCGCGTCGATTTTTGTGTATTTATTGGGTTTCTCCTCACGCCGGGCGGATTACGTTCATCTCCACTACCCTGGGGCCGGGTGGCTTTCGTGTACGACATGCGGATGTACGTTCGTGGTGCTATGCCTCAGGGGGTTGGGTTCTCCTTCTCGTCACAGATCTTCGGTGCCTGCCACGCTGGGTGTCACCGGTTGTGCTAACCGGATGTGGACTTGAAGGGGGAGTGGAGCGCCTGTTCGTCACTCCTACTCTACCAGTTGTTCTCTGAAGTTAGACTTGAGCCAGGCGGATGGACCAGCAACACGGACACGCTCTAAGACACCGCATTCCTGATTTATGCGAGTCTGCCATTCTTGCGTGTCGGTTACCGTTGTTGTGCATTGCCTTCCATTCCTTAATTCTTTCTTGCTTGTTGCACCGAGGACGGGCCGGTGTTCCGTACCGGATCCTAATCCCTTCCCTTTCGTTAATTGTGTTGTCATTGTACTCTCCGTTGTGTCTGGTGATTCCTGATTGTGATGCTGTCGCTCGCATTATTTTATCCTATTGCAGCCGGGACGGCTGGCTTTTTCATCAGGGGTGGGGGTCATGTATTGCGAGCGTAAATGGGGTTGTTGCTGGGCTCTGGCCCAATCACACGGCCCGGGGTATTGGGGGGTGGAGCCTGGTTTGCAGGGCAGTATGGGAAGGCCGGATCTGACGATCCGGAAGGGGAGGAGTCAGGGTCACGTGGGAAAGAAGATATAAGTGGGAGCCCGGAAGAGATCGGGGTCAGTTGTTGGAGTGAAGAAGCGGGACCACGTTGGGTGGCCGCCGCGCCATCAGCCACGTGGCTGATGGGGCTTCGGCACACTGTCGGCCAGCGGTGTGCGGAGCGGGGAGGAGTGGAGCGACTGACGGGAGAGCGCGTGCGGGGCGCGTGCTAGGAGGAGCTGACGGAAGAGCGTGCGCGGCATGCGAGAGGAGCGTGCGCGGCACGCGAGAAGAGACACTGGTCGGAGCTAACGGAGGAGCGTGCGCGGCACGCGAGAGGAGACGCTGGTCCCTTGTCAGGACCAGCGGGGTGTGAGGAAGAGTGGAGGAGCTGAGGAGGAAGCGCGTGCGGGGCGCGCGCGAGACGACGCTGGTCCGCGGAGGAGACCAGTGGGGTACGGAGAAAGAACTTGAGACCAGCAGTGCCTGACGGAGTCTTTTATTACACAAGGACTGAACGCTGATGTACCATTCATGGTGGGACACTGCCTCACCACACTTACTTCACCTGGAATGGAACTTTCTCCAAACAAGTTGAAGGTACCCCAATGGGTTCTCCCTGATCTCCAGTTGTAGCTAATATTTTCATGGAAAACTATGAGCCAGATGCCATCCAGGCATCCACACCAGGCTCTCAAGATGAATGGATATTCAGACTACACAATCCGTAAAGCTATCACCCCAACCGTTGGGAAATAACCATCTGAGGACCCGTTCATAACCATCAAGTTGCCATACATAGTAGGGGTCACTAAAAATATTTCCAAAATCATGAGCAAACACAAGATCCAGGTTCGATTTAACACAGTACATAAAATTCGTGATCTGATCCCATCTGTGAAGGGTGTGATCCCATGCAATACCCCAGCATCTACAAACTAAGTTGTGTCTGTGGCAGGAGTTACATTGGGGAAACTAAGCGACATGTCTCGGACTGTGTTCGTGAACATAAGGCAGATCTGAAACACGGTCGGACCAATACCTCAGCTGTGGCTGATCATTGTTTTAATGCGGTCGGCTCACACAAAATTGATTTCACCTTGATAAAGGTACTTTGCAAGCCCACTGGCTATCAACAAAGATTTGTAAGCGAGGTTTTGTCGCTCAGCTCTGGGCCAATCAGACGGCCCGGCGTATTGGGAGTGGGGCCCAGTAATGTGGGCATATGGGAAGGTCCATCGACCACCTCCGGTCCAGAAGATCAGGGGCGGAGCGTAAGGGCGGAACCGGGGGGGGGCGCTAAGTGAACGGCGTAATCTGGAAGGTTCGGAAAGGGCGTGGTGTAAGTTGGAGACAGGATGACGTGTGAGGGGCAGTTGGCGTAGTCACGGAGTGGGACCACATTGGGTCGTGGGAGGTCTTCTGCACCATCAGCCATGTGGCTGGAGACGACTCCAAGCAATCCGTCAGCCAACGGTGTGCGGGAGCAGGGAGGAGGGCGACTGACGGGAAGGGCGCGCGGGGCGCGCAAGAGGAACAGCCGGTCCACTATCGGGACCAGCAGAGTGTGAGCGGCATAACAAGGAATAAAAGAGGGACGGAGACCAAGCTGTGTGTTGTCAGCATCATTTATTACACATATATATAGACACAGACACAATTTCAACCGAGAATATGGGTACAAACTGATCAATCATTGAAAGAACGTTACCAACCAGTTTAAGTCGTAATTGGCTTTGATGTTCCCATCCCACCAATTTTCGATGTTAGTTGTTCTTTACGCCCATTTCAAACTTGCGCGTTCACAGGATTCAGACCAACACAGCCACTTCGCGCGCCAACTACCCCTCGGTTGCGTGCTTTACGATTTCTATTAACATGCTAATCTCTCATAAACATGCTAATTGTCACATGGCAGCCCTTTGTTTGGTGTAAAACCAACCACCGTCAGGTTGGCTGCCTTAACATTAACATTGGTTGTTGACATTTGGGCTATGCCCATTTCAAACCGTTATACTGTCAATAGTTTGCCTTTCGAAGACGACCGCTTGTGTTGCATATGCTGACGGTCGCCGAACGGTGGGATAGACTTCGTCGATTCAGCCTCTAAGCCAATCGGGTGACAGGGAGTATCTGGGCTAGAGTTCAAGGGCAGAGCCGGAGGGTGCTAGTGGGGTACCATCTAGAAGATTCGTAAGGGGGCGTGGCTAGTAGTGGGGCTTGGTGACGCGGGACGGGGTGATAAGGGGAAGCCGGAAGGGACTCTGGGTCAGTGTGGGAAGTCTGGAAGCGGGACCACGTCTCGCGCCTCCGGGACGCCATCGGCCACATGGCGGTCCGGAGACGGTCTCCCTGCGCGCCGTCTGCCAGCGGTGCGTGGGAGCGGGAGCGGGAGAGTGAGCGAGTGCGGAGGATACCAACTCACGCCGCGCAACGCGTAGCGATGGAGATAGTGTGGAATAACGCGGAGCTGTCTAGCGGCGATAAATAAATAAATAAATAAATACGACAGTCTATTGTCGTCGAAGTTTTTATTACACCTATCTACGTGACTTTACCGAAAGTGTTCTGCCTCACGGCAGGTGTCTTGCCTCACGGCAGATGTGGGGCGTATGTACACAGGAATTTCCTGTTTTTGATGCCAAGTTTGGTCACGTGACCAGGAAGTTGCGATTTAAGATTCCCGCTCAACCACGCGGGCGTCGGCCATTACACACATAATTCAAGATGGCGGCACACATCGCGTCCCAGTGAAGCCAGCCGCAATTGACCATTGTGGGACTTTAAGAAGCATTGTCTGTAAGTTCGTTTATGTTCTTATAATATTGGCAATGCTGTTATGTTAGAATGACCGGTATAGTGATGTAAATGCCTTTATAATGCTGTTAAAATGTTACGATAACTGCGAGGCCTAGTTAACGAAGCCTGCAACTTTCCTTATTGTGAATGTTACTTGTAATTTCATAAGTCGAGTCAAACTTGTACCCAAGAAACTTTATTGCGATCTGGAGAGCAAGGATGACAAAATGTCTCATTCATAGTGCAGGGGCTGCTCGATGTGGAGTGACGTCACGAGCGTTCAGACATTCCTGGGTGATTATAGTAGGTAGAATAGGTTTTTGAGTTAGATCGCGTAGATGTTGTTAAGCCCGCAACCACCCAACAGACTAGTATGGGTTGTCACGTAAACAGAACATGCCAATTCGTTACTAGTACAGCACACCGGTGTGTTGGAGAGCCAAGCCGCAACATTTACAATCAAAGTACGACGTTTTGCCAGTAAGTATAAATAGCTTCATCAGGCGATAGCCCGATTTGTGGAGAAGTCCACCTGTTTCGGTCCTGAACGGCATAGACGTGGTGACCACTTGGCTATCCATCACACCGGTGTGCTGTACTAGTGACGAAATCGCAGGTTGTATTTAGACAACCCTTAAAAGTTGGCCGTGTCGGGTTTAACGACAGGTCTATATTTACGAGATCCAAACGAAAACCTCTTATAGTCATCGCTTCCGTACCGCAGCGTGAAAAACCTCGACACGACCGCTACTCAGCACGATGGCACTCACTCCCTGCGCGAGGCAGACTCATTACATCTCGCAGAGGATCGCGCCTTTAAAGCAATTTTTTACGTGGCAAGTGCGAGTTTTTGCGTTGAGTCAATACCAATTTGTTTAACATTTCAACGAAGCTGGTTAGTAAGTAGAGGATCGCCTGTAGAGGGGGCCTCTATACATTGCTAGGAGTCATGAATAGCTCCAGGTGTCTATACGGGGGGTAAGTTTGCGACGAATTTCAGTCGGCTCTTGCTGGGGTTCATTAGTCACGTTGCGCAATGGACGTCCCCCACACGTGGAGGCTCTGCACCGACTGATGCAGCCAGCCGTGCTCGCGCTCAGGCCGTTACACGCGCAGTGTCTGGTCAAGAGCCACAGCGGTATCGCCAATTGCCTCCCCCCACAAGTCAAACGGGAAGATTCCACCCATGCTCCTAGAACACGTGCGTCAATCGTCCACCTTCGCATGAGCAACGTCCATGAACCCCATGGTGTGAAGGCCACCAAGCTCCTCGAACCCAAGGATACTGTGGCATCATGAGACAAAGGACCTCATTGAAAAAGCCTCCAATCCCTCAGTGGATAAAACAGCTCATGGCTTGGCAACCGCTTTGCGGTTCACAAAATGACCTTTCACGTTGGAGGGCGGGGGTGGTGCAACTCACGCAAGTTAAACCACGAACCGGGACGCAGCATCAAGTCAAGATCATCTTTATTGAGCAATTGGGACAAAGGAGCGGGATTAGGGATGCCCAGAGCGTCAGAATTAACGACCGGCTAAAGCGGCTCCAAAAGGGATATTTGGCCCCACGTGCGACCCGGAGAAGGAGCCTCCAACAGCCGCCGGCGTCAGAAAAGCTGCAATGGCGTTACTTGGGCTCCTCCGTGGCCGGCTCCAGCGTCTTGGGCTCCTCCGTGGCCGGCTCCAGCGTCTTGGGCTCCTCCGTGGCCGGCTCCAGCGTCTTGGGCTCCTCCGTGGCCGGCTCCAGCGTCTTGGGCTCCTCCGTGGCCGGCTCCAGCGTCTTGGGCTCCTCCGTGGCCGGCTCCAGCGTCTTGGGCTCCTCCGTGGCCGGCTCCAGCGTCTTGGGCTCCTCCGTGGCCGGCTCCAGCGTCTTGGGCTCCTCCGTGGCCGGCTCCAGCGTCTTGGGCTCCTCCGTGGCCGGCTCCAGCGTCTTGGGCTCCTCCGTGGCCGGCTCCAGCGTCTTGGGCTCCTCCGTGGCCGGCTCCAGCGTCTTGGGCTCCTCCGTGGCCGGCTCCAGCGTCTTGGGCTCCTCCGTGGCCGGCTCCAGCGTCTTGGGCTCCTCCGTGGCCGGCTCCAGCGTCTTGGGCTCCTCCGTGGCCGGCTCCAGCGTCTTGGGCTCCTCCGTGGCCGGCTCCAGCGTCTTGGGCTCCTCCGTGGCCGGCTCCAGCGTCTTGGGCTCCTCCGTGGCCGGCTCCAGCGTCTTGGGCTCCTCCGTGGTTGGCGCCGCGGATGTCGCAGTTTCGTCTCCAGTTAGCAAGTCGGCAGCTTCGCTTTGAACGTGGTGCCGGACCTGGTATATCGTCAGGGGACAGGACGCAGGTCATCAGGAGTCAAGACGCAGCTTCCCACAACACTGCCATTCCCTACTAATTTAGCTGCACTCACCCGTGGCATGTCAGATGCACATTTCGGCCAGTCCTGGCAGAGAGATTCGCTTACACTCATAACAAGATTGTAGTTTTTAACAGACCAAGGCGACCGGCAGATGCACCACAGAATTCCACCGAACTTTCCGAATCGTTTGTCACACGATGCGTTACTCACAGCCAGGTTCAGTTCAGAGATCTCCCCGGACTGGGCCGCCTGCCGCCACGCTCCTGGGTCACCACGAATCGTCGCGGCGTCCACGCAGCCCCTCGTGGTCCCTGGGATCGGGGTGGGAATGGGCGATGGTAAATCAAAGCCCATGGATTCGCGAACTAGTACGATCGCATTCGTTGTTGGTAGGAGAAATGGCACAAAAATGCACGCAAGTAGCCACTGTAGAACAATGGTAATGGAGTCGGCATCGGGGACGGTTGGTGGTGAACAATAAAAGGGCAGGAAGTAAAATAACCAAATTGGGTCTCTAAAACCATCGTAGCTTCGAGCCCCCTTCGATCCAAATCGATCCCTGGGTGCCTGGCAGCAGCGCGAGTACTCACAGCCTCCCAGCGCCATCAGCACCGCGCCCACCAGCATGAGACTCGCCGATGACTGCATCTTTTCGTAGTGTTGCTAGCGATGAGGCTGGAAAAAGCGAATCTGTGTCCCTCACACCTCCTCGCCACATCTCTGCTTTATACCCAGCGAGGTGCGGGCTTTTGGGGGGGTGATGATTGGAGCCACGTGCCCAATAAACTCGCGGCCAATGAGCGCGAGGAGTCAATGGCGCATTGGGGCGCGCGACCATCCCGGTGCGTGCGTCGTGGTGCTTAATGGCGCGACCAACGAGTCGAGCGCCTCAATGAGTGGCGCGGCAGGCACTTGCTCAGGTGGGGCTCATTCACTCGGCAACGCTGATGGATCAGAAACCATCCCCACCTACACCACCCCCCTACCCATGCCCACCTCCACCAACCACCCATCTCCACCTCCGCCCCACCTCCCCCACCCCCTCCAGAGAGGAAGCGGCGAAGTGACTTCTCGATGGGAATCTCGCATTGGTGGGTGGGGGGGACGGCGTGTGTTGGTGTCGTCATAATCATCATCGGATATTGATCAATCCACTGCTGGTGGAACGTCTCCCAGCCTCGTCGCCTCTCACGATGCATGCAGCTCGCGCCTTACACGGGAGCTGATCTCATTGGACCCTCTGTTTGCTTCTATATCTCAACAGCGTTACGGAGATCGCGTGACGTGAGGGTTCTGCCTTTGTAGTGAGGGTTGTAAGTTGACGCTGAGGAGGGGGGAGGAAGCGCCTCGGCCCCCCATGTGGAGTGACGTCAGCCGCTTATTATTATGAATGGCGGGGGGTGTCCATTTGGAGGACGTTACCTTATAATAATTATTAATGAGGGGGCTGTTCGATGTGGAGTGACGTGACCTGCTCATGATTATTAGTGAGGGTGGGGTGCTCCATGTGGAGTGACGTCACCTGCTCATGATTATTAATGAGGAGGGGGTCCATGAGGAGGACGTAACCTGTTCATGATTATTAATGAGAGGGGCTGGTCGATGTGGAGTGACGTCATGCGCGTTAAGGACAGACATTCCTTGGTGATTTTACTAGGTATAGTTTTTTTTGGGATAGATCGCATAAATATGTCGTTAATCCCGCCACCACCAGACACAGACAACCAGTAAGGGTTGTCACGTAAACAGAACATGCAAATTCGTCACGAGTACAGCACACCGGTGTGTTGGAGAGCCAAGCCACAACAAAGGATTGAATTTCGCAGTCACCCCTAAACACATCCCAGTTGATGACATCATTGCCCAGGTTGACATAGCCCTCAAAGGTTTGGGATACATCATTACAGACGTGGCAAGATCGGAAATCGCTACAATCCTAAAAAACTCTAAGTCACCTATGATAAACATCAGTATTGATGAGCGCTTTGAGCTTTCTTAATAAAAAAAAAGAGATGATATCGTCATCCTCTCAGCCGACAAGGGCAATGCCACAGTCATCATGGACAAAACCACATAAAATAACAAAATTCAGATCCTACTTAATGATGGTAGTTATACTAAAATTAAAAGAGATCCCACGAACAGCCTCGCTACGAAAACCAACAACATCATCACCGATTCGACATTTTTAATCGAACCAACCAAGCGGGTTTCCTTAAAACCCTCTGATGCTCGACCACCCAGATTGTATGGCTTACCAAAGATCCATAAACAGGGTACACCCCTTCATCCTATCATCTCCGCCATTGACTTACCCACCTACAAACTGGCCCGATTTCTGTCTGAGACCTTACAACCATTTACTGGTAAGACCACTTCAGCTGTACTTATCGTTAATTAAGGACATCTCACTATCTCCAGGTGGTTTGCTCGTAGGTAAAGTCACGTAAAATAAAAATAATGAAATGCATAAATAATAAAATAATACATGCAAATAAAAAAATTACCACGACGTTTCGACCACTTTTATTGCGATCGAAACGTCGTGTTTATTCTATTTATTCTACGTGACTTTACCAAAAGAACCAAAGTTCCTGTGCCTGACACCATTGCAGTCATTGAAGATTTGGTCAAACAAGTGTAGTACGAGCATAAATGGGGTTGTTGCTGGACTCTGGCCCAATCACACGGCCCAGGGTATTGGGGGGCGGAGCCTGGTCTGCAGGGCAGTATGGGAAGGCCGGATCTGACAATCCGGAAGGGGAGGAGTCAGGGTCAGGTGGGAAAGAAGATATAAGTGGAAGCCCGGAAGAGATCGTGGTCAGTTGTTGGAGTGAAGAAGCGGGACCACGTTGGGTGGCCGCCGCGCCATCAGCCACTTGGCTGAAGGGGCTTCGGCACACCGTCGGCCAGCGGTGTGCGGAGCAGGGAGGAGTGGAGCGACTGACGGGAGAGCGTGTGCGAGGCGCACGCGAGGAGGAGCTGACGGAAGAGCGTGCACGGCACGCGAGAGGAGCGTGCGCGGCAGGCGAGAGGAGACGCTGGTCGGAGCTAACGGAGGAGCATGCGTGGCACGCGAGAGGAGCATGCGCGGCACGTGATAGGAGATGCTGGTCCCTTGTCAGGACCAGCGGGGTGTGAGGAAGAGTGGAGGAGCTGAGGAGGAAGCGCGTGCGGGGCGCGCGCGAGACGACGCTGGTCCGTGGAGGAGAATAGCGGGGAACGGAGAAAGAACTTGAATTAAAGACCAACGGAGACCAGCAGTGCCTGACGGAGTCTTTTATTACACTGGAGTCAGAAGTGGACTTTTTCAAGGCAAAATAACTTCGAGGAAGATGGCCGAGAACTTGAAAAAGCGTAACCCACTTGTTACATCTTCTGACGACGAAGAGACAGCCACCGGCACACGTCCTCCAGCGACCACGTGGCAGGACGCCGCCATCTTGAACATCGCGGTGGAGAGGCGGCCGTGCGCTGGCATTTCGGAGGCGCCACGTGGTGTGCATCCTGCTGCTAAGCAGCTGTTTTGTGGGAAGGAGCCGCAAGGAGAGGACGCCGACGCTTCACCACCTTCAACGAGAGAGGCCGTAGCCACGGAGGAAGCCGCCGTTGCTGCTGCTGCCTGGGCGGGAGCACCCCGTCCTGGCTCGTGTGCGAGACACCAGAGCAGTCAAGGGAGGACGCCGCGCTCACCGTCCGAGTTCTTCGAGGCATCTCAAGTCACCACCCTGCCGTCCTCTGCTCGCTGCAGCCCCGAGCGAGTCGTGACGATATGCGCACGGCCCTAGCACACACCTCACCCATCTTGCGTGTGCCGGGGTGTGATTGGTTGTTATGGCTTGAGATTGCGGAGCGCAGTTCGGGCTGTGTGTGTGTGTTGAGGATGGACGCGCTGTCTGCTTGTGGTTGCTCTGTGTCAAATAGTGTTTATGCGTTGCGGCATGGGGATGTTATCTCGATGGCGAAGTTAATTTTTAATTCGGTTGCGTCGAGTCGCCATTAACATCCCGTGGGTTGCCGTGTGCGACGTGTTTATTTTTATGATTCTTTTTTTGCTGCAAGGTACGACAGGGTTAACGGTGTGTTGTCTGCCTGCAGTTCTGCTTGCGATTGTGTATAATGTGGGACCTGTGTGGAACTTTGCTGCTTGTAATCGCGATATCCTGACTGCACGTACTGTATAGACTGTCTTTCTGTACGGATACGGAGTGCGGTGCATTGTTCTGACCATTGGGTTCGGGATTGTTATTAGTTGTGCGTACCTGTTCGGAAATTTGTCAATTCGTTGGGGAACCCTACATTTTGGTTGTATGGGTGTTCGTGCACACGAGATTGCATGTGCGTTCATAGGAAATTGCGAGTGTTGAGGGATGAGGGCGTTGTTGGTGGCTCTGCCGTCAAGGGTGATGGGGCCGTAAATTGCCGCCAAGTGGCGTCGCTCTTTCCGTTGATTGCGTGCGACCAGGGGTTGCACTGCGAGTTGGTGTGTATGAGCAATGTGTCTTGGTCAACTATGGGTTAAAAATTTCCCCGATACGACTGCTGTGAGCAGCGGCGATGCGTTGTATCGTTGGGGGTTGTTTAAACGTGACAGGGGATGTGTGTTGTGACCCCCAGCAAGGGACAGCTGGGGTGCACGCACGAGAAAAACTGCCGAATTGGTCGCACGTTGGGCCGCCATTTTGGCTAGCGTGGGAAATCGCGGGGATGCGCTCGGCGCATGGGGCTGCCATTTTGAGCACGCGAGGGCGTGCGTACCGCTGCCATTTTGAGCGCAGGAAACCTCGGTGGGGGCGCTTCGCGTGTGCCGCCGCCATTATAAGGATACACGTCGAGCCGTGGGGATGCGGTTATGGATCTCATCCCTTGACTCTTGTGTGCGTGCATTGCGTGTTGTGCGCAATGCTGGCGTGTTGGCGCCCATCGGGGTAACAGCAGCATAGTGGCCCGTGTCTGACTAAGGGGGAGGAGTACGTGAGATGTCTGTGCTGGTCCTCAAGGGAGGACTGCTGATGGGCAAGATGCAGGAAAATTTTTGTTGTCACGTGTAAATAATGTTTTTTTGCTAAAATTTAGATACTGGGGCATCCATCGCGTCGATTTTTGTGTATTTATTGGGTTTCTCCTCACGCCGGGCGGATTACGTTCATCTCCACTACCCTGGGGCCGGGTGGCTTTCGTGTACGACATGCGGATGTACGTTCGTGGTGCTATGCCTCAGGGGGTTGGGTTCTCCTTCTCGTCACAGATCTTCGGTGCCTGCCACGCTGGGTGTCACCGGTTGTGCTAACCGGATGTGGACTTGAAGGGGGAGTGGAGCGCCTGTTCGTCACTCCTACTCTACCAGTTGTTCTCTGAAGTTAGACTTGAGCCAGGCGGATGGACCAGCAACACGGACACGCTCTAAGACACCGCATTCCTGATTTATGCGAGTCTGCCATTCTTGCGTGTCGGTTACCGTTGTTGTGCATTGCCTTCCATTCCTTAATTCTTTCTTGCTTGTTGCACCGAGGACGGGCCGGTGTTCCGTACCGGATCCTAATCCCTTCCCTTTCGTTAATTGTGTTGTCATTGTACTCTCCGTTGTGTCTGGTGATTCCTGATTGTGATGCTGTCGCTCGCATTATTTTATCCTATTGCAGCCGGGACGGCTGGCTTTTTCATCAGGGGTGGGGGTCATGTATTGCGAGCGTAAATGGGGTTGTTGCTGGGCTCTGGCCCAATCACACGGCCCGGGGTATTGGGGGGTGGAGCCTGGTTTGCAGGGCAGTATGGGAAGGCCGGATCTGACGATCCGGAAGGGGAGGAGTCAGGGTCACGTGGGAAAGAAGATATAAGTGGGAGCCCGGAAGAGATCGGGGTCAGTTGTTGGAGTGAAGAAGCGGGACCACGTTGGGTGGCCGCCGCGCCATCAGCCACGTGGCTGATGGGGCTTCGGCACACTGTCGGCCAGCGGTGTGCGGAGCGGGGAGGAGTGGAGCGACTGACGGGAGAGCGCGTGCGGGGCGCGTGCTAGGAGGAGCTGACGGAAGAGCGTGCGCGGCATGCGAGAGGAGCGTGCGCGGCACGCGAGAAGAGACACTGGTCGGAGCTAACGGAGGAGCGTGCGCGGCACGCGAGAGGAGACGCTGGTCCCTTGTCAGGACCAGCGGGGTGTGAGGAAGAGTGGAGGAGCTGAGGAGGAAGCGCGTGCGGGGCGCGCGCGAGACGACGCTGGTCCGCGGAGGAGACCAGTGGGGTACGGAGAAAGAACTTGAGACCAGCAGTGCCTGACGGAGTCTTTTATTACACAAGGACTGAACGCTGATGTACCATTCATGGTGGGACACTGCCTCACCACACTTACTTCACCTGGAATGGAACTTTCTCCAAACAAGTTGAAGGTACCCCAATGGGTTCTCCCTGATCTCCAGTTGTAGCTAATATTTTCATGGAAAACTATGAGCCAGATGCCATCCAGGCATCCACACCAGGCTCTCAAGATGAATGGATATTCAGACTACACAATCCGTAAAGCTATCACCCCAACCGTTGGGAAATAACCATCTGAGGACCCGTTCATAACCATCAAGTTGCCATACATAGTAGGGGTCACTAAAAATATTTCCAAAATCATGAGCAAACACAAGATCCAGGTTCGATTTAACACAGTACATAAAATTCGTGATCTGATCCCATCTGTGAAGGGTGTGATCCCATGCAATACCCCAGCATCTACAAACTAAGTTGTGTCTGTGGCAGGAGTTACATTGGGGAAACTAAGCGACATGTCTCGGACTGTGTTCGTGAACATAAGGCAGATCTGAAACACGGTCGGACCAATACCTCAGCTGTGGCTGATCATTGTTTTAATGCGGTCGGCTCACACAAAATTGATTTCACCTTGATAAAGGTACTTTGCAAGCCCACTGGCTATCAACAAAGATTTGTAAGCGAGGTTTTGTCGCTCAGCTCTGGGCCAATCAGACGGCCCGGCGTATTGGGAGTGGGGCCCAGTAATGTGGGCATATGGGAAGGTCCATCGACCACCTCCGGTCCAGAAGATCAGGGGCGGAGCGTAAGGGCGGAACCGGGGGGGGGGCGCTAAGTGAACGGCGTAATCTGGAAGGTTCGGAAAGGGCGTGGTGTAAGTTGGAGACAGGATGACGTGTGAGGGGCAGTTGGCGTAGTCACGGAGTGGGACCACATTGGGTCGTGGGAGGTCTTCTGCACCATCAGCCATGTGGCTGGAGACGACTCCAAGCAATCCGTCAGCCAACGGTGTGCGGGAGCAGGGAGGAGGGCGATTGATGGGAAGGGCGCGCGGGGCGCGCAAGAGGAACAGCCGGTCCACTATCGGGACCAGCAGAGTGTGAGCGGCATAACAAGGAATAAAAGAGGGACGGAGACCAAGCTGTGTGTTGTCAGCATCATTTATTACACATATATATAGACACAGACACAATTTCAACCGAGAATATGGGTACAAACTGATCAATCATTGAAAGAACGTTACCAACCAGTTTAAGTCGTAATTGGCTTTGATGTTCCCATCCCACCAATTTCCGATGTTAGTTGTTCTTTACGCCCATTTCAAACTTGCGCGTTCACATGATTCAGACCAACACAGCCACGTCGCGCGCCAACTACCCCTCGGTTGCGTGCTTTACGATTTCTATTAACATGCTAATCTCTCATAAACATGCTAATTCTTAATTTAGGAGCTTTCGTGACTGCAGGAATTATTCTTTGGTTCTTTTCTGTTAAGTCACGTCTAAAAATAAAATAATAAATTAAAATAACATATTACGACGTTTCGATTGCAACACAAGCAATCATCATCAGGTATAAAAGAAATAGCAACAAAAATCTAACTAGAAAACTATAGACAGACATACAAGCAGACAGACATCACAACGGCACACAGAGAGAGGACACAAATCGGCACAAAGAGAGGGGTCGTTTCTGTGACGGTCCCTTAAATATAGAGAGGGGGGGCGGGGACGTAGAGAGGGAGGGGGCAGAGAGAATTAGCATATCAATGAGTGTACGGCAACGTACTGCTGTTGCAAGTAAGATGACAATGTGGAACGGGCACGCAAAATTGAAAACGGGCACGCAAAATTGAAAATTAGGAGACAGGCACACGAAAATTAAATAACCTAGCAAAATATCGAAATGTGATGTAATACAACACAGAGAGTCGGTTAACACACAATTAACGCATAGCCTGGTTGATTACGTGTTTCAAAATTTGCTAAGTTAGAATTTTAAGTGTGAAAATTCCAAAGAGAGGACACAGGTAGAGAGAACAAATAGCCAGAAAGAAAAAGGATAAGCTTAAAACTTCCCCGTAGAAGTGGTTCAATCTTAATTTAGGAGCTTTCGTGACTGCAGGAATTATTCTTTGGTTCTTTTCGGTTAAGTCACGTCTAAAAATAAAATAATAAATTAAAATAACATATTACGACGTTTCGATTGCAACACAAGCAATCATCATCAGGTATAAAAGAAATAGCAACAAAAATCTAACTAGAAAACTATAGACAGACATACAAGCAGACAGACATCACAACGGCACACAGAGAGAGGACACAAATCGGCACAAAGAGAGGGGTCGTTTCTGTGACGGTCCCTTAAATATAGAGAGGGGGGGCGGGGACGTAGAGAGGGAGGGGGCAGAGAGAATTAGCATATCAATGAGTGTACGGCAACGTACTGCTGTTGCAAGTAAGATGACAATGTGGAACGGGCACGCAAAATTGAAAACGGGCACGCAAAATTGAAAATTAGGAGACAGGCACACGAAAATTAAATAACCTAGCAAAATATCGAAATGTGATGTAATACAACACAGAGAGTCGGTTAACACACAATTAACGCATAGCCTGGTTGATTACGTGTTTCAAAATTTGCTAAGTTAGAATTTTAAGTGTGAAAATTCCAAAGAGAGGACACAGGTAGAGAGAACAAATAGCCAGAAAGAAAAAGGATAAGCTTAAAACTTCCCCGTAGAAGTGGTTCAATCTTAATTTAGGAGCTTTCGTGACTGCAGGAATTATTCTTTGGTTCTTTTCGGTTAAGTCACGTCTAAAAATAAAATAATAAATTAAAATAACATATTACGACGTTTCGTTTGCAACACAAGCAATCATCATCAGGTATAAAAGAAATAGCAACAAAAATCTAACTAGAAAACTATAGACAGACATACAAGCAGACAGACATCACAACGGCACACAGAGAGAGGACACAAATCGGCACAAAGAGAGGGGTCGTTTCTGTGACGGTCCCTTAAATATAGAGAGGGGGGGGGGGGGGCGGGGACGGAGAGAGGGAGGGGGCAGAGAGAATTAGCATATCAATGAGTGTACGGCAACGTACTGCTGTTGCAAGTAAGATGACAATGTGGAACGGGCACGCAAAATTGAAAACGGGCACGCAAAATAGAAAATTAGGAGACAGGCACACGAAAATTAAATAACCTAGCAAAATATCGAAATGTGATGTAATACAACACAGAGAGTCGGTTAACACACAATTAACGCATAGCCTGGTTGATTACGTGTTTCAAAATTTGCTAAGTTAGAATTTTAAGTGTGAAAATTCCAAAGAGAGGACACAGGTAGAGAGAACAAATAGCCAGAAAGAAAAAGGATAAGCTTAAAACTTCCCCGTAGAAGTGGTTCAATCTTAATTTAGGAGCTTTCGTGACTGCAGGAATTATTCTTTGGTTCTTTTCGGTTAAGTCACGTCTAAAAATAAAATAATAAATTAAAATAACATATTACGACGTTTCGATTGCAACACAAGCAATCATCATCAGGTATAAAAGAAATAGCAACAAAAATCTAACTAGAAAACTATAGACAGACATACAAGCAGACAGACATCACAACGGCACACAGAGAGAGGACACAAATCGGCACAAAGAGAGGGGTCGTTTCTGTGACGGTCCCTTAAATATAGAGAGGGGGGGCGGGGACGGAGAGAGGGAGGGGGCAGAGAGAATTAGCATATCAATGAGTGTACGGCAACGTACTGATGTTGCAAGTAAGATGACAATGTGGAACGGGCACGCAAAATTAAAAACGGGCACGCAAAATTGAAAATTAGGAGACAGGCACACGAAAATTAAATAACCTAGCAAAATATCGAAATGTGATGTAATACAACACAGAGAGTCGGTTAACACACAATTAACGCATAGCCTGGCTGATTACGTGTTTCAACATGCTAATTGTCACATGGCAGCCACCGTCAGGTTGGCTGCCTTAACATTAACATTGGTTGCTGACATTTGGGCTATGCCCATTTCAAACCGTTATACTGTCAATAGTTTGCCTTTCGAAGACGACCGCTTGTGTTGCATATGCTGACGGTCGCCGAACGGTGGGATAGACTTCGTCGATTCAGCCTCTAAGCCAATCGGGTGACAGGGAGTATCTGGGCTAGAGTTCAAGGGCAGAGCCGGAGGGTGCTAGTGGGGTACCATCTAGAAGATTCGTAAGGGGGCGTGGCTAGTAGTGGGGCTTGGTGACGCAGGAGGGGGTGATAAGGGGAAGCTGGAAGGGACTCTGGGTCAGTGTGGGAAGTCTGGAAGTGGGACCACGTCTCGCGCCTCCGGGACGCCATCGGCCACGTGGCGATCCGGAGACGGTCTCCCTGCGCGCCGTCTGCCAGCGGTGCGTGGGAGCGGGAGCGGGAGAGTGAGCGAGTGCGGAGGATACCAACTCACGCCGCGCAACGCGTAGCGATGGAGATAGTGTGGAATAACGCGGAGCTGTCTAGCGGCGATAAATAAATAAATAAGCAAATAAATAAATAAATACGACAGTCTATTGTCGTCGAAGTTTTTATTACACCTATCTACGTGACTTTACCGAAAGTGTTCTGCCTCACGGCAGGTGTCTTGCCTCACGGCAGATGTGGGGCGTATGTACACAGGAATTTCCTGTTTTTGATGCTAAGTTTGGTCACGTGACCAGGAAGTTGCGATTTAAGATTCCCGCTCAACCACGCGGGCGTCGGCCATTACACACATAATTCAAGATGGCGGCACACATCGCGTCCCAGTGAAGCCAGCCGCAATTGTCCATTGTAGGACTTTAAGAAGCATTGTCTGTAAGTTCGTTTATGTTCTTATAATATTGGCAATGCTGTTATGTTAGAATGACCGGTATAGTGATGTAAATGCCTTTATAATGCTGTTAAAATGTTACGATAACTACGAGGCCTAGTTAACGAAGCCTGCAACTTTCCTTATTGTGAATGTTACTTGTAATTTCATAAGTCGAGTCAAACTTGTACCCAAGAAACTTTATTGCGATCTGGAGAGCAAGGATGACAAAATGTCTCATTCATAGTGCAGGGGCTGCTCGATGTGGAGTGACGTCACGAGCGTTCAGACATTCCTGGGTGATTATAGTAGGTAGAATAGGTTTTTGAGTTAGATCGCGTAGATGTTGTTAAGCCCGCAACCACCCAACAGACTAGTATGGGTTGTCACGTAAACAGAACATGCCAATTCGTTACTAGTACAGCACACCGGTGTGTTGGAGAGCCAAGCCGCAACATTTACAATCAAAGTACGACGTTTCGCCAGTAATTAGAAATAGCTTCATCAGGCGATAGCCCGATTTGTGGAGAAGTCCACCTGTTTCGGTCCTGAACGGCATAGACGTGGTGACCACTTGGCTATCCATCACACCGGTGTGCTGTACTAGTGACGAAATCGCAGGTTGTATTTAGACAACCCTTAAAAGTTGGCCGTGTCGGGTTTAACGACAGGTCTATATTTACGAGATCCCAACGAAAACCTCTTATAGTCATCGCTTCCGTACCGCAGCGTGAAAAACCTCGACACGACCGCTACTCAGCACGATGGCACTCACTCCCTGCGCGAGGCAGACTCATTACATCTCGCAGAGGATCGCGCCTTTTAAGCAATTTTTTACGTGGCAAGTGCGAGTTTTTGCGTTGAGTCAATACCAATTTGTTTAACATTTCAACGAAGCTGGTTAGTAAGTAGATGATCGCCTGTAGAGGGGGCCTCTATACATTGCTAGGAGTCATGAATAGCTCCAGGTGTCTATACGGGGGTAAGTTTGCGACGAATTTCAGTCGGCTCTTGCTGGGGTTCTTTAGTCACGTTGCGCAATGGACGTCCCCCACACGTGGAGGCTCTGCACCGACTGATGCAGCCAGCCGTGCTCGCGCTCAGGCCGTTACACGCGCAGTGTCTGGTCAAGAGCCACAGCGGTATCGCCAATTGCCTCCCCCCACAAGTCAAACGGGAAGATTCCACCCATGCTCCTAGAGCACGTGCGTCAATCGTCCACCTTCGCATGAGCAACGTCCATGAACCCCATGGTGTGAAGGCCACCAAGCTCCTCGAACCCAAGGATACTGTGGCATCATGAGACAAAGGACCTCATTGAAAACGCCTCCAATCCCTCGGTGGATAAAACAGCTCATGGCTTGGCAACCGCTTTGCGGTTCACAAAATAACCTTTCACGTTGGAGGGCGGGGGTGGTGCAACTCACGCAAGTTAAACCACGAACCGGGACGCAGCATCAAGTCAAGATCATCTTTATTGAGCAATTGGGACAAAGGAGCGGGATTAGGGATGCCCAGAGCGTCAGAATTAACGACCGGCTAAAGCGGCTCCAAAAGGGATATTTGGCCCCACGTGCGACCCGGAGAAGGAGCCTCCAACAGCCGCCGGCGTCAGAAAAGCTGCAATGGCGTTACTTGGGCTCCTCCGTGGCCGGCTCCAGCGTCTTGGGCTCCTCCGTGGCCGGCTCCAGCGTCTTGGGCTCCTCCGTGGCCGGCTCCAGCGTCTTGGGCTCCTCCGTGGCCGGCTCCAGCGTCTTGGGCTCCTCCGTGGCCGGCTCCAGCGTCTTGGGCTCCTCCGTGGCCGGCTCCAGCGTCTTGGGCTCCTCCGTGGCCGGCTCCAGCGTCTTGGGCTCCTCCGTGGCCGGCTCCAGCGTCTTGGGCTCCTCCGTGGCCGGCTCCAGCGTCTTGGGCTCCTCCGTGGCCGGCTCCAGCGTCTTGGGCTCCTCCGTGGCCGGCTCCAGCGTCTTGGGCTCCTCCGTGGCCGGCTCCAGCGTCTTGGGCTCCTCCGTGGCCGGCTCCAGCGTCTTGGGCTCCTCCGTGGCCGGCTCCAGCGTCTTGGGCTCCTCCGTGGCCGGCTCCAGCGTCTTGGGCTCCTCCGTGGCCGGCTCCAGCGTCTTGGGCTCCTCCGTGGCCGGCTCCAGCGTCTTGGGCTCCTCCGTGGCCGGCTCCAGCGTCTTGGGCTCCTCCGTGGCCGGCTCCAGCGTCTTGGGCTCCTCCGTGGCCGGCTCCAGCGTCTTGGGCTCCTCCGTGGCCGGCTCCAGCGTCTTGGGCTCCTCCGTGGTTGGCGCCGCCGATGTCGCAGTTTCGTCTCCAGTTAGCAAGTCGGCAGCTTCGCTTTGAACGTGGTGCCGGACCTGGTATATCGTCAGGGGACAGGACGCAGGTCATCAGGAGTCAAGACGCAGCTTCCCACAACACTGCCATTCCCTACTAATTTAGCTGCACTCACCCGTGGCATGTCAGATGCACATTTCGGCCAGTCCTGGCAGAGAGATTCGCTTACACTCATAACAAGATTGTAGTTTTTAACAGACCAAGGCGACCGGCAGATGCACCACAGAATTCCACCGAACTTTCCGAATCGTTTGTCACACGATGCGTTACTCACAGCCAGGTTCAGTTCAGAGATCTCCCCTGACTGGGCCGCCTGCCGCCACGCTCCTGGGTCACCACGAATCGTCGCGGCGTCCACGCAGCCCCTCGTGGTCCCTGGGATCGGGGTGGGAATGGGCGATGGTAAATCAAAGCCCATGGATTCGCGAACTAGTACGATCGCATTCGTTGTTGGTAGGAGAAATGGCACAAAAATGCACGCAAGTAGCCACTGTAGAACAATGGTAATGGAGTCGGCATCGGGGACGGTTGGTGGTGAACAATAAAAGGGCAGGAAGTAAAATAACCAAATTGGGTCTCTAAAACCATCGTAGCTTCGAGCCCCCTTCGATCCAAATCGATCCCTGGGTGCCTGGCAGCAGCGCGAGTACTCACAGCCTCCCAGCGCCATCAGCACCGCGCCCACCAGCATGAGACTCGCCGATGACTGCATCTTTTCGTAGTGTTGCTAGCGATGAGGCTGGAAAAAGCGAATCTGTGTCCCTCACACCTCCTCGCCACATCTCTGCTTTATACCCAGCGAGGTGCGGGCTTTTGGGGGGGTGATGATTGGAGCCACGTGCCCAATAAACTCGCGGCCAATGAGCGCGAGGAGTCAATGGCGCATTGGGGCGCGCGACCATCCCGGTGCGTGCGTCGTGGTGCTTAATGGCGCGACCAACGAGTCGAGCGCCTCAATGAGTGGCGCGGCAGGCACTTGCTCAGGTGGGGCTCATTCACTCGGCAACGCTGATGGATCAGAAACCATCCCCACCTACACCACCCCCCTACCCATGCCCACCTCCACCAACCACCCATCTCCACCTCCGCCCCACCTCCCCCACCCCCTCCAGAGAGGAAGCGGCGAAGTGACTTCTCGATGGGAATCTCGCATTGGTGGGTGGGGGGGACGGCGTGTGTTGGTGTCGTCATAATCATCATCGGATATTGATCAATCCACTGCTGGTGGAACGTCTCCCAGCCTCGTCGCCTCTCACGATGCATGCAGCTCGCGCCTTACACGGGAGCTGATCTCATTGGACCCTCTGTTTGCTTCTATATCTCAACAGCGTTACGGAGATTGCGTGACGTGAGGGTTCTGCCTTTGTAGTGAGGGTTGTAAGTTGACGCTGAGGAGGGGGGAGGAAGCGCCTCGGCCCCCCATGTGGAGTGACGTCAGCCGCTTATTATTATGAATGGCGGGGGGTGTCCATTTGGAGGACGTTACCTTATAATAATTATTAATGAGGGGGCTGTTCGATGTGGAGTGACGTGACCTGCTCATGATTATTAGTGAGGGTGGGGTGCTCCATGTGGAGTGACGTCACCTGCTCATGATTATTAATGAGGAGGGGGTCCATGAGGAGGACGTAACCTGTTCATGATTATTAATGAGAGGGGCTGGTCGATGTGGAGTGACGTCATGCGCGTTAAGGACAGACATTCCTTGGTGATTTTACTAGGTATAGTTTTTTTTGGGATAGATCGCATAAATATGTCGTTAATCCCGCCACCACCAGACACAGACAACCAGTAAGGGTTGTCACGTAAACAGAACATGCAAATTCGTCACGAGTACAGCACACCGGTGTGTTGGAGAGCCAAGCCACAACAAAGGATTGAATTTCGCAGTCACCCCTAAACACATCCCAGTTGATGACATCATTGCCCAGGTTGACATAGCCCTCAAAGGTTTGGGATACATCATTACAGACGTGGCAAGATCGGAAATCGCTACAATCCTAAAAAACTCTAAGTCACCTATGATAAACATCAGTATTGATGAGCGCTTTGAGCTTTCTTAATAAAAAAAAGAGATGATATCGTCATCCTCTCAGCCGACAAGGGCAATGCCACAGTCATCATGGACAAAACCACATAAAATAACAAAATTCAGGCCCTACTTAATGATGGTAGTTATACTAAAATTAAAAGAGATCCCACGAACAGCCTCGCTACGAAAACCAACAACATCATCACCGATTCGACATTTTTAATCGAACCAACCAAGCGGGTTTCCTTAAAACCCTCTGATGCTCGACCACCCAGATTGTATGGCTTACCAAAGATCCATAAACAGGGTACACCCCTTCGTCCTATCATCTCCGCCATTGACTTACCCACCTACAAACTGGCCCGATTTCTGTCTGAGACCTTACAACCATTTACTGGTAAGACCACTTCAGCTGTACTTATCGTTAATTAAGGACATCTCACTATCTCCAGGTGGTTTGCTCGTAGGTAAAGTCACGTAAAATAAAAATAATGAAATGCATAAATAATAAAATAATACATGCAAATAAAAAAATTACCACGACGTTTCGACCACTTTTATTGCGATCGAAACGTCGTGTTTATTCTATTTATTCTACGTGACTTTACCAAAAGAACCAAAGTTCCTGTGCCTGACACCATTGCAGTCATTGAAGATTTGGTCAAACAAGTGTAGTACGAGCATAAATGGGGTTGTTGCTGGACTCTGGCCCAATCACACGGCCCAGGGTATTGGGGGGCGGAGCCTGGTCTGCAGGGCAGTATGGGAAGGCCGGATCTGACAATCCGGAAGGGGAGGAGTCAGGGTCAGGTGGGAAAGAAGATATAAGTGGAAGCCCGGAAGAGATCGTGGTCAGTTGTTGGAGTGAAGAAGCGGGACCACGTTGGGTGGCCGCCGCGCCATCAGCCACTTGGCTGAAGGGGCTTCGGCACACCGTCGGCCAGCGGTGTGCGGAGCAGGGAGGAGTGGAGCGACTGACGGGAGAGCGTGTGCGAGGCGCACGCGAGGAGGAGCTGACGGAAGAGCGTGCACGGCACGCGAGAGGAGCGTGCGCGGCACGCGAGAGGAGACGCTGGTCGGAGCTAACGGAGGAGCATGCGTGGCACGCGAGAGGAGCGTGCGCGGCACGTGATAGGAGACGCTGGTCCCTTGTCAGGACCAGCGGGGTGTGAGGAAGAGTGGAGGAGCTGAGGAGGAAGCGCGTGCGGGGCGCGCGCGAGACGACGCTGGTCCGTGGAGGAGAATAGCGGGGAACGGAGAAAGAACTTGAATTAAAGACCAACGGAGACCAGCAGTGCCTGACGGAGTCTTTTATTACACTGGAGTCAGAAGTGGACTTTTTCAAGGCAAAATAACTTCGAGGAAGATGGCCGAGAACTTGAAAAAGCGTAACCCACTTGTTACATCTTCTGACGACGAAGAGACAGCCACCGGCACACGTCCTCCAGCGACCACGTGGCAGGACGCCGCCATCTTGAACATCGCGGTGGAGAGGCGGCCGTGCGCTGGCATTTCGGAGGCGCCACGTGGTGTGCATCCTGCTGCTAAGCAGCTGTTTTGTGGGAAGGAGCCGCAAGGAGAGGACGCCGACGCTGCTTCACCACCTTCAACGAGAGAGGCCGTAGCCACGGGGGAAGCCGCCGTTGCTGCTGCTGCCTGGGCGGGAGCACCCCCGTCCTGGCTCGTGTGCGAGACACCAGAGCAGTCAAGGGAGGACGCCGCGCTCACCGTCCGAGTTCTTCGAGGCATCTCAAGTCACCACCCTGCCGTCCTCTGCTCGCTGCAGCCCCGAGCGAGTCGTGACGATATGCGCACGGCCCTAGCACACACCTCACCCATCTTGCGTGTGCCGGGGTGCGATTGGTTGTTATGGCTTGAGATTGCGGAACGCAGTTCGGGCTGTGTGTGTGTGTTGAGGATGGACGCGCTGTCTGCTTGTGGTTGCTCTGTGTCAAATAGTGTTTATGCGTTGCGGCATGGGGATGTTATCTCGATGGCGAAGTTAATTTTTAATTCGGTTGCGTCGAGTCGCCATTAACATCCCGTGGGTTGCCGTGTGCGACGTGTTTATTTTTATGATTTTTTTTTGCTGCAAGGTACGACAGGGTTAACGGTGTGTTGTCTGCCTGCAGTTCTGCTTGCGATTGTGTATAATGTGGGACCTGTGTGGAACTTTGCTGCTTGTAATCGCGATATCCTGACTGCACGTACTGTATAGACTGTCTTTCTGTACGGATACGGAGTGCGGTGCATTGTTCTGACCATTGGGTTCGGGATTGTTATTAGTTGTGCGTACCTGTTCGGAAATTTGTCAATTCGTTGGGGGACCCTACATTTTGGTTGTATGGGTGTTCGTGCACACGAGATTGCATGTGCGTTCATAGGAAATTGCGAGTGTTGAGGGATGAGGGCGTTGTTGGTGGCTCTGCCTTCAAGGGTGATGGGGCCGTAAATTGCCGCCAAGTGGCGTCGCTCTTTCCGTTGATTGCGTGCGACCAGGGGTTGCATTGCGAGTTGGTGTGTATGAGCAATGTGTCTTGGTCAACTATGGGTTAAAAATTTCCCCGATACGACTGCTGTGAGCAGCGGCGATGCGTTGTATCGTTGGGGGTTGTTTAAACGTGACAGGGGATGTGTGTTGTGACCCCCAGCAAGGGGCAGCTGGGGTGCACGCACGAGAAAAACTGCCGAATTGGTCGCACGTTGGGCCGCCATTTTGGCTAGCGTGGGAAATCGCGGGGATGCGCTCGGCGCATGGGGCCGCCATTTTGAGCACGCGAGGGCGTGCGTACCGCTGCCATTTTGAGCGCAGGAAACCTCGGTGGGGGCGCTTCGCGTGTGCCGCCGCCATTATAAGGATACACGTCGAGCCGTGGGGATGCGGTTATGGATCTCATCCCTTGACTCTTGTGTGCGTGCATTGCGTGTTGTGCGCAATGCTGGCGTGTTGGCGCCCATCGGGGTAACAGCAGCATAGTGGCCCGTGTCTGACTAAGGGGGAGGAGTACGTGAGATGTCTGTGCTGGTCCTCAAGGGAGGACTGCTGATGGGCAAGAGCAGGAAAATTTTTGTTGTCACGTGTAAATAATATTCTTTTGCTAAAATGTAGATACTGGGGCATCCATCGCGTCGATTTTTGTGTATTTATTGGGTTTCTCCTCACGCCGGGCGGATTACGTTCATCTCCACTACCCTGGGGCCGGGTGGCTTTCGTGTACGACATGCGGATGTGCGTTCGTGGTGCTATGCCTCAGGGGGTTGGGTTCTCCTTCTCGTCACAGATCTTCGGTGCCTGCCACGCTGGGTGTCACCGGTTGTGCTAACCGGATGTGGACTTGAAGGGGGAGTGGAGCGCCTGTTCGTCACTCCTACTCTACCAGTTGTTCTCTGAAGTTAGACTTGAGCCAGGCGGATGGACCAGCAACACGGACACGCTCTAAGACACCGCATTCCTGATTTATGCGAGTCTGCCGTTCTTGCGTGTCGGTTACCGTTGTTGTGCATTGCCTTCCATTCCTTAATTCTTTCTTGCTTGTTGCACCGAGGACGGGCCGGTGTTCCGTACCGGATCCTAATCCCTTCCCTTTCGTTAATTGTGTTGTCATTGTACTCTCCGTTGTGTCTGGTGATTCCTGATTGTGATGCTGTCGCTCGCATTATTTTATCCTATTGCAGCCGGGACGGCTGGCTTTTTCATCAGGGGGGGGGGGTCATGTATTGCGAGCGTAAATGGGGTTGTTTGCGGGCTCTGGCCCAATCACACGGCCCGGGGTATTGGGGGGTGGAGCCTGGTTTGCAGGGCAGTATGGGAAGGCCGGATCTGACGATCCGGAAGGGGAGGAGTCAGGGTCACGTGGGAAAGAAGATATAAGTGGGAGCCCGGAAGAGATCGGGGTCAGTTGTTGGAGTGAAGAAGCGGGACCACGTTGGGTGGCCGCCGCGCCATCAGCCACGTGGCTGATGGGGCTTCGGCACACTGTCGGCCAGTGGTGTGCGGAGCGGGGAGGAGTGGAGCGACTGACGGGAGAGCGCGTGCGGGCGCGTGCTAGGAGGAGCTGACGGAAGAGCGTGCGCGGCATGCGAGAGGAGCGTGCGCGGCACGCGAGAAGAGACACTGGTCGGAGCTAACGGAGGAGCGTGCGCGGCACGCGAGAGGAGACGCTGGTCCCTTGTCAGGACCAGCGGGGTGTGAGGAAGAGTGGAGGAGCTGAGGAGGAAGCGCGTGCGGGGTGCGCGCGAGACGACGCTGGTCCGCGGAGGAGACCAGTGGGGTACGGAGAAAGAACTTGAGACCAGCAGTGCCTGACGGAGTCTTTTATTACACAAGGACTGAATGCTGATGTACCATTCATGGTGGAACACTGCCTCACCACACTTACTTCACCTGGAATGGAACTTTCTCCAAACAAGTTGAAGGTACCCCAATGGGTTCTCCCTGATCTCCAGGTGTAGCTAATATTTTCATGGAAAACTATGAGCCAGATGCCATCCAGGCATCCACACCAGGCTCTCAAGATGAATGGATATTCAGACTACACAATCCGTAAAGCTATCACCCCAACCGTTGGGAAATAACCATCTGAGGACCCGTTCATAACCATCAAGTTGCCATACATAGTAGGGGTCACTAAAAATATTTCCAAAATCATGAGCAAACACAAGATGCAGGTTCGATTTAACACAGTACATAAAATTCGTGATCTGATCCCATCTGTGAAGGGTGTGATCCTATGCAATACCCCAGCATCTACAAACTAAGTTGTGTCTGTGGTAGGAGTTACATTGGGGAAACTAAGCGACATGTCTCGGACTGTGTTCGTGAACATAAGGCAGATCTGAAACACGGTCGGACCAATACCTCAGCTGTGGCTGATCATTGTTTTAATGCGGTCGGCTCACACAAAATTGATTTCACCTTGATAAAGGTACTTTGCAAGCCCACTGGCTATCAACAAAGATTTGTAAGCGAGGTTTTGTCGCTCAGCTCTGGGCCAATCAGACGGCCCGGCGTATTGGGAGTGGGGCCCAGTAATGTGGGCATATGGGAAGGTCCATCGACCACCTCCGGTCCAGAAGATCAGGGGCGGAGCGTAAGGGCGGAACCGGGGGGGGGGCGCTAAGTGAACGGCGTAATCTGGAAGGTTCGGAAAGGGCGTGGTGTAAGTTGGAGACAGGATGACGTGTGAGGGGCAGTTGGCGTAGTCACGGAGTGGGACCACATTGGGTCGTGGGAGGTCTTCTGCACCATCAGCCATGTGGCTGGAGACGACTCCAAGCAATCCGTCAGCCAACGGTGTGCGGGAGCAGGGAGGAGGGCGATTGATGGGAAGGGCGCGCGGGGCGCGCAAGAGGAACAGCCGGTCCACTATCGGGACCAGCAGAGTGTGAGCGGCATAACAAGGAATAAAAGAGGGACGGAGACCAAGCTGTGTGTTGTCAGCATCATTTATTACACATATATATAGACACAGACACAATTTCAACCGAGAATATGGGTACAAACTGATCAATCATTGAAAGAACGTTACCAACCAGTTTAAGTCGTAATTGGCTTTGATGTTCCCATCCCACCAATTTCCGATGTTAGTTGTTCTTTACGCCCATTTCAAACTTGCGCGTTCACATGATTCAGACCAACACAGCCACTTCGCGCGCCAACTACCCCTCGGTTGCGTGCTTTACGATTTCTATTAACATGCTAATCTCTCATAAAAATGCTAATTCTTAATTTAGGAGCTTTCGTGACTGCAGGAATTATTCTTTGGTTCTTTTCTGTTAAGTCACGTCTAAAAATAAAATAATAAATTAAAATAACATATTACGACGTTTCGATTGCAACACAAGCAATCATCATCAGGTATAAAAGAAATGGCAACAAAAATCTAACTAGAAAACTATAGACAGACATACAAGCAGACAGACATCACAACGGCACACAGAGAGAGGACACAAATCGGCACAAAGAGAGGGGTCGTTTCTGTGACGGTCCCTTAAATATAGAGAGGGGGGGCGGGGACGGAGAGAGGGAGGGGGCAGAGAGAATTAGCATATCAATGAGTGTACGGCAACGTACTGCTGTTGCAAGTAAGATGACAATGTGGAACGGGCACGCAAAATTGAAAACGGGCACGCAAAATTGAAAATTAGGAGACAGGCACACGAAAATTAAATAACCTAGCAAAATATCGAAATGTGATGTAATACAACACAGAGAGTCGGTTAACACACAATTAACGCATAGCCTGGTTGATTACGTGTTTCAAAATTTGCTAAGTTAGAATTTTAAGTGTGAAAATTCCAAAGAGAGGACACAGGTAGAGAGAACAAATAGCCAGAAAGAAAAAGGATAAGCTTAAAACTTCCCCGTAGAAGTGGTTCAATCTTAATTTAGGAGCTTTCGTGACTGCAGGAATTATTCTTTGGTTCTTTTCGGTTAAGTCACGTCTAAAAATAAAATAATAAATTAAAATAACATATTACGACGTTTCGATTGCAACACAAGCAATCATCATCAGGTATAAAAGAAATAGCAACAAAAATCTAACTAGAAAACTATAGACAGACATACAAGCAGACAGACATCACAACGGCACACAGAGAGAGGACACAAATCGGCACAAAGAGAGGGGTCGTTTCTGTGACGGTCCCTTAAATATAGAGAGGGGGGGGGCGGGGACGGAGAGAGGGAGGGGGCAGAGAGAATTAGCATATCAATGAGTGTACGGCAACGTACTGCTGTTGCAAGTAAGATGACAATGTGGAACGGGCACGCAAAATTGAAAACGGGCACGCAAAATAGAAAATTAGGAGACAGGCACACGAAAATTAAATAACCTAGCAAAATATCGAAATGTGATGTAATACAACACAGAGAGTCGGTTAACACACAATTAACGCATAGCCTGGTTGATTACGTGTTTCAAAATTTGCTAAGTTAGAATTTTAAGTGTGAAAATTCCAAAGAGAGGACACAGGTAGAGAGAACAAATAGCCAGAAAGAAAAAGGATAAGCTTAAAACTTCCCCGTAGAAGTGGTTCAATCTTAATTTTGGAGCTTTCGTGACTGCAGGAATTATTCTTTGGTTCTTTTCGGCTCCTCCGTGGCCGGCTCCAGCCTCTAAGCCAATCGGGTGACAGGGAGTATCTGGGCTAGAGTTCAAGGGCAGAGCCGGAGGGTGCTAGTGGGGTACCATCTAGAAGATTCGTAAGGGGGCGTGGCTAGTAGTGGGGCTTGGTGACGCAGGAGGGGGTGATAAGGGGAAGCTGGAAGGGACTCTGGGTCAGTGTGGGAAGTCTGGAAGTGGGACCACGTCTCGCGCCTCCGGGACGCCATCGGCCACGTGGCGGTCCGGAGACGGTCTCCCTGCGCGCCGTCTGCCAGCGGTGCGTGGGAGCGGGAGCGGGAGAGTGAGCGAGTGCGGAGGATACCAACTCACGCCGCGCAACGCGTAGCGATGGAGATAGTGTGGAATAACGCGGAGCTGTCTAGCGGCGATAAATAAATAAATAAATAAGCAAATAAATAAATAAATACGACAGTCTATTGTCGTCGAAGTTTTTATTACACCTATCTACGTGACTTTACCGAAAGTGTTCTGCCTCACGGCAGGTGTCTTGCCTCACGGCAGATGTGGGGCTTATGTACACAGGAATTTCCTGTTTTTGATGCTAAGTTTGGTCACGTGACCAGGAAGTTGCGATTTAAGATTCCCGCTCAACCACGCGGGCGTCGGCCATTACACACATAATTCAAGATGGCGGCACACATCGCGTCCCAGTGAAGCCAGCCGCAATTGTCCATTGTGGGACTTTAAGAAGCATTGTCTGTAAGTTCGTTTATGTTCTTATAATATTGGCAATGCTGTTATGTTAGAATGACCGGTATAGTGATGTAAATGCCTTTATAATGCTGTTAAAATGTTACGATAACTACAAGGCCTAGTTAACGAAGCCTGCAACTTTCCTTATTGTGAATGTTACTTGTAATTTCATAAGTCGAGTCAAACTTGTACCCAAGAAACTTTATTGCGATCTGGAGAGCAAGGATGACAAAATGTCTCATTCATAGTGCAGGGGCTGCTCGATGTGGAGTGACGTCACGAGCGTTCAGACATTCCTGGGTGATTATAGTAGGTAGAATAGGTTTTTGAGTTAGATCGCGTAGATGTTGTTAAGCCCGCAACCACCCAACAGACTAGTATGGGTTGTCACGTAAACAGAACATGCCAATTCGTTACTAGTACAGCACACCGGTGTGTTGGAGAGCCAAGCCGCAACATTTACAATCAAAGTACGACGTTTCGCCAGTAATTAGAAATAGCTTCATCAGGCGATAGCCCGATTTGTGGAGAAGTCCACCTGTTTCGGTCCTGAACGGCATAGACGTGGTGACCACTTGGCTATCCATCACACCGGTGTGCTGTACTAGTGACGAAATCGCAGGTTGTATTTAGACAACCCTTAAAAGTTGGCCGTATCGGGTTTAACGACAGGTCTATATTTACGAGATCCAAACGAAAACCTCTTATAGTCAGCTTCCGTACCGCAGCGTGAAAAACCTCGACACGACCGCTACTCAGCACGATGGCACGCACTCCCTGCGCGAGGCAGACTCATTACATCTCGCAGAGGATCGCGCCTTTAAAGCATTTTTTTACGTGGCAAGTGCGAGTTTTTGCGTTGAGTCAATACCAATTTGTTTAACATTTCAACGAAGCTGGTTAGTAAGTAGAGGATCGCCTGTAGAGTGGGCCTCTATACATTGCTAGGAGTCATGAATAGCTCCAGGTGTCTATACGGGGGGTAAGTTTGCGACGAATTTCAGTCGGCTCTTGCTGGGGTTCATTAGTCACGTTGCGCAATGGACGTCCCCCACACGTGGAGGCTCTGCACCGACTGATGCAGCCAGCAGTGCTCGCGCTCAGGCCGTTACACGCGCAGTGTCTGGTCAAGAGCCACAGCGGTATCGCCAATTGCCTCCCCCCACAAGTCAAACGGGAAGATTCCACCCATGCTCCTAGAGCACGTGCGTCAATCGTCCACCTTCGCATGAGCAACGTCCATGAACCCCATGGTGTGAAGGCCACCAAGCTCCTCGAACCCAAGGATACTGTGGCATCATGAGACAAAGGACCTCATTGAAAAAGCCTCCAATCCCTCAGTGGATAAAACAGCTCATGGCTTGGCAACCGCTTTGCGGTTCACAAAATAACCTTTCACGTTGGAGGGCGGTGCAACTCACGCAAGTTAAACCACGAATCGGGACGCAGCATCAAGTCAAGATCATCTTTATTGAGCAATTGGGACAAAGGAGCGGGATTAGGGATGCCCAGAGCGTCAGAATTAACGACCGGCTAAAGCGGCTCCAAAAAGGGATATTTGGCCCCACGTGCGACCCGGAGGAGGAGCCTCCAACAGCCTCCGGCGTCAGAAAAGCTGCAATGGCGTTACTTGGGCTCCTCCGTGGCCGGCTCCAGCGTCTTGGGCTCCTCCGTGGCCGGCTCCAGCGTCTTGGGCTCCTCCGTGGCCGGCTCCAGCGTCTTGGGCTCCTCCGTGGCCGGCTCCAGCGTCTTGGGCTCCTCCGTGGCCGGCTCCAGCGTCTTGGGCTCCTCCGTGGCCGGCTCCAGCGTCTTGGGCTCCTCCGTGGCCGGCTCCAGCGTCTTGGGCTCCTCCGTGGCCGGCTCCAGCGTCTTGGGCTCCTCCGTGGCCGGCTCCAGCGTCTTGGGCTCCTCCGTGGCCGGCTCCAGCGTCTTGGGCTCCTCCGTGGCCGGCTCCAGCGTCTTGGGCTCCTCCGTGGCCGGCTCCAGCGTCTTGGGCTCCTCCGTGGCCGGCTCCAGCGTCTTGGGCTCCTCCGTGGCCGGCTCCAGCGTCTTGGGCTCCTCCGTGGCCGGCTCCAGCGTCTTGGGCTCCTCCGTGGCCGGCTCCAGCGTCTTGGGCTCCTCCGTGGCCGGCTCCAGCGTCTTGGGCTCCTCCGTGGCCGGCTCCAGCGTCTTGGGCTCCTCCGTGGCCGGCTCCAGCGTCTTGGGCTCCTCCGTGGCCGGCTCCAGCGTCTTGGGCTCCTCCGTGGCCGGCTCCAGCGTCTTGGGCTCCTCCGTGGCCGGCTCCAGCGTCTTGGGCTCCTCCGTGGCCGGCGCCGCGGATGTCGCAGTTTCGTCTCCAGTTAGCAAGTGGGCAGCTTCATTTTGAACGTGGTGCCGGACCTGGCATAGGGTCAGGGGACAGTACGCGGGTCATCATGAGTCAAGACGCAGCTTCCCACAACACTGCCATTCCCTACTAATTTAGCTGCACTCACCCGTGGCATGTCAGATGCACATTTCGGCCAGTCCTGGCAGAGAGATTCGCTTACACTCATAACAAGATTGTAGTTTTTAACAGACCAAGGCGACCGGCAGATGCACCACAGAATTCCACCGAGCTTTCCGAATCGTTTGTCACACGATGCGTTACTCACAGCCAGGTTCAGTTTCGAGATCTCCCCGGACTGGGCCACCTGCCGCCACGCTCCTGGGTCACCACGAATCGTCGCGGCGTCCACGCAGCCCCTCGTGGTCCCTGGGATCGGGGTGGGAATTGGCGATGGTAAATCAAAGCCCATGGATTCGCGAACTAGTACGACCGCATTCGTTGTTGGTAGGAGAAATGGCACAAAAATGCACGCAAGTAGCCACTGTAGAACAATGGTAATGGAGTCGGCATCGGGGACGGTTGGTGGTGAACAGTAAAAGGGGAGAAAGTAAAATAACCAAAATGGGTCTCTAAAACCATCGTAGCTTCGAGCCCCCTTCGATCCAAATCGATCCCTGGGTGCCTGGCAGCAGCGCGAGTACTCACAGCCTCCCAGCGCCATCAGCACCGCGCCCACCAGCATGAGACTCGCCGATGACTGCATCTTTTCGTAGTGTTGCTAGCGATGAGGCTGGAAAAAGCGAATCTGTGTCCCTCACACCTCCTCGCCACATCTCTGCTTTATACCCAGCGAGGTGCGGGCTTTTGGTGGGGGGGGGGGGTGATGATTGGAGCCACGTGCCCAATAAACTCGCGGCCAATGAGCGCGAGGAGTCAATGGCGCATTGGGGCGCGCGACCATCCCGGTGCGTGCGTCGTGGTGCTTAATGGCGCGACCAACGAGTCGAGCGCCTCAATGAGTGGCGCGGCAGGCACTTGCTCAGGTGGGGCTCATTCACTCGGCAACGCTGATGGATCAGAAACCATCCCCACCTACACCACCCCCCTACCCATGCCCACCTCCACCAACCACCCATCTCCACCTCCGCCCCACCTCCCCCACCCCCTCCAGAGAGGAAGCGGCGAAGTGACTTCTCGATGGGAATCTCGCATTGGTGGGTGGGGGGGACGGCGTGTGTTGGTGTCGTCATAATCATCATCAGATATTGATCAATCCACTGCTGGTGGAACGTCTCCCAGCCTCGTCGCCTCTCACGATGCATGCAGCTCGCGCCTTACACGGGAGCTGATCTCATTGGACCCTCTGTTTGCTTCTATATCTCAACAGCGTTACGGAGATCGCGTGACGTGAGGGTTCTGCCTTTGTAGTGAGGGTTGTAAGTTGACGCTGAGGAGGGGGGAGGAAGCGCCTCGGCCCCCCATGTGGAGTGACGTCAGCCGTTTATTATTATGAATGGCGGGGGGTGTCCATTTGGAGGACGTTACCTTATAATGATTATTAATGAGGGGGCTGTTCGATGTGGAGTGACGTGACCTGCTCATGATTATTAGTGAGGGGGGGGGTGCTCCATGTGGAGTGACGTCACCTGCTCATGATTATTAATGAGGAGGGGGTCCATGAGGAGGACGTAACCTGTTAATGATTATTAATGAGGGGGCTGTTCGATGTGGAGTGACGTGACCTGCTCATGATTATTAGTCAGGGGGGGATGCTCCATGTGGAGTGACGTCACCTGCTCATGATTATTAATGAGGAGGGGGTCCATGAGGAGGACGTAACCTGTTAATGATTATTAATGAGAGGGGCTGGTCGATGTGGAGTGACGTCATGCGCGTTAAGGACAGACATTCCTTGGTGATTTTACTAGGTATAGTTTTTTTGGGTTAGATCGCATAAATATGTCGTTAATCCCGCCACCACCAGACACAGACAACCAGTAAGGGTTGTCACGTAAACAGAACATGCAAATTCGTCACGAGTACAGCACACCGGTGTGTTGGAGAGCCAAGCCACAACAAAGGATTGAATTTCGCAGTCACCCCTAAACACATCCCAGTTGATGACATCATTGCCCAGGTTTACATAGCCCTCAAAGGTTTGGGATACATCATTACAGACGTGGCAAGATCGGAAATCGCTACAATCCTAAAAAACTCTAAGTCACCTATGATAAACATCAGTATGGATGAGCGCTTTGAGCTTTCTTAATAAAAAAAAGAGATGATATCGTCATCCTCTCAGCCGACAAGGGCAATGCCACAGTCATCATGGACAAAACCACATAAAATAACAAAATTCAGGCCCTACTTAATGATGGTAGTTATACTAAAAGTAAAAGAGATCCCACGAACAGCCTCGCTACGAAAACCAACAACATCATCACCGATTCGACATTTTTAATCGAACCAACCAAGCGGGTTTCCTTAAAACCCTCTGATGCTTGACCACCCAGATTGTATGGCTTACCAAAGATCCATAAACAGGGTACACCCCTTCGTCCTATCATCTCCGCCATTGACTCACCCACCTACAAACTGGCCCGATTTATGTCTGAGACCTTACAACCATTTACTGGTAAGACCACTTCAGCTGTACTTATAGTTAATTAAGGACATCTCACTATCTCCAGGTGGTTTGCTCGCAGGTAAAGTCACGTAAAATAAAAATAATAAAACGCATAAATAATAATATAATACATGCAAATAAAAAAATTACCACGACGTTTCGAACACTTTTATTGCGATCGAAACGTCGTGTTTATTCTATTTATTCTATGTGACTTTACCAAAAGAACCAAAGTTCCTGTGCCTGACACCATTGCAGTCATTGAAGATTTGGTCAAACAAGTGTAATACGAGCGTAAATGGGGTTGTTGCTGGACTCTGGCCCAATCACACGGCTAGGGGTCGGCACGGTTTGAACCGACTCAAACTGGTTTCAAATTGAGCAATCCAAACCAAACCAGCGACGACTGAACCAAACCAAACCAAAACCAAACCAAACTAAGCTAAACCAAACCTCTTAAGTTGGCTTGAACCAAACTAGTTTGAGCCGGTTCCACCCTGTCCGAGCCAAACCGAGTCGGTTTTCGTAGCCCCAAACCAAACCGAACCAGTTCAAACAGAGCCAAACCAAACCGATTTGGTTCGGTTCAAACCGCGGTTTGGTGGTTTGAGCCAAACCGTGCCGACCCCTACACACGGCCCGGGGTATTGGGGGGCGGAGCCTGGTCTGCAGGGCAGTATGGGAAGGCCGGATCTGACAATCCGGAAGGGGAGGAGTCAGGGTCAGGTGGGAAAGAAGATATAAGTGGAAGCCCGGAAGAGATCGTGGTCAGTTGTTGGAGTGAAGAAGCGGGACCACGTTGGGTGGCCGCCGCGCCATCAGCCACTTGGCTGAAGGGGCTTCGGCACACCGTCGGCCAGCGGTGTGCGGAGCGGGGAGGAGTGGAGCGACTGACGGGAGAGCGTGTGCGGGGCGCACGCGAGGAGGAGCTGACGGAAGAGCGTGCACGGCACGCGAGAGGAGCGTGCGCGGCACGCGAGAGGAGACGCTGGTCGGAGCTAACGGAGGAGCATGCGTGGCACGCGAGAGGAGCGTGCGCGGCACGTGATAGGAGACGCTGGTCCCTTGTCAGGACCAGCGGGGTGTGAGGAAGAGTGGAGGAGCTGAGGAGGAAGCGTGTGCGGGGCGCGCGCGAGACGACGCTGGTCCGTGGAGGAGACTAGCGGGGAACGGAGAAAGAACTTGAATTAAAGACCAACGGAGACCAGCAGTGCCTGACGGAGTCTTTTATTACACTGGAGTCAGAAGTGGACTTTTTCAAGGCAAAATAACTTCGAGGAAGATGGCCGAGAACTTGAAAAAGCGTAACCCACTTGTCACATCTTCTGACGACGAAGAGACAGCCACCGGCACACGTCCTCCAGCGACCACGTGGCAGGACGCCGCCATCTTGAACATCGCGGTGGAGAGGCGGCCGTGCGCTGGCATTTCGGAGGCGCCACGTGGTGTGCATCCTGCTGCTAAGCAGCTGTTTTGCGGGAAGGAGCCGCAAGGAGAGGACGCCGACGCTGCTTCACCACCTTCAACGAGAGAGGCCGTAGCCACGGGGGAAGCCGCCGTTGCTGCTGCTGCCTGGGCGGGAGCACCCCCGTCCTGGCTCGTGTGCGAGACACCAGAGCAGTCAAGGGAGGACGCCGCCCTCACCGTCCGATTTCTTCGAGGCGTATCAAGTCACCACCCTGCCGTCCTCTGCTCGCTGCAGCCCCGGGCGAGTCGTGACGATATGCACATGGCCCTAGCACACACCTCACCCATCTTGCGTGTGCCGGGGTGCGATTGGTTGTTATGGCTTGAGATCGCGGAGCGCAGTTCGGGCTGTGTGTGTGTGTTGAAGATGGACGCGCTGTCTGCTTGTGGTTGCTCTGTGTCAAATAGTGTTTATGCGTTGCGGCATGGGGATGTTATCTCGATGGCGAAGTTAATTTTTTATTCGGTTGCGTCGAGTCGCCATTTACATCCCGTGGGTTGCCGTGTGCGACGTGTTTATTTTTATGATTTTTTTTTGCTGCAAGGTACGACAGGGTTAACGATGTGTTGTCTGCCTGCAGTTCTGCTTGCGATTGTGAATAATGTGGGACCTGTGTGGAACTTTGCTGCTTGTAATCGCGATATCCTGACTGCACGTACTGTATAGACTGTCTTTCTGTACGGATACGGAGTGCCGTGCATTGTTCTGACCATTGGGTTCGGGATTGTTTTTAGTTGTGCGTACCTGTTCGGAAATTTGTCAATTCGTTGGGGGACCCTACATTTTGGTTGTATGGGTGTTCGTGCACGCGAGATTGCATGTGTGTTCATAGGAAATTGCGAGTGTTGAGGGATGAGGGCGTTGTTGGTGGCTCTGCCGTCAAGGGTGATGGGGCCGTAAATTTCCGCCAAGTGGCGTCGCTCTTTCCGTTGATTGCGTGCGACCAGGGGTTGCATTGCGAGTTGGTGTGTATGAGCAATGTGTCTTGGTCAACTATGGGTTAAAAATTTCCCCGATACAACTGCTGTGAGCAGCGGCGATGCGTTGTATCGTTGGGGGTTGTTTAAACGTGACAGGGGATGTGTGTTGTGACCCCCAGCAAGGGGCAGCTGGGGTGCACGCACGAGAAAAACTGCCGAATTGGTCGCACGTTGGGCCGCCATTTTGGCTAGCGTGGGAAATCGCGGGGATGCGCTCGGCGCATGGGGCCGCTATTTTGAGCACGCGAGGGCGTGCGTACCGCCGCCATTTTGAACGCAGGAAACCTCGGTGGGGGCGCTTCGCGTGTGCCGCTGCCATTATAAGGATACACGTCGAGCCGTGGGGATGCGGTTATGGATCTCATCCCTTGACTCTTGTGTGCGTGCATTGCGTGTTGTGCGCAATGCTGGCGTGTTGGCGCCCATCGGGGTAACCAGGCGGATGGACCAGCAACACGGACACGCTCTAAGACACCACATTCCTGATTTATGCGAGTCTGCCGTTCTTGCATGTAGGTTACCGTTGTTGTGCATTGCCTTCCATTCCTTAATTCTTTCTTGCTTGTTGCACCGAGGACGGGCCGGTGTTCCGTACCGGATCCTAATCCCTTCCCTTTCGTTAATTGTGTTGTCATTGTACTCTCCGTTGTGTCTGGTGATTCCGGATTGTGATGCTGTCGCTCGCATTATTTTATCCTATTGCAGCCGGGACGGCTGGCTTTTTCATCAGGGGGGTGGTCATGTATTGCGAGCGTAAATGGGGTTGTTGCTCGGCTCTGGCCCAATCACACGGCCCGGGGTATTGGGGGGTGGAGCCTGGTCTGCAGGGCAGTATGGGAAGGCCGGATCTGACGATCCGGAAGGGGAGGAGTCAGGGTCACGTGGGAAAGAAGATATAAGTGGGAGCCCGGAAGAGATCGGGGTCAGTTGTTGGAGTGAAGAAGCGGGACCACGTTGGGTGGCCGCCGCGCCATCAGCCACGTGGCTGATGGGGCTTCGGCACACTGTCGGCCAGCGGTGTGCAGAGCGGGGAGGAGTGGAGCGACTGACAGGAGAGCGCGTGCGGGGGCGCGTGCGAGGAGGAGCTGACGGAAGAGCGTGCGCGGCATGCGAGAGGAGCGTGCGCGGCACGCGAGAGGAGACACTGATCGGAGCTAACGGAGGAGCGTGCGCGGCACGCGAGAGGAGACGCTGGTCCCTTGTCAGGACCAGCGGGGTGTGAGGAAGAGTGGAGGAGCTGAGGAGGAAGCGTGTGCAGGGCGCGCGCGAGACGACGCTGGTCCGCGGATGAGACCAGTGGGGTACGGAGAAAGAACTTGAGACCAGCAGTGCCTGACGGAGTCTTTTATTACACAAGGACTGAATGCTGATGTACCGATCATGATGGAACACTGCCTCACCAACACTTACTTCACCTGGAATGGAACTTTCTCCAAATAAGTTGAAGGTACCCCAATGGGTTCTCCCTGATCTCCAGTTGTAGCTAATATTTTCATGGAAAACTATGAGCCAGATGCCATCCAGGCATCCACACCAGACTCTCAAGATGAATGGATATTCAGACTACACAATCCGTAAAGCTATCACCCCAACCGTTGGGAAATAACCATCTGAGGACCCAATCAAAACCATCAACTTGCCATACATAGTAGGGGTCACTAAAAATATTTCCAAAATCATGAGCAAACACAAGATCCAGGTTCGATTTAACACAGTACATAAAATTCGTGATCTGATCCCATCTGTGAAGGGTGTGATCCCATGCAATATCCCAGCATCTACAAACTAAGTTGTGTCTGTGGCAGGAGTTACATTGGGGAAACTAAGCGACATGTCTCGGACTGTGTTCGTGAACATAAGGCAGATCTGAAACACGGTTATTGCTCCCTTGAAAACTTCAATGATGACAAGCAAAATCAACAAAGGCCCTGAGTATCGGCGTCCTTTAAATAGGACAGGGGTGCTAAGAATCTCCGAGCTTGTGTCAAAGAACCCTTTCAAAGTAGCAACTTGGAACGTTAGAAGTTTACTTCAAGCAGGGAAACTAGCCAATGTCATACAAGAAATGGATCGACTTAAAATCAACATAATCGGTCTAAGCGAAACTAAATGGCCTGGAACAAAAAAGTTTATATCGAGCGAACACCACATCTTCTGCTCCGGAGGAGAAGAAAACACCAAACAAACATACGGTGTCGCCTTTATAGTACACAAGAAATTAGCGAATAAAGTCAACAACTTTTCCCCAGTATCAGAACGAATAGCACTACTACAATTAGCAGGCAACAAAGTCAACGTGAACATTCTACAGGTTTATGCTCCAACAGCAGATAAACAAGATCATGAAATCGAATCGTTCTATGAGCAACTAACCAACACGCTGAAGCCGCTGAAGAAGCAAGACATCACTATAATCCTCGGCGATTTCAATGCCAAGGTTGGCCACGGTCGAATGCAGAACATTGTCGGAGAACACGGACTAGGAACAAGGAATGAACGAGGCGACAGACTGGTTCAATTCTGCCAAGAAGAACGTTTCAGTATTGCTAACACGTGGTTCCAATTACCACCTCGACGACTGTACACGTGGACCTCGCCGCAAGACTCCGACAACAACATCGTCAGGAACCAAATCGATTATATCCTAATTAACATCAGGTTTAAGTCCAGTGTGATTACAGCAAAAACCTACCCTGGAGCCGATATATCGTCAGATCATAACCCAGTAACAGCTACAATAAGACTCAAATTGCGATCAATACAATGTACAAAGACGAGACGAGCAGACTTGGAGAAACTGAAGAACAGCGCCGATAAAAGACAAGTACAGCAACATCTCAACGATAGCATCCGCTCAATAACAACAGAAACAGCAGATGTTCAGGAGTACTGGCGCTCGTTCAAACAATGCATCACAGAAACAACAGAAGTCATGCTGGGACATCAGCCACCGAAAAAGAAACAACGATGGATGACACATTGTATTCTCGATCTAATGAGCCAACGAAGAATGTACAAAAACAACAACTTGGAGAAGTACAAACAAATGCAACAGAAGATCAGAGAAGCAATCCGACAGGCAAAAGAAAAGTGGATGGAAGAACAATGCGCCGAGATTGAAGAACTAATTAAAAAACATGACAATTTTACTCTGCACAAGAAGCTCAAAGAAGCTGGTAACATCTACAGACCAGCCCCAACAGCTACCTTGTATGCGGACAACAACCAACCAATCCTAAATAAACAAGAAAAAATGGACACCTGGACAAACTATATACACAAGCTCTATGGCGCCATGAGAACACCTGCAGAAAAAGACCAACAGATGTCGAAAGACGCTCTACACATTTTAACATCAGAAGTAGAACATGCAATCAAAACAGCTAAGTCAGGCAAAGCGTGCGGGCCCGACACAATCCATGTAGAATTGCTCAAACTATTAGACAGTAACAACATACGACAACTGACTAATTGGTACAATCAAATATACAATGGCAATCAAATTCCATCCGACTGGCTACAATCCATCTTTGTGGCCATACCAAAGAAAGCAACAAGCCGGAAATGCGAGGACTACAGACTGATAAGCTTGATGAGCCACGTGCTGAAAGTCTTCCTGAAGGTGATCCAACAGCGCATACGCTCCACATGCGAAAATGCATTGAAGAACACACAGTTTGGCTTCTGCAAAGGACTAGGCACAAGAGAAGCAATCTTCTGTCTACAGATACTACTACAGCGATGCTACGAACATCAGAAAGAAGTGTACATCTGCTTCATAGATTACGAGAAAGCCTTTGACTCAGTAGACCACGACCGACTAGCAGCTCTATTAAAACAACTGGGACTAGATAAAAAAGACATCAACTTCATCATTGCTCTTTATTGGAAGCAAACAGCCCAACTCCGATATGACAACGAATTGACAGACCCAACACCAATACAAAAAGGTGTACGACAAGGCTGCCCACTTTCACCCAGTCTTTTCAACATCTACTCGGAGCAGATTTTTGATCGAACACTAGCAGATAAAAACATTGGTATTAAAGTCAATGGACAATACATCAACAACATCAGGTATGCCGACGACACTGCACTGCTGGCCGATTCGGAACAAGACCTACAACAAATCTTGGACGAGGTTGCCACAGAGAGTCAAATATGGGGCTTACGAATTAATAAAAATAAAACAAAGGTTATGAAGGTCAGCCGAACTACAAGCGATATAACAATCAAGCTTGGTAGCGAAAAATTGGAACAAGTACACCGATTTAAATACCTTGGTGTAATCATTGACGATCAGTTGAACCATGAAGTCGAAATCAAGAGCAGAATTGAACAAGCAAGGCAAGCATTTATTAAATGGAAAACACTCCTTGCAGACCGCAACTTGAGTACATCACTGAAACTGCGCACACTGAAATGCTACATCTGGTCAATTTTGCTGTACGGAGTTGAGACGTGGACACTGACAATAACAGCAACAAAAAGGCTCGAAGCTTTCGAGATGTGGCTGTATCGAAGAATGCTGAAAATCCCATGGACAGCCAAAACCACCAATACACAAGTTCTGCAAGATATGGGCACTGACAGGCAACTGCTGAAGACCATCATTAGCAGGAAGTGTTACTACCTAGGCCACATTGCCCGAAACGACCACAAATACCAGCTATTAAAGCTAATCCTGGAAGGAAAAATCGAAGGGAAAAAACGACCAGGACGGCCAAAAACGACATGGCTCAGTAACATCAAAACATGGCTACAATTAACAACAGCACAAACTTTACACGCCGTGCTAGACCGGGACCAATATCATCGTGAAGTCGCACACGCCGTTAGGCAGCACTAAAGAAGAAGAAGAAACACGGTTGGACCAATACCTCAGCTGTGGCTGATCATTGTTTTAATGCGGTGGGCTCACACAAAATTGATTTCACCTTGATAAAGGTACTTTGCAAGCCCACTGGCTATCAACAAAGATTTGTAAGCGAGGTTTTGTCGCTCAGCTCTGGGCCAATCAGACGGCCCGGCGTATTGGGAGTGGGGCCCAGTAATGTGGGCATATGGGAAGGTCCATCGACCACCTCCGGTCCAGAAGATCAGGGGCGGAGCGTAAGGGCGGAACCGGGGGGGGGGCGCTAAGTGAACGGCGTAATCTGGAAGGTTCGGAAAGGGCGTGGTGGAAGTTGGAGACAGGATGACGTGTGAGGGGAATATAAGGGGGATCCGTAAGAGGCTCGGGGCAGTTGGCGTAGTCACGGAGTGGGACCACATTGGGTCGTGGGAGGTCTTCTGCACCATCAGCCATGTGGCTGGAGACGACTCCAAGCAATCCGTCAGCCAACGGTATGCGGGAGCAGGGAGGAGGGCGATTGACGGGAAGGGCGCGCGGGGCGCGCAAGAGGAACAGCCGGTCCACTATCGGGACCAGCAGAGTGTGAGCGGCATAACAAGGAATAAAAGAGGGACGGAGACCAAGCTGTGTGTTGTCAGCATCATTTATTACACATATATATAGACACAGACACAATTTCAACCGAGAATATGGGTACAAACTGATCAATCATTGAAAGAACGTTACCAACCAGTTTAAGTCGTAATTGGCTTTGATGTTCCCATCCCACCAATTTTCGATGTTAGTTGTTCTTTACGCCCATTTCAAACTTGCGCGTTCACAGGATTCAGACCAACACAGCCACTTCGCGCGCCAACTACCCCTCGGTTGCGTGCTTTACGATTTCTATTAACATGCTAATCTCTCATAAACATGCTAATTGTCACATGGCAGCCCTTTGTTTGGTGTAAAACCAACCACCGTCAGGTTGGCTGCCTTAACATTAACATTGGTTGCTGACATTTGGGCTATGCCCATTTCAAACCGTTATACTGTTAATAGTTTGCCTTTCGAAGACGACCGCTTGTGTTGCATATGCTGACGGTCGCCGAACGGTGGGATAGACTTCGTCGATTCAGCCTCTAAGCCAATCGGGTGACAGGGAGTATCTGGGCTAGAGTTCAAGGGCAGAGCCGGAGGGTGCTAGTGGGGTACCATCTAGAAGATTCGTAAGGGGGCGTGGCTAGTAGTGGGGCTTGGTGACGCAGGAGGGGGTGATAAGGGGAAGCTGGAAGGGACTCTGGGTCAGTGTGGGAAGTCTGGAAGTGGGACCACGTCTCGCGCCTCCGGGACGCCATCGGCCACGTGGCGGTCCGGAGACAGTCTCCCTGCGCGCCGTCTGCCAGCGGTGCGTGGGAGCGGGAGCGGGAGAGTGAGCGAGTGCGGAGGATACCAACTCACGCCGCGCAACGCGTAGCGATGGAGATAGTGTGGAATAACGCGGAGCTGTCTAGCGGCGATAAATAAATAAATAAGCAAATAAATAAATAAATACGACAGTCTATTGTCGTCGAAGTTTTTATTACACCTATCTACGTGACTTTACCGAAAGTGTTCTGCCTCACGGCAGGTGTCTTGCCTCACGGCAGATGTGGGGCTTATGTACACAGGAATTTCCTGTTTTTGATGCTAAGTTTGGTCACGTGACCAGGAAGTTGCGATTTAAGATTCCCGCTCAACCACGCGGGCGTCGGCCATTACACACATAATTCAAGATGGCGGCACACATCGCGTCCCAGTGAAGCCAGCCGCAATTGTCCATTGTGGGACTTTAAGAAGCATTGTCTGTAAGTTCGTTTATGTTCTTATAATATTGGCAATGCTGTTATGTTAGAATGACTGGTATAGTGATGTAAATGCCTTTATAATGCTGTTAAAATGTTACGATAACTACGAGGCCTAGTTAACGAAGCCTGCAACTTTCCTTATTGTGAATGTTACTTGTAATTTCATAAGTCGAGTCAAACTTGTACCCAAGAAACTTTATTGCGATCTGGAGAGCAAGGATGACAAAATGTCTCATTCATAGTGCAGGGGCTGCTCGATGTGGAGTGACGTCACGAGCGTTCAGACATTCCTGGGTGATTATAGTAGGTAGAATAGGTTTTTGAGTTAGATCGCGTAGATGTTGTTAAGCCCGCAACCACCCAACAGACTAGTATGGGTTGTCACGTAAACAGAACATGCCAATTCGTTACTAGTACAGCACACCGGTGTGTTGGAGAGCCAAGCCGCAACATTTACAATCAAAGTACGACGTTTCGCCAGTAATTAGAAATAGCTTCATCAGGCGATAGCCCGATTTGTGGAGAAGTCCACCTGTTTCGGTCCTGAACGGCATAGACGTGGTGACCACTTGGCTATCCATCACACCGGTGTGCTGTACTAGTGACGAAATCGCAGGTTGTATTTAGACAACCCTTAAAAGTTGGCCGTGTCGGGTTTAACGACAGGTCTATATTTACGAGATCCCAACGAAAACCTCTTATAGTCATCGCTTCCGTACCGCAGCGTGAAAAACCTCGACACGACCGCTACTCAGCACGATGGCACTCACTCCCTGCGCGAGGCAGACTCATTACATCTCGCAGAGGATCGCGCCTTTTAAGCAATTTTTTACGTGGCAAGTGCGAGTTTTTGCGTTGAGTCAATACCAATTTGTTTAACATTTCAACGAAGCTGGTTAGTAAGTAGATGATCGCCTGTAGAGGGGGCCTCTATACATTGCTAGGAGTCATGAATAGCTCCAGGTGTCTATACGGGGGTAAGTTTGCGACGAATTTCAGTCGGCTCTTGCTGGGGTTCTTTAGTCACGTTGCGCAATGGACGTCCCCCACACGTGGAGGCTCTGCACCGACTGATGCAGCCAGCCGTGCTCGCGCTCAGGCCGTTACACGCGCAGTGTCTGGTCAAGAGCCACAGCGGTATCGCCAATTGCCTCCCCCCACAAGTCAAACGGGAAGATTCCACCCATGCTCCTAGAGCACGTGCGTCAATCGTCCACCTTCGCATGAGCAACGTCCATGAACCCCATGGTGTGAAGGCCACCAAGCTCCTCGAACCCAAGGATACTGTGGCATCATGAGACAAAGGACCTCATTGAAAACGCCTCCAATCCCTCGGTGGATAAAACAGCTCATGGCTTGGCAACCGCTTTGCGGTTCACAAAATAACCTTTCACGTTGGAGGGCGGGGGTGGTGCAACTCACGCAAGTTAAACCACGAACCGGGACGCAGCATCAAGTCAAGATCATCTTTATTGAGCAATTGGGACAAAGGAGCGGGATTAGGGATGCCCAGAGCGTCAGAATTAACGACCGGCTAAAGCGGCTCCAAAAGGGATATTTGGCCCCACGTGCGACCCGGAGAAGGAGCCTCCAACAGCCGCCGGCGTCAGAAAAGCTGCAATGGCGTTACTTGGGCTCCTCCGTGGCCGGCTCCAGCGTCTTGGGCTCCTCCGTGGCCGGCTCCAGCGTCTTGGGCTCCTCCGTGGCCAGCTCCAGCGTCTTGGGCTCCTCCGTGGCCGGCTCCAGCGTCTTGGGCTCCTCCGTGGCCGGCTCCAGCGTCTTGGGCTCCTCCGTGGCCGGCTCCAGCGTCTTGGGCTCCTCCGTGGCCGGCTCCAGCGTCTTGGGCTCCTCCGTGGCCGGCTCCAGCGTCTTGGGCTCCTCCGTGGCCGGCTCCAGCGTCTTGGGCTCCTCCGTGGCCGGCTCCAGCGTCTTGGGCTCCTCCGTGGCCGGCTCCAGCGTCTTGGGCTCCTCCGTGGCCGGCTCCAGCGTCTTGGGCTCCTCCGTGGCCGGCTCCAGCGTCTTGGGCTCCTCCGTGGCCGGCTCCAGCGTCTTGGGCTCCTCCGTGGCCGGCTCCAGCGTCTTGGGCTCCTCCGTGGCCGGCTCCAGCGTCTTGGGCTCCTCCGTGGCCGGCTCCAGCGTCTTGGGCTCCTCCGTGGCCGGCTCCAGCGTCTTGGGCTCCTCCGTGGCCGGCTCCAGCGTCTTGGGCTCCTCCGTGGCCGGCTCCAGCGTCTTGGGCTCCTCCGTGGCCGGCTCCAGCGTCTTGGGCTCCTCCGTGGTTGGCGCCGCCGATGTCGCAGTTTCGTCTCCAGTTAGCAAGTCGGCAGCTTCGCTTTGAACGTGGTGCCGGACCTGGTATATCGTCAGGGGACAGGACGCAGGTCATCAGGAGTCAAGACGCAGCTTCCCACAACACTGCCATTCCCTACTAATTTAGCTGCACTCACCCGTGGCATGTCAGATGCACATTTCGGCCAGTCCTGGCAGAGAGATTCGCTTACACTCATAACAAGATTGTAGTTTTTAACAGACCAAGGCGACCGGCAGATGCACCACAGAATTCCACCGAACTTTCCGAATCGTTTGTCACACGATGCGTTACTCACAGCCAGGTTCAGTTCAGAGATCTCCCCTGACTGGGCCGCCTGCCGCCACGCTCCTGGGTCACCACGAATCGTCGCGGCGTCCACGCAGCCCCTCGTGGTCCCTGGGATCGGGGTGGGAATGGGCGATGGTAAATCAAAGCCCATGGATTCGCGAACTAGTACGATCGCATTCGTTGTTGGTAGGAGAAATGGCACAAAAATGCACGCAAGTAGCCACTGTAGAACAATGGTAATGGAGTCGGCATCGGGGACGGTTGGTGGTGAACAATAAAAGGGGAGGAAGTAAAATAACCAAATTGGGTCTCTAAAACCATCGTAGCTTCGAGCCCCCTTCGATCCAAATCGATCCCTGGGTGCCTGGCAGCAGCGCGAGTACTCACAGCCTCCCAGCGCCATCAGCACCGCGCCCACCAGCATGAGACTCGCCGATGACTGCATCTTTTCGTAGTGTTGCTAGCGATGAGGCTGGAAAAAGCGAATCTGTGTCCCTCACACCTCCTCGCCACATCTCTGCTTTATACCCAGCGAGGTGCGGGCTTTTGGGGGGGTGATGATTGGAGCCACGTGCCCAATAAACTCGCGGCCAATGAGCGCGAGGAGTCAATGGCGCATTGGGGCGCGCGACCATCCCGGTGCGTGCGTCGTGGTGCTTAATGGCGCGACCAACGAGTCGAGCGCCTCAATGAGTGGCGCGGCAGGCACTTGCTCAGGTGGGGCTCATTCACTCGGCAACGCTGATGGATCAGAAACCATCCCCACCTACACCACCCCCCTACCCATGCCCACCTCCACCAACCACCCATCTCCACCTCCGCCCCACCTCCCCCACCCCCTCCAGAGAGGAAGCGGCGAAGTGACTTCTCGATGGGAATCTCGCATTGGTGGGTGGGGGGGACGGCGTGTGTTGGTGTCGTCATAATCATCATCGGATATTGATCAATCCACTGCTGGTGGAACGTCTCCCAGCCTCGTCGCCTCTCACGATGCATGCAGCTCGCGCCTTACACGGGAGCTGATCTCATTGGACCCTCTGTTTGCTTCTATATCTCAACAGCGTTACGGAGATTGCGTGACGTGAGGGTTCTGCCTTTGTAGTGAGGGTTGTAAGTTGACGCTGAGGAGGGGGGAGGAAGCGCCTCGGCCCCCCATGTGGAGTGACGTCAGCCGCTTATTATTATGAATGGCGGGGGGTGTCCATTTGGAGGACGTTACCTTATAATAATTATTAATGAGGGGGCTGTTCGATGTGGAGTGACGTGACCTGCTCATGATTATTAGTGAGGGTGGGGTGCTCCATGTGGAGTGACGTCACCTGCTCATGATTATTAATGAGGAGGGGGTCCATGAGGAGGACGTAACCTGTTCATGATTATTAATGAGAGGGGCTGGTCGATGTGGAGTGACGTCATGCGCGTTAAGGACAGACATTCCTTGGTGATTTTACTAGGTATAGTTTTTTTTGGGATAGATCGCATAAATATGTCGTTAATCCCGCCACCACCAGACACAGACAACCAGTAAGGGTTGTCACGTAAACAGAACATGCAAATTCGTCACGAGTACAGCACACCGGTGTGTTGGAGAGCCAAGCCACAACAAAGGATTGAATTTCGCAGTCACCCCTAAACACATCCCAGTTGATGACATCATTGCCCAGGTTGACATAGCCCTCAAAGGTTTGGGATACATCATTACAGACGTGGCAAGATCGGAAATCGCTACAATCCTAAAAAACTCTAAGTCACCTATGATAAACATCAGTATTGATGAGCGCTTTGAGCTTTCTTAATAAAAAAAAGAGATGATATCGTCATCCTCTCAGCCGACAAGGGCAATGCCACAGTCATCATGGACAAAACCACATAAAATAACAAAATTCAGGCCCTACTTAATGATGGTAGTTATACTAAAATTAAAAGAGATCCCACGAACAGCCTCGCTACGAAAACCAACAACATCATCACCGATTCGACATTTTTAATCGAACCAACCAAGCGGGTTTCCTTAAAACCCTCTGATGCTCGACCACCCAGATTGTATGGCTTACCAAAGATCCATAAACAGGGTACACCCCTTCGTCCTATCATCTCCGCCATTGACTTACCCACCTACAAACTGGCCCGATTTCTGTCTGAGACCTTACAACCATTTACTGGTAAGACCACTTCAGCTGTACTTATCGTTAATTAAGGACATCTCACTATCTCCAGGTGGTTTGCTCGTAGGTAAAGTCACGTAAAATAAAAATAATGAAATGCATAAATAATAAAATAATACATGCAAATAAAAAAATTACCACGACGTTTCGACCACTTTTATTGCGATCGAAACGTCGTGTTTATTCTATTTATTCTACGTGACTTTACCAAAAGAACCAAAGTTCCTGTGCCTGACACCATTGCAGTCATTGAAGATTTGGTCAAACAAGTGTAGTACGAGCATAAATGGGGTTGTTGCTGGACTCTGGCCCAATCACACGGCCCAGGGTATTGGGGGGCGGAGCCTGGTCTGCAGGGCAGTATGGGAAGGCCCGATCTGACAATCCGGAAGGGGAGGAGTCAGGGTCAGGTGGGAAAGAAGATATAAGTGGAAGCCCGGAAGAGATCGTGGTCAGTTGTTGGAGTGAAGAAGCGGGACCACGTTGGGTGGCCGCCGCGCCATCAGCCACTTGGCTGAAGGGGCTTCGGCACACCGTCGGCCAGCGGTGTGCGGAGCAGGGAGGAGTGGAGCGACTGACGGGAGAGCGTGTGCGAGGCGCACGCGAGGAGGAGCTGACGGAAGAACGTGCACGGCACGCGAGAGGAGCGTGCGCGGCACGCGAGAGGAGACGCTGGTCGGAGCTAACGGAGGAGCATGCGTGGCACGCGAGAGGAGCGTGCGCGGCACGTGATAGGAGACGCTGGTCCCTTGTCAGGACCAGCGGGGTGTGAGGAAGAGTGGAGGAGCTGAGGAGGAAGCGCGTGCGGGGCGCGCGCGAGACGACGCTGGTCCGTGGAGGAGAAAAGCGGGGAACGGAGAAAGAACTTGAATTAAAGACCAACGGAGACCAGCAGTGCCTGACGGAGTCTTTTATTACACTGGAGTCAGAAGTGGACTTTTTCAAGGCAAAATAACTTCGAGGAAGATGGCCGAGAACTTGAAAAAGCGTAACCCACTTGTTACATCTTCTGACGACGAAGAGACAGCCACCGGCACACGTCCTCCAGCGACCACGTGGCAGGACGCCGCCATCTTGAACATCGCGGTGGAGAGGCGGCCGTGCGCTGGCATTTCGGAGGCGCCACGTGGTGTGCATCCTGCTGCTAAGCAGCTGTTTTGTGGGAAGGAGCCGCAAGGAGAGGACGCCGACGCTGCTTCACCACCTTCAACGAGAGAGGCCGTAGCCACGGGGGAAGCCGCCGTTGCTGCTGCTGCCTGGGCGGGAGCACCCCCGTCCTGGCTCGTGTGCGAGACACCAGAGCAGTCAAGGGAGGACGCCGCGCTCACCGTCCGAGTTCTTCGAGGCATCTCAAGTCACCACCCTGCCGTCCTCTGCTCGCTGCAGCCCCGAGCGAGTCGTGACGATATGCGCACGGCCCTAGCACACACCTCACCCATCTTGCGTGTGCCGGGGTGCGATTGGTTGTTATGGCTTGAGATTGCGGAGCGCAGTTCGGGCTGTGTGTGTGTGTTGAGGATGGACGCGCTGTCTGCTTGTGGTTGCTCTGTGTCAAATAGTGTTTATGCGTTGCGGCATGGGGATGTTATCTCGATGGCGAAGTTAATTTTTAATTCGGTTGCGTCGAGTCGCCATTAACATCCCGTGGGTTGCCGTGTGCGACGTGTTTATTTTTATGATTTTTTTTTGCTGCAAGGTACGACAGGGTTAACGGTGTGTTGTCTGCCTGCAGTTCTGCTTGCGATTGTGTATAATGTGGGACCTGTGTGGAACTTTGCTGCTTGTAATCGCGATATCCTGACTGCACGTACTGTATAGACTGTCTTTCTGTACGGATACGGAGTGCGGTGCATTGTTCTGACCATTGGGTTCGGGATTGTTATTAGTTGTGCGTACCTGTTCGGAAATTTGTCAATTCGTTGGGGGACCCTACATTTTGGTTGTATGGGTGTTCGTGCACACGAGATTGCATGTGCGTTCATAGGAAATTGCGAGTGTTGAGGGATGAGGGCGTTGTTGGTGGCTCTGCCGTCAAGGGTGATGGGGCCGTAAATTGCCGCCAAGTGGCGTCGCTCTTTCCGTTGATTGCGTGCGACCAGGGGTTGCATTGCGAGTTGGTGTGTATGAGCAATGTGTCTTGGTCAACTATGGGTTAAAAATTTCCCCGATAGGACTGCTGTGAGCAGCGGCGATGCGTTGTATCGTTGGGGGTTGTTTAAACGTGACAGGGGATGTGTGTTGTGACCCCCAGCAAGGGGCAGCTGGGGTGCACGCACGAGAAAAACTGCCGAATTGGTCGCACGTTGGGCCGCCATTTTGGCTAGCGTGGGAAATCGCGGGGATGCGCTCGGCGCATGGGGCCGCCATTTTGAGCACGCGAGGGCGTGCGTACCGCTGCCATTTTGAGCGCAGGAAACCTCGGTGGGGGCGCTTCGCGTGTGCCGCCGCCATTATAAGGATACACGTCGAGCCGTGGGGATGCGGTTATGGATCTCATCCCTTGACTCTTGTGTGCGTGCATTGCGTGTTGTGCGCAATGCTGGCGTGTTGGCGCCCATCGGGGTAACAGCAGCATAGTGGCCCGTGTCTGACTAAGGGGGAGGAGTACGTGAGATGTCTGTGCTGGTCCTCAAGGGAGGACTGCTGATGGGCAAGAGCAGGAAAATTTTTGTTGTCACGTGTAAATAATATTCTTTTGCTAAAATGTAGATACTGGGGCATCCATCGCGTCGATTTTTGTGTATTTATTGGGTTTCTCCTCACGCCGGGCGGATTACGTTCATCTCCACTACCCTGGGGCCGGGTGGCTTTCGTGTACGACATGCGGATGTGCGTTCGTGGTGCTATGCCTCAGGGGGTTGGGTTCTCCTTCTCGTCACAGATCTTCGGTGCCTGCCACGCTGGGTGTCACCGGTTGTGCTAACCGGATGTGGACTTGAAGGGGGAGTGGAGCGCCTGTTCGTCACTCCTACTCTACCAGTTGTTCTCTGAAGTTAGACTTGAGCCAGGCGGATGGACCAGCAACACGGACACGCTCTAAGACACCGCATTCCTGATTTATGCGAGTCTGCCGTTCTTGCGTGTCGGTTACCGTTGTTGTGCATTGCCTTCCATTCCTTAATTCTTTCTTGCTTGTTGCACCGAGGACGGGCCGGTGTTCCGTACCGGATCCTAATCCCTTCCCTTTCGTTAATTGTGTTGTCATTGTACTCTCCGTTGTGTCTGGTGATTCCTGATTGTGATGCTGTCGCTCGCATTATTTTATCCTATTGCAGCCGGGACGGCTGGCTTTTTCATCAGGGGGGGGGGGTCATGTATTGCGAGCGTAAATGGGGTTGTTTGCGGGCTCTGGCCCAATCACACGGCCCGGGGTATTGGGGGGTGGAGCCTGGTTTGCAGGGCAGTATGGGAAGGCCGGATCTGACGATCCGGAAGGGGAGGAGTCAGGGTCACGTGGGAAAGAAGATATAAGTGGGAGCCCGGAAGAGATCGGGGTCAGTTGTTGGAGTGAAGAAGCGGGACCACGTTGGGTGGCCGCCGCGCCATCAGCCACGTGGCTGATGGGGCTTCGGCACACTGTCGGCCAGTGGTGTGCGGAGCGGGGAGGAGTGGAGCGACTGACGGGAGAGCGCGTGCGGGCGCGTGCTAGGAGGAGCTGACGGAAGAGCGTGCGCGGCATGCGAGAGGAGCGTGCGCGGCACGCGAGAAGAGACACTGGTCGGAGCTAACGGAGGAGCGTGCGCGGCACGCGAGAGGAGACGCTGGTCCCTTGTCAGGACCAGCGGGGTGTGAGGAAGAGTGGAGGAGCTGAGGAGGAAGCGCGTGCGGGGTGCGCGCGAGACGACGCTGGTCCGCGGAGGAGACCAGTGGGGTACGGAGAAAGAACTTGAGACCAGCAGTGCCTGACGGAGTCTTTTATTACACAAGGACTGAATGCTGATGTACCATTCATGGTGGAACACTGCCTCACCACACTTACTTCACCTGGAATGGAACTTTCTCCAAACAAGTTGAAGGTACCCCAATGGGTTCTCCCTGATCTCCAGGTGTAGCTAATATTTTCATGGAAAACTATGAGCCAGATGCCATCCAGGCATCCACACCAGGCTCTCAAGATGAATGGATATTCAGACTACACAATCCGTAAAGCTATCACCCCAACCGTTGGGAAATAACCATCTGAGGACCCGTTCATAACCATCAAGTTGCCATACATAGTAGGGGTCACTAAAAATATTTCCAAAATCATGAGCAAACACAAGATGCAGGTTCGATTTAACACAGTACATAAAATTCGTGATCTGATCCCATCTGTGAAGGGTGTGATCCTATGCAATACCCCAGCATCTACAAACTAAGTTGTGTCTGTGGTAGGAGTTACATTGGGGAAACTAAGCGACATGTCTCGGACTGTGTTCGTGAACATAAGGCAGATCTGAAACACGGTCGGACCAATACCTCAGCTGTGGCTGATCATTGTTTTAATGCGGTCGGCTCACACAAAATTGATTTCACCTTGATAAAGGTACTTTGCAAGCCCACTGGCTATCAACAAAGATTTGTAAGCGAGGTTTTGTCGCTCAGCTCTGGGCCAATCAGACGGCCCGGCATATTGGGAGTGGGGCCCAGTAATGTGGGCATATGGGAAGGTCCATCGACCACCTCCGGTCCAGAAGATCAGGGGCGGAGCGTAAGGGCGGAACCGGGGGGGGGGGCGCTAAGTGAACGGCGTAATCTGGAAGGTTCGGAAAGGGCGTGGTGTAAGTTGGAGACAGGATGACGTGTGAGGGGCAGTTGGCGTAGTCACGGAGTGGGACCACATTGGGTCGTGGGAGGTCTTCTGCACCATCAGCCATGTGGCTGGAGACGACTCCAAGCAATCCGTCAGCCAACGGTGTGCGGGAGCAGGGAGGAGGGCGATTGATGGGAAGGGCGCGCGGGGCGCGCAAGAGGAACAGCCGGTCCACTATCGGGACCAGCAGAGTGTGAGCGGCATAACAAGGAATAAAAGAGGGACGGAGACCAAGCTGTGTGTTGTCAGCATCATTTATTACACATATATATAGACACAGACACAATTTCAACCGAGAATATGGGTACAAACTGATCAATCATTGAAAGAACGTTACCAACCAGTTTAAGTCGTAATTGGCTTTGATGTTCCCATCCCACCAATTTCCGATGTTAGTTGTTCTTTACGCCCATTTCAAACTTGCGCGTTCACATGATTCAGACCAACACAGCCACTTCGCGCGCCAACTACCCCTCGGTTGCGTGCTTTACGATTTCTATTAACATGCTAATCTCTCATAAACATGCTAATTCTTAATTTAGGAGCTTTCGTGACTGCAGGAATTATTCTTTGGTTCTTTTCTGTTAAGTCACGTCTAAAAATAAAATAATAAATTAAAATAACATATTACGACGTTTCGATTGCAACACAAGCAATCATCATCAGGTATAAAAGAAATGGCAACAAAAATTTAACTAGAAAACTATAGACAGACATACAAGCAGACAGACATCACAACGGCACACAGAGAGAGGACACAAATCGGCACAAAGAGAGGGGTCGTTTCTGTGACGGTCCCTTAAATATAGAGAGGGGGGGCGGGGACGGAGAGAGGGAGGGGGCAGAGAGAATTAGCATATCAATGAGTGTACGGCAACGTACTGCTGTTGCAAGTAAGATGACAATGTGGAACGGGCACGCAAAATTGAAAACGGGCACGCAAAATTGAAAATTAGGAGACAGGCACACGAAAATTAAATAACCTAGCAAAATATCGAAATGTGATGTAATACAACACAGAGAGTCGGTTAACACACAATTAACGCATAGCCTGGTTGATTACGTGTTTCAAAATTTGCTAAGTTAGAATTTTAAGTGTGAAAATTCCAAAGAGAGGACACAGGTAGAGAGAACAAATAGCCAGAAAGAAAAAGGATAAGCTTAAAACTTCCCCGTAGAAGTGGTTCAATCTTAATTTAGGAGCTTTCGTGACTGCAGGAATTATTCTTTGGTTCTTTTCGGTTAAGTCACGTCTAAAAATAAAATAATAAATTAAAATAACATATTACGACGTTTCGATTGCAACACAAGCAATCATCATCAGGTATAAAAGAAATAGCAACAAAAATCTAACTAGAAAACTATAGACAGACATACAAGCAGACAGACATCACAACGGCACACAGAGAGAGGACACAAATCGGCACAAAGAGAGGGGTCGTTTCTGTGACGGTCCCTTAAATATAGAGAGGGGGGGGGGCGGGGACGGAGAGAGGGAGGGGGCAGAGAGAATTAGCATATCAATGAGTGTACGGCAACGTACTGCTGTTGCAAGTAAGATGACAATGTGGAACGGGCACGCAAAATTGAAAACGGGCACGCAAAATAGAAAATTAGGAGACAGGCACACGAAAATTAAATAACCTAGCAAAATATCGAAATGTGATGTAATACAACACAGAGAGTCGGTTAACACACAATTAACGCATAGCCTGGTTGATTACGTGTTTCAAAATTTGCTAAGTTAGAATTTTAAGTGTGAAAATTACAAAGAGAGGACACAGGTAGAGAGAACAAATAGCCAGAAAGAAAAAGGATAAGCTTAAAACTTCCCCGTAGAAGTGGTTCAATCTTAATTTTGGAGCTTTCGTGACTGCAGGAATTATTCTTTGGTTCTTTTCGGCTCCTCCGTGGCCGGCTCCAGCCTCTAAGCCAATCGGGTGACAGGGAGTATCTGGGCTAGAGTTCAAGGGCAGAGCCGGAGGGTGCTAGTGGGGTACCATCTAGAAGATTCGTAAGGGGGCGTGGCTAGTAGTGGGGCTTGGTGACGCAGGAGGGGGTGATAAGGGGAAGCTGGAAGGGACTCTGGGTCAGTGTGGGAAGTCTGGAAGTGGGACCACGTCTCGCGCCTCCGGGACGCCATCGGCCACGTGGCGGTCCGGAGACGGTCTCCCTGCGCGCCGTCTGCCAGCGGTGCGTGGGAGCGGGAGAGTGAGCGAGTGCGGAGGATACCAACTCACGCCGCGCAACGCGTAGCGATGGAGATAGTGTGGAATAACGCGGAGCTGTCTAGCGGCGATAAATAAATAAATAAGCAAATAAATAAATAAATACGACAGTCTATTGTCGTCGAAGTTTTTATTACACCTATCTACGTGACTTTACCGAAAGTGTTCTGCCTCACGGCAGGTGTCTTGCCTCACGGCAGATGTGGGGCTTATGTACACAGGAATTTCCTGTTTTTGATGCTAAGTTTGGTCACGTGACCAGGAAGTTGCGATTTAAGATTCCCGCTCAACCACGCGGGCGTCGGCCATTACACACATAATTCAAGATGGCGGCACACATCGCGTCCCAGTGAAGCCAGCCGCAATTGTCCATTGTGGGACTTTAAGAAGCATTGTCTGTAAGTTCGTTTATGTTCTTATAATATTGGCAATGCTGTTATGTTAGAATGACCGGTATAGTGATGTAAATGCCTTTATAATGCTGTTAAAATGTTACGATAACTACAAGGCCTAGTTAACGAAGCCTGCAACTTTCCTTATTGTGAATGTTACTTGTAATTTCATAAGTCGAGTCAAACTTGTACCCAAGAAACTTTATTGCGATCTGGAGAGCAAGGATGACAAAATGTCTCATTCATAGTGCAGGGGCTGCTCGATGTGGAGTGACGTCACGAGCGTTCAGACATTCCTGGGTGATTATAGTAGGTAGAATAGGTTTTTGAGTTAGATCGCGTAGATGTTGTTAAGCCCGCAACCACCCAACAGACTAGTATGGGTTGTCACGTAAACAGAACATGCCAATTCGTTACTAGTACAGCACACCGGTGTGTTGGAGAGCCAAGCCGCAACATTTACAATCAAAGTACGACGTTTCGCCAGTAATTAGAAATAGCTTCATCAGGCGATAGCCCGATTTGTGGAGAAGTCCACCTGTTTCGGTCCTGAACGGCATAGACGTGGTGACCACTTGGCTATCCATCACACCGGTGTGCTGTACTAGTGACGAAATCGCAGGTTGTATTTAGACAACCCTTAAAAGTTGGCCGTATCGGGTTTAACGACAGGTCTATATTTACGAGATCCAAACGAAAACCTCTTATAGTCAGCTTCCGTACCGCAGCGTGAAAAACCTCGACGCGACCGCTACTCAGCACGATGGCACGCACTCCCTGCGCGAGGCAGACTCATTACATCTCGCAGAGGATCGCGCCTTTAAAGCATTTTTTTACGTGGCAAGTGCGAGTTTTTGCGTTGAGTCAATACCAATTTGTTTAACATTTCAACGAAGCTGGTTAGTAAGTAGAGGATCGCCTGTAGAGTGGGCCTCTATACATTGCTAGGAGTCATGAATAGCTCCAGGTGTCTATACGGGGGGTAAGTTTGCGACGAATTTCAGTCGGCTCTTGCTGGGGTTCATTAGTCACGTTGCGCAATGGACGTCCCCCACACGTGGAGGCTCTGCACCGACTGATGCAGCCAGCAGTGCTCGCGCTCAGGCCGTTACACGCGCAGTGTCTGGTCAAGAGCCACAGCGGTATCGCCAATTGCCTCCCCCCACAAGTCAAACGGGAAGATTCCACCCATGCTCCTAGAGCACGTGCGTCAATCGTCCACCTTCGCATGAGCAACGTCCATGAACCCCATGGTGTGAAGGCCACCAAGCTCCTCGAACCCAAGGATACTGTGGCATCATGAGACAAAGGACCTCATTGAAAAAGCCTCCAATCCCTCAGTGGATAAAACAGCTCATGGCTTGGCAACCGCTTTGCGGTTCACAAAATAACCTTTCACGTTGGAGGGCGGTGCAACTCACGCAAGTTAAACCACGAATCGGGACGCAGCATCAAGTCAAGATCATCTTTATTGAGCAATTGGGACAAAGGAGCGGGATTAGGGATGCCCAGAGCGTCAGAATTAACGACCGGCTAAAGCGGCTCCAAAAAGGGATATTTGGCCCCACGTGCGACCCGGAGGAGGAGCCTCCAACAGCCTCCGGCGTCAGAAAAGCTGCAATGGCGTTACTTGGGCTCCTCCGTGGCCGGCTCCAGCGTCTTGGGCTCCTCCGTGGCCGGCTCCAGCGTCTTGGGCTCCTCCGTGGCCGGCTCCAGCGTCTTGGGCTCCTCCGTGGCCGGCTCCAGCGTCTTGGGCTCCTCCGTGGCCGGCTCCAGCGTCTTGGGCTCCTCCGTGGCCGGCTCCAGCGTCTTGGGCTCCTCCGTGGCCGGCTCCAGCGTCTTGGGCTCCTCCGTGGCCGGCTCCAGCGTCTTGGGCTCCTCCGTGGCCGGCTCCAGCGTCTTGGGCTCCTCCGTGGCCGGCTCCAGCGTCTTGGGCTCCTCCGTGGCCGGCTCCAGCGTCTTGGGCTCCTCCGTGGCCGGCTCCAGCGTCTTGGGCTCCTCCGTGGCCGGCTCCAGCGTCTTGGGCTCCTCCGTGGCCGGCTCCAGCGTCTTGGGCTCCTCCGTGGCCGGCTCCAGCGTCTTGGGCTCCTCCGTGGCCGGCTCCAGCGTCTTGGGCTCCTCCGTGGCCGGCTCCAGCGTCTTGGGCTCCTCCGTGGCCGGCTCCAGCGTCTTGGGCTCCTCCGTGGCCGGCTCCAGCGTCTTGGGCTCCTCCGTGGCCGGCTCCAGCGTCTTGGGCTCCTCCGTGGCCGGCTCCAGCGTCTTGGGCTCCTCCGTGGCCGGCTCCAGCGTCTTGGGCTCCTCCGTGGCCGGCTCCAGCGTCTTGGGCTCCTCCGTGGCCGGCGCCGCGGATGTCGCAGTTTCGTCTCCAGTTAGCAAGTGGGCAGCTTCATTTTGAACGTGGTGCCGGACCTGGCATAGGGTCAGGGGACAGTACGCGGGTCATCATGAGTCAAGACGCAGCTTCCCACAACACTGCCATTCCCTACCAATTTAGCTGCACTCACCCGTGGCATGTCAGATGCACATTTCGGCCAGTCCTGGCAGAGAGATTCGCTTACACTCATAATAAGATTGTAGTTTTTAACAGACCAAGGCGACCGGCAGATGCACCACAGAATTCCACCGAGCTTTCCGAATCGTTTGTCACACGATGCGTTACTCACAGCCAGGTTCAGTTTCGAGATCTCCCCGGACTGGGCCACCTGCCGCCACGCTCCTGGGTCACCACGAATCGTCGCGGCGTCCACGCAGCCCCTCGTGGTCCCTGGGATCGGGGTGGGAATTGGCGATGGTAAATCAAAGCCCATGGATTCGCGAACTAGTACGACCGCATTCGTTGTTGGTAGGAGAAATGGCACAAAAATGCACGCAAGTAGCCACTGTAGAACAATGGTAATGGAGTCGGCATCGGGGACGGTTGGTGGTGAACAGTAAAAGGGGAGGAAGTAAAATAACCAAAATGGGTCTCTAAAACCATCGTAGCTTCGAGCCCCCTTCGATCCAAATCGATCCCTGGGTGCCTGGCAGCAGCGCGAGTACTCACAGCCTCCCAGCGCCATCAGCACCGCGCCCACCAGCATGAGACTCGCCGATGACTGCATCTTTTCGTAGTGTTGCTAGCGATGAGGCTGGAAAAAGCGAATCTGTGTCCCTCACACCTCCTCGCCACATCTCTGCTTTATACCCAGCGAGGTGCGGGCTTTTGGGGGGGTGATGATTGGAGCCACGTGCCCAATAAACTCGCGGCCAATGAGCGCGAGGAGTCAATGGCGCATTGGGGCGCGCGACCATCCCGGTGCGTGCGTCGTGGTGCTTAATGGCGCGACCAACGAGTCGAGCGCCTCAATGAGTGGCGCGGCAGGCACTTGCTCAGGTGGGGCTCATTCACTCGGCAACGCTGATGGATCAGAAACCATCCCCACCTACACCACCCCCCTACCCATGCCCACCTCCACCAACCACCCATCTCCACCTCCGCCCCACCTCCCCCACCCCCTCCAGAGAGGAAGCGGCGAAGTGACTTCTCGATGGGAATCTCGCATTGGTGGGTGGGGGGGACGGCGTGTGTTGGTGTCGTCATAATCATCATCAGATATTGATCAATCCACTGCTGGTGGAACGTCTCCCAGCCTCGTCGCCTCTCACGATGCATGCAGCTCGCGCCTTACACGGGAGCTGATCTCATTGGACCCTCTGTTTGCTTCTATATCTCAACAGCGTTACGGAGATCGCGTGACGTGAGGGTTCTGCCTTTGTAGTGAGGGTTGTAAGTTGACGCTGAGGAGGGGGGAGGAAGCGCCTCGGCCCCCCATGTGGAGTGACGTCAGCCGTTTATTATTATGAATGGCGGGGGGTGTCCATTTGGAGGACGTTACCTTATAATGATTATTAATGAGGGGGCTGTTCGATGTGGAGTGACGTGACCTGCTCATGATTATTAGTGAGGGGGGGGGGTGCTCCATGTGGAGTGACGTCACCTGCTCATGATTATTAATGAGGAGGGGGTCCATGAGGAGGACGTAACCTGTTAATGATTATTAATGAGGGGGCTGTTCGATGTGGAGTGACGTGATCTGCTCATGATTATTAGTCAGGGGGGGATGCTCCATGTGGAGTGACGTCACCTGCTCATGATTATTAATGAGGAGGGGGTCCATGAGGAGGACGTAACCTGTTAATGATTATTAATGAGAGGGGCTGGTCGATGTGGAGTGACGTCATGCGCGTTAAGGACAGACATTCCTTGGTGATTTTACTAGGTATAGTTTTTTTGGGTTAGATCGCATAAATATGTCGTTAATCCCGCCACCACCAGACACAGACAACCAGTAAGGGTTGTCACGTAAACAGAACATGCAAATTCGTCACGAGTACAGCACACCGGTGTGTTGGAGAGCCAAGCCACAACAAAGGATTGAATTTCGCAGTCACCCCTAAACACATCCCAGTTGATGACATCATTGCCCAGGTTTACATAGCCCTCAAAGGTTTGGGATACATCATTACAGACGTGGCAAGATCGGAAATCGCTACAATCCTAAAAAACTCTAAGTCACCTATGATAAACATCAGTATGGATGAGCGCTTTGAGCTTTCTTAATAAAAAAAAGAGATGATATCGTCATCCTCTCAGCCGACAAGGGCAATGCCACAGTCATCATGGACAAAACCACATAAAATAACAAAATTCAGGCCCTACTTAATGATGGTAGTTATACTAAAAGTAAAAGAGATCCCACGAACAGCCTCGCTACGAAAACCAACAACATCATCACCGATTCGACATTTTTAATCGAACCAACCAAGCGGGTTTCCTTAAAACCCTCTGATGCTCGACCACCCAGATTGTATGGCTTACCAAAGATCCATAAACAGGGTACACCCCTTCGTCCTATCATCTCCGCCATTGACTCACCCACCTACAAACTGGCCCGATTTATGTCTGAGACCTTACAACCATTTACTGGTAAGACCACTTCAGCTGTACTTATCGTTAATTAAGGACATCTCACTATCTCCAGGTGGTTTGCTCGCAGGTAAAGTCACGTAAAATAAAAATAATAAAATGCATAAATAATAAAATAATACATGCAAATAAAAAAATTACCACGACGTTTCGAACACTTTTATTGCGATCGAAACTTCGTTTTTATTCTATTTATTCTATGTGACTTTACCAAAAGAACCAAAGTTCCTGTGCCTGACACCATTGCAGTCATTGAAGATTTGGTCAAACAAGTGTAATACGAGCGTAAATGGGGTTGTTGCTGGACTCTGGCCCAATCACACGGCCCGGGGTATTGGGGGGCGGAGCCTGGTCTGCAGGGCAGTATGGGAAGGCCGGATCTGACGATCCGGAAGGGGAGGAGTCAGGGTCAGGTGGGAAAGAAGATATAAGTGGAAGCCCGGAAGAGATCGTGGTCAGTTGTTGGAGTGAAGAAGCGGGACCACGTTGGGTGGCCGCCGCGCCATCAGCCACTTGGCTGAAGGGGCTTCGGCACACCGTCGGCCAGCGGTGTGCGGAGCGGGGAGGAGTGGAGCGACTGACGGGAGAGCGTGTGCGGGGCGCACGCGAGGAGGAGCTGACGGAAGAGCGTGCACGGCACGCGAGAGGAGCGTGCGCGGCACGCGAGAGGAGACGCTGGTCGGAGCTAACGGAGGAGCATGCGTGGCACGCGAGAGGAGCGTGCGCGGCACGTGATAGGACGCTGGTCCCTTGTCAGGACCAGCGGGGTGTGAGGAAGAGTGGAGGAGCTGAGGAGGAAGCGTGTGCGGGGCGCGCGCGAGACGACGCTGGTCCGTGGAGGAGACTAGCGGGGAACGGAGAAAGAACTTGAATTAAAGACCAACGGAGACCAGCAGTGCCTGACGGAGTCTTTTATTACACTGGAGTCAGAAGTGGACTTTTTCAAGGCAAAATAACTTCGAGGAAGATGGCCGAGAACTTGAAAAAGCGTAACCCACTTGTTACATCTTCTGACGACGAAGAGACAGCCACCGGCACACGTCCTCCAGCGACCACGTGGCAGGACGCCGCCATCTTGAACATCGCGGTGGAGAGGCGGCCGTGCGCTGGCATTTCGGAGGCGCCACGTAGTGTGCATCCTGCTGCTAAGCAGCTGTTTTGCGGGAAGGAGCCGCAAGGAGAGGACGCCGACGCTGCTTCACCACCTTCAACGAGAGAGGCCGTAGCCACGGGGGAAGCCGCCGTTGCTGCTGCTGCCTGGGCGGGAGCACCCCCGTCCTGGCTCGTGTGCGAGACACCAGAGCAGTCAAGGGAGGACGCCGCGCTCACCGTCCGATTTCTTCGAGGCGTATCAAGTCACCACCCTGCCGTCCTCTGCTCGCTGCAGCCCCGGGCGAGTCGTGACGATATGCACATGGCCCTAGCACACACCTCACCCATCTTGCGTGTGCCGGGGTGCGATTGGTTGTTATGGCTTGAGATCGCGGAGCGCAGTTCGGGCTGTGTGTGTGTGTTGAGGATGGACGCGCTGTCTGCTTGTGGTTGCTCTGTGTCAAATAGTGTTTATGCGTTGCGGCATGGGGATGTTATCTCGATGGCGAAGTTAATTTTTTATTCGGTTGCGTCGAGTCGCCATTTACATCCCGTGGGTTGCCGTGTGCGACGTGTTTATTTTTATGATTTTTTTTTGCTGCAAGGTACGACAGGGTTAACGATGTGTTGTCTGCCTGCAGTTCTGCTTGCGATTGTGAATAATGTGGGACCTGTGTGGAACTTTGCTGCTTGTAATCGCGATATCCTGACTGCACGTACTGTATAGACTGTCTTTCTGTACGGATACGGAGTGCGGTGCATTGTTCTGACCATTGGGTTCGGGATTGTTTTTAGTTGTGCGTACCTGTTCGGAAATTTGTCAATTCGTTGGGGGACCCTACATTTTGGTTGTATGGGTGTTCGTGCACGCGAGATTGCATGTGTGTTCATAGGAAATTGCGAGTGTTGAGGGATGAGGGCGTTGTTGGTGGCTCTGCCGTCAAGGGTGATGGGGCCGTAAATTTCCGCCAAGTGGCGTCGCTCTTTCCGTTGATTGCGTGCGACCAGGGGTTGCATTGCGAGTTGGTGTGTATGAGCAATGTGTCTTGGTCAACTATGGGTTAAAAATTTCCCCGATACAACTGCTGTGAGCAGCGGCGATGCGTTGTATCGTTGGGGGTTGTTTAAACGTGACAGGGGATGTGTGTTGTGACCCCCAGCAAGGGGCAGCTGGGGTGCACGCACGAGAAAAACTGCCGAATTGGTCGCACGTTGGGCCGCCATTTTGGCTAGCGTGGGAAATCGCGGGGATGCGCTCGGCGCATGGGGCCGCTATTTTGAGCACGCGAGGGCGTGCGTACCGCCGCCATTTTGAACGCAGGAAACCTCGGTGGGGGCGCTTCGCGTGTGCCGCTGCCATTATAAGGATACACGTCGAGCCGTGGGGATGCGGTTATGGATCTCATCCCTTGACTCTTGTGTGCGTGCATTGCGTGTTGTGCGCAATGCTGGCGTGTTGGCGCCCATCGGGGTAACCAGGCGGATGGACCAGCAACACGGACACGCTCTAAGACACCACATTCCTGATTTATGCGAGTCTGCCGTTCTTGCATGTAGGTTACCGTTGTTGTGCATTGCCTTCCATTCCTTAATTCTTTCTTGCTTGTTGCACCGAGGACGGGCCGGTGTTCCGTACCGGATCCTAATCCCTTCCCTTTCGTTAATTGTGTTGTCATTGTACTCTCCGTTGTGTCTGGTGATTCCGGATTGTGATGCTGTCGCTCGCATTATTTTATCCTATTGCAGCCGGGACGGCTGGCTTTTTCATCAGGGGGGGGGTCATGTATTGCGAGCGTAAATGGGGTTGTTGCTCGGCTCTGGCCCAATCACACGGCCCGGGGTATTGGGGGGTGGAGCCTGGTCTGCAGGGCAGTATGGGAAGGCCGGATCTGACGATCCGGAAGGGGAGGAGTCAGGGTCACGTGGGAAAGAAGATATAAGTGGGAGCCCGGAAGAGATCGGGGTCAGTTGTTGGAGTGAAGAAGCGGGACCACGTTGGGTGGCCGCCGCGCCATCAGCCACGTGGCTGATGGGGCTTCGGCACACTGTCGGCCAGCGGTGTGCAGAGCGGGGAGGAGTGGAGCGACTGACAGGAGAGCGCGTGCGGGGGCGCGTGCGAGGAGGAGCTGACGGAAGAGCGTGCGCGGCATGCGAGAGGAGCGTGCGCGGCACGCGAGAGGAGACACTGATCGGAACTAACGGAGGAGCGTGCGCGGCACGCGAGAGGAGACGCTGGTCCCTTGTCAGGACCAGCGGGGTGTGAGGAAGAGTGGAGGAGCTGAGGAGGAAGCGTGTGCAGGGCGCGCGCGAGACGACGCTGGTCCGCGGATGAGACCAGTGGGGTACGGAGAAAGAACTTGAGACCAGCAGTGCCTGACGGAGTCTTTTATTACACAAGGACTGAATGCTGATGTACCGATCATGATGGAACACTGCCTCACCAACACTTACTTCACCTGGAATGGAACTTTCTCCAAATAAGTTGAAGGTACCCCAATGGGTTCTCCCTGATCTCCAGTTGTAGCTAATATTTTCATGGAAAACTATGAGCCAGATGCCATCCAGGCATCCACACCAGACTCTCAAGATGAATGGATATTCAGACTACACAATCCGTAAAGCTATCACCCCAACCGTTGGGAAATAACCATCTGAGGACCCAATCAAAACCATCAACTTGCCATACATAGTAGGGGTCACTAAAAATATTTCCAAAATCATGAGCAAACACAAGATCCAGGTTCGATTTAACACAGTACATAAAATTCGTGATCTGATCCCATCTGTGAAGGGTGTGATCCCATGCAATATCCCAGCATCTACAAACTAAGTTGTGTCTGTGGCAGGAGTTACATTGGGGAAACTAAGCGACATGTCTCGGACTGTGTTCGTGAACATAAGGCAGATCTGAAACACGGTTATTGCTCCCTTGAAAACTTCAATGATGACAAGCAAAATCAACAAAGGCCCTGAGTATCGGCGTCCTTTAAATAGGACAGGGGTGCTAAGAATCTCCGAGCTTGTGTCAAAGAACCCTTTCAAAGTAGCAACTTGGAACGTTAGAAGTTTACTTCAAGCAGGGAAACTAGCCAATGTCATACAAGAAATGGATCGACTTAAAATCAACATAATCGGTCTAAGCGAAACTAAATGGCCTGGAACAAAAAAGTTTATATCGAGCGAACACCACATCTTCTGCTCCGGAGGAGAAGAAAACACCAAACAAACACACGGTGTCGCCTTTATAGTACACAAGAAATTAGCGAATAAAGTCAACAACTTTACCCCAGTATCAGAACGAATAGCACTACTACAATTAGCAGGCAACAAAGTCAACGTGAACATTCTACAGGTTTATGCTCCAACAGCAGATAAACAAGATCATGAAATCGAATCGTTCTATGAGCAACTAACCAACACGCTGAAGCCGCTGAAGAAGCAAGACATCACTATAATCCTCGGCGATTTCAATGCCAAGGTTGGCCACGGTCGAATGCAGAACATTGTCGGAGAACACGGACTAGGAACAAGGAATGAACGAGGCGACAGACTGGTTCAATTCTGCCAAGAAGAACGTTTCAGTATTGCTAACACGTGGTTCCAATTACCACCTCGACGACTGTACACGTGGACCTCGCCGCAAGACTCCGACAACAACATCGTCAGGAACCAAATCGATTATATCCTAATTAACATCAGGTTTAAGTCCAGTGTGATTACAGCAAAAACCTACCCTGGAGCCGATATATCGTCAGATCATAACCCAGTAACAGCTACAATAAGACTCAAATTGCGATCAATACAATGTACAAAGACGAGACGAGCAGACCTGGAGAAACTGAAGAACAGCGCCGATAAAAGACAAGTACAGCAACATCTCAACGATAGCATCCGCTCAATAACAACAGAAACAGCAGATGTTCAGGAGTACTGGCGCTCGTTCAAACAATGCATCACAGAAACAACAGAAGTCATGCTGGGACATCAGCCACCGAAAAAGAAACAACGATGGATGACACATTGTATTCTCGATCTAATGAGCCAACGAAGAATGTACAAAAACAACAACTTGGAGAAGTACAAACAAATGCAACAGAAGATCAGAGAAGCAATCCGACAGGCAAAAGAAAAGTGGATGGAAGAACAATGCGCCGAGATTGAAGAACTAATTAAAAAACATGACAATTTTACTCTGCACAAGAAGCTCAAAGAAGCTGGTAACATCTACAGACCAGCCCCAACAGCTACCTTGTATGCGGACAACAACCAACCAATCCTAAATAAACAAGAAAAAATGGACACCTGGACAAACTATATACACAAGCTCTATGGCGCCATGAGAACACCTGCAGAAAAAGACCAACAGATGTCGAAAGACGCTCTACACATTTTAACATCAGAAGTAGAACATGCAATCAAAACAGCTAAGTCAGGCAAAGCGTGCGGGCCCGACACAATCCATGTAGAATTGCTCAAACTATTAGACAGTAACAACATACGACAACTGACTAATTGGTACAATCAAATATACAATGGCAATCAAATTCCATCCGACTGGCTACAATCCATCTTTGTGGCCATACCAAAGAAAGCAACAAGCCGGAAATGCGAGGACTACAGACTGATAAGCTTGATGAGCCACGTGCTGAAAGTCTTCCTGAAGGTGATCCAACAGCGCATACGCTCCACATGCGAAAATGCATTGAAGAACACACAGTTTGGCTTCTGCAAAGGACTAGGCACAAGAGAAGCAATCTTCTGTCTACAGATACTACTACAGCGATGCTACGAACATCAGAAAGAAGTGTACATCTGCTTCATAGATTACGAGAAAGCCTTTGACTCAGTAGACCACGACCGACTAGCAGCTCTATTAAAACAACTGGGACTAGATAAAAAAGACATCAACTTCATCATTGCTCTTTATTGGAAGCAAACAGCCCAACTCCGATATGACAACGAATTGACAGACCCAACACCAATACAAAAAGGTGTACGACAAGGCTGCCCACTTTCACCCAGTCTTTTCAACATCTACTCGGAGCAGATTTTTGATCGAACACTAGCAGATAAAAACATTGGTATTAAAGTCAATGGACAATACATCAACAACATCAGGTATGCCGACGACACTGCACTGCTGGCCGATTCGGAACAAGACCTACAACAAATCTTGGACGAGGTTGCCACAGAGAGTCAAATATGGGGCTTACGAATTAATAAAAAGAAAACAAAGGTTATGAAGGTCAGCCGAACTACAAGCGAAATAACAATCAAGCTTGGTAGCGAAAAATTGGAACAAGTACACCGATTTAAATACCTTGGTGTAATCATTGACGATCAGTTGAACCATGAAGTCGAAATCAAGAGCAGAATTGAACAAGCAAGGCAAGCATTTATTAAATGGAAAACACTCCTTGCAGACCGCAACTTGAGTACATCACTGAAACTGCGCACACTGAAATGCTACATCTGGTCAATTTTGCTGTACGGAGTTGAGACGTGGACACTGACAATAACAGCAACAAAAAGGCTCGAAGCTTTCGAGATGTGGCTGTATCGAAGAATGCTGAAAATCCCATGGACAGCCAAAACCACCAATACACAAGTTCTGCAAGATATGGGCACTGACAGGCAACTGCTGAAGACCATCATTAGCAGGAAGTGTTACTACCTAGGCCACATTGCCCGAAACGACCACAAATACCAGCTATTAAAGCTAATCCTGGAAGGAAAAATCGAAGGGAAAAAACGACCAGGACGGCCAAAAACGACATGGCTCAGTAACATCAAAACATGGCTACAATTAACAACAGCACAAACTCTACACGCCGTGCTAGACCGGGACCAATATCATCGTGAAGTCGCACACGCCGTTAGGCAGCACTAAAGAAGAAGAAGAAACACGGTTGGACCAATACCTCAGCTGTGGCTGATCATTGTTTTAATGCGGTGGGCTCACACAAAATTGATTTCACCTTGATAAAGGTACTTTGCAAGCCCACTGGCTATCAACAAAGATTTGTAAGCGAGGTTTTGTCGCTCAGCTCTGGGCCAATCAGACGGCCCGGCGTATTGGGAGTGGGGCCCAGTAATGTGGGCATATGGGAAGGTCCATCGACCACCTCCGGTCCAGAAGATCAGGGGCGGAGCGTAAGGGCGGAACCGGGGGGGGGGGGCGCTAAGTGAACGGCGTAATCTGGAAGGTTCGGAAAGGGCGTGGTGGAAGTTGGAGACAGGATGACGTGTGAGGGGAATATAAGGGGGATCCGTAAGAGGCTCGGGGCAGTTGGCGTAGTCACGGAGTGGGACCACATTGGGTCGTGGGAGGTCTTCTGCACCATCAGCCATGTGGCTGGAGACGACTCCAAGCAATCCGTCAGCCAACTGTATGCGGGAGCAGGGAGGAGGGCGATTGACGGGAAGGGCGCGCGGGGCGCGCAAGAGGAACAGCCGGTCCACTATCGGGACCAGCAGAGTGTGAGCGGCATAACAAGGAATAAAAGAGGGACGGAGACCAAGCTGTGTGTTGTCAGCATCATTTATTACACATATATATAGACACAGACACAATTTCAACCGAGAATATGGGTACAAACTGATCAATCATTGAAAGAACGTTACCAACCAGTTTAAGTCGTAATTGGCTTTGATGTTCCCATCCCACCAATTTTCGATGTTAGTTGTTCTTTACGCCCATTTCAAACTTGCGCGTTCACAGGATTCAGACCAACACAGCCACTTCGCGCGCCAACTACCCCTCGGTTGCGTGCTTTACGATTTCTATTAACATGCTAATCTCTCATAAACATGCTAATTGTCACATGGCAGCCCTTTGTTTGGTGTAAAACCAACCACCGTCAGGTTGGCTGCCTTAACATTAACATTGGTTGCTGACATTTGGGCTATGCCCATTTCAAACCGTTATACTGTCAATAGTTTGCCTTTCGAAGACGACCGCTTGTGTTGCATATGCTGACGGTCGCCGAACGGTGGGATAGACTTCGTCGATTCAGCCTCTAAGCCAATCGGGTGACAGGGAGTATCTGGGCTAGAGTTCAAGGGCAGAGCCGGAGGGTGCTAGTGGGGTACCATCTAGAAGATTCGTAAGGGGGCGTGGCTAGTAGTGGGGCTTGGTGACGCGGGAGGGGGTGATAAGGGGAATCCGGAAGGGACTCTGGGTCAGTGTGGGAAGTCTGGAAGCGGGACCACGTCTCGCGCCTCTGGGACGCCATCGGCCACGTGGCGGTCCGGAGACGGTCTCCCTGCGCGCCGTCTGCCAGCGGTGCGTGGGAGCGGGAGCGGGAGAGTGAGCGAGTGCGGAGGATACCAACTCACGCCGCGCAACGCGTAGCGATGGAGATAGTGTGGAATAACGCGGAGCTGTCTAGCGGCGATAAATAAATAAATAAATAAGACAGTCTATTGTCGAAGTTTTTATTACACCTATCTACGTGACTTTACCGAAAGTGTTCTGCCTCACGGCAGGTGTCTTGCCTCACGGCAGATGTGGGGCGTATGTACACAGGAATTTCCTGTTTTTGATGCTAAGTTTGGTCACGTGACCAGGAAGTTGCGATTTAAGATTCCCGCTCAACCACGCGGGCGTCGGCCATTACACACATAATTCAAGATGGCGGCACACATCGCGTCCCAGTAAAGCCAGCCGCAATTGTCCATTGTGGGACTTTAAGAAGCGTTGTCTGTAAGTTCGTTTATGTTCTTATAATATTGGCAATGCTGTTATGTTAGAATGACCGGTATAGTGATGTAAATGCCTTTATAATGCTGTTAAAATGTTACGATAACTACGAGGCCTAGTTAACGAAGCCTGCAACTTTCCTTATTGTGAATGTTACTTGTAATTTCATAAGTCGAGTCAAATTTGTACCCAAGAAACTTTATTGCGATTTGGAGAGCAAGGATGACAAAATGTCTCATTCATAGTGCAGGGGCTGCTCGATGTGGAGTGACGTCACGAGCGTTCAGACATTCCTGGGTGATTATAGTAGGTAGAATAGGTTTTTGGGTTAGATCGCGTAGATGTTGTTAAGCCCGCAACCACCCAACAGACTAGTATGGGTTGTCACGTAAGCAGAACATGCCAATTCGTTACTAGTGTAGTGGCGATACGCGCTGGGATAGCGATCAGGTGCCAGCGCGTCGGGATTGGATGTGTGTGTGGTGACGCGCGCTGACGGTGAGGGATCAGGGGTCAGCGCGGGATCGTGGGTTGTGTGGTGCTGATTGGCTGGGTGCCGGTGACGCGCTGGTGTGGGAGTGATCGGGTGGCAGCGCGGCGTGATTGGGTGATGAGTGGAAACACGCGCTGGGGGAAAGCGGATCGTAGAGATAGCGCGTCGTGATTGGTTCACTAAGGAGCGATGCTCACATCGAGGTCCGCATCCGCTCCGTCTCCCGGGAGGAGGGACTATATAAGGTGATGCGCACAGGCACACGGGGAGAGTGTAACCAGCGAAGACTGAAGACGGAGAGGAAGAGACAGGGCCCTGCGGTACCCAGTCCCGCTGTCCTGTGAGGACCCGGACTCTGTGTAACCCAGAGGCGGAGTGTAGGGTGAGCATGCAGTGTCAGCATGCGGAGTGTGTAGCCAGAGAGCTAGAGTCTACACGAGACGAGTGGAGTGTGTAGCCAGAGGCATAGGGTCTACACGAGACGAGTGATGTGTGTAGCCAGAGAGCTAGAGTCTACACGAGACGAGTGGAGTGTGTAGCCAGAGGCATAGGGTCTACACGAGACGAGTGATGTGTGTAGCCAGAGGCCTAGAGTCTACACGAGATAAGTGAAGAGTGTAGCCAGAGGCAGAGAGCCTACACGAGTTAAGTAACGAGTGTAGCCAGAGGCAGAGAGTCTACACGAGTTAAGTAAAGTGTGCCGTCGGAAGAATAGAGACCACACGTTGTATTGTGACAAGTCAAGATTTAATAAAAAGTGTGTTACCCGTCAAGAAGTTTCCTGCCGTCATTTCCGATACTTCAACTGGCGTCAGAAGTGAAACTGTCTTCCAAGCATGGATACAAGGAAGACCAATCGGACCCACGGGATTGACCGCGAGGACAACCTTGACGACCCGGGCCAGCTGCCGTCGGGGGGTGAGGACGAAGAATGGCCCACGCTGCAAGATCCGCCGACGGCGCCGGAGGAGCGACAGGGGACCGAGGCCGTGCTCCGTGAGGCGCACTCTCGTCTGGCGGAGCTGCTGCTCGCCGCCGCGTCCATCCTGGCGGAAATCAGCTCGTCAGCGGGAGCGGAGACGGCAGCGGACATTCTACAGGGTCGCCCCGCAGATTCCCGCCAAAATGACTTGGCGATTCCCGCCATTTCATCGGCGTCGACTTTTGGCGGGAACGGCGACCGCCACGTGGCGGCGGTTCTCCAAGCGCGCCCTCTTACGTCATCAACGCGCGCTGCGGACCGCCATCAGTCATCCGCCATTGGGGCCGCCATCTTACACACCGATGGAGCGGCGGGAAGGAACCACGACGCGGAGGACGACTTCATTTTTCAACAGCGCCTCCCCGCATTGTCAGCCTTCAAGGCGGAAGGCGGGGACTGGGGCCAATTTCAGCGCAGGTTTTTGGCGCATCAGGAGATGTCTGCCTGGTCCGATGCTACGGCGCTGCGGGCACTGCCTGCCATGTTGGACGACAACGCGCTCGCGGCCTTCATGTCTGCTCGGAGGTCGGACCGCTCCACGCTGAAGGCAGCGCTGGGTCTCATGGCCAAGGTCTACGGACCTCCCTCGGCGTGCCGCCATCATTTTTATGCGAGGCGGAAGGCGGACACGGAGACCGCGCTCGCCTATCGCACGGCGTTGCTGGCTCTCGCCGATGCTGCATTCCCTCGGATGGACGAGGAGGGCCAGGATGCGATGGTTTTGGAGCAGCTGCTTAAGTTGGCGCAGGACCTGGGGGTCCCCATCAACACGGCCGACGAGATTGACATTTCTTCCTTACGGGTCGCTACGAGTATACAAGCGCACGAGGTCCTTCAACGCAAACAGGGGATCATCTGCAACGCTGCCGTGGCCTCAGCTCCGGGTCCGGTGATCACCGAACCCCAAGTCGTCAGTCCGCGAGAGGAGGCGTTCGCCGCGGAACGACCAGGGGACTGGAGGTCGGGGGGTCGGTCGCCTCTGCGATCGGCCCGCAAGCTGGAGCAACCGAGATCACCGACGACCCTCATCACGTGCTATAACTGCGGCCTCCGGGGCCACGTGGCGTCCGGTTGCCGCGCTCCCCGTCAGCGCGCCATGGGATCTCGGCTGGACGACGACCAAGGCCCCAAGGCATCTCTACAAACCCCGGCAAGTCGCGGCACCTCACACGCTCGGCCCACACACTCGACATGCATGGGCCGTCGCGGGGCGACGGAGGAGGACCGGTTAGGGTTCGGGGATTCGGTTCGGCGAGGGGGTTTCGGCCGGGACCGGGGAGACATTAAATGGTCGGAGTTGGGGCACAGAATTGTGGCTGCTTCAGCGGGTTCATCCGTCGTCGCGGGTTCTATTGATGGGGTCGAGGTCAGGGTATTGGTGGACACGGGGGCGTCGGCGACTATTATATCGGACCTCATTTATAACATTCTCCCCGTCCAATGCCGTCCGCTGCTCCCAGTGGATGTGCCATTTTTTGCCGCAAATGGGGGATCGTTGGGCATTATCGGTCAGATTAGGGCGTCCATTTGCATTGGAGATATCAAATTGTCGGGACCCGTTTTCGTTTCGTCTTCTTTGGCGGTTCCTTGTCTATTGGGCACTGATTTTTTGGCTAAGATGCCCATTAAAATTCTAATCGATCAGCGTTGCATTGAACTACCATCGGGTCGCCGTATTTCATTTTTGACGAACCCTACTGAGATTCGGACGGCGTGCGCCACGATACAAGCGTTGGCGACGCGGACCGTGCACGTGCCCCCGGGTTCACAGATGCTAATTCCCCTCCGGTTGCGGAAACCATGGGTGGAGGGGACTTTGGAACAAGGCATGCTTTTGGGTCCTTCTAACAGGGCTGTCGGGGGGGTCGATTTGTCGGTGGCTCACACTTTGGTTCGGGCGGACAAGGATCCGTTTGTGATGGTTTTAAACGCTGGGTCGCGGCCAGCCGTCATTCAGCAGGGTACCGTGCTGGCTCACGCGGCGCGGGTTCCTGCGGAGGAGCGGCTGGTTGCGCACGTTGATCCGAGCCCCACGCAAAACATTGAACCAAGGGAGGACCTTGAATGGGTCCATTCGCTGTGCGCGGGCTCGGACGATTTGTCAGGTGTGCAGTTGGGTGCGCTGCGCGAGTTACTAATGGAATTCTCTGATGTGTTCAGTAAACATAAATATGACATTGGGTGTACGGATTTGTTGCGCCACCACATTGACACGGGCGATGCGGCGCCGGTCAGGCTAAATCCCTTCCGACTGAGTCCTGCTGAGAAGGTACATGTTCAGTCGGCCGTTAACGATATGCTTGAAGCCGACATTATTTCGCCTTCCTCCAGTCCTTGGGGAGCACCTATTGTGCTGGTTAAGAAGCAAGACGGGTCCTTGCGATTTTGCGTAGATTTCCGTCGCCTGAATAAGATCTCTGTGGCTGACGCGTATCTGCTCCCCAGGATGGACGAGTCCCTCGATGCATTGTCTGGTGCGCGATATTTTTCGACTCTTGATTTATTATCGGGATTCTGGCAGTTGCCACTCGACGAAGAGTCTAAACCTAAGACAGCATTTCGGACTCCAGGGGGCCTGTTCCAGTTTAACCGGTTACCCATGGGACTTCACTCCTCTCCAGCGACGTTTCAGCGTCTTGTGGAGTTGGTTTTGTCGGGCTTGCAATGGGAGACGTGCTTGATTTACCTTGACGATGTCATTGTTTTCAGTAGAACATTTGAGGAACACCTCCAGCGATTGAGAGGGGTGTTCTTGCGAATGCGATCGGCTAAATTTAAATTTAAACCGGCCAAATGCCACCTTTTTCGTAAGTCCGTTAGATACTTGGGTCACATTGTCGACTCTTCGGGGATCTCTACCGATCCCGCGAAGACGGACTGTGTCAGTTCATGGCGACACCCACGTCAGTTGCAGACGTGCGCAGTTTCATCGGTTTTGCTTCGTATTACCGCCGATTCGTTGAGCACTTCGCCACTATTGCAAAACTCTTGCACGCTCTAACGGCGAAAGGTGTGAAGTTCCGATGGGGACCGGAGGAGGAGGCCGCGTTCTGCTCCCTCCGGGACGCCTTGGTGGGTGCCCCACCCTTGCGTTATCCGGATTTTGCGAGTCCCTTCTTGCTAGATACGGATGCTAGCAACACGGGCATTGGGGGGGTACTATCCCAGGTCGTTGGGGGAGTCGAAAGGGTGGTCGCTTATGGTAGCAGGGTGTTGTCTCCGGCAGAGCAGCGCTACTGCGTCACCCGTCGTGAACTGCTCGCCATTGTATTTTTCGTACAACAGTTCAGACCGTATCTCTATGGTCGTCACTTTACGGTCCGGACGGATCACGCGGCGCTACAGTATTCATTGAGGGTCGCCCAGCCCTCGGGCCAATTGTCACGGTGGTTGGAAGTCCTCCAAGACTATCAGTTCACGACCACATACCGTAAGGGGTTGCGACACACAAATGCCGATGCCCTGTCGCGATTGTTGCCTTGTCAGAAATGTGCGTGTCTATCGGGATCGGCGCGCTGTAAACCGCCGGTTGGGGCATTGGTTGCGACCGCGGACACACCAATCGGGGATGTTCCCGCTACCTCTCAGGATCGGGACTCGCTGCTCTCACTGTCGCTGAGTGAGTGGGGCCGCCTCCAAATGGCGGACAGCTCCCTGCTAGCGTTGCGCCGCAGGGTGGGAGGTCCTAACGAGGACCAGGAGCGAACTGGCTCCTATGTACTTAAACAGGGCATGTTGATGAGATGGGACAGTTTGTCCCGGCGGCATGCACTGGTGGTGCCTTCTGCTGTAAGGGGGAAAGTTGTTTTGGCCGCACACGAACGCCTCTTGCATTTGGGGGTAAACAAAACGCTTGCCCTGCTTCAGCGTGATTATTATTGGCCGGGAATGGGGGGCGACGTGGTAAATATTCTGAAGGGATGCGTTGAGTGCGCCAGGCGGAAACCACCGCCCGTGGCAGCTAATCCACCGCTGCAATCCATTCAAGTCTCGCGCACTAACGAGCTTGTTGCGCTCGATATTCTGGGGCCCTTTCCAGTCACGCCTAGGGGTAATAAGTACCTGTTGGTGGGGGTCGAATATTTTACCCGGTGGCCTATGGCGTGGCCACTCGCCAACCGGTCGGCGGCGGCTGTGACGGACGCCTTTGTCCAGGGCTACGTCCTGGACAAGGGGGCTCCCGAACGCCTGCTGACCGACCAAGAGAAAAATTTTTCAAGTAAATTGCTGCAAGAGGTGTGCGATCTGTTGGGCACTAAGAAGGTGCGTACTTCCCCGTACCACCCGCAGACGGACGGGATGGTGGAGAGACTCCACAAGACCTTGACTTCTATGCTGTGCCAGCCGGTGTGTGAGGCACATGTTGATTGGGACCTGCAGGTCCCGGGGGTCCTCGCCGCGTATAGAATGGCCCCCCATGCAGCCACGGGGTTTTCCCCATTCTATCTGATGTACGGTCGGGAAGCCGACCCGCCAATGGAAACGCAGCTTGGCCTGTCCGCACCACGACCTAATTCTAAATTGGCAGAACATATTAAATTTAATATTCATAAGCTGACAGAGGCAAGGGAGGCCGCACGGCTTAATTCGCGGGCTCGCCAAATTGCTAACGAGCGGTTGCGTGCACGAAAGGTGTCCGTGCACGACTGGAGACCGGGTGACAGGGCCTGGCTGCATTGCCCTCAGGCGCCTTTGGCTACGTCGCCTAAATTGTTGAAGCCATGGCGGGGACCCGTGGAGGTCGTGCGTGTTGCACGCCCCCAGTGCGTTCAGATAAAATGGGGAAAGCGACGGTGGTACGTCCACCCCTCCCGACTGAAACCGTTCTCGCCTCCATATGGCCTCCCCTTGTGTCGTGAGGGCCGAGCATGTGACGTGACCGACGACCCAAAGGGGAAAATGTCCTTGCCTGATCCTCACATGCTTCCGCCTGATCTCCTCCCAGGTCTCTCGGAACTGACAGCTGCCGACCACCGGCGGCCGGATCTTCGCGGCGGGGCCGGTCCTTTCAGGCCCGACCCGCGCCGTCTAGAGCAACCGGAACCGCCGGACGGTCGTCAGCGTCCCGTCCCATATGACGGACCGGCCACACGGACTCGCGCCAAGTCGCGCTACTTTTATGACCTACCATGTGAGGAGTCGAGGAAGTTGGAGCACCTCGTCGCTGCGGTAGTCACGGGGACGCCGGGCGCGTTCATTTTCTGGAAATCACTTTTATTATGTTGTTCGTCGGGCTGTATATAGCTTTTTATAAGGTGTTGTATGTTATTGTTGACTTTTCTTGTGTTAATTGTCAAATTGTACATAGGTTGCTGTTGTGTTGTTGTTGTGTTACGGGGCACACTGGGGGGGGGGTGGGGGTTTTGTTGTGTTAACGTTATGTGAGGTTGTTGGTTAGCAGCCGGGACGGCTGCGAGCTATGTGGGGGGGGGGGGGGTGATGTAGTGGCGATACGCGCTGGGGTAGCGATCAGGTGCCAGCGCGTCGGGATTGGATGTGTGTGTGTGGTGACGCGTGCTGACGGCGAGGGATCAGGGGTCAGCGCGGGATCGTGGGTTGTGTGGTGCTGATTGGCTGGGTGCCGGTGACGCGCTGGTGTGGGAGTGATCGGGTGGCAGCGCGGCGTGATTGGGTGATGAGTGGAAACACGCGTTGGGGGAAAGCGGATCGTAGAGATAGCGCGTCGTGATTGGTTCACTAAGGAGCGATGCTCACATCGAGGTCCGCATCCGCTCCGTCTCCCGGGAGGAGGGACTATATAAGGTGATGCGCACAGGCGCACGGGGAGAGTGTAACCAGCAAAGACTGAAGACGGAGAGGAAGAGACAGGGCCCTGCGGTACCCAGTCCCGCTGTCCTGTGAGGACCCGGACTCTGTGTAACCCAGAGGCGGAGTGTAGGGTGAGCATGCAGTGTCAGCATGCGGAGTGTGTAGCCAGAGAGCTAGAGTCTACACGAGACGAGTGGAGTGTGTAGCCAGAGGCATAGGGTCTACACGAGACGAGTGATGTGTGTAGCCAGAGAGCTAGAGTCTACACGAGACGAGTGGAGTGTGTAGCCAGAGGCCTAGAGTCTACACGAGATAAGTGAAGAGTGTAGCCAGAGGCAGAGAGTCTACACGAGTTAAGTAAAGTGTGCCGTCGGAAGAATAGAGACCCCACACATTGTATTGTGACAAGTCAAGATTTAATAAAAAGTGTGTTACCCGTCACGAAGTTTCCTGCCGTCATTTCCGATACTTCACTAGTACAGCACACCGGTGTGTTGGAGAGCCAAGCCGCAACATTTACAATCAAAGTATGACGTTTTGCCAGTAATTAGAAATAGCTTCATCAGGTGATAGCCCGATTTGTGGAGAAGTCCACCTGTTTCGGTCCTGAACGGCGTAGACGTGGTGACCACTTGGCTATCCATCACACCGGTGTGCTGTACTTGTGACGAAATGGCAGGTTGTATTTAGACAACCCTTAAAAGTTGGCTGTGTCGGGTTTAACGACAGGTCTATATTTACGAGATCCAAACGAAAACCTCTTATAGTCATCGCTTCCATACCGCAGCGTGAAAAACCTCGACACGACCGCTACTCAGCACGATGGCACTCACTCCCTGCGCGAGGCAGACTCATTACATCTCGCAGAGGATCGCGCCTTTAAAGCAAATTTTTACGTGGCAAGTGCGAGTTTTTGCGTTGAGTCAATACCAATTTGTTTAACATTTCAACGAAGCTGGTTAGTAAGTAGAGGATCGCCTGTAGAGGGAGCCTCTATACATTGCTAGGAGTCATGAATAGCTCCAGGTGTCTATACAGGGGTTAAGTTTGCAACGAATTTCAGTCGGCTCTTGCTGGGGTTCATTATTCACGTTGCGCAATGGACGTCCCCCACACGTGGAGGCTCTGCACCGACTGATGCAGCCAGCCGTGCTCGCGCTCAGGCCGTTACACGCGCAGTGTCTGGTCAAGAGCCACAGCGGTATTGCCAATTGCCTCCCCCCACAAGTCAAACGGGAAGATTCCACCCCAGCTCCTAGAGCACGTGCGTCAATCGTCCACCTTCGCATGAGCAACGTCAATGAACCCCATGGTGTGAAGGCCACCAAGCTCCTCGAACCCAAGGATACTGTGGCATCATGAGACAAAGGACCTCATTGAAAAAGCCTCCAATCCCTCAGTGGATAAAACAGCTCATGGCTTGGCAACCGCTTCCTGGTTCACAAAATAACCTTTCACGTTGGAGGGCGGGGGTGGTGCAACTCACGCAAGTTAAACCACGAACCGGGACGCAGCATCAAGTCAAGATCATCTTTATTGAGCAATTGGGACAAAGGAGCGGGATTAGGGATGCCCAGAGCGTCAGAATTAACGACCGGCTAAAGCGGCTCCAAAAGGGATATTTGGCCCCACGTGCGACCTGGAGAAGGAGCCTCCAACAGCCGCCGGCGTCAGAAAAGCTGCAATGGCGTTACTTGGGCTCCTCCGTGGCCGGCTCCAGCGTCTTGGGCTCCTCCGTGGCCGGCTCCAGCGTCTTGGGCTCCTCCGTGGCCGGCTCCAGCGTCTTGGGCTCCTCCGTGGCCGGCTCCAGCGTCTTGGGCTCCTCCGTGGCCGGCTCCAGCGTCTTGGGCTCCTCCGTGGCCGGCTCCAGCGTCTTGGGCTCCTCCGTGGCCGGCTCCAGCGTCTTGGGCTCCTCCGTGGCCGGCTCCAGCGTCTTGGGCTCCTCCGTGGCCGGCTCCAGCGTCTTGGGCTCCTCCGTGGCCGGCTCCAGCGTCTTGGGCTCCTCCGTGGCCGGCTCCAGCGTCTTGGGCTCCTCCGTGGCCGGCTCCAGCGTCTTGGGCTCCTCCGTGGCCGGCTCCAGCGTCTTGGGCTCCTCCGTGGCCGGCTCCAGCGTCTTGGGCTCCTCCGTGGCCGGCTCCAGCGTCTTGGGCTCCTCCGTGGCCGGCTCCAGCGTCTTGGGCTCCTCCGTGGCCGGCTCCAGCGTCTTGGGCTCCTCCGTGGCCGGCTCCAGCGTCTTGGGCTCCTCCGTGGCCGGCTCCAGCGTCTTGGGCTCCTCCGTGGCTGGCGCCGTGGATGTCACAGTTTCGTCTCCAGTTAGCAAGTCGGCAGCTTCGTTTTGAACGTGGTGCCGGACCTGGCATAGGGTCAGGGGACAGGACGCGGGTCATCATGAGTCAAGACGCAGCTTCCCACAACACTGCCATTCCCTAATAATTTAGCTGCACCCACCCGTGCCATACCAGATGCACATGGAGGCCACCGGTCGTGGCGGAGAGCTTCGTTTGCACTCACAACAAGACAGTGTTTTTAAATTCTTTATATTAAGTTCGCTTGCGTGCTTGCGACCATGCCAATCTTTCGGTCGTTTTTTAACCCACTTCCCGTGATCCAATCGAGCTGACATTTTGCACAGACTCGTTGTGCGAGACAATTAATGTTCGTGAAAAAAAATAAAAAATGTTTTACACTTTTTAGGCAAAACAAATTTATTCAAATAGAACTCATTCATGGCTTTGACTGAACGTCAGTGTAGGAGCCCAGAGCGTAACCCCTCCACAGGCCGTGGCGGAGTAGCGCAGTTGGTAGCGCCCTCGCTTCCCATGCCAAAGTTCGCGGGATCGATCCCCGCGTCCTCCACAGGCGAATATATTTTTAAATCCTTTATATTAAGTTCGCTTGCTTGGGACCGTGCAAATCTTTCGCTCGTTTTTTAACCCACTTCCCGTGATCCAATCGAGCTGACATTTTCCACACAGACTCGTGTGTGACAATTAATTTTCGTGAAAAAAAATTCCCAAAATTTTACACTTTTTAGGCAAGAAAATTATTTTACATATTCAAATAGAACGCATTAATGGCTTTGGCTGAACGTCAGAGTGTAAGATCCCAGAGCGTAACCACTCCACAGGCCGTGGCGGAGTAGCGCAGTTGGTAGCGCCCTTGCTTCCCATACCAAAGGTCGCGGGATCGATCCCCGCGTCCTCCACAGGCGAATATATTTTTAAATCCTTTATATTAAGTTCGCTGCCACGCATATAAAGGATTTATAGTGAAAAACTTTGTTTTTACGGGTTTACTTGTTTAACAGACCAAGGCGACCGGCAGATGCACCACAGAATTCCACACCGAGGTTTCCGAATCGTTTGTCACACGATGCGTTACTCACAGCCAGGTTCAGTTTAGAGATCTCTCCGGACTCGGCCGCCTGCCGCCACGCTCCTGGGTCACCACGAATCGTCGCGGCGTCCACGCAGCCCCTTGTGGTCCCTGGGATCGGAGTGGGGTGGGCGAGGGTGGGGGTATATGGAAGCATATGGAATCGCGAACCAGCACTACCGCATTCGTTGTTGGTAGGGGGAATGGCACAAAAATGAACCCAAGTTGCCACTGTAGAACGGTAATGGAGTCGGTTGGTGTTAAACAGCAAAAGAGGAGGAAGGAAAATAACCAAAATGGGTCCCTAACGCCATCGTAGCTTCGAGCCCCCATCGACCCAAATCGATCCCTGGGTGCCTGGCAGCGGCGCGAGAACTCACAGCCTCCCAGCGCCATCAGCACCGCGACCACCAGCATGAAACTCGCCGATGACGGCATCTTTTCGTAGTGTTGCTAGCGATGAGGCTTGTAAAAAGTGAACCTGCGTCCTTCCCACCTCCTCGCCATATCTCTGCTTTATACCCAGCGAGGTGCGGGCTTTTGGGGGGGGGGGGGGGTGATGATTGGAGCCACGTGCCCAATAAACTCGCGGCCAATGAGCGCAAGGAGTGAGTGGCGCATTGGGGCGCGCGACCATCCCGGTGCGTGCGTCGTGGTGCCTAATGGCGCGACCAACGAGTCGAGCGCCTCAATGAGTGGCGCGGGAGGCACGTGCTCAGGTGGGGTTCATTCACTCGGCAACGCTGATGGGTCAGAAATCATCCCCACCTCCACCACCCCCCTACCCATGCCCACCTCCACCAACCACCCATCTCCACCTCCGCCCCCCTCCCCCACCCCCTCCAGAGAGGAAGCGGCGAAGTGACTTCTCGATGGGAATCTCGCATTGGTGGGTGGGGGTGACGGCGTGTGTTGGTGTCGTCATAATCATCATCGGATATTGATCAATCCACTGCTGTTTGAACGTCTCCCAGCCTCGTCGCCTCTCACGATGCATGCAGCTAGCGCCTTACACGGGAGCTGATCTCATTGCACCCTCTGTTTGCTTCTATGTCTCAAGAGCGTTACGGAGATCGCCTGACGTGAAGGTTTTGACTTTGTAGTGAGGTTTGTAAGTTGACGCTGAGGAGGGGGGAGGAGGCGCCTCGGCCCCCCATGTGGAGTGACGTCAGCTGCTAATTATTATGAATGGGGGGTCTCCATTTGGAGGAGGTCACCTTATAATGATTATTGAGGGGGCTGTTCGATGTTGAGTGACGTCACCTGCTCATGATGATTATTGAGGGGTGCTGGTCGACGTGGAGTGACGTCACGAGCGTTGAACGCAGACATTTTTGGCTTATCATAGTAGGTAATAATAAGGGGGGGGGGTGTCTATTTGGAGGACGTCACCTGCTCATGATTATTAATGAGGGAGGGGGGTCCATGTGGAGCACGTTACCTGCTCATTTATATTAATGAGGGGGGTTGGTCGATGTAAAGTGACGTCACGAGCGTTGACAGACATTCCTTGGTGATTTTAGTAGGTATAGTTTTTTTAGGTTTGATCGCGTAAATATGTCGTTAATTCCACCACCACCCGACACAGCCAACTAGTAAGGGTTGTCACGTAATCAGAACATGCCAAATCGTCATTAGTAAAGCTCACTGGTGTGTTAGAGAGCCAAGCCATAACATTTACAATCCGAGTACGACGTTTCGCCAGTAATTAGAAATAGTTTCATCAGGCGATAGCCAGATTTGTGGAGAAGTGCACCTGTTTCGGTCCTGAACGGCATAGACGTGGTGACCGCTTGGCTATCCATCACACCGGTGTGCTGTACTAGTGACGAATTGGCATGTTCTATTTGCGCGACAACCCTTACTAGTTGGCTGTCGGGTGGTGGCGGGTTTAACGACGCGTTTATACATTTACGAGATCCAACCGAAAAAAATCCTCTATTATAGATCGGGTCATCACTGCCATAGCGCAGCGTGATAACTTCTACACGACCGCTCCCCATGCACTGTGCACGAGGGCACTCACTGCCTGCGCGAGGCAGATTCATTACATCTCGCTGAGGATCGCACCTCTGAACAAAATAGTTCTGCGGTTCAGTTTGTACGTGGGAGTTCACGTTAAGTCAATACCAAGTTATTTTACATTTCAACGAAGCTGGTTCGTAAGTCGAGGACCGCCTGTAGTGGGGGCTCTATACATTTGTAATATCGTTGAGGACTCTTGGACGCCGGGGTTGAGGCACACGTATTTATTCCGCAACAGTTGTCACAACCGCGGACATACAACACTGGAGGGGGTATCGGCCCCCTCACCCGGCTAGCTGGGAATACACTGCTAGCTATCTCTGACCTACCTCCTAGTCCTCCACTAACGGGCTAGGGGAGGCTGTCGGGCCCGACACTGGTAAGTCGGGCTACGGTACCCGGAGTCCCAGAGCACTAGCTCTGGTTCTCGGGACCACGCCGCTGGCTCGGTCCTGCGCGGCCCTGACAAGGGCGGCGACCCAGGGGAGTCCAGGGCTCTAGCTAGACGATCTTCGGTCTTCACTGGTTTAGCTTTAACATTGTACCCCGAGCTCTCCGGCTCATCCCCTTTTATACCAAAACCCCCCGCTGAGGGGTGGGGCCAGCCCCCCCCAGGCTGCCCTGTGCGGACGTCGTTGAGAGCACCTCCCCGTGCACTCACGAAGCCCCGCCCACTGTGTTTGTTTCCCGTGTGATCCTATGTATACAGCCCCTCCGTAACACCCCTACATCACCCCCCCCTGTACAGCTCGCAGCCGTCCCGGCTGCAACAAACGACAATAAAAGTTTATTTACCCCTCGACCCCGCGTGTGCCTCACAATTTTTTTCAACAATAACGCGAACGAGAACAACAACAAGAACCAGAAAAGCAAGAAGGGAAAATAACCCGACGCACCCCACCCCCGAATAAATACGAAATCCGTAAAACCAACGTATATACAATTTGCAGGGAACCCCAGCACACACACAACACACAGTGAACACAACATACGTACAATCCAATGTGCCAGGAACACACCACCGACGCCGCACACAGTGAACATAACATGTGAAAAATATTTTTTTTTCTTTTTGTGCATCACAAGAGTCTGCGCATTCTTGCGCGCGTCCTTGCAGCAGGCCCGTCACACGGGGCAACCCCGGATGGCGGGCCGTCGGGTGGCAACTGTCCATTTCCAAGTGAGTCTCCTCTCGATGTCGCGAGACCCTCGGCATCCCCCGTAGGGGTTGTCGGGCGTGAGCCCGTCATTCCTGGTGCACCTGGGGGCGGGACAGCCGGCAACACGTCAGGCGAGAGCAGCGGAGACGGACCCTTTGAGTCGGTCGACCCCCCACATGTTTGGCCACACGTGTGTGGAGTGGGACTTCGCACCGCAATGAAGGGTTTCAATCTGGAGGGGTGCACAAACCACCGGCGCTTCCCCCATTTGATGCGTATGCACTGAGGCCGCAAAACCTCAACCACCTCGACAGGGCCCCGTCACGGCCGCACCAGTTTAGAGGAGGTCGCGAGTGGTACCTGGGGACAGTGCAGCCATGCCTTGTCCCCCGGCTTCCACTGTAGCACGTGCACGCGACCTAGTCTGAGCCGCTCATTAGCTTTCTGACGTAGGTCGGAATTTTGCATGGCAGCATCCCGTGCCTCTGTTAATTTCGCAAGATTAAATTTAACATGGTCGGCCAATTTAGTTTTACCCTGCGGCGCGGGGATCTGCAGCTGGGCCCGAACAGGTGGGTCAGGTTCGCAGCCATACATGAGGAAGAAGGGGGAAAATCCCGTTGCCGCATGGGGGGCCAATCTGTATGCTGCCAGGACCCCTTGAATTTGCAGGTCCCAATCGGTCTGTGAGTCCGAAACCTGCTGTGACAACATGGACGTGATGGTTCGGTGCAGACGCTCGACCATCCCGTCAGTTTGCGGGTGATAGGGAGAGGTACGAATTTTTTTCGTGCCCAGGAGCTCACAGACTTGTTGGAGCAGTTTGCCGGAAATTTTTTTGCCCTGGTCGGTCAGCAGCCGCTCGGGAGCACCTTTGTCCAGGACGTATCCCTGGACAAAGGCCTCCACGATGGCTGCTGCCGACTGGTTGGCCAGGGGCCAGGCCATAGGCCAGCGCGTAAAGTACTCCACCCCGGTCAACAAATATCTATTGCCCCTGGGGGTGGCGGGGAATGGGCCCAGAATATCCAGCGCGACAAGTTCGTTGACTCTGGAGACTCTGATAGACTGCAAAGGCGGGTTAGACTCCCGTGCTGGTGGTTTCCGTTGCGCACACCGAGGGCATGACCCCAACAGATCTGCGACATCCCTTGTCATGCCCGGCCAAAAAAAAATCAAGCTGGAGCAAGGCGAGGGTCTTTTGGGTCCCCAGGTGGAGTAGGCGCTCATGAGCGGTCCACACCACCTTACCCCGTAACCCAGAAGGGACCACCAGCCGGTGTCGATGGGATTTCCCGTCCCAATGCATCAGCAGACCCGTGACCATTTCCCATTCGTCGGCATCACCCCTCCCCCGCCCAGCATCCCCGACGCGACGACGCAACGCGAGGAGGGAGGTATCCTCCATCTGTAGGCGCCCCCATTCAGTGACAGGCAACCCCAACAGGGAATCTGATCCCTGTTGTGCGATCGAATTCGTCATTGACGCTGCGTCGTCTGCGGCCGCCAAGACCGGAACAGATATTTCACCCGGATGCCTGCAACGACCCGACCCCAGGAGGCATGCGCATTCGGGGGTGGTTGGCATGCGCGACAGAGCGTCCGCATTGGTGTGGCGGACGCCCTTACGGTACGTGGTTTCAAAATCAAAGTCCTGGAGAACCTCCAACCATCGAGACAATTGTCCCGATGGTTGTTGAACTCGCAGGGCGTACTGTAGTGCCGCATGATCTGTACGGACGGTGAAACGCTGACCGTACAGATATGGGCGGTACTGTTGGATGAAATAGACAATTGCCAACAGTTCCCGATGGGTGACACAATATCTTTGCTCCGCTGGAGACAACACCCGACTACCGTACGCGACTACCCGTTCCACGCCGTCAACCACCTGGGAAAGCACGCCCCCAATACCTGTGTTGCTCGCATCGGTGTCGAGCACAAAGGGTTTAGAAAAATCGGGGTAAACCAAGGGAGGAGCTTTAACCAGAGCGTCCCGAAGGGAGCGGAAAGCAGCCTCCTCCTCCTGTCCCCAATGAAAGCGGACCCCCTTTGATGTCAAAGTGTGTAGGGGCTTTGCAATTGTCGCAAAATCCGCGACAAAGCGTCGGTAATACGACGCGAATCCAATGAAACTCCTGACCTCCCCCACAGAGGTGGGAGTCGGCCAGGAGCTGACGCACTGCGTTTTGGCGGGATCGGTAGCAATTCCCGAGCGACCAACGATGTGTCCCAAATAACGCACAGATTCGCGTAACAGATGACATTTTTGGGGTTTAAATTTCAAATTAGCAGCCCGCATTTTGAGGAAAACCGCCCGCAACCTCTGGAGATGCTCGTCAAATGTTCTGCTAAAGACGATAACGTCATCCAAATAAATTAAGCACGAGTCCCATTGCAATCCAGCCAAAACCAATTCCATCAATCGCTGGAAAGTCGCCGGTGCCGAGTGGAGTCCCATCGGCAACCGGTTGAATTGGAAGAGACCGTGCGGTGTACGGAATGCAGTTTTAGGCTTAGAATCATCGTCCAGAGGAAGCTGCCAGAATCCCGAAAGCAAATCCAATGTGGAGAAGAATCGCACTCCCGCCAAAGCGTCCAGCGATTTGTCAATCCGTGGGAGCGGGTATGCGTCGGCAACAGAAATTTTGTTGAGGCGGCGAAAATCGACGCAAAACCGCAACGAGCCATCCTGTTTCTTAACCAGGACGATCGGCGCTCCCCACGGGCTGGTAGAGGGAGAAATGATGTCGGCGGCTAACATGTCATCAACAGCCGATTTGACATGGTCCTTTTCGGCGGGACTTAACCGAAAAGGATTTTGGCGTATTGGCGCGCTGTCACCTGTATCAATATGGTGACGCAGCAGATGGGTACAGCCCAAATCGAATTTGTTCTGACTGAAAACGTTGGAAAATTCACGCAGCAGTGTCCTAAGCTTTTGACGCTCTAAATCCGACAGGTCCGTCTATCCCGCACAAAGCGCCTCGAGCCACCCTTCATCAGTGTCCGAATGTGGATGCGGCAGAGGGACAGTGCCTACGTGATTCGCGACAGGTTCCTCACAGGGCACCGGCGTTGCGTGAGCAAGCACGGTCCCTTGAGGAACCACCACTGTCTGCGACCCCACATTGAGGACCGCGATGAAAGGGTCCCCGTCCCCTTTTACGATGGTCTGGGCCAGAATTAAATAAGGTCCGCTAACCCCGGCCCTAGATGGCCCCAGCAGAATTCCCTGGTCTCCAATGCCTTTAGCGAAGGGCCGACGAAGTTTGAGAGGCACCAACATTTGTGCCCCCGGCGGTACGCGAACCGTTTTAACGACGAACGCCGGTACCGTCGCGAACGCCGTCCGAGCCGCAGTAGGGGACGGCAGAAACGCCATGCGTCGTCCCGACGGGAGCTCAATGCAGCCCTGGTCTATTAAAATACGAATCGGCATTTTGCCCAAGAAGTCCGTCCCCAGCAGGCACGGAACCGCCAGCGAGGAGGAAACAAAAATCGGGCCGGACAATTTGATATCACCGATACAAATTTGTGCTCGAATCTGTCCAATGATGCCAAGTGAGCCCCCGTTAGCAGCATAGAATGGGACGTTAACCGGCAGTAAAGGACGGCTCTGGACAGGGAGAATATTGTAAATTAGTTCCGAAATGATGGTCGCCGATGTTCCTGTATCGACCAGGATGCGCACCTCAACCCCGTCAATGTGCCCCACCACGGCTGACGACCCCGACGATGCAGCCACAACGCGATGGGCCAACACGGACCACTGCCTGGGTGCGATCTGAGTCCCCATAGTGGTGCGTGTTGGCGCGATGGTGTGCAATGTCGGCCCCCCGTTCGTTGCGGTGTGCGAGTGTGTGACGGGTGTGTGCGTGGGCCAAACATGAGGGGTGCCGCGACTCGCCGGGTTATGTTGATCGAGCTTGGGAGGAGGGCCGGCGCCCTGTCGAGGCGTCGTCCCGCGCTGCCGAGGAGAGCGGCACCCCGAGGCGACATGGCCCCGGATGCCGCAGTTGTAACAGCGCGGGAGCGCAGGCGGCGATGACGGATGGTCGGAGCGGCTCGATCCATCCCGGCCCGCCCGTACTCCCACCCTCTGCTGCAGTCGATGGTCGATGGCGCAAACTTCCTCCGCCGGGAGGGTGGCTGCAGCCACCGTACCCCCGTCCGCTGCCCTGCTGGCCTTCCGTCGCTGCGACAGCAGGTTGGCGTGGAGGAGCCGCGCAGCCTGGAGGGAACCCATTTCTGTGTCCTCCTGTGCAACGACGGCGATGTCCAGGTCGTCCGCCAGCAGGAGGATCTTTTCCGTTACCATTGCGTCCACGCCTTCGTCGTCCATTCGTGGGAAGGCCGTCTTCGCCAGCGCCAGGAAACTCGTACGGTACGCCAGGGGCGACTCCTTTGCACCCCGCTGGTGATCATAAATAAGCTGCCTGCATTCCGACGATCGTCCGTAGACCGCAGCCAGCAACTGCAGCGCCATCTGTAGCGTGGAGCGTTTGTCCTTCGGCGCCGATGTAAGAGCGGCGAGGGCGTCGCTGTCGAGGAGCGCCGGCAGCGCGCAGAGAGCCTCGGCATCCGACCACTGTGCCATTTCCTGGTGCGCGAGGAAGCGCCGCTGGAAGCCGCCCCAGTCGCCCTCCTCGCCCACAAACTCTTTGAGTGGAGGTAGCCGTTGGTGCAGCGCAGCGGCCGCCGTGGAAGCTCGCACTCCGCTGTCCCCGTTACTCGGCTGGGCTTCGGCGCGAACGACGGATGGCATCGCCGGTCGCACCAGTGGTGACGCTCTGTCCGCTGGTGATGACGCGGCAGCCCCTGTGAGGCCGATGTCGGACCCGAGGTTCAGGCCGGCCACGCCCTCAGCAGCTGCTGCGGCGATGGCGGGAGATTCAAAGTTGTGCTCCGTTGGCTGTCCTCGCCCCGTGGCGGTCCACCAGCCCCCAGCCGTGTGATGTGTTCGAGCGTGGCGGCAGCAGCGTACAGCAGCTCCGCCAGTCTGGCGTGAGCCAGCCTCAGTCCGTCTGTTGACGGCTCCCCTTCATCCCGATGCTGCGGTAAGGATGCGTCCGGGCCCGGCTGCTCGATGCCTTCTTCAGCCGTCTCGGGCTCCACAATTTCAGCGGTGTCCTCCGCCTCCGGTACCCCGGCTCGAGCTGTCCGGCGCGTGTCCATGTTCGTGGTCGTTCACTTCTGTCACCAGATGTAATATCGTTGAGGACTCTTGGACGCCGGGATTGAGGCACACGTATTTATTCCGCAACAGTTGTCACAACCGCGGACATACAACACTGGAGGGGGTATCGGCCCCCTCACCCGGCTAGCTGGGAATACACTGCTAGCTATCTCTGACCTACCTCCTAGTCCTCCACTAACGGGCTAGGGGAGGCTGTCTGGCCCGACACTGGTAAGTCGGGCTACGGTACCCGGAGTCCCAGAGCACTAGCTCTGGTTCTCAGGACCACGCCGCTGGCTCGGTCCTGCGCGGCCCTGACAAGGGCGGCGACCCAGGGGAGTCCAGGGCTCTAGCTAGACGATCTTCGGTCTTTACTGGTTTAGCTTTAACATTGTACCCCGAGCTCTCCGGCTCATCCCCTTTTATACCAAAACCCCCCGCTGAGGGGTGGGGCCAGCCCCCCCCAGGCTGCCCTGTGCGGACGTCGTTGAGAGCACCTCCCCGTGCACTCACGAAGCCCCGCCCACTGTGTTTGTTTCCCGTGTGATCCTATGTATACAGCCCCTCCGTAACACCCCTACACATTTGTAGCGACTTGTAGCGTCACTATGGTGTACGCATGTCTACACACACACACATGACGTCATCCTGTCTGGAGGTGGGAATGACGTCAGGACCGGTTCAGGGATCTGGAGGCCGTGGGTGAGGGTCATGGGGGTTGAGTAAGGCTGTGGCACTCTGAGTGAACCCGGCTGGACACGTGACCGGATCAAGGTGGGAGACTGGGGGCCCGGGAGCACCTTGGGGGGGGGTGGGGGGTGGAAGCAGGTGAACAGCCGGGCAGCTTCGAGAGAGTTCTCGAAGGAAGGCGTGACCGGGGTGGGGACAGGACACGCCAAGGCAGATATAAGCGGCCTCCTCACCGGGTTCGAGGCTGCTCGTGTTAAGAAAGAAGATGCATCGTGAAGACGCCTTGTGAAGAAGAGTCAAGCCTCCAGTCAGCGGACCAGCCAGTATCCCTCCTGGCTGGGTCACACTAGTTGTATCCGAGAGTCTGTGTTAGTGAGGGATGGGGTGTGTTAGTTAGAATAGGTCAGTGTTCACTACCCTATGTTAAGTCTACGTTGAGTTAATAAATAGTGTTGCCTCCCAAGAAGTTGTGTGCGCCTATTTCGAGCCCATTACATTTGGTGCCAGAAGTGGCAAAAATTAATGTTAGACATACCTTGAGGCACAATGATCACACGCCGTAGGCAACCTGCGAGGCACTCCTGGAGAGGAGGACGACGACAGAGTTCTCGTATCGCCGACAGCTCCGAGGATGGAAGCCCCGGAGAGCCCCGCCGATGAGACACCGGCGGTGGAGCAACGTGGTGCGGTCCAACCGGCGGCCGACGATTGCCGACCGACGAGCGTCCGCCTCGCAGAGTTGCTGGGAGCCGTGGCGGAGCTGGTCGCCAAGCTCGACGCTGGCCAGCCGTCGACAGAGGAGCCGGGGCCGGGACCACGTGGCGACGCCGATGCCGCGGCTGCGATCCGGCCGCGTGAATCTCCTGCCACGCCGGCGGGCCACGCGGCAGCCATTTTGAAAGGAACGTGCAGGGAGGAGGCCGCTATTTTCCCTCACCCGCAAGCCGTGCAGAGGGACGTCCCTGCG